>NC_137350.1:30927517-31527517 GCF_965287045.1 Carcharhinus amblyrhynchos | reverse complement strand
CCTCGTGTCTGCGTGGGTTTCGTCCAGATCCTCCCACAGTCGAAAAACGTGCGGGTTAGGTAGATTAGCCATGCTAAAAATTGCCCCTTAGTGTCCTGAGATGCGTAGGTTAAAGGGATTAGTGGATAAATGGGTAGGACCTGTGTGGGATTGTGTTCGGTGCACTCGATGGGCCAGATGGCCTCTTTCTACACTGTAGGGTTTCTATGATTCTAAGTTACTGAGGAAAATCCCCAAGTCACCACACTCTGGCGCCTGCTTGGGTACACTGAGGGAGAATTTAGCATGGCCAATGCACATAACCAGCACGTCATTCAGACTGTGGGAGGAAACCCACGCAGACACGATGAGAAAGTGCAGACTCCACACAGACAATAACCCAAACCGGGAATCGAACCTGGGTCCCTGTCGCTGTGAGGCAGCAGTGCTAACCACTGTGCCACCAGTATAGGGATACAGTGAAAAGTATTGTCTCTTGCATGCCAGAGTTTGAGGAGAAAAATCAAAGCTGACAGATATTGTGGCCAGGTGCTCAATTCTCCCTGTGTCTAAGTGGGTTTCCTCCCACAGTCTGAAAGTCGCGCTGGTTAGGTGCATTGGCCATGCTAAATTCTCCCTCAGTGTACCCAAACAGGAGAGTGGCGACTAGGGGATTTTCATAGTAACTTCATTGCAGTGCTAATGTCCATCTACTTGTGACACTAATAAATAAACTTCAAACAATAAATGTGAAAATAATAAATCAAATCAAATCTGTGGGGTAAATACTTCTAAAGATTCACAATGAAGACATTTTTTTCTAAGTTCAGTCTTGAATGATTGACCCATTATGTTGAGATGAGCTCTAGGCTTTCCAACCAGAAATAACATCCTTTCAGCATCTACCTTGTCCACATTCTGGAAATTTACAGCTGTTAGTCCCACCCAAGGTCAACAGATCTTTCCATAGTCCATCCCTCACCCACTCCGATTCCTGTGCCGGGCAGGATGATAAAATTCCAGCCGATATCTTTCATTTACATTTTGAATAATTATTCTTTTCCTCTGCATATCTTCAAGGTCATGCAAGTTCCTTCACCAGGAAGCATTAAGGTGGCTTGGGAGGGGGTTATGACTGGATGGTGCATTGTGAATCAAGCTTTGCTTGACGCCATAATGCCTATTATTATGGTTTCCGTAATTATTCAGTTCGAGAGGTCACTTGTGAATCAGCAGTTAAGCTCTTGCTTATCAACCGTAATTCTCACAACGTTTAGAAGAGGTTCATTGAAAAGCGGAATCAGTTAAAGGTCACCTAATTCACCCTGCAGGATGGGGCCGAGCACCGACATGTTATCTATCATCAGTAACTCTCGGAAATCAAAAGGTCAAAGTAAGCGGGTGGTGGGGGGAGGTGGAAGGTGGTGGGGGGATATCCATTGCTGTAGGTCTGTGTTGTTAAAGCTGGCAATATTATACTTACTTTCAAGGATTGGCAATGACCGAGTGGTATTGTATTTGGACTAAAGTCATGGAGTCATTGAGGTTTACAGCATGGAAACTGGGTCTTTGGCCCAACTTGTCCATACCGCACCTTTTTTTTACCACTAAGCTAGTTTGACCCTCTTATCCATGTAACTGTCTAAACAAAAAATTGTACCCGCCTCTACTACTATCTCTGGCAGCTTGCTCCAGACACTCACCACCCTCTGTGTGAAAAAATTGTTCCTCTGTGTGGATTGCCCTTTTGTATCTCTCCTCTCACCTTAAACCTATGCCTTCTAGTTTTAGACTCCCCTATCATTGGGAAAAGGTGTTGACTATCTAGCTGATCTATGCTGCTGAGTAACCCAGAGACCCAGGGTAATGCTGTGGGGATCCGGGTTCGAATCCCACCAGGGCAGTTGGTGAAATCTGAATTTGATAAAAGTCTGGAATCTACTGATGACCGTGAAACCATTGTCGAAAAAACCCATCTGGTTCAATAATGCCCTTTAGGGAAGGAAATCTGCTGCTCTTACCTGATTCGGCCTACGTGCTGGCCCACAGCAATGTGATTGAGTCTTGACTGCCCTCTAAAATAGCCGAACAAGCCACTGAGGTTCAAGGCAATAGGGATGGGCAATAAATGCTGGCCAGCCAGTGACGCCCACATCCCCTGAATGAATAAATAAGAAAAAAAGTCTCCCCCATAGCCTGAAATTGTACGATTTAGGTTTGGGATTGAGAGACAAAAATGTTGGAAGTGCTGGTGGGATTCTGATTCCCTCAGGAAAATCTTGCCCATAATTCTTCTCTGCTTAAAACAAAATCTTTTCAATGTGCCTCAGGTTCCTTTACCAATCACACTAAATACTTCTGTTACTTCTGCCATTCTAAAAAAATCCCCAGCATCTTTCTGAACACCTTGAACAAAATGTCCTCTTAAGCTTCTCTGCTCTGAGGTGAGAAGCCCTAACCTCTCTAATCTCTCCATGTAATGGAATTCTTTTAAGTTTGAATGGGAAGTTTAAAGAAGACTTGTATTTACGCTGCACTTTTCATAACCACCAGACGTCTCAAATGCAGACAATGAAGGCCTTTTGAAATGTAGTCATTGTTATCGTGAAGAAAGCATTGCAGCCAATTACACTCAGGCAAACTCCCACAAACAGCGATGTGATAATGAGCAGGAAATCTGTTTTTTTTGTGATGTTGGTTGAGTGATCATAGAATAGAATCCCTACAGTGCCGAAGGAGATCTTTTGGTCATTCGAATCAGCACCGACTCGCCGACAGAGCACCTCACTCAGGCCTCCCCACCGCCCCACACACCACCTCCCCTCTCCCCGTAACTCCACATTTTCACTCCGCTCATCCTACACACCTTCGGACACTAAGGGACAATTTAGCCAATCCACCTAACCTGCACATCTTTGGACTGTGGGAGGAAACCGAAGTACCCGAGGAAGCCATGAGGAGAATGTACAAAATTTATACAGACCGTCGCCCAAGGCCGGGATCGAACCCGGCTCCCTGGGCACTGTGAGACAGCAGTGCTAACCACTGTGCCACCATTGGACACCGGAGAAAATTAATCTACTTGTCTTTGAAATATCACTGGGGGATATATCCACCACCACAGAGCAGAGAAGCTTCAGAGGGCGTTTTGTTCGAGGTGCTCAGAAAAATGCTGGAGATTTTTTAAGAATGGCAGAAGTAACAAAAGGATTTAGTGTGATTGGTAAAGGAACCTGAGGCGCGTTGAAAAGATTTTATTTTAAGCAAAGAAGAATTATGGGCAAGATTTTCCCTGAGGGACTCAGAACCCCACCAACACTTCCAATATTTTTGCCTCTCAATCCCAAACCTAAATCGTACAATTTCAGGCCATGGGGAGACTTTTTTTCTTATTTATTCGTCCAGGGGATGTGGACGTCACTGGCTGGCCAGCATTTGCTGCCCATCCCTATTGCCTGGGGCAGTGGTTTGATGCCTTATCCAAAAGACAGTACCTTCAACAGCGCAGCACTCCCTCTGTACCTCACTGGGAGTGTCAACCTTGATCTTTCTCCTCAAACCCTGGAGCTTAAGTTAAACCCAGAACCTTTTGACTCAGTCAACCGCTGCTGACACAATACATTTGAAACCCCGTCAATATTTTCCCAGTGTGTGAACCAGCACTCAGTTGAGAAGTTCTTTTCCTCTTTCGCATACTTTCTCATTGAGACAGTATTCCTTCCCAGGCTCTCCTCTTGACCCTTGTTTTCTAGGGGCTGAAAAATTTGTTCCTTGGGGAGAGGGAGGGTGTCCCCACGTAAACATCAGAATTTTGTTTTTGAATGAAGGGATAAAGGCAATATAGTGCTGGAATCTGAAACAAAAACAGAAAATGCTGGAAAAACTCAGCAAATCTGACAGCATCTATGGAGACAGAATAGAACCACGGTTCGAGTCTGGATGACCCTTTGTTAAATGATGGCTCTATTCTCTCTCCATAGATGCTTTCAAATCTGCTTGGGGAGGAGGGGAGTGTCCCCACACCCCAGTGTAAACGTCAGGTTTCAGCTCACTCTGATGTATGGTGCTGGCTACAGTTCGCTAGGTCTGGAGAAGTTGCCATACTCGTATGGAGTTTAACTGGAAGGGCAGGATTCTCCTGTCTTGCCCGCAGCAGAGTTGGTGGCAGGCAGGAATGGAGTGGGAATGTCGGAAAACCGCCAACATAAAATCACGCCGCAATTCTCCCAACAGTGAATTAATTCCTGCTGGCTGGTGGCGTTCATGCCATTTGCATTGATTTGTATCTATGTTTATTTATTAATGTTATAAGTAGGTTTACATTAACACCACAATGAAGTTACTGTGAAAACCCCCTCGTTGCTATAGTCTGGCCCCTGTTTGGGTACACTGAGGAAGAATTTAGCATGGTCAATGCACCTAACCAGCATGTCTTTCAGACTGTGGGAGGAAACCGGAACACCCGGAGGAAATCCACACAGACACAGGGAGAACGTGCAGCGCTATTAGGAGTGGAATTTTGTTTTTGAATTAAGGGATAAAGGCAATATAGTGCTGGAATCTGAAACAAAAACAGAAAATGCTGTAAAAACTCGGCAAATCTGACAGCATCTATGGAGAGAGAATAGAATCACGGTTCGAATCTGGATGACCCTTTGCTAAGCGATGGCTCTATTCTCTCTCCATAGATGCTTTCAAATCTGCTGAGATCTTCCAGCATTTTCTGTTTTTATTGTAAATAAACAGAATCTGGTGAAGGAACATCAGTCTCTGTGGAGTTATACCAACCCTGCAGTTATACATTGCAAAACAAATTCTTATTTATTCACAATTAGCACTGCAATGGTCTAAAGGATTAATTCAATCAGGAAAAGATATTAATCCTTATTTTCAATTTGACTTGAAGTAGCATTTGGAGTGTATTTTTCTCAAAGATTAAATCATCTTATTTACTGAAAAGAGATAAGTACCTGTCTTTTATAGATATTTTAATAAAATGATATTCTCTGAAAACTGAATTTGCATAGGCAGTGGTTAGACACCCCAGACTGAAAACTCATCACATCTGGTGATGGATCACACAGATTAATGTATCGGAACATCTACTGGGAATCCGTACACAGGAAGTCGGCTGAACTAAGAGAGGAGGGTCATTGTATTTATTCAGTGCAATTTGCATCCCTAGGATTTGCCAACTCGCTGCACAGGCAATTAATTATTTTTGAAGTGCTGTTGTGTTGTGGGCAGTTATCTTAGACGCAGCCCCTCAAACAGCAATGAGATGAATTATCAGTTAAACTGCTCCTTTGGCATTTGTTCAATGAATATTGACTGAAGGCAACTCTCTGCTCTTGAGTGGAAAATGTGCCAAAGGATTTTCCATGCTTACCTGAACAAGTAGGCAGGATCTTGGTTTAGCAATTCATCCAGTGCAGCTTTAACTATGCACGCTACAGGTCAAGGATCCTTTATCTGAAACTCTTGGGGCCATTTGCATTTCAGATTTTCGGACACTGTATGTAAATCACAATAGCCTCAGCCTTGGCTAGCTGTGGCCTAAACTAAATAAATAGCTAGAACGTAGAAATCCTACAGTGCAGAAAATGGCCATTTGGCCCCTCGAGTCTGCACTGACCACAATCCCACCCAGGCCCTACCCTCTTATCCCTACATATTTACCCACTAACCTACACATCTCAGGACTCTAAGGGGCAATTTTTAGCATAGCCAATCAAACTAACCCACACAACTTTGGACAATGGGAGGAAACCAGAGCACCCAGAGGAATCCCACACAGACACGGGGAGAACATGCAAACTCCATACAGATAGTGACCCAAGCCAGGAAGTGAACCCAGGTCCCTGGAGCTGTGAAGCAGCAGTGCTAACCATTGTGCTACTGTGCCGCCCCCTTACTGTGCCACCATGTCACCAATAAGGTGTATCACTGAATAGTAAATACAGGGTACCCGTAACAAGTTCTTTTTGATATGTTTACCACAAAAATCACAAGGTACACACTGCAGATGATGGTGATGTGACTCAGCCAGTAATCCAAAGGCCTGAACTAATGATCCAAAGATCCAGTGGGATAGCACGGTGGCATAGTGGTTAGCACTGCTGCCTCACAGTGCCAAGGATCCAGATTCAATTCCAGCCTTGGGTGACTGTCAGTGCGGAGTTTGCACATTCTCCCCATGTCTGCATGGGTTTCCTCCAGGTGGTCTGGTTTCCTCCCACAGATCAAAGATGCACAGATTAGGTGAATCGGTCATGCCAAATTGCTCCTTAATATCAGGGGATTAGCAGGGTAAATATGTGGGGTTATGGGGATAAGACCTGGCTGGGGTTGTTGTTGGTGCAGGCTTGATGATCCAAATGGTTTCCTTCTGCACTGTATGGGATTGTATAACCTTATTCTATGATTCCATATAAGTTTAAGCCCCATCAGCTACTGAGGAATTTAATTTCAATTAAGTAAATAAAAATCTGGAATCAGTACTGGGAGCCATGAAACGTCAGATTGTTCTAGAAGCCTAGCTGATTTGCCAACATTCTCTAGGGTGGGAAATCTGCCTTCCATAACGGTCTGGCCAACATTAATTGCCTGTGCAGTGACTTCGTACATCCTCAGGATGCAAGTTGCATGGAATAAATACAATTCTTTGCTTTTATTCTTACTTTGCTGACGTTCCAGTGTAAAGGTGTTATCATACGTTGACCAGTACCTGATGTAATTAAGTATTAGTTTGACTCCAGACACACCAGTGACTCTTAACTGCCCTCCAAAATGGCCTATTTTAACTCAAGAAGGTAGCTCAACTCGTCAAGGACAAGTGGGGATGGACAACAAGTGCTGGAATTATTCCTAATCGCCACATCCGTGAAGGAGTATGAAATAAAATCAACCTTTTTGCAGTCAGGAAGAAATCAATAATGAATGTAATGAGTTTATTAAAAAAAAAGCGTGAAGTCGCCAGCACAAGAAGGAAGAGCAGATATCGAGGAAGTTAATGGAAATGGGGTTAACTAGTAGATAAATAGAATTAAGGTTTATATCAGATGGAATCAAATGGCAGAGTGGGTTTGAGGGGTTTAATGGCTTAATTCTGTTTTTCTGTTCCTGTATTCCAAACTGCTCATTTGATTGAAGAGGATTTTTCATCAGTGGTCTGCTTTTGAGTGTTTTGTAGGCTTACAGCTGGATTAATGAGACACGCTCCTGCAACTAAAATGATTTAAGTTAACCTATTGATATCAGCACACCAATCGCTTTTCACTAAAGGACTTCCAATTCCGTGCAAGCATTTTACTCCAGGAAATTTCAGAAGGTTGAAAAGAAATGACGGTAATAATTGAAGCACATCTTGCATTCTCACCCAAGCGTGCCGGCAAATCTTTATGAGCGGCAATTTGTTCTGAAGGCCGGCGGAACATATCACTTCCAGAAAATTGACTATCATCTCTGAAGACGCTGGGGCTCATTTTGGATGATGAATTCTGAGCGCTTTCTACGCTTGATGGTTACATCGGGCTGCTGCAGTTCACTAATAATGAAGGAGTTGTACAAATGTGGAATTACAGCGAAGAAATGAATGCCTCAGTCTCCGCCACCACCCGCTACGTTTTTCTGCTTTTCATTCCTGTGAGATAATTAGATGCCATTATTCCGCTAAATTTGAAGTCATATTTGGGTGGGGTGCAACACTTACTAACCTTAACAACCTCTCTTAAATCTTTTCTCTGCCGTCTCCGCTCCAGTGGAAATAGTTCCATTATCTCAAGTCATTCTGCACAAATCAAATGACTCCAAGTCCTGGAATCGTTTTGATGAAACTAAACTGTATGATTTCTGTGGCTTTAATGGTCTGTTAAAGTGGGGAGCCCAATGTGGGGAGTATACGGTGCTTTATCTAAAGGCAAATAGTTGAGGCCTCAAACTGAGGAAGTCACAGATGAGGAATCTCATCTTTAGCTATTTCAGCACCATTCGTGAAATGCATGTTTCGACATTTTCCATTCCTCTAGGTAATATTTTACACTCGCCCGCACTAAATATTATCTGTCGTTGTTCAGCCCACTCATAGCATTTATTTAATTCATCATTGCTCTTCTCTTCTATTCCCTGCTGCCTGAGCTGGGTTAGAAAAAGATTGGTCCCAATGCTCCCAGGCAACACCCTGCCACCCACCCTCCAGGGTGGCACAGTGGGTAGCACTGCTCCCTCACAGCGCCAGGGAGCCAGGTTCGATTCCCTGCTTGGGTCACTGTCTGTGTGGAGTCTGCACGTTCTCCCCACGTCAGCGTGGCTTTCCTCTGTGTGCTCCAGTTTCCTCCCACAGTCCAAAGATGCATGGGTTAGGTTGATTGGCTATGCTAAATTGACCCTAGTTTTGGGGACATTAGCAGGGTAACTATGTGGGGTTAGGGGATGAAATAACTCCATGGAGGTGAAGGTCCCGTCATCCAGTGCTTCTTTATTTACAACAATATTACATATCAGAGCTCTCACTCCTTGTTGCTTCCTGCTACAACAGGCAGAGAGACTGACACACCTGCTTTAAATAGGGAGCATGAGGCTCCCTGGCTGGACCATCAATTAGGACTCATCAGGGAGTTCATACTCTAGCATGCCAACCTCATTAGCCTGACTGAAGTCATTGCATTAGGATAGGGCAGGATTGATGTTGGTGCAGGCTCAATGGGTCGAATAGCCTCCTTCTGTACTGTAGGGATTCTATGATTCTCCCCTGCGATGTGACGTTATTCCTCTAACCAATATACATTGCTATCTACTCATTAATTAACTCCTTATCTGTACCAAAATTGTAACCCTTCCCATTTTTTCATCCTTATTAATTTGTGTAGATATAGTTGCACCCCTCCTGTTCGCTAATGATTGCACAATGCATTATTCGCAACTCTGCAAATACTGATGTGGTCTCTGCCATTATGCAGCAAAGTGTGGACAATATTCAGACTTGGGCTGGTAAGTAGCAAGTAGCATTCATGCCACACAAGTGCCACTCAGTGACCATCTCCAACAAGAGAGAATCTATTCATTCCCCCTTGATGTTCAATATCATTACCATCGATGAAGTCCCCACTATGAACATCTGGGAGTTACCACTGAGCACAAACTGAACTGCACTAACCATGTAAATGGTGACTATAAGAGCAGCACAAAGAACTGAAATTCTGCAACATGTAACTCACCTCCTGACTCCTTAAAATCTGTCCATCATCTACGCAACACAGGTCAGGAGTGTGATGCAGTGTTTTCCACTTGCTGAGATGTGTGCAGCTCCACCAACACCCAAGAAGCTCAACACCATCCACTACAAAGCTTGATTGGCACCACATTCACCAGCTTCCCCATCCACTTCTTCCACCACCAACACCCAATGGCACTTGGGTGTACCACCTCACCTCACCAAGCTTCCAAACCCACAACCCCTACCAGCTGGGAGGGTGAGGGCAGCAGATGCATGGGAATACCAGCACCCGTAAGGTCCCCTCCAAGTCCCTCACCATCCTGACTAATTGCAATGTTCCGGTAGTACTTCATTGCCATTCCTTCACTGGGTCAAAACCCCGGAACTCCCTCCCTAACAGCACTGTGGGTGGACTCTACCACACGGACTGCTGCAGTTCAAGAAGGCAGCTTCCCCACCACCTTCTCAAGGGCAATTAGACAGGGGCAATAAAAGTGCTGGGCTAGCCAGCAATGCCCACATTCCAGGAAAGAATGGAAAATAGAAAAAGATAAGTTTCTTACTATGAACAATATTTCCATTTCCATGGTAACCAATGGTCTGATGGATGTTAATACCAAGGCTGGAACTCTACCACCATTCTGGGGAGGGTGTTTTTCCCAGAACGGCAATCTCCATTGGTCTCATGCGGGATTTTACAATCTCGCCCAAATGAGGCCGTAAGATCCAACCCTAGATTTCCAACATCTGTGTATTTCACCCTGAAGCTTGGCAGAAATGACATGAATGACCAGTAGGTGTTTGCTGCCAAACATTCAAAATGGCGACAGCTTGCCCATCAAACTGCATCACGTTTTCTCTTAGGTTTAAATGATGAGGCAGGACAGCAGCAGGGAAGGAAGGAAAAATAAGCAAAGCCTGCACTCGGAATCCCAATACCTCCTGTCCCATCTGCCGAAAGTGATGTGGATCGGATATCGGCCTGTTCAAGTCGCATGAACACCCACAGCAGAAAGATGTGACCTTTTGTAGCCATCATCCTCAAATCGAGGGACCACTGACGGCAATCTGACAATTGATAGGTGACAGCTCTCGATGGAGCAGAGTATGAAGCCTTGGGGATACTGTTCCCTTGACTGTTTAATAATGCCAAACATCTGGGTTTGAACAGATGGTCTGTTTCATCAATAAGTTCCTGGAAGTTTCCAAAATGTGAACAAGACCAAGATGTGAACAGATCTTGGGAGAATGTCTGTTAATTTTTGCAATTAATTATTTGCCAAGAACATTGTGGAAGTGGTTTGAAATTGCTTAAGTTTTAAGAGTAAGATTTTTAGTGGGCCAGTACACTCCTTTTCTTTCGGTAAGAAGATCTTTTAAAACAAAAAGATCTTTTAAAACAAAAACACTTTCTGTGAGGTGACAATGGATGTTATTGTTTAAATAAGTTTTGGAATGTTGTGCTATTCTGCAAAGAAGGCTCTACGCCTGTGTAGGCCCGATTTAACCATCACGTTCCGCCATGTTGGGGTGCAAAAACTTGGTAAAATCGGAAGTGGGGTATGTAGAGCGAGCCATACCCACCTCCGCACTGGTTCACCCCTTACCAAGGCCCGAAAATGGCTGCGAACGGGACTGTGCCTGAAACAGGCACGATGGCCATTTAAATGCATTTGCATGCATTTAAATTGATTTAATGGGCTGCACGCCCAACTTTACCGGCACTTTCCCCTTTACCACATGTTCATCCATCCAGAATTGGTGTGAAACAGACATAGAGGTTTACAGCAATGGAAACAGGCCCTTCGTCCCAACTTGTCCATGCTGCCCTTTTGTTTAAAACCCCTAAGCTAATCCCAATTGCCCGCATTTGGCCCAATGGCCTATACTCCATAGAAGTCCAATTCGGACACTCCTGTGAGTGAAAAGGTGGGTGCCAAGTGTCCAACAGCTCACTGTTTGAGATCAGTCGAGGGGGGGCTTTTTCTGCACATGCGTAGTTGGAGGTGCCAATCGGAGCATCAGGATTTTGTGTGCATTAAGCCCTGCCCACAGGTGGAATCGCTGATTTTTTTTTTGTATGGCAGCGCCTGAGAATGGGTCTAAAAGTTGGATCTGAAACGCTCCCAGTTTCAAGTCCGCCCAGCACTTAGAATCAAAATGGTAAAATTGGGCCCCATGTATAAATCATTTGATTAAGCTGGAGAAAGATTAATAGAGACAACCTGTCCGGGAGAAATGAAAAATAAAAGAGGCAAAGGAGCTAAATGCATGCATTTGTAAGAAGAAGCCACTTTGAAGTGGATTTATAAGTAAATAGGTCAGCTTTCAAAATTTGCATTAGGAGATAAATATGGACTTGGCTTTACAGCTGTTAAATTTCAAAGAGGAATAAGAAATGGCTACAACTTACAAAGGTTTCATTGGTAAACAAGGGAAAGTTATTAACTTTTATTTGACCCAAAAGGGGCGGCAATAGGAAAACACATTTTGGAAATGTTGAGTCCAGTGAGGTCTGATGTATATGGATTTGAAGATTAAAGGGAAAAAAAAGCATATTTAAGGAAAGAGTTGAATCATGTTGCTTGTGTGGGGAAGATAATTTTTATTTAATCATGGGACATGGGCATCGCTAGCTGACCAGTATTTATTGCCCATCTGTAGTTGCCCTTGAGGAGGGGGTGGTGAGCTGCCTTTTTGAAATGCTGCAGTCCCCGTCCTATGGGTTGACCCACAATGCTGTTGGGGTGGGAATTCCAGGCTTTTGGCCCAGCGACTGCGAAGGAACAGTGATATATTTCCAAGTCAGAATGGTGAGTGGCTTGGAGGGGAACTTGCAGGTAGTAGTGTTCTTGTGCATCTGTTTCCCTTGTATGACTACACCTTCCCTCACCGCTGTTCCGTGCAGGCTCTGGAAATCCAAGTGGGAGGAAGCCAGACCTGGCATCATAGGAGAATTTCCAGGCTACACAAAACTTGGCAGGAGTCGCGATGTGAGAACTCCTTCCTTGGCCCCACCAGAGTTGCAGATCTGACCATCTTACTCAGACCGTAGCACTCAACTTCTGGGTTCAGTGAAGTCCCTTCATGGTCTGGTTTACAAGGGAAGGCTTATCAATCTGGCCAGCACAGAGAAGAGTTAATGAGAAGGACGAGGCCCTGAAGCAATTGTTGTTCAAGAACTTGGAAAACAATTCTTTGAAACACAGCGTGTGGCATTAGTCAGTGTCATGGAGTACGTTCTTTTAAGACAGACTCAGTTCACGTAAATGCATTACAGAAGACAATGTGTGGGCTCACTAATTTAGTTTTGATTTTTAGCTTTAATGCTTATTCTTTGTGTAACTGTGGCAACCCAACTTTTCAGTGAGTGATGTTTGGAATGCTGATTTAAATTGTTAACAGCTTTAGATTGAAACGAATAATTTATTTTAGGTAGCTAATTACCTATCCCTATAATCACAAATGTCTGCACTTTATAACTCACCTTCTGTGGTTGGGATTTTCCAGCTGTTCCTGCAGGTGGGACCTTCCAGTCCCTCGGCGCTGTGACCAGCAAGGCAAGTGATGCAAATGGCCATTGGCTTCAACTGGAGTGGATAAACTCACTGGCAGTAAACATGCCACAGAAGCCCGGAAAATTCTGGCCTGGGTCTCTCCTTGGTGCCTTTTTACTTTGCTCTGAGCTCACACCCAGGTTTAAGCAATAAATCATTTGAAGTTTATTTATTAGTGTCACAAGTGGGCTTGTGAAAATGCCCTAGTCACCACACTCCGGCATCTGTTTGGAAAAATTTAGCACGGCCAATTCATCTAACCAGCATGTCTTTTGGACTGTGGGAGGAAACCGGAGGAAGCCCACGCAGACACGTGGAGAACATGCAAACTCTACACAGACAGTGACCCAAGCCCAGAATCAAACCCAGGTCCCTGGTGCTGTGAGGCAGGAGTGCTGAACACTGTGCCACCGTGTCTCCCACAGCAAAAAAACTGTGAGCACAGATTAGTTAGCAACTAACATAATCAAACTGTCCTACTTTATCCTGGGTTACCATATGGAGCATTGGACTGATTTTAACCCAAGCTTCCCCAGAAACCAGGCATGAAAAGTGCGAGAACTTCCACGGTGACTTATTTGCCATGGGTTGAATTTCCATCTGTTGTCTTCCTGGCATTGCCCCGCCAACTATCAGGAGTCCATGGGCGGCTCCAAGGATGTCTGCCAAAGCAGGGCCAATGCCCCCACATCAGAGGTGGAGCTGGGTTGACGAGCCCTGAATGTGGAATCCTATCAGCGAGACCTCTGGGAGCTGAAGTGAGGGGAGAGGGGGCATTACAAGGTTCAGCATTCCAAGCTAGTGCTCATTTTCTGCTGCCTTCATAGTTGCCTTTCCCTACGTGGATAGGAGTGGAAGCAATCTCAGCCAAGGCTGTGAGAGCACTCACTAAGGAGAGAATAGAAGGTTATGCTGATGGAGTTAGATGAGGAAGGGAGGAGGGAGCTGATGACCTGACTACATGCTGTGCATTTTCTGTCATTTCACTCCCATCAAAGGCCATTGGCATTTTTGATTTGATTTGGTTTATTATTGTCACATGTATTAGCATAACAGTGAAAAGTATTGTTTCTTGTGTGCTGTACAGATAAAGTATATCGTTCATAGAGAAGGAAAGGAGAGACTGTAGAATGTAGTGTTACAGTTATAGCTAGGATGTAGAAAAAGATCTACTTAGTGTAAGGTAGGTCCTTTCAAAAGTCTGATGGCAGCAGGGAGGAAGGTGTTCTTGAGTCGGTTGGCACGTGAACTCAGGCTTCTGTAAGCTTTTCCCGATGGAAGAAGGTGGAAGAGAGTATGCATAAAGCTGAGATTCAGGGAGTTGTGGTGCTGCAGTTTTGGTTTTAGTTTGGGATCAGCTCCAACCATTCCAATAAAATCGAATCCCTACAGTGTTTAAGGAGGCCATTTGGCCCATTGAGTCTGTACCATCTCACTGACTGAGCACCTTACCCAGGCCAACCCACCCCCGCCCCCTCCCCCTTACCCTCTAACCCTATTTACCAGTTTTTATCTCCCTACCTACACCTATTTGGATAATGGGAGGAAACCGGAGCACCCGGAGGAAACCCACAGGGAGAACATCCAACCTCCATACAGGCAGTGACCCAAGGCTGGAATCGAACCTGGGTCCCTGATGAATAGTTTGGATACATTTAAGGGGAAAACCAGATAATTTCTTTGGGGTGGGAAAAGAATAAGTAGTTCTGCTGATGGAGTTAGATGAGAGGGGGGCACTCTGGCGCGATTTTGATTTCTTGAATGCCAGTTTGGGGGCAGTTGTGTACCGGTGCCCAAGAGGAACAATTTTCAATGGTTTTCGGAAGCTTCTTTCTTTTCTAGTCAGCAGACCTGCACCCTATTGGTCTGGTTGGAGCTGATTCCAAGCTGAAATCAAAGAGGCAGTGTGGCAAGTCACAGCACCACACAGCTCCCTCAATCTCAGCTTTAAATGCCAATGGTCTTATGTAGGATGGAGCTGACAGAGAATGTGCAGCAGACAGACAGACCATCAAACCCCATCAGCGGTATGGTGGCACAGTGGTTAGCACCGCTGCCTCACCTTGCCAGGGACCCGGGTTCGATTGCCGCCTCGGGTCACTGTCTGTGTGGAGTTTGCACGTTCTTCCCATGTCTGCGTGGGTTTCCTCTGGGTGCTTTGGTTTCTCCCCACGGTCCAAAAGATGTGCAGGTTAGGTAGATTGGCCATGCTAAATTGCCCCTTAGTGTCCCAAAGATATGTAGGTTAGGGGATTAGCGAGATTAATGTATGGAGTTACAGGGATTGGGGACGGAGGGGCCTGTGTAAGATGATCTATCGGAGATTCCATAAGGAGCGAAAAGAGCTGATGTTTCGAGTCCATATGGCTCTTTGTCAAAGCTTTGATAAAGGGTCATCTGGACTCAAAACATCAGTTCTTTTCTCTCCTTACAGATGCTGCCAGACCTGCTGAGATTTTCCAGCATTTTTCTCTTTTAGTTGCAGATTCCAGTATCCTCAGTAATTTGTTTTTATCTGTCGGAGACTCGATGGGCTGAATGGCCTCCTTCTGCACGGAAGGATTCTATGCGTCATTCTTTGTGGTAGTGAGTTCCAAACACTTTGGATATCTCGTGCATTCTCCATCTGATTTATTGTTTAAGTGGGAGCAGCTTCTCTATCTGATCAAACCTTGTTACAGGAAGCCCCAGTAATAATTCACAATGTGACTGGCTGGGACCTGTACAGCTGCTGAGATCTGCAATATGTTACTTGCAAGCTGCCCTAAATAGTTACAACTGCCTGTTTCCGTTTGGCGTGATAAGCCATAAATTAATGGCAAACACATTTTTGAGTATTGGGTTATTAAGTTTTTAAAGTAAAAGAAATCTGGAATCCAAGATGTGTAACCTGGGCATGATTGTGATTGGCTGTCCTTGGTTCTACGTTTAAGCATTGTTGTAAAGTAATGGATTTTTAAAGTTTATTAAAGTAAGCAAGGAGGCTGCAATGAATTACAGTGTAAATTAACACTGCAATGAAGTTACTGTGAAAATCCCCTGGTCGCCACACTCTGGCACCTGTTTGAGTACACTGAGGGAGAATTTAGCACGGCCAATGCATCTAACCAGCACGTCTTTTGGACTGTGGGAGGAAACTGGAGCACCCGGAGGAAACCCATGCAGACATGAGGAGAACATGCAGACTCGGCACAGACAGTAATGCAAAGTGGAGAATAGAACCCAGGACCCGGCGCAATCTTACCAAAAGATGTGTCAAAAATTTCTGAAAACGGGTGTGTTTCACACCACTACTTTTGCGGTGGGGGGATTAGGGAGGGAGGCGTTCAGCCCTGCAATCCACCCACACTCTGTCAGTTTTTCTGACAGCAGGTAGATTCACATCGGTTGGGGTGGGGGCAGTGCCAAGGTGACCACTGCCTGATGTGCACCGTCCAGCCATGTCCCCGACCACCCGGGGGTGTCAATGTCCTCTGATTTCCCCCCGGCATAGCCATCACATCTGGCCTCCACTGGTGGAAACCAATAATGATTCTCACCAGTGTAAAGCCTGACCAGCAAGGGCGGCAACATCTGTGAGGCCAGAAGATGCCGTGAGCTAATGTCACACGACCCTCCTGGGGGTAAAGCCAACCCTGCTGATAAAACAGGGCATGTATATAGTTTTAAGATTTGAAATGTTATGACTGTAATTTGTATAGAACTGTAAAAAGGTTTAATTCTGCATTGTATGCAATTCAAAGACATGTAGATTCGCAATGGTTTATTTGAGATTTTTATGAATAAAGTATATTTCTGGAAAAAAGAATAAAAAAAAGGGCCGGAACATTCTATGTGTTACCAAACCAGGCATGAAGACCAGTAGCCTGGTCAGCACAGTGGCACAGTGGTTAACACAGCTGCCTCACAGCACCAGGGACCATGGTTCGAATCCCAGCTTGGGTCACTGCCTGTGCGGAGTCTGCGCATTCTCCCCATGTCTGCGTGGCTTTCTTCTAGGTGCTCTGGTTTCCTCCCATAGACTGAAAGACGTGTTGGTTAGTGGATTGGCCATGATAAATTTCCCTTTAGTATCAGGGGGACTAGCTAGGGTAAATGCATGGGGTTAGGGGGAATAGGGCCTGGGTGGGGTTGTGGTCGGTGCAGACTCAATGGGCCGAATGGCCTCCTTCTGCACTGTAGAATGCATAAACATACCATTAACCAGTTTGCTCTGAATATATTTCAGTGTTGGTGGTTCCAAAGCCAAGCTTGGGAACAGGGTAAGAAACTCCTGACCACGATTCTCAAAAGAACTGTCAAGTCTCCTTGGGGACGTTGTGGGGAATGGCATGCAAAGAGGAGCTGTTAACCACTGGCTCACAGTGAAGTTGTATCATCTTTGATGGAGATGCTCAAGGATCTGTTAAGTGGCAGTTGAACCCTGGAAAATCTGTGGAATATTACACTAAGATTAGAACATGTTTGAACACAGGCAGCCATTATTAAATTAAATTTACACCTCCCCTACAGAGACAACAGTAACAAGAGCAGCTCTACAACATAGCACAACTGGTGTGAGTTAGCTAATGTCATCAGTTTTAGCTTGAAACCATGACTTTTTGACAGATACCCCATTTCCATTTGTCATTCACTACGCACTGTCTGGATCATGTTTGTCTATCAACGAGGATCAGATGTGGTGGCCTCGCCGGGGGGGGGGGGGGGGGTTTGGAGGCCATTGAAGCCCACCGGGTAGTTGGGGGCCGGGCTGAGCAGTGGCCCTTGGACATCGTCTGTCTGGTAGCGCCCACCTGGCAGCCTAGCATCACCCTCTGGGCACACTGGCAGCGCCAGGGTTAGAGTCAAGGTGGGGCTTGAGGGCATGGGGCCTGATAAGGAGTGGTGCTTTGACTTGGGGGGGGGGTCGCAGAGGGGGAGCTTTGCAGAAGTGGGGGGGGGGTTGATCGGTGGAGGTGGTGACCGGTGGGAGAGGGGGTGATATCCAGGGGGAATGGTAGTGGGGGAGGCAATGTCTGGAGGGGTGGTGATGGTGATGTCTGGGGAGGAGCAGGGGGCTGGGGAGTGGGAGACTGGCAAAGGGTTCAATCAGCAGAGGATCACCATGTCCATGAGGGCATTGGGGGGGTGGGGGGGTGGCGTGTGGTGGTGTGACAGGAGAGCTCCCATTGCACTGGGAGATTGGGTCACCTGCGCAATGGTGCTCCAAAAGCTCAGCAGCCGGCTTTGCCGGTGAGCTTAGGCTAAAGGTCATGTCTCACCTTTTAAATCAGACTGAGTTCAAACCATTGGGCTAAGTGACTCCATTTTTTACAATGTTTAGTTCATGCAATACTGCATCTTTCAGGACAAGTAGAGACAGTACGCATTGACATTCTCAGAGTATATGTTCAAAGTACATAATCAGTTGGTAACTGGGATCACCAACCTCATCATATGAGACTTATTATACCGTAATCTCCAAAATACAGCAGATTTCTTATGAACCTTGATATAACAGAGAATCATCACAAAACAAATCTTTAGAAAGTCTGATTATCTTCAAGGGCAGCGATAACAGAATATTGAATTGAGAATTTATGGTATGAGCTGTGAAATTTCCTTTGTTCTCCTTGTCAATGTATCGAGATTGGAGATTTTACATTGTTTGAAAATTGTTTCTAGAAGTTTCTAGCCTGATGCAAGATGTTATTGATTCATTTTTTTCCATCTTCTCATAACCTTTCAAAAATCCAACCCACCTTACACATAACTAACACCATTTCTTGGTTAAATTGATAGTGAGCTGAGCAATTAACTTCTGAAATATCTGCTTCATAAATTATTTAGACAGTGCTACAACATTCCAGCTTCTTTGCTTATTCAATTTATTTGCAAAGGATATTAAATTAAACCATTTCCACAATTCAGAGCCCCCTCTGTGGCAAAATGGAGACTCTTTTCAAACATTGGTTAGGTGTGTTGGTATACTAAATTGTCCCTTCGTGTCCAAAGATGTGCAGGTTAGGTAGATTGGCCCTGCTAAATTGCCCCTTAGTGTCCAAAGATGTGTTGGCTAGATAGATTGGTATGCTAAATTGTCCCTTAGTGTGCAAAGACGTGCCGGTTAGGCGCATTGGCCATGCTAAATTCATCCTTGGTGTACCCAAACAGGTGGCAGAGTGTGGCAACTAGGGGATTTTCACAGTAACTTCATTGCAGTGTTAATGTAAGCCTACTTGTGACACTAATAAATAACCTTCCAACTTTAAAAACATTAAACTTTACCCTATCCCTCAATATCTTCAAAGGTTTCCCCACCTCTGATGTCAGGCTCTCTGGCCTATAATTTCTTGGTTTATCCCTGCTTCCTTTCTTAAACAACAGGACAACATTGGCCATTCTCCAGTCCTCTGGAACCTCGCCTGTGGTCAAAGATATCTGTAAAATCGACAATAAGAATTATTGTGATGGCAGGCCAGTACAGGATTGCAGAATGAAATAACTCCAGAACTTCAAAGTGGGAGGAGACAATCATTGTTTTATTATTTTCTAGGTGGAGAACCTCACAAAAAATACAAACACTGCAAATGAAATTCCATATTGTTTTCAGTGAAGGACAGAACTCCAAGCCTGCAAGTCAGAAATTGAACTTTACAAAAATCCATTGTTGCTACTGAGAAAACGGGCAGTTTTGGAATACCAGTGATGGATGAAAACAAACGGCAGGTTTCTCTGTCCCGCTGCAGCGAACGGCGGCGATTCATGTTGAACACCGAATTCTCCCTCCTGGCTTGCAGCGGCGGCAGTGGGGCGTGAACGGCTGGGAAGGATCGCACCCATGGTCTGCCTCCGCTTGTTCTTCAGTTCATCTGATTCATAAACCACGGGTTCCTCAGATAGAAATGTGTCGTACAAAGAGCCCATGATGTCAAACCTCTTCTAAATGAGTTACCCTTATTTCTACATTAGCACGTTGGTTTGAATGAACTCCAGATAGTCCATGACATGTACATGTAGATCAGACAAAACAAAAGAAACCATAAATCATGGATGAAACATGCAGCCGATACAGACCATACTGCTTTGAAAGGACGAATGTAGGAGTAAGAGCTTAGAAATCAATTTAAGAAACAGATTGATTTTTTTTTTCTCAGGCACTTGAAAAGATGCTAGCAATTCCTGTATTACATTGTGCTTTTCTCTTTAGCTGAACAGAGAGTGACTTCTAATGTTGCACAAACACTCATCACCCAGAGCTCCTGTGCTACTGCCCTTCGAGTGTAATCTGCTCACAAATAGCATTGAGGGACTGGCTAATAATAACCTGCTAACGCTGTTGAGAGCAAGATGACTTGATCGATTATTCAGGCTCCTTCCAGCAATGTTGGCTTCCCAACGTACAATCAGACCTTTAGATTTGCAGCTCAAACCCAAACCATTAACTTTTACCATGTCACTGAATGCCCCCCTTCAATGCGGTTTTGTAGAGTTTGGGCTCCAAAGTTGACACGTCCATCACAGAATTCAAAGTTCCTTTTTATCCTTGCATTTGATTCACTCAACTCCAAAAATCCAGCAACTTCTTGTAGGAAACTTGTCACCTTCCACTTATTTAGTATTTATCATAACAGATGAGAAATATTTTTATATTTTTATATTTCTCATTATTGAGACAGTTGCAAACATGGGTCAACATTAATAAATGAGAAGGTGTAGGTTCACCAACAGATTAGCTTCATCAATACCCCCAATTTTGGTTGGCGCTGCCACTGAATTTGATATTTTTTAACCTGTGCAAATCTATGTCTTCACCATTGCAATTAAGTTGCATCTGTGTGTATAGTTTCATTTTAAATTGTATGAGATATTGGAAATTGATGAATTAAATAATTATCTTTTCCAATCCTTGGTTGCACCAGTAATTTTTTTGTTTTAAATCGGCATGCTTCCTTGAGATGCAAGAATAAAAGAACAGCCTGGGCAGGACAGATGCACAACACCAAATGTCCATCAGATAAAGATAAAGCATCCAGATTTACATCAAACACCTTGCCAATAACAGTGGCACAGTTGCGTTGCTGTCTCACAGCACCAGGGACCTGGGTTCAATTCTGGCCTTGGGTGACTGTCTGTGTGGAGTCAGCACATTCTCTCTGTGTCTGTGTGGGTTTTCTCTGGGTGCTCCAGTTTCCACCCACACTCCAAAAATGTGTAGGTTAGGTGGATTAGCCATGCTAAATTGGCCCTTGGTGCCCAAAGATGTATAGGTTAGATGAATTAGCCATGGTAAATTGCCCCTTGGTGTCCAAAGATGTATAGGTTAAGTAGATTGGCCATGCTAAATTCCCCCTTGGTGTGCAAAGATGTGTAGGTTCGGTGGATTGGCCATGCTAAATTGCCCTTTAGTGTCTAAAGATATGCAGGTTAGGGGATTAGCAGGGTAAATGTGTTGGGTTATGGGGCAAGGGTATGAATAGTGTGCTCTGTCAGAGAGTTGGTGCAGATCCGATGGGTTGAATGGCCTCCTTCTGCACTGTAGGAATTCTATGAATTCAGAATGTGGAATAAGAATGTGGAACTCAAAGCCTTGGCCTTGTGAAATGTTGCCACTCCTTGTACTAGTGCACGAAAGCAAGTAAGGTTAAACCTAAGGGTTAACCTCCTCATCAGAAGTTCTTTTTATTCATTCTCATTAAGCTAACAAGATCAACATTTATTGCCCATCCTTTCATTGCCCTGAGAGTGTTGGCGGGGCTCCTTCATCCAAACCAGTCCGTGCACTGAGTAGCTTGCTGGGCTACATCAAGGGGCAATTAAGATTGGAGTCACCTGTAGGCCAGACCAGAGGAGAAAGGACAGTTTCCTCCCCTGAAGGAGTGAAACCATTGGGTTTCTGTGACAATCTGATGGCTTCACGGTCACTTTTACTGGTGCTTATTTCCTGATTTTATCTTTGCATTAAATTCAAATGGTCAAACTACCATGCTGAGATTTAGAATAACTTTCTCTCCCTTTATTAATTCAGTCTCTGCATTGCTGCTCCAGTGATATGACCATTACATTATCGCTTCCTACTTGCGTTTTCCTGGTCTGATGTTTATTTCTAGAACTGCTTTTATTCCATTTTACCGCATTCACAGTTGTTCTTTTTATCCCAGGATTGAAGGCCGAAAATCTTCACCCTCATTCGTGGCTGGGATTCTCTGGTGCTGCTGAACATGGCTGGAACACCAAATTCTCCATTCTCATTCACAACAGGACAGGAACAGGCAAGAGTGCAGAATTCCGCCCAGGATATTCCAGTCGCACTTACTTGAAATACAATTGGCCAGCTTAATCTAGAAGAGGTTAGACAAGTACTGAACACCAGGGAAACTCAGGGTCCTTCAACTCCCAGGTGAGAATAAATAGATAAATAAATCTCCAAGAGCATCCATTGAGTTCAGCTGGATAGTGGCCATGAAGAGGGGAGGCGATGGCCTAGTAGTAATATCGCTGGGCTATTAATCCAGAAACCTAGCTATTGCTCTGGGAACCCTGGTTCAATTGCCACTATGGCTGATGGCAAAATTTGAATCCAATAACAAAAATTTTGGAATTTAAAATCTACTGATGACCATGAAACCATTGTCGATTGTCAGAAAAACCCATCTGGCTCATTAATGTCATTTGGTAAAGGAAATCTGCCAGCCTTGGTCTGGCTTACATGTGACTCCAGAGCCACAGCAATGCAGTTGACCCTCAACTGCCCCCCAAGGGCAATTAGAGATGGATAATAAATGCTGGCCAGCCAGTGACACCCATGTCCCAAGAAAGAAAAAAAAGGAAGAGTTCTTTAGCTTAGGGGGTGGATCAGGTCACTCTTTCTTCAAACAAAATGAAGAAAGTGATCATAGAAGGCATATGGCGTGGTGGCTTTGATCATTTGGGGTGTTGGAATTGGAAAATCATGTTGCAGCTATATAAGACTTAGGTTAGGCCGCATTTGGAGTATTGTGTACAATTCCGGTTGCCACACTGCCAGAAGGCTATTGATGCATTGGAAAAGGTGTTGCCTGGTTTGGAGGATATGGACTATGAAGAAAGGTTGAACAAACTTGGATTGGTTTCATTGGAGTGTTGGAGGATGAGGGGGGGAACCTGACTGAGGTTTACAAGATCATGTCAGGCTTGGATAGAGTGTCAGAGTCTTTTTCCCAGGGTCCAAGGATCAATTATTCAGGTTGAGAGTGAGAGGGGGAAAAGTTTAAAAGAGATGTAAGGAACAAGTTTTCCACACAGAGGGTGGTGAATGCCTGGAATGCACTGTTGGAGGAGGTGGTGGAAGCAGGTTCTATAACAACGTTCAAGAAATATCTGGATAGATAGATGAATAGGCAGGGATTAGAGGGATATGGATCATGTAGAGGCAAAAGATATTAGATTAGAGAGATATTTGTGTTGGCACAGACTTGGTGGGCTGAAGGGCCTGTTTCCGTGGTGTAGTGTTCTTTGTATGTTAAGAAAGGGGTTGAAATCAGGAAAAATGTTTCAATAAAATGATTTAGGTGTTTTTCTCAGCTCAACTGAGTTTAGAATGTGCCTGATTCCACTGAACATTAATTACCCAATCCTGAGATCATTACCGAGGGACAATTGAGTGGATCCAATGAAATACAGACCATGGGGGTGTTTTTTACAGTCTGCGTTAGCCGCAGTGTAAACGCCAATGTGGGCCCAGAGGCCTCGAAAAAGTTGGGAAGAGATTCTCACCAGCGAGATCTCGTTCCTTTATTTTCCACGCCCCTCACCCATGATGTAAGGAGGTACCCAACCAGAAAGGGCAGGAACCTCATTTAATTACATTTTAATAAATTTACAACTCATTATAGGGCTTCCCCAGAATATCAGCCATGATGATAAAGAATGGCGGAGCAGTCTCGAAGTACTGAATTACCGACTCCCGCTCCTAATCCCCATGTTCCTATCGGTTCTCCCTTCCACCCCTCACTGAATATTCCTACCTCACCCACAGTTCACATCAGCTTTTGAAAAACCTGAAGCAGTCAAGGGCAAAACACTGGGGGCACGGAGCTAAGCATAGCCCCACCGGGGGGAGGAGGGGCGGGGAGGCGGTAAGAGGGAAATGTCTGGGCAGTGCCAATGTGACACTTCCAATGGCCCTCGGAGGAGACCCATAGAGGGGTTTCCTTTATAGGGGGTGGGGGTGGGGGGGGTGTCATCGCACCCCAATACTTATGGTGGGGGAAGGCGTGTCCTGATGTTTGTGGGTGGGTGAAGCGTGTTGCGGAGGGTGATTCTTGTGTGGGTGTGCACTGAGGGAAAGATTCCACCCTGTCTCTCTCCTGGCAACCGTGCGGAATCTTCTGAGTCATCGCATCATAGAGATTTACAGCATTGAATCAGGCCCTTCGGCCCAACTTATCCATGCCGCCTTTTTTTTTTGAAAAGCCCTAAGCTAATCTGAATTGCCCGCATTTGGCCCATACCCATCATACCCATGTAACTATCTAAATGGTTTTTAAAAGACAAAATTGTACCTGCCTCTACTATTACCTCTGGCAGCTTGTTCCAGACATTCACCACCCTCTGTGTGAAAAAATTGCTGCTCTGGGCACTTTTATATCTCTCTCCTTTCACCTTAAACCTATGCCCTGTAGTTTTAGACTCCCCTATCTTTGGGAAAAGATATTGACTATCTAGCTGACCTGTGCCCCTCATTATTTTATAGATCTCTATAAGGTCACTGTTCAGCCTCCTACGCTCCAGAGAAAAAAGTCCCAGTCTATTCAGCCTCTCCTCATAACTCAATCCATCAAGTCCTGGCAGCATCCTAGTAAATCTTTTCTGCACTCTTTCTAGTTTAATAATATCCTTTTTATCTGCTGGGAAGAAACATTTTTTTCCTTCATTCTTTCATGGCCATCACTGGCAAGGCAGCAATTGTTGCCTATCCCTATTTGCCCTTGAATTAAGTGTCTCACTCGGCCATTTCAGAAGATAGTTGAGAGTCAACCTCATTGTTGTGGCTCTGGAGTCACATGTAGGCCAGACCAGGTAAGGACGGCAGATTTCCTTCCCTAAAGGACATTAGTGAACCAGATGGATTTCCATGCCAATCGACAGTAGCTTCTTGGTCATTAATTCCAGATTTATTGATTAAAGTTAAATCACACTAGCTCCCATGGTGGGATTTGAATCTTGATTACGAGTCCAGTGACACCACTACCTCCCCACTTATTATTAAGTTGCAATTGTATAGCGTGTTGGTGAGACCACATTGCAGTATTGTGTCCAGTTTTCGTCTCCTCATTTAAGAACATAAGAAATAGGAGCAGGAGTAGGCCATCTGGCCCCTCGAGCCTGCCCCGCCATTCAATAAGATCATGGCTGATCTGTAGTGGCTCAGTTCCACATTCCCGCCCTCTCCCCATAACCCTTAATCCCCTCGCTTATCAAAAACCCATCAACCCGCGTCTTAAAAATATTTAGTGAGGCAGCCTCCACCACTTCAACGGGCAGAGAATTCCAGAGATTCACCACCCTTTGAGTGAAGAAGTTCCTCCTCAACTCCGTTCTAAACCGCCCCCCCTTTATCTTGAGGCTGTGCCCTCTAGTCCTACTGTCCTTTCTGAGCGGGAAGAGCCTCTCCACCTCTATCCTATCCATCCCATTCATCATCTTATACGTCTCAATGAGATCTCCCCTCATTCTTCTAAATTTGAGGAAGGATTGGAGGCAGCTCAGAGGAGGTTCACCAGGTTGATTCTAGGGATAAAGGAGCTAACACATGAGGAGAGATTAAACTGGAGTTTAGAGGGATAAGAGGGAATCTCATTAAGTTATATAAAACACTAAAAGGAATTGATAAAATAAAGGTAGACCAAATGTTTCCCCTTATGGGGCAATCTAGAACAAGATGGCACAGTTATAGATTGAGATGTTTATCATAGAATCATAGAATCCTATAGTGCGGAAGGAGGCCATTCTGCACTGGGCACAATCCCACGCAGGCTCTATCCCCGTAACCCTATGCATTTATCCTAGCTAGTCCCCCTGACACTAAGGGGCAATTTACTATGGCCAATGCACCTAACCCGCACATCTTTGGAGGAAACCGGAGCACCCAGAGGGAACCCACACAGGCATGGGGCGAATGTCCACACAAACAGTGGTCCAAGGCTGGAATTGAACCCGCGTCCCTGGCACTGTGAGGCAGAAGTGCTAACCACTGTGCCACCATGCTGCCCCAATACTGAGATCAGGAGGAACTATTTCTCGCAGAGGGTGGTGAATTTGTGAAACATGCTGCCCCATTGTGCAGTGGAGTCTGAATCATTGAATGGTTTCAAGAAGGAGATAGATATGCTTCCGATATTTAAAAACTGGGTCAAAGGGATATGGGGAACAGATGAGGAGGTGGATTTGAGACCAGGAAGAGATCAGCCATGATCTGAATGCGTGGCGGAGCAGGCTCAAAGGGCTGGTTTACCTCCTTCTGTTCCTAATCTCTATGTTCCTGTGTTCAAACACTTTGAGGGTTTTCTAGGTGACGATTGCAAGCTCTTGTACTTTTCTTGCTTTCATGTTTGAGAACTGCACTAGATTGTCCACAATGTGTCTGTATTTGGTTCTAATTAGTAGCAATAGAAAGAGTAAAGTTCCATCATTACTGCATTGCCCATAAGAACATCCAAGAGAACACAGCCACTACAATTTCTCAATGCTGCAGTGTATAAATTATTCATATAGTTCAGACATTGACCCTGATTTCAGTGAAGAAAGCATCCTCTGAGCACTTTGCAAAGTAACACACTGGTGTCAGGTCAGATGAGACCAACTTATTTTTCAACTTGCATAAGACTGATTTTCCAATTATCAAAGGTTAAAAATATTTCATCACCCAAGTTATCGTTTAAAATTTAATTTGAATTTAAATTCAATTTAATGCAAGGTTCTTAAAAAGTGCTGGAGACGGAAAGGTTCACTGCCTTCACTAAGATTTGTTTCCTGAGGCAGAATTTGAGTTACTGAGGTCAGGGCCAGGATTTTGTTTCCCCCCCGCCCCGACCCCCTCACATCCCCATAAATATCCCCCAATCCCCCACCCCTCCCCCACCACGTCCAGTGGGAATGGAGAAGTTAGCAATCGGTTGAAATGCCAGACTCTGCAGCGGCAGTGGAGAAGGGCAAAGTCGGGGAATTCCGGACCAAGAGTTTAGCCAAAATATGGAAACTGGAGAAGCTCTTTCAGGGCAACACGGTGGCACAGTGGTTAGCACTGCTGCCTCACAGCACCAGGGATCCGGGTTCAATTCCCGGCTTGGGTCACTGTCTGTGTGGAATTTGCACATTCTCCATGGGTTTCCTCCGGGTGCTCCGGTTTTCTCCCACAGCCTAAAGATGTGCAAATTAGGTGTATTGGCCAGGGTAAATTGCCCTTTAGCATCTGAAGATGTGGATGTTAGGGAGATTAGAGGGTTAAATGCGTGGGGTTGTAGGGATAGGGCTGGCGTGGGCCTGTGTAAGATACTCTGTTGATGAGACAGTGCAGATATGATGAACCTCCTTCTGCACTGTAGGGATTTTACAGTTCTTTGAAATGCTGTTTTGAATCTAGCCACTATTATAATGTAAGAAGTCCTCCACATTGGCCTACTATCATTTAATATTGAATTTGCGACCAGATCAAAGAGTTCAAATTGTACTTCATTATAAGGGGAGGTGGTGGCCTATGATATAGTCACTGGGCTAGTAATCCAGAGACCCAGGATGATACTCTGGGGACTTGGGTTCAAATCCCACAATGGCAGATGGTGGAATTTAAATGCAATAAAAAAGTCTGGAGAAAAGACAGGAGAATGGGGATGAGAAAAATATCAGCCATGATTGAATGGCGGAACAGACTCGATGGGCTGAGTGGCCTAATTCTGCTCCCATGTCTTATGGTCTGGAATTAAAAGTCTACTGATGAACGTGAAGCCATTGTCGTGAAAATCCATCTGGTTCACTAATGTCCTTTAGGGAAGGAAATCTGCCATCCTTACCTGATCTGACCTACACGTGACTCCAGAACCACAGTAATGTGGCTGACTCTCAGAAAATGCCCTCTGGAATGGCTGAGCAAGGCCAACCAGTGATGGCCGCATCCCATGAATGAATAAAATAAATAATTATTATACATTTGGCCAGTTGAGTCTCACTAAGTTAGATAAGTTGAGAGGACAAACTGCATGTAGCTGCCTTGGCTTTATTTATTTTTCATTTTGCTTTTATAAAGCATCAATTCAATCACATAATGGCAGGGTCTTTGGTGTTTACTCTTAAAGGATGCTGATTTAGCTAATTCTCACCCAAAGAGATCTGTAAAATTCAGTCGCTTTCCAATTAGACCATCCCTGACACCCGAGCCTTCCATCCAACCAGAGCAGGAAAAACATTCCAACATCGTTAATTAGCGAGTAAGGAGCTCGATTCTACCTCTTTTATAGTGACCAATCAAACATTTTTGTCATTTGTCCTTCTGCAAGGGTTATAATGGATAAAAAGTAGATAGAAACGTAAAATAACAGCGGTTAGCACTACTGCCTCACAGCGCCAGGGAACCAAGTTCAATTCCAGCCTTGGGTCACTGTGTGTGTGGAGTTTGCACATTCTCCACGTGTCTGACTGGGTTTCCTTTGGGTTCTCCAATCTCCTCCCACAGTCCAAAGATGTGCGGGTTGGGTTGATTGGCCATGCTAGATTGATCCTTAGTGTCAGGGGGATTAGGAGGGTAAATATATGGGGTTATGGGGATAGGATCTGGGTGGGATTGTTGTTGGTGCAGGCTTGATGGGCAAAATGGCCTCCTTCTGCATTGTAGGGACTCTATGATTCTACGAACGTTCCCTGGTGTGGCGATACATCCCAGTCCTGTCGGTGCCCATGGTTACAGAACCCTCAAACATTGTCGGTGGACATAACCATGGAAGAGAGGCAGATATTCGGGCCAAACGAGGAGGTCAATTCTAAGCCAGTGCTCCGTTGCTGGAACTCATTAACCGAACAATCTGTACCATCCATTGCAGAAGGAACTGCAACCAATTAGCAGAGCAAATTACACCAATTGCAAAGAAAGTTTGGCGCCATGCCTACACTTTCCCTGAGCATGTCTAGGATGGGTGGCTGGCTCCACAACTTCTCTGACCTGAATCCCCTCCCTACATTGCAGAATTTCAGTTTTGAACAGATTCCGAGTACATGAGCCACGCCTGATCACCACTGTCGCTTGAGGGCTGCAGTATTGTGTGTGTGTGTGTGTGTGTGTGTGTGTGTGTGTGTGTGTGTGTGTGTGTGTGTGTGTGTGTGTGTGTGTGTGTGTGCTGTAATAGAGAACATCTTTATAATTCCATTTGATATGACACCAGGGTGAGCACCTCAAACCCTTTGTAGATTTGTGCGACATAGGCCCCCAGAGACTAAGCCACTGATACCCTCAACCTCTGAATCTGCCAGAAAAGCCCATTCTCCCTCCCTGTCTCACCCTCTCATTCATTGGGTTTGCAACTGTCAAAAGTACTGTGGATTTCACATGAGCTGGACAAAGACCTTAAGATGCTGCATAACTGAGAGAAAGAAAGAGAGAGAGAAAGAAAGACTAAGAAAGAGGCTAAACCTTGGTCGATTTGAATGGAAGAATGGTCCTTCAGAACACACTGAATAACAGGCTTATTCTTGTCCTGTTGCTAGTTCATTTCCTTATCCATTCCTCAGTTTTCAAGAGCGTAAGGCAACAGTATTTTTCGTACAGTGGGTGCACTAGACTGTGACCTCTGAATCTGAGCAGCAGATTGGTGTGCTCATTATTCCTCACTTTTGGCAATCCGTTTTGGAGCGTGTAAGTTCGGTGGGTGAAGATGGAGGGAGCGGGTGCGGCAGGGTCAGGGTCCACTGGTTTACAAATGCTGACAGTCCCAGTTGGATCGTCACAGCTTGGCAGATCTCGAATCGATAGATTTATGCACCTTTCTTTTTATTTTCCCACCCGGTCCCAAGAGTTCCCCTTCGACATGTGTGTTACACCACCGTGCTAATGGTGGAGGAAGCCTCGGACTTCCTCTGCTTGCTGGGCAGCGACTTCAAGTACTCAAGGTGACGTCTGGCATCCTCTTGATTCTGCCTCACGTAGTAGACCAGGTAGGAGATGACCATGGTGAACCAGCCGAACATGGTGATCAGCATGGCCACGTCGGTTGTCTTTTTGTGAACGTTACACAGGTTGACGTGGTGCGCGACCTCCAGGAAGGATTTCTTTGCGTGCTCCTCGGGGTAAGCAGTCGCGCAGATGATGTCGTTGGACAGCCCGATGTTCACCAACTTCATCATTTCCTGCAGCCTGCAATCGCAGTACCAGGGGTTGCCCGAAAGTTTTATACCCGCTTTCAATCTACTGAACACTTCCTCGTTCACAGTCTTCAGCTTGTTGTGCGACAGGTTGAGAAACTTCAAGCTTTCGTTCAGGCCCCGAAACGCTCCAGCTTCCAAGTGCTGAATGCTATTATTGGACAAATCCAGCTCTTCCAACTTGTGCAGATCCTTGAAAGCGTCACGTGGAATGGAAGTTATTTGATTGGAATCGAGGTACAGCTTCCAAGTGTTATTTGGAATGTTCCTGGGGATCTCCTTTAGGTGCATGTCGCTGCAGCGGACAATTAACTTCTTGTGTACCTCGGCACAGTAACAGTCTTTCGGGCATGTTGTCACCAAGTTAAAGCAAAAGGTCATCAGAACAAAGCTTTGCAAAAGCAGCCACATAGCGACTGAGTGCCGCAGGAGCAGGTTCCTCAGCTCCATTCTGGGGTATCGGCATATTCCTGGAAATCCTCCAATTCACAAGCAAAGCCCAGTCTTTGTGGGACCTTCCAGGAACACTCACTTGGATCTGAAAGGAGGAAAACAAACAAGTTCAGTAACGTGCTCAATTCTTGCCCAACTATATCCCTATGAATCGTTTTGGGCATTTCCTTATGTTAAAGGTGCTATATAAATGCAATTGCTGATATCAATAGATTAAAAAAAGACACTTGTGAGCGTTCTTAGAATTATAGAATCTCTACAGTGCAGAAGAGCCTTTCAGCCCATCGAGTGTGCACCGATTCTCTGACAGAGTACATTACCCAGGCCCTCCCCAACCTGAGAAATAACAGCACACAGTAAATTTTTGAGGCATGTATATAGTTTTAAGTTTTGAAATGTAATGACTGTAATTTGTAATGGACTGTAAAAATGTTTTTATTCTGCACTGTTTGCAATTTATAGACATGAAGGTTTGCAATGGTTTAATTGAGATTTTTATGAATAAAGTATATTTTTGAAATAAAAAGACATGGCCTACAGCTATTCAAGAAGGTGGCATCACCACTACCTTCTCAAGGACAACGAGATAGTGGCGCAATGGTTAGCGCTGCTGCCTCATGGCGTCAGGGAACCAAGTTCAATTCCAGCCTCAGGTGACTGTCTGTGTGGAGTTTGCACATTCTTCCCGTGTCTGCGTGGGTTTCCTCCGGGTGCTCTGGTTTCCTCCCACAGTCTGAAAGATGCGCGGAGTAAGTGGACTGGCCATGCTAAATTGCTCCTTAATGTTAGGGGGATTAGCAGGGTAAATATGTGGGTTTACGGGGATAGGGTCTGGGTGGGATAGTTGTCAGTGTAGGTCACTGTCTGCGCAGACTCTAGATGTTGGCTGCGTGGGTTTCCCCCGGGTACTCCGGTTTCCCCCCACAGTCCAAAGATGTGTGGCGTAGGTGGATTGACCATGCTAGACTGACCCTTATTGTCAGGAGGACTAGGTAGGGTAAATACACGGGGTTATGGGGATAAGGCCAGCGTGGGATTGTGGTTGGTGCAGACTCGATGGGCCAAATGACCTCCTTCTGCACTGTAAAATTCTAAGTCTAAGCTCCCCCTTTCGAGCAAGATTGCCAGTTGAGAATCTACTTGTGCCAAGTTATGGACAATTCGGTATTTCCAGGTTTTTTCCAAAGAGAATTGGTTATAATCGCCCTAAATTCAGTTGGACGTTGTTACAGCACCATCCAGGTTGTAGAATTAAGAATCAAAAACGGTTAGATATGAAAATTAAAAAGGTTCAACCTATCATAGCATGGATTCTAGTTTTTAAATTGAAAGAAAATATGAGGCAAAGGCTCCTAGCTCCATGCCACTATGATTCTAGAAACTGTGTGACTGTGATTAATAGACTGACAACTGTATTGTCTTTGAGTGTGTGAACGGAATTAATTAAAATAACTGCTAATTAAATATTGAAGTGTAATTTCTGAGAGTATTTTAAGCAAACCTTTGGCCTGAGTTAGAGGCCTGTAAAGATAACTGGTCCAAGCGGATTTAGAGGCAGAATAAGAGATCATTATTAGTATTGTTCCTCCACCTTGGCACTTTAAGATCTTAATTCCAGCAGATGCCACCAGGCTAATCGACAGGTTCCTGCTGCTTGCCCCAGGGAGCAACAGAGAAGAATGAAAGACTTGCAGTCTCTTGCACTTTTCACAGCCACTAGACATTTCAACACACCACAGTAAACAGAGCACTTTTTGGAGTGTAGTCCCTTATAATTTAGAAAATGTGGCAGCCAACATGCAGGCCCAGACACAAGCAGCACTCTTCATACACAAGGAAAGGAGAGAGCACAGAATGTAGTGTTACAGTCATAGCTAGGGTGTAGAGAAATATCAACTTATTGTAAGGTAGGTCCTTTCAAAAGTCTGATGGCAGAAAGGAAGAAGCTGTTCTTGAATCGATTGGTATGTGACCTCAGACTTTTGGATCTTTTCCTGATGGAAGAAGGTGGAAGAGAGTATGCCCAGAGAGTGGGGTCCTTAATTATGCTGGCTGCTTTGCCAACGCAGCGGGATGTGTAGACAAAGTCAATGGATGGGAGGCTGGTTTGCATGATGGATTGGGCTACAATGATCTTCTGAAGTTGCTTGTGTTCTTAGGCAGAGCAGGAGCCATACCAAGCTGTGATACAACCAGAAAGGATGCTTTCTATGGTACATCTGTAATAGTTGGTGAGAGCCGTAGCCAAATTTCCTTTTGCACATTAGTCTTTCTCAGCTCTCTGTGTAATCATCCCTGTCTCAATGCCCAACCCCTTTCCAGCCCTTAGTCTTCACCGCTCCAACTCAGGCCAACATCTTTAATATACACTAAGATAAAGGCAAAATACCACAGGTGCTGGAATCCGAAACAAAAACAGAAAATGCTAGAAAATCTCAGCAGGTCTGGCAGCATCTGTGGAAAGAGAATAGAGCTAAAGCTTCGAGTCTGCATGAGCCTTCGTCAGACCTGCTGAGATTTTCCAGCATTTTCTCTTCTTTGATCCAAAAATCTAAAGTTTGACTTTTAACATCTTTAATTGTGTTGGGCTTTATCCCTCCACCTCAAGTCTGGATGATCCTTGAAACGTTGGCTGTATTCTCTCTCCACAGATGCTGCCAGACCTGCTGAGATTGTCCAGCATTTTCTGGTTTCACTTTCAATATACAGCTGAAGCAAGTGGCAAAAGGGGGGTGGGGGAGAAGAGTTTGCATCTATTTAGCACTCTGCATGATCATGCAGCATCTCAAAGCAGCCAGTGAGGTACTTTTGGAAGTGCGGTCGCTGTTTAATATCGAAAGCACAGCAGCCGATCAGCACTCGGCCAACTCTCGGGTACAGTAGTGTGATGATGACCAGATAATCTGATTTTAGTGATGTTGATTGAGGGATAAATATTGGCCAGGCTACAGGGGAGAACTCACCACTGGCATGAAGAGCCAGATGAACATGCTCTCACAATGCCAGTGGTCCGGGTACGATTCCGAGTTTGGGTCACTGTCTGTGTGGAGTTTGCACATTCTCCCCATGTCTGCGTGGGTTTCCTCCGGGTCTCCGGTTTCCTCCCACACTTCAAAGATATGCGGGTTAAATTGATTGGCCACGCTAAACTGCCCCTTAGTGTCAGTAGGATTAGCAAGGTAAATAAGTGGAATTATGGGGCTAGCACCTGGCTGGGATTATGGTCAGTGCAGACTTGATGGGCCAAATAGCCTCTTTCTGTACTGTCAGGATTCTATGAGTCTATGACTTTGTTGCTAAAACAAATACTTGCATTTAGCTTTGACCTTAGGATGTCCCCAGGTACATAGTCACTGTTACGATGTAGAACTCATGGCTCCCAATGGTGTGTTTGAGATCCCTCAAGTGTATTGAGTACAGGAGTTGGTACATTATGTTACAACTGTATAAGACATTGGTAAGGCCTCATGTGGAGTATTGCATACAATTCTGGATGCCCTGCTATAGAAGGATGTTATTAAACTGGAAAGGATGCAAAAAAGATTTACAAGGATGCTACCAGGACTGGAAGGTTTGAATTATTAGGAGATGCTGGGATTTCTTTTCCCTGGAGCATAGGAGGATGAGGGGTGACCTTATAGAGGTTTATAAAATCATGAGGGGCATAGATAAAGTGAATGGCCCAGGCCTTTCCCCAGAATAGGGGGCATAGATTTAAGGTGAGAGGGGAAAGATTTAAAAGGGAACTCTGGAGCAACTTTTTCACACAGGGTATGGAATGAGCTGTCAGAGGAGGTGGTAGAGATGGGTACAATTACAGCATTTAAAATACATTTGCACAGGTGCATTGTTGGGAAAGGTTTGGTGGGATATGGGCCAAATACAGGCAAATAGGACTAGTTTAGTTTACAAAACCTGTTTGGCGTGGATCAGTTGGGCCAAAAGGCCTGTTTCCATGCTGTATATCTCTATGACTCTTTTGAAGTTTTGATGGATGATGGTTGGATAAATATTAGCCTGAACATTGGGAGAACAGCAGAGCTCTTTTTTGAATAGCACCATGTGATCACTTCACATCCATCTGAGAAGGCAGGCAAGGTCTCATCTTAACCTCTCATCCAAGAAGCCTCCTCAATATGGCGCTGGAGTATTGACTGGGATCATGTGCTCAAATCTCTAGAGTGAGATTTCAAAGCCATGACCTACTGCCAGAAGTAGTAATAGAAGCAGGTACAATTATGGGCCAAACGCCGGGACCAACTTAGGGATTTAAAAAAGCGGCGGCGTACAGAAGTTGGGCCGACTGGCTGGTTTTCATGCTGTAAACCTCTATGGCTCCATGACTCAGACACGAGTGATATGGAGATGCTGGCGTTGGACTGAGATAAAACACAAAGAAATCCCACAACACCAGTGGACTTCAAACTGGTGTTGTGGGATTCCTTTATGTCAGGCATGAGTGCCACAAATGAGCTACAAATGGGACTGGTTCAGAGCAAATATTAGGAATAAAATGCAAGAATGAAAAGAAATATCTCCTTTACCACACCATATATGATTACTAAGACACTTGGAGATGCTTTATATTTTTGTGGTTAATAAAAACATTTATAAAGTGTTTAAAAGCACAGGCAGTGATGTTGACATGACCTCTCAATTTGTCATTAAATATATCTTTCAAATTGCTATTGAACTTCTAACCTAGGCTCTCAAAGTACAGAATTTAATTATTCTGCTGATAACATGTTAGCATCAATTAAGGTTTTATAACCAGGTGCAGACTATGGCCTCTCATAGGACCTCTGTTCTTTATTCTTCTGAACTCCCTGTTATTACAGGACATACTCCAAGTAGGTGGTTGCAGTGATCTCAATAACGTTCACACGTAAGTAGGTGACCTAATTGTTCCAGTTTACCTATTATCCAAAAATCTAAGATAAAAGCAAAATACTGCAGGTGCTGGAATCTGAAACGAAAACAGAAACTGCTGGAAATTCTCTGCAGGTCTGACAAAGGCTTATCCAGATCCAAAACATTGGTTCTAATCTCTCTCCAGCAGGTGAGATTTTCAGCAGGTCTGGCAGCATCTATGGAGAGAGAATACAGCCAATGTTTCGAGTCTGGATGACCCTTCGTCAAACCTACTGAGATTTTCCAGCATTTTCTGTTTTTGAACCAAAAATCTAAAATTTGGCTTTTGCCATCTTTAATTCTGATGGGTTCTAACCCTCAGCCTCTCTTGGAGTGGTTGGCTCATGCTGTAGTCGTTTATAAACTGATCCAAACAGCCATGAAACACTTGCCCACGAGTAAGCCTAGAAGTAAGGGATTAAATTCATCTTGGGCAACGGTGCAGAACAGGTGATACTGGATCAGACATCCATTATCCACAGTGTTTGATATTCAGTTCCATTTCAGTCAATGGTTAGAAGTGCACTACCTGAAAGGTGGTGGAAGCAAATTAAATAATAAGTTCAAAAGGGAATTGGATATTGGTTTGAAAAGGAAAAAAAATTGCGCGGGTGTGGAGTTTAAAGAAGAGGGTGCAGGACTAATTGGATAACGCTTTCAAAGAGCTAGGATAGCCATGATAGGCTGAATGGCTTTCTTGTGTGCTGCAAGGTTCTATAACACACATTGACTACAAGGTTTAAGATTCGTAATTGGAACTTTGAATTTACATATAATACCAGTCGCTTTGCACACAGGACTCAAATATTTGCTGAGGTCAGCACAATGGCACAGTGGTTAGTACTAATGCCTCACGGCACCAGGGACCCGGGTTCAATTCCGGCCTCAGGTCACTGTCTGCATGGATATGGTTTCTCCCCATGTCTGCATGGGTTTTCTCCGGGTGCTCCTGTTTCCTCCCACAGTCCAAAGATGTGTGGGTTAGGTTGATTAGCCATGCTAAATTGTCCCTTCGTGTCAGGGGGATTAGCAGGGTAAATATGTGGGGTCATGGGAAGGGGGTCTGAGTGGGAATATAGTCGGTGAATATACTTCAGCAGGGCTGAATCTCCTCCTTCTGCACTATAGGGATTCTATGATGCTATGAAAAGAGAGACATGTTACTGAAGCTTTTCAATTTGCACTCATCAGGACAAAGACAAGAATACCAAATTTTCAAGTAGTCACAAACAATTTGTACCACAATTCATCAATTGTTGTGATGATTTGAAATTTGACATTCTTGCATTTGTCCTCATGAATGCAACATAAACAGCTTTGGTAACATATCAGCAATGTACGTATACAATTCCAAATTTTATATTTTAAACTTTTTAATCAGAATGATGAGCCCAGTTGAGTTGCCTTCTGCACAGTCATTCATATTTGTTTAACCATTTATTAATTGTTTTTCAATGCACTGCATTTCCTTTTAAATATTCGTTGCTAGTTTGTTTTTCTGAGCAAATTGCTCCCCATAAATTGTTATTAATTGGTTCCTGTTTGAAGCAATCCTGTTAATGCCTCTGCCCAAAGCAGCCCTTCACAACTTGGAACATCGAGGGAACTACACTCTCTACGCTGCATGTTTGGCTTCCATTATTCATCAGCACAATCTATACAACAGCTGTAAGTGGCTCTTTTATTTTATCAGACCTAAATAATTTATGAATGCCTTGTTAGCAGCTTCAATGAGAGATGAGGTAATCAATAAGCTTCTGTTTTGGATCGCATTTTTAAGTGTATGAATTGCTTCTGTCACATTAGCCTGGATTTCAATATTGTTTAAGAATTTGGAATTGGTGCTTCTTTGACGAGCTAATTCAACTTTCATTGAAATGTAGAGCGGACCATTCAGCTCCTCAAGCCTGTCCTACTGTCCATTTACTGGATGCACGATCTGTACCTCAATGCCACTTCCCCATCTTTGTTTACCTTTATCCAAAACAAAATCCAACAATCTCGTTACATAGAACAGTACAGCACAGTACAGGCCCTACGGCCCTCGATGTTGTGCCAAGCTATGTCCAAACCCAAGATCAAGCTATCCCACTCCCTATCACTCTGGTGTGCTCCATGTGCCTGTCCAATAACCACTTGAAAGTTCCTAAAGTGTCTGACTCCGCTATCACAGCAGGCAGTCCATTCCACACCCCAACCACTCTCTGAGTGAAGAATCTACCTAGGACATCCCTCCTATATCTCCCACCATGAACCTTAGAGTTATGCCCCCTAGTAACAGCTACATCCACCTGAAGAAAGAGTTTCTGCACGTCCACTCTATCTATCCCCTTCATCATCTTATAAACCTCTATTAAGTCGCCTCTCATCCTCCTCCGTTCTAAAGAGAAAAGCCCCAGCTCCCTCAACCTTTCCTCACAAGACCTACTCTCCAAACCAGGCAGCATCCTGGTAAATCTTCTCTGCACTCTCTCCAAAGCATCCCTATCCTTCTTATAGTGAGGTGACCAGAACTGCACACAATATTCTAAATGTGGTCTCACCAAGGTCCTATATAATTGCAACATAACCCCACGGCTCTTAAACTCAAACCCCCTGTTAATAAATACTAACACACTATAAGCCTTCTTCATGGCTCTTTCCACTTGAGTTGGCAACCTTCAGAGATCTGTGGATATGAACCCCTAGATCTCTCTGTTCCTCCACACTCCTCAGAACCCTGCCGTTGACCCTGTAATCCACATTCAAGTTTCTCCTACCAAAATGAATCACTTTGCACTAATCAGGGTTAAACTCCATCGTTCTTGAAAGTTTAATTGACAAAGAACAAACAAAAACTGGTACAGCACAGGAACAGGCCCTTTGACTCTCCAAGCCTGCACCAATCATGTTGTCCTAACTACCACTTGCATCCCTCTATTCCCCGTCTGTTCATGTGCCTTTCCAGATAAGTCTTAAATGTGGCTAACGTCTCTGCCTCAACCACCTCACTTGGCAGTGCTAACCTCCGTGGCCTCCTAAAGTCAATCCTTGGAACACTTCCCTCACTGACTGAATAGTGGAACGGTCTTGAGGGGCTGAATGGCCTGCACTACATTGTGTTAAACTGAGTTGTCTCAGCTCAAATGAGCACCAATTCCAAGTTCTTAAACAATATCACAAAGCTAGCCTAATGCGACAGACGCAATTCACACACTTAATGTAATTCAAATGAGAAGTGTATTGATTACCTCATCTCTCATTGCCTTGTTAGCAACTCCGTGAAGGATAGTGTTCCCCATTTATTTTTTCTCTCAACATTCTTACAGCTTGTAAATAACAAGAACTGAAACAGTTCTTGGTGAGTGTTGATCCTGTGTATGGTTAACTTCACTTGTGCAAAGACTTCATTTTAAGATATTTCTGCCTTCCATTTAAATGCTCAGCTTAAAAAAATCAACTAACTCAGCTTCAACCAGACTACATGTTAAATCCCAGAAGGCATGCTGGGTTAGCTAGAAAATTGACTGCACTTTTGAAAAGTACAATGCCAGCAAAACAGGCTTTTCATAAACAGCATCTGCCAGGCTGGTTTCTCCAAGTCAGAGACAGCATGTGCCAAACAATTTCAATAACAAGATAACGAATCACATATATTGTAGTTTCAGATCTATGTTTTCAGTTCAGTTCAGTCTGTTTTTGAGTTTTGCTTTGATCAGTGTAGGGCTAGCAGAAGAAGCCAGTCTGTCTCTCTCTCCCCCTAGCTTTTCTCTTTTCTTTTCGCTTTTGTAGTGATTTAATTTTAAGTTCTATTCAATAAAATAAATCAATTTAAACACCGTACCAGTGCCGTCTTCATCTATTCAAAGGAATGAATGAACCTACAGTGAGAGTGAAGTAAGTTTTTTAAATTCATTTGTGGGACATGGGCTGGCTAACATTTATTGCCCATCTCTAATTGCCCTTGGAGAGCAGTTGAGAGCCATCCATATTGCTGTGGCTGGAGTCACAAGTAGACCAGACCAGGTAAGGACAGCAGATTTCCTTCCCTAAAAGACATTAGTGAATCAGATGGGTTTTTCTGATGATTGACAATGGTTTCATGGTCATCAGTAGATTCTTAATTCCAAATTTTATTTTAACTGAATTCAAATTCCACCATCTGCTGTAACGGGATGTGAACCCACATCCCCAGGACATTAATTGAGTTTCTGGATGAATAATCAGGTGATAATAACTCTAGACCATCGTCTCACCATCAAAGTAGGTTTAATACCACAACAAAACCAGAAAATGCTGGAAAATCTCAGCAGGTCTGGTGGCATCTGTGGAGAGAGAATAGAGCCAACGTTTCAAGTCAGGACTACCCTTTGTAGGGTAAAATAGGACAGGATTTATACTGTGAGGGTGAGGGGGCTATAATTGATAGGGATGACATCATTAAAATTAATACTATTTTGTTACTTTAATCCCATTTTATTTACAGGAGGGATGGTGGCACAGTGATACTGTTCAGAGACGCACGGCAAGTTTTGGGGACTTGTCCACTGTGTCACGCAGCCGTAGTCCTATGTGAGACTGGGTCAGTAAGTGTTAAGTTGCTGTTCGACCATACAGAGTGTCCTATTTAAGCCTGATCCTGTTCTTGCGCAACATTCAATGACACCCCGTCAACCTAAGCACAATTGCTTTTATATTAAAGATATTTAGTTTGGTCCAAATTGTAATACATGCTCTGTTTAAAAAAAAACCTCCAAATAACACAATCAGTGGGCTGAAGAGAAGTAATTAGGCAATCAGTCTGGTTGGATACAGTTAATCAGATCCTTAGCAGGGCAGAGAAAAGTCAATTCATTACTTTAATCATGAATCAAGCAATAACGTTAGATTGCAGTTAAGATTTGAAATGGTCACCACACTCGGTGATATTCATTATTTCCACAGCTTACAGCATCAGCTGTCATTTGGCTAAAGAATATTTCATTCCTGTGCCATCAGAAACCAAACATTGGCAACACCATCTTTTGTTCACTATCTTTTGCAAAATGTTTTTATCACAGGAAGGCAGTGTGACGGAGTTTGTAAGGCTGCGAGGAGGGGGCATGGGTCCCCCGACCTTCCACCAGCCAGCATGTCAGCTTGCCAGCATGTCGTTACATCCAGACTATTTGTACACAGGCACCCGGGTTCGATTCCCAGCTTGGGTTACTGTCTGTGCGGAATCTGCACATTCTCCCCATGTCCGCATGGGTTTCCTCTGTGTGCTCTGATTTCCTCCCACATTCAGAAAGGCATGCAGGTTAGGTGGATTGGCCATGCTAAATTCTCCTTCAGCGTACTCAAACAGGTGCCAGAGTGTGGCGACTATGAGATTTTCACAGTAATGTCATTGCAGTGTTAATGTGGGCCTACTTATGACAATAATAAATAAATTTTAAACCTTAAGAAAACACACACTGGGCTGCGGGGAAACAGCAAGGTGTGCACAAACAGCAGCTAGTCAATTGGGCATCTTGAAGAGCCTGGCAAGGCCATTGTGCCAATGTGAATGGCAACTTTCCGGCTTGTATGCAGGTCCCCAACTAAAGGGGACACCCAATCGAGAGATAGAAACAGCGTATTGGGGGCTATCATTCTGTCATTAATATTAACTCCAGAATGTTGTGACCATGGCTCCAGACACTGACAATAAGCGCGCAGGAACAGCAGGCAATCAAGAAGGCAAATGGTATGTTGGCCCTCATAGCGAGAGGATTTGACTATAGGATAGGGATGTTTTGCTACAATTGTATAGGGCGTTGATGAGGCCACACCTGGAGTATTGTGTGCAGTTTTGGTGTCCTTACCTGAGTAAGGATGTCCTTGCTATAGAGAGAGTACAGAGAAGGTTTACCAGGCTGATTCCTGGGACAGCAGGTCTGTCATATGAAGAGAGATTAAGTCGGTTAGGATTGTATTCATTGGAGTTTAGAAGAGTAAGTGGGGATCTGATAGAAGTATAGAAAATTCTAACAGGATTAGACAGGGTAGATTCAAAAAGAATGCTCCCAATGGTGGGGGAGTCCAGAACTTGGGGTCATAGTTTGAGGATAAGGGGCAAACCTTTCAGGACTGAGGTGAGGAGAAATTTCATCACCCAGAGAATAGTGAGTGTGTGGAATTCACGACCACAGAAAGTAGTTGAGGCCAAAATGTGTGATTTCAAGAAGTTAGTTATAATTCTTGGGGCTAAAAGGATCAAGAGATGTGGGGGGGCGCCGTGGAAGCGGGGGATTAAGATATTGAATTTGATGATCAGCCATGATCAAAATGAATGGTGGAGCAGGCTCGAAGGGCTGAATGGCCTACTCCTCCTTCTAGTTTCTGTGGCTCCCATCAGGGTCACCCGTGGAGGCGTTGCGTCTCGCGGTGCCCTCCCTTTCAGGTATCTACATCAATGGCTCTTATTTCTGAGGGCAGGGCTGTAGATCCTTCAGTGTTGACGTACTGATCCACTGTGCTTAATTGGGCAGGACTCCCAGAGGCAGGATGGTGATAAAGCAGCTAAAGCTAAGGTCTGGCTGTAAACACTTCACTGAGGAACACTTGCAGTGGCGCCCTGTCAGGCAAAACAAAAACCGTCAGGCAAAAGTTTCTGCTTTGGTTTCGGTTGCTTGCTTTGACAGGATGCATCTACCCCAAAGATCTGCACTGTTCTCTTGTAAACTGAAGGCAAACAGTGGGGCTCTGAGCTTAAAGTATTTTCAGGAAATGTGCATTAACATCCAAAGCTCAAGGCAGTAGGCATTACGGCAAATTGCAGGCCACTGGAGGATTCTTAATTTATTTCCTACTGATAAAAGTGCTGCACAGTCTGTATGTTTATCATGTTAGAATAATACAAAACAGGGCAAACTATTCAGAAACCTCACTGGGGTTTGCCGCAAACATAAAGTTTCCGCAATATTGTTCCACCGTGTGCATTTCAGGAAACGATGCTGAAAAACTTTGTTAATTCTGTGAGTGGCAATTTTGGTGATGACAGATGAAACTATTGTCTCCAGTGGATTTCATTGCCACTGTTTTTATTTTTATCCATTAGTTTACACCGAGTGAATAAACTCTGCGGAGCGGAGGGTTGCAGACAAGCCGCAAGTTTTACTGGTTTCTAACATTCCCCCCCCTCACCCCGCAACTCTCTTCCTCCCAACCAAAGCCATCCAAGAGATTTGCCTCCGTTTTTCTCCTAATTTCCTTCCCCATCCCCGGTATTACAATAGGAGGATTCTCCAGTCCCAACTGGCAGGATCAGCAGCAGGAGCATACAAAAAAGGCCATTTGACCCATCGAGTCTGCACCGACCACAATCCCACCCAGACCCTACCCCCAAAATCCCGACATATTTTACCCACAATTCATAGAAACATAGAAAAACTACAGCACAATACGGGCCCTTCAGCCCACAAAGTTGTGCCGAACATATCCCTGCCTTAGAGATTACTAGGCTCACCTATAACCCTCTATCTTACTAAGTTCCATGTATTTATCTAAAAGTCTCTTAAAAGACTCTATCGAATCCGCTTCCACCGCTGTTGCTGGCAGCCCATTCCTTGCACCCACCACTCTCTGAGTGAAAATCTTACCCCTGACATCTCCTCTGTACCTACTCCCCAGCACCTTAAACCTGTGTCTTCTTGTGGCAACCATTTCAGCCCTGGGAAAAAGCCTCTGACTATCCATTCGATCAATACCTCTCAACATCTTGTACATCTGCCGAGCTCACTCAACCTATCCTCGTAAGGCATGCTCCCCAATCCAGGCAACATCCTTGTAAATCTCCTCTGCACTCGTTCTTTGGCTTCCTGTAATGAGGCAACCAGAACTGAGCACAGTACTCCAAGTGGGGTCTGATCAGGGTCCTATATAGCTGCAACATTATCTCCCGACTCCTAAACTCAATTCCTTGATTGATGAAGGCCAGTACACCATACGCCTTCTTAACCACAGCTTCAACCTGCACAGCTGCTTTGAGCGTCCTATGAACTAGGACCCCAAGATCCTTCTGATCTTCCGCACTGCCAGGAGTCCTACCATTAGTATTATATTCTGCTATCCTATTTGACCTGCCAAAATGAACCACTTCCCTCTAATCTACATACCTCAGGGTACTAAGGGGCAATCTAAGCATGGCCAATCAACCTAATCCGCACATCTTTGGACTGTGGGAGGAAACTGGAGCACCTGGAGGAAACCCACGCAGACACGAGGAGAATGTGCAAACTCCACACAGACAGTAACCCAAGCGGGAATCGAACCCAGGTCCCTGGAACTGTGAAGCAGCAGTGCTAACCACTGTGCTGCCGTGCCGCCCAAAACTACTGTGCTGTCGTAAAATCCCGCAGGCGGCCCAAAACACAATTTATACTGACGGGGTTTTGTGTAGCGATTGTTCTGCCACCCCCTAGCACTCTGCCAATGAAGAAGTCATGGGGGTCTACAGCACAGAAAAAGGCCCTTCAGCCCATCGTGTCCATGGTGGTCAAAGAGAAACTACCCAACTATTTTAATCCTGCTTTCTAGCATTTGGCCTATAGCCTTGTGTGCCCTAGCACCACAAGTGCACATCTAAATACTTCTTAAATGTTATGAGGGTCTCTGCTTCCACCATTCTTTCAGGCACTGAGTTACAGACTCCACCATCCTCTGAATGAAAAGGTTTTTCCTCACATCCCCTCTAAACCTCCTGACCCTAACCTTAAATCTATGACCTCTGATCATTGACCCCTTCACCAATGGGAAAACTTTCTTCCTCTCTACTCTATTTCTAACCCTCATAATTTTATACATCTCTATCATGTCCCGCCTCAGTGTCCTCAGCTCCAAGGAAAACAGCTCCAGTCTATCTAATCTCTCTTCATAACTGAAACTCGTCAGCTCAGACAACATCCTGGTGCGTCTCCTCTGCACCCTTTCCGCTGCTATCACATCCCTCCTATAATGTGGATTCCAGAGCTGCACAAAATACTCTCGCAATGGTCTAACCAATATTTTATATAATTCCAGAATAACCTCCCTGCTCTTAAACTCTATGCCTCAGCTAATAAAGGTAAGTATACCATATGCCCTCTTAACCATGTTATCCACCTACCCTGCTATCTTACGGGACAAGTGTACATGCATACCAACGTCCCTCTGACTCTGGGTGCTTCCCAGGGCCCTGCCACTCATCGTGTACTCCCTTAGTTTGTTTGTCCTGCCCAAGCACATCACCTAACACTTATCCAGATTGAATTCCATCTGTACTGATCTGACCAGCCCATCTATATCCTCCTGTAATATATGGCTATCCTCTCTATTTACCACCGTACCAATCTTCATATCATTTGCTGATCAACCCCCCTACATTCAGGTCTCAATCATTTATATAAACCACAGACAGCATGGGCCCCTGTTAGTACAACGTGCCCTTGGTGCTGACCCTCCAACAGTGCAGCACTCTATCAGTACTGACCCAAACGGGATGTAACGGCAATATCAGGCTTATACACCAACATGAATTACGACTGGTCTCTAACATTGTGCACCAGGCAAGTAGAACTCGCCAGAGGAGTTCAGGCCAGTGCGTCACTCAGGAAGGAAAGGGTCATCTCTGCCACTGGGGGCGCTGCCACTGCTCCCTGTAACCCATCAATCATCCATGTCATATGAAATGCCAGGGACCCTCATGCTGCATATCATAGTCTTGCTACTTTCTCTCAGCTATCTGATCAATTTGTTTCATTGCATGTTGTGGGGGAACTATTCTCAGCTCATGTTCTGGGGACCCAAGTTCAAATCCCATCACGGCAGTGGTGGAATTTGAATTCAATTAAAAAAAACCTGGAATTAAGAAACTATTGTTGGAAAAACCCATCTGATTCACTAATATTTCCTTTAGAGAAAGAAATCTGCTGTCCTTGCCCAGTCTGGCCTACATGTGACCCCAGAGCCACAGTAATATGATTGATCTCAACTGCCCTCCAAGGACAACTAGGGATGGGCAATAAATGCTGGCCATCCAGTGACATCCATGTCCCATGAATGAATTTTTAAAAAACCTGTATCCACCATCCACAATGACCCCCGAATACTTTCACTTAGCTGATGAGTAGCATGCTCAATTCTGATGAATGTGACATAAGTGGGGAGGAATGGAGGGGTGAGGGCAACAAGAGTGATCTCTCATCAGAGGGAAGGGATGAAGGATCAACCGTGTAGGTCTTCAGTCTCGGAAAAGGGACAAATAATCTGTCCCAAATAAAATGGAAATGCTGGAAATACCCAGCAGGTCTGGCAGAAGCCAGGGAGAGAAAGACAGGGCAGGATTTTTCAGCCACGCATGCCCAAAGACCGGGAGTACCCGCCCAAGGTCAACCGACCTATAAACGGCCCATTGAATTTTCTGTCCTGCCCGCTACAATTCCTGTGGCAAGTGGGACAGGAAATTTCTGACCACAGAGTTAACAAGAATTAATGGCAAGTGGAACTATTATTCCCCAGTGAATTTATAGAATCATAGGATTGCTACATGCAGAAGGAGACCATTCAGCCCATCGGGTCTGCACCGACTCTCTGACTCACCGATGGGGTCTATTCCCATAACCCCACATATTTACCCCACTAACTCGTACTTCTTGGGACACTAAGGAACAATTTAGCATGGCAATCCATCTAACTGCACATCTTTGGACTGTGGGAGGAAACCAGAGCACCCGGAAGAAACCCACACGGACACTGGGAGAACATGCAAACAGAATTTCACCATGAATTCCATTCACACGGACTTCCAGACCTGCTAAACATTTCCAACATTTTTGTTTTAATTTCAGATTTACAGCATCCGCGGTATTTTGATTTTGTGCGGCTGTAGTTTGTCTCTAACTTTTATGGGACATTGCTGTGTGTGTTTGCCTGCACACCAGTCACAATCATTCACTATGGTATGTGACATGCTTTAAGATGCTTTGGAGAGACCAGAAAAGGATTAGGAAGCTGCTAATATTTTTTAATAAAATTCTTTATTCATGGGTTTCACAGTGGCACAGTGGTTAGCACTGCTGCCTCACAGTGCCAGGGATCCAGGTTCAATTCCAGTCTCGGGTCACTGTCTGTATGGAGTTCTTCCCATTTCTGCGTGGGTTTCCTCTGGATTCTCCAGTTCCCCCCCAACCAAAAACCCAAAGACATACAGGTTTGGTGGACTGGCCATGCTAAATTGCCCCTTAGTGTCAGGGGGATTAGCAGGGTAAATACATGGAATCACAGTGATAGGGTCTGGGTGGCTTTGCTGTCAGTGCAGGCTCGATGGGCCGAATGGTTAGGTGCATTGGCCATGTTCCTGTTAGCCAAGGGTATCATGGGAGATGGAGCTAAATTCTCCCTCAGTGTACCCAAACAGGCGCCAGAGTGTGGCAACTAGGGAGTTTTCACAGTAACTTCATTGCATTGTTAATGTAAGCCTATTTGTGACACTATTAAATAAACTTTAAAAAAAGAATGGCCTCCTTCTGTGCTGTATGGATTGTATGATTCTACCACAGCCTGGGAGTGAGGTTTAAAATATTTAGCAAGCAAACACCTCCAAATTAATTTGAACACAATCCGATTGCTCGAGAGACTGTAAGAAAACATAGAATCAGAAGGTGCCACTTGGATCATCAACAAGAATGGATGCAGGCAAATCATTTCTTACTACAAGGAGGAATGGCCAGGGGAATTAAAGAACAGAACATTCAGTTCCTCGAGCCTATTCTACCATTCAACTTAATCTTGGTTGATCTGTGTCTTAACATCATTTACACATTCTCTGCTCCATATCCCATGATACCCATGGCCAGCAGAAAACTATTGATCTCTGTCTCGAACGTTCCACTTGATCCAAAGGCGCAAGTTTAAAAATCGGAAATAAGAAGAGTGGACTCTCTTTTCTTCAACACAAATGGTCTGAACGATCGATTCTGGTCAGGAACACAGAACCGGGACAATAACCCGCTCTGCAAAACCAACCCGGGAAGAAAATGCCCTGGAAATTCCGATTTTCATCTTGGGTGAGGGTGGGGTGGAGGAGGGTGGAGTGGCAAGCCAAAATGGAAGTCACTGCGGGCAACCCTGGAAAGAGTTTGGCAGTTGCTGGGTGAGGAAGCTGGCACTGATGCACTTTGTTGAAGAAATGAGGGATTGAGTTTTGTTAATAAAGCCCTCCATCCCTCACCCTTCACACTCTCTCACCCCACATTCATTCTCAATGCCCTATCCATTCCAACCCATGCCAACTTATGACCACCCTCCATGGTCCCTCAAACCCTACTTGCCAACCTATGATGCTCTGCCTATCCACCATGCCCTTTATAGTCCCTATTACAACTTATTCTCAACTCATGCCAACCCATGCTCCCACCCCATTCCCCCCGTTCTTTGCCCTAACACCTATCATGCCAACTCACCCCACATCCATCATGGGCAGACCTCAGGACCCATGCTGGTATTAAATAATTGCCCATTGATGAATTCATTATTTAAAAAAAACATTGTTTTTTTAAAAAATTGCTACATTTAAATTTCTTTGATCTTAATGAAAATAACAATTGTGTTCATAGTTCTATATCAAAGAGATTATAACTACTTGCAGTTGTCAATCCAACTGATGGGGAACCCACTGAGATAGATTGTGAAATCAGTCATGCAGCACTAATTGTGTAATGATAGTCTTCATCTTTGTGTCAACAGAGTGAAATAGCAAGCACTGAATTTTAATACAGCAGACTGACTTTTATAATATTTAAAAGGCAGGACTTTTAAATGCCTTGACAGTTCTCTTGACTGTTTCGATTAGTTTGACATTTCCAATGATTTTAATGTACTTTTTCTGCAGAATAATGTCTATTTTTAACAATTCCAAAGGATACTTGACCTCTTCCAAAGGGACCATATCCAAAAGGGTACTGGAGCTGCCTTAAGATCTCCTGGTCTAAAGTGCACAAGTCATGTTTTGGATACCCAACCAGGCAAATTCAGAACTGCAAAAATGGTAGAGTTCAGGTTTTCGGGCAAGACTTCAGGATTTGCGTCTCTGCCACTATTTTTGCAAAGACACAGAGAATTAGCAATCTGAGTGAAACTTCTGGCCAAAGGCGTACTAACTAAGTTCCCTAGAAGTGAAGAGTATAGAAAGATTTCAGAGGCAAAGCTGCATTTGTGATGTGAGGAGAAACTGGGAAGCGAGGAGGGGGATTATGTTGACAAGGTAAATGGGTGAGGTTTGAGTTCAATGAAAAATCGATGGGCTAGCTGGTCCTTTATGCTTCTCTCATGGAAGGATTCTTTATTTTCCTCTCCGCGTTTAACTTCTTGAAGGAACAAGTGTACCAACCTTTTCCGATTCTCTCTCCTGGGCTCAAGATTAATTCATCAGAAGAACTTTACCAATGGAATCTAGCCTTACCCCTTGTGTTGTACATTCTTAGTGGGCTGGCATTCTTCTTGTCTCTAATGTCTTAGGAACTATTACTTCTGAGCATGAATGTCCTGATGCTGATGTGCAAAGGAGAGAATTTTGCAGCGCTGTCTGACTTATACCGCTGAAATGCAGCACTTAAGAGATCTTCCTGTGAATAGTGTCCTTGGGGTACCAGTCAAATGTGTACTTTTTACAAATTGATCCATTAGTGAATTGGCACAAGCCTCAGCAAACGTACGGAAGATGGGTACATTACAGTCAAATCATTTGCTCACAGCGCTACCATTTCCCATTAGCCGGTAGCTGTCAAAACAGATTGTTCCATGCAAGCAGTCTATTTGTTGATCTGTAAAAAGCAAAACACTCATCCAATTGTGGAAATCAGCTTGCCATGGTCACACACCGCAATAGCTCCCTCCACCTCCTTCCCAATGTCCTATTGATGATGAGCTGGTGCCTTTGTTGACAGACGATGGTGTCTCCTATTGTTGATTGTCTCCTTCAGACGATCCTTGAATGCTTCGTCCTACCCACAAATAATCGCCGCTGACATTTGGCACCAATTTCCACAAAATAACAATATTTTATGTTTGCCTACACCACTCCACATTTTCATTCTGATACTTTGCTCATCTTATTGTCTTGCCTGGTACATTATATGCAAACTGCATCTGTCACCACACTATGAGTTACATAATCAATCCTGCTGAATAATTAAGCTATTCAGCATGGTAGCACTGTGGTTAGCACTGCTGCCTCACGGCACCAGGGACCCAGGTTCCATTCCCGGCTCGGGTCACCGTCTGTGCAGAGTCTGCAAGTTCTTCCTGTCTCTGCATGGGTTTCCTCCGGGTGCTCCGGTTTCCTCCAAAAGACATGCTGATTAGATGCACTGGGCCATGCTAAGTTCTCCCTCAGTGTACCCGAACAGGTGCCGGAGTGTGGCAATTAGGGGATTTTCACAGTAACTTCATTGCAGTGTTAGCGTAAGCCTACCTGTGACACTAATCAATAAACTAAACTTTGAACTGACACCCGTTGTTATAAAGTAGCTCTTGATCCAAAAGAAATGGGCCATGATTTCCCGATCACACTCCAAGTCCCCTTGCCAGCTTTCTAGGCAGGTTCACAGACTTGAAAAAATGCAATGATAAAAGAATGGGGCTGACTGAGTAGCTGTAGAGAAGGGAACTCCCCCCCCGTCCAAGGAAACTGACTTCTCCTGCCAGGCAGAGGATTTTAAAGGAGTCTTCTCACACCTGCAGCTTCTTAGGGAGAGAAAGGAGAATCACTTCTGCAGAATGCTGTGATTTGGATACCTTCCAGATGTCCAGGGAGAGAGGAAATTAAAGTGACCAGGCCACTTCAACGTTTCACAGCGCACAGACAGGAATAATAATTTAGATCAGAGGGCTGCCTGAAATCACCATGCCAAGTGTGATCTTCAGCTTTCTTAGGGATAGAAGAGGTCACCAGACCCCCATCCCATGGGAGAGATCTGAGGTCAACCCCTTACCCAGCCTGAGCTGGTCCTTTGGGGGAGTCTGTCTCTGCAGTCTGGCAACACCAATGGAGCACATGGGCACAACATTTACTTCCTTACCACCCTCTCCCTTGGATTTATATGCACCAGGGCCACATTTCTCAGGACCAAGAGAGATTGGCACCCTGTGGACTTCCTGCTGGGGGTCGGGGGGGGGGGGGGGGGGGGGGTGCGCAGTGGGGTAACGGTTTGAATGGGGCTTGCAGCCCACTAATAACTTTCAAAGTGGACTGAAATTGTATCTCGCGATGGATGGGAACTTGATCAGGGCTGGTACAGCGGGTTGGCAGACTCAAAAAATGCCCGATGCCCAATTCTCTGTGCCATGTGATTCCGCCGGGGACTAATGGGCCCAGAGAATCACCCCCTGTGATCTTGCAACATTAGTGGAACTAAAATCTGCTTGCACGCAAGAACACTGCCAGTGCAAGAAGGTTGTCTCTCAGATGGATTCGATTAGGACAGATTTAATGTAAATTGGAATGGATGAATGACATTGCCACCAATACAGGCCCTTCATAACCTACCTGTCCCCTATCCAGCTGATAGGTTCAATATTGCGACAAGCACTGCCCAGACACATTTCAGTTCACAGACTGAATACTCACTGTACACATATACCGTTCTGCTTTTGACTCATCTATTTCATAAAGGGAAGGGAGGTGTTGTGGGAGGGGAGGGCATTGGGAGGATTCAGGAAATTCAGGAAAGGGTAGGTACAAAAGTAGTTAGAGAAATGTCAAGGTTGTAGAAGAAAGCAGCTACTTAGGTAAAAAGGAGCTGAGTGAGTCAAGAAGGGACAAAAGCTTAAAGGCAATTTAAAAAAAATCATTTGCAGGGTGTAGGCTTTGCTGTTTAGACCAGCGTTTATTGCCCGTCTCTAGTTGCCCTTGTGCTGTCCTCTTGACTCACTGCAGTCCCAGAGATGTAGATATACCCATAATGCTGTAAGGGATAGAATAGAATAGAATATCTGCAGTGCAGAAGGAGGCCATTCAGCCCATCGAGTTGCACCAACTAAAATCCCACCCAGGCCCTAGTCCCATGTATTTACCCTGCTAACCACCTTGACACGAAGGTTAATTTAGCGTGGCCAATCAATCTATCCTGCACATCTTTGGACTGTGGAGGAAACCAGAGAACCCCAAGGAAACCCATGTAGACATGGGGAGAACTCCACAAAGATCCGAGGCTGGAATTGAACCCAGGTCCCTGGTGCTGCGAGGGAGCAGTGCTAACCATTGTGCCACCGTGCTGTCCCCATGGAGTTCCAGGATTTTGACCCAATGACAGTGAAGGAATGGCTGATATATTTCCAAGTCAGGATGATGTGTGAGTTGGAGTGAAACTTCAAGGTGGTGGTGTTCTCAGGTATCTGCTGTCCTGTTCCTGCTAGATGGTAGAGGCCATGGCTTTGGAAGGTGCTGCCAAAGAGGCTTGGTCAATTCCTGCAGTGTATCTTGCATGTGGTACACTCTGCTGCCACTGTTCCTGCATTGTATCTTGTATATGGTACACTCTGCTGCCACTGTTCCTGCAGTGTATCTTGTATACGGTATACTCTGCTACCACTGTTCCTGCAGTGTATCTTGTATATGGTACACTCTGCTGCCACTGTTCCTGCAGTGTATCTTGTATACGGTATACTCTGCTACCACTGTTCCTGCAGTGTATCTTGTATATGGTACACTCTGCTGCCACTGTTCCTGCAGTGTATCTTGTATACGGTATACTCTGCTACCACTGTTCCTGCAGTGTATCTTGTATATGGTACACTCTGCTGCCACTGTTCCTGCAGTGTATCTTGTATACGGTATACTCTGCTGCCACTGTTCGTTGATGGTGCAAGAAGTGAGTTTGTGATGGGGCCCCAAACAAGTAGGCTGCTTTGTCCAGGAAAGTGTCAAAACTACTTGAGTGTTGATGGAGCTGTACTCATCCAGGAAGTAGAATATCCCATGACCTGTCTGACTTGTGCATTTTAGATGTTAGACAGGCTTTGGGGCATCAGAGACCAAGAAAGCAACAAACATTCAATCCCCCCACCACCGATGAACAGTGATGTGGAGATGCCGGCGTTGGACTTGGTGGGGGGGGCACAGTAAGGAGTCTCACAACACCAGGTTAAATTCCAACAGGGAAGAAAGAGTAAGCTCTTGGATTAATATTTCACTTGAAAAAAAACCACACCTCTAACAGTGCGGGACATCCCCAGTACTTCCAGGCACCCCCAGACACGGGCAGCACAGTGGCACAGAGGTTAGCACTGCTGCCTTACTGCGCCAGTGACCTGGGGTTCATTCCCAGCTTGGGTCACTGCCTGTATGGAGTTTGCACATTCCCCCCTTGCCTGCATGGATTTCCTCTGGGTGCTCCAGTTTCCTCCCGCTGTCCGAAAGATGTGCTGCTTAGGTGCATTGGCCATGCTAAATTCTCCCTCAGTGTACCCAAACAGTCACTGGAGTGTGGCAATGAGGGGAGTTTCACAGTAACTTCATAGAAACATAGAAGATAGGAGTAGGAGGAGGCCATTTGGCCCTACGAGCCTGCTTCGCTATTCATCACGATCATGGCTGATCGTCCAACTTCATTGTGGTGTTAACATTTGCAACACTAATAAATGAACAGTACTATGTTGGGAATGTCAGCCTTGATTTTGTGTTCTCATCTGTGGAACAGGATCTAAACCCACAATCTTATGATTTGGAGACAAGAATGCTCTCAATGAGCAATAGATGGCATCAGAGATAGAAGTTGTATCCTCTCAACCCCCCAGTCTCCCCCATCTCTACAATCCATTACCATGCTAACTGCCTCACCTTGTCAGTAGTGATAAGGTTTGTCTTTACTGCTGTTTGTTTTCCAAGTTGTAGGTTTGAAAACAGTTAGAATCTGGTTGAAGGTCTGTCTGAAATCTGTATAGGTGATTCCTTGTCACACTGTGAGAGGCAAAGCTAACATTTACAATCTTAATGGTTCTGCCCATGGGGAGTCATTGTGTTTATAGTATCAGATTGGATCAGCTGTTCACCCTTCAGTACCACCATTTCAGAGCTAAATTTCATTTGTTTGCCACTCGACTCTATGTACTTTCACTTGCTTATGTAAATATGATTTCCCATTACACTTGATTCTCTCCCAGAGTCAACTATTTGTATGTGTTCAGCAAGATGGTTTTTGCAGGGTTGCCAATAAATCAGGATTACCCTGGATCCTGCAGGAATTAAAGATTAATCTACCAGACACTGCAGCGAGGAAGCCAAGAAACTAAAACCATGGGCAATAAAAAGTAATGTGCTTTTAAACAAACGCGCTCCAAGAAAATTTTTTACCAGTTATAAAAATGTGAATTACGGACAGGAGAGGTTTGATTGGCAATCAAGACATTCATTCGGATAATAAAGACTGTTTCGTTCGACTGTCAGTGTGGAAAGGCTAAATTAACATATGTGGGAGGGTTGGGTGAACAATCATAGGAGTTTGTGGGTCAGATAAAAGCAGACATTCATTGAGATGTCACGGTGACTCAGTGGATAGCCCTGCTGGCTCTCAGCCCAGGGACCCAGGTTCAATTCCAGCCTTGGATGATGTAATGAGTCTATGGAGGCAGGAGTTCCTTCACCAAAATCCCTTTATTTACAACTCTAACGGCAGGGCACAGAGTGCGAGCAGTCAGCAGTCTATCTTCGGGAGTGCCAGAGGAACTGACACTCCTGGTTAAATACAAGGAAAAGGCTCCCTGATTGACCCAACAATTGACTCCTTAATCAGGGAGTTCATATTCTAATAGGCCAACCTCAATGGCCTGATTAAAGTCTTTATAGGTGACTGTGTGGAGTTGTCACATTCTCCCCATGCCTGTGTGGGTTTTCTCCAGAGGCCCTGTCCAAAGATGTGTGCGTGGGAGGAAACCGGAGCACCCGGAGGAAACCCACGCAGAGACAGATCTCAGCAGACCTGACAGCACCTGTGGAGAGAGAATAAAGCCAACATTTGGAGTCAGAATGACCCAAGGACGATCCAGACTCAAAACATTGGCCCTATTCTCTCTCTCTCCACAGAAGCTGTCACAGCTGTTGAGATTTTCCAGCATTTTCTGTTTTTGTTTCGGATTCCAGCATCTGCACTATTTTGCCTTTATGCTAGTACGGGTCCTCTTCTGAGGCCCGGGTTAAGGCACATACACGTGGCACGGTGGCACAGTGGTTAGCAATGCTGCCTCACAGCACCATGGACCCGGGTTCTATTCCCTGCTTGGGTCATTGTCCATGTGGGATCTGCATATTCTCCCTGTCTCTGTGTGGGTTTCCTCCGGGTGCTCCTGTTTCCTCCCACAGTCCATAGATGTGTCAGTGTAAGTCTACTTGTGACTAATAAATGAACTTTTAACTTTAAGTAACTGCAATGGATTCTTATCGTGTCCAGCACATGATTCAAAATAATTATGTAACGAGTGCCGCAATATGATACAGACAGGGCTGATTTCTGATCCCAGTACTTGGCCAATGCTATCACCATGAGCAGGATGGGAGCATCCCCCTTACTTTCAAAAGCTCTGCATTTCCCCCACTTATTGTCTAATAATTATTTCCCTCCTTCCAATATTCCATTCCTACCCCTGGTGACTTGGTTTCTAATTTCTCAAGGGTAATGTTCTGGAAATAACCCTAAGACAGCAGGGAAAAGCTGCCCTAAACATCTCACTGGTGATTCATTTCTCTCTCCCCTTCTTACTCCTATCCTGGGAACGAAATAGTTTAACTTTGCACTTCTGGCATGAGGCAAGACTAAAACCAGAAAATAGTCAAAGTGACCAATTCATGGGGCATTCTTAGAAACATAGAAACTAGAAGCAGAAGTAGGCCATTTGGCCCTTTGAGACTTGCTCCGCCATTCATTTTGATCATAAGCTGATCAGTAACCTGATCCCACCTTCTCCCCATATCCCTTAATCCCTTTAGCCCCAAGAGCGATATCTAATTTCTTCTTGAAATACACAACATATTTGCTTCAATTACTTTCTGTGGTAGTGAATTCCACACACTCACCACCTTCTGGGTGAAGAAATTCTTCTCTCTCAGTCTTAAAACGTTTACCCCTTATCCTCAAACTAAGACCCCCAGATCTGGACTCCCCCGCCACTGGGAAAATTCTTTCTGAATCTATCCTGTTTAATCCTGTTAGAATTTTATAAGTTTCTATGGAATTTGTAGGTGTGACCATAAAGCTTTGGCTAAGAGATTGAACACTTGAACAGAATTCAGAATGCAGATCCAGGCCACTTCTATTTCTTAGTTGAATTTGTTGCTTCACATCATGGCTACATTACACAAAATATTGTCTTTAGAACATACACTGGAAAACAATATTTCTGAAAACAGAAATTCTTCCAGCCAACAACAGCAAAACTTTAGATCGTGTAATACAGAAGGTCTCGTGAATATCATTCCTTCAGAAATCAAGGGGTAGATTATAACTCTAGCCAGTGCTGCACACTGGCCAATCCATGTGGACACTATTCTCTTTGATTTTCAAACGAAATTGTTTCCTATTATTTCTGAATAAATAACGGAAACTTTGATAAGACATTCATCCATAGCCTACTCTGTTACACCCCCTATCCAAACTATCCCTTAGCCCCATGCCAGCTAGCACTGTAGAAGCCTTCACAACTGCCCTGGATAAGTCACTGCCACCACCCACATCGTGGCCAACAAATTTCTGTAAAATGCCTTAGCCACTCATAGAATCCTTACGGTGCAGAAGGAGGCCGTTCAGCCCATCGAGCCTGCACTGACAACAATCCCACGCAGGCCCTATCCCTGTAACCCCACATATTTACCCTGCCGGTCATTCTGACATTAAGGGGCAATCTAACATGGGCAATCCGCCTCATACGCATCTTTGGAGTATGGGAGGAAACTGGAGCACCTGGAGAAACTCACACAGACACAGGGAGATTGTGCAGACTCCAACACACAATCTCCCAAGGCCAAAATTGAGCCCGGATTCCTGCTGCTGTGAGACAGCAATGCCAACCACCGTGCCACCAGGCTGCCCAACTCATGTTCATTTTTAAACGGCTTAACTCCAAAGCATAATAATGCTAATAGCAATTCTACATTGGACTTCAATTTCAATTTATGCTGATATATTCCTTGGGACCCCTTGTTGGTTATTTACTTTCGAGTGTCAGCCACAGATCAGTTGGTAGCATTCTTGTCTCTTGAGTTGAAGGATTTGAGCACAAAAATCAAGGTGTTTTTCTCCAATGCAGTGCTGAAGGAGTCATTCAGCTGAGACATTACTGAAGCCTTGAGGGCCCATATGCCCTCTCAAGTAGACATAAAGGGGCCCATACCGCTATCATCAACATCTCTACCATCTCAGGAGGCTAAGGAAATTCAACTCTCATCAATTTTTACAGATGCACCATAGAAAGCATCCTTTCCGGGTGTATCACAGCTTGGTATGACTCCTGGTCTGACCAAGACCACAAGAAACAACAAAGGGTTGTGAATATAGTCCAGTCCATCGAGCAAACTAGCCCCCTATCCATTGACTCTGTCTTCGCTTCCCACTGCCTCAGAAAAACAGTCAGCATAATCAAGGACCCCACCCGCTCCAGACATTCTCTCTTCTATCATCTTCCGTCGGGGAAAAGATACAAAAGTCTGAAAACACAGTACGAACCGACTCAAGAACAGCTTCTTCCTTGCTGCCATCAGACTTTTGAACGGACCTGCTATATATTATCTTCCTCTACAACCAGTAAGACTACATTCTGCACCCTCTCCTTTCTTTCTCCCCTGTGTACTCTATGAACAGTAGGTTTTGTCTGAATAGGCGCAAGAAATAATACCTTTCACTGTATTCCAATGTAAAGTTTATTTATTAGTCACAAGTAGGCTTACATTAACACTGCAATGAAGTTACTATGAAAGTCCCCTAGTCGCCACACTCCGGCACCTGTTTGGGTACACTGAGGGAGAAGTTAGCATGGCCAATGCACCTAACCAGCACATCTTCGGACCGTGAGAGGAAACCGGAGCACCCGGAGGAAACCCATGCCAACACAGGAGAATGTGCAGACTACACACAGACGGTGACCCAAGCCTGGAATCAAACCCAGGTCCCTGGCAGCAGTGCTAACCACTTTGCTACTGTGCCACTCTGAGATGATGTAACAATAATAAATCAAATCAAATCAAATGTCCTGGACAATATTTATCCTTCCATCAACATCACCAAAACAGATTGTGTGGTCATTAGCACATTGCTATTCGTGGGAGCGTGTGTGCAAATTGGCTGCATTTTTCCGGCATTACGCCAGTGACTATACACTTCCAAAATACCTCAATGGCTGTAAAACACTTTGAGATGGTGGTAATGAAAGATTTCTCTCTTTTCCTTCTTTCCTTAACAAGCCAACAAAATTCCAACAACTTTGACAGGACAAGTGCGAGCGATTGTACAAAGGAACAAAATGTCTGCTGCAGCTTCTTATCAATCGTCTGCCCATTAACTGCTTGCTTTAAATTTAACATAGTGAGGAAAATAGTTATCTGAACTGCTCGAGGAAGATAGAGTATTAATACGTCAATGACCAGCTTTCAGAGACAGGGTCACAGCACCAATAATCTTCTGATAATTTCCAGAATTACTAATTACTCTGAAACTTAATGTTAGTTATGACTCGGAATCTCCATTAAAGAATCAGCTTAATCCTAGTGCCCTCCAGTTATTTATTGAATGTTTATTTTTATTTGCACTGCCTTGTTTTCCCACAGGGCTGACAAATTAATTTGTGAGCAGACAGACTTGCCTTCCTCAAAGTCCGACTAAAAATCAGCACTGGCATTTTGTGTTCTAAACAACAACAAAAAATCTAATTTAAATATCAACAGTAGCAAACCATAAACTGCAGACTGAGAAACGGCAATATAAAGGAACGTTGACCGATATTATTGACGGAATTTTATTGCATCGTCCGCTCAGGGGTCGTAAGATCCTGCTGAGACTATCGGAGAATGCCGTTCTGTGAGCAGTAAAATTCCGGCCTATTTGTCAGAGAGGCAGCTGTTAACCGAGGACAACATCTCAGGTTGCTCAACGTGGAATCTGAGGACAGGCTGGTACAGTACTGAGATAAGACGGCACGGCACGATGGCACAGTGGCTGGCACTGCTGCCTCACAGTGCCAGGGAGATGGGCTTGATTCCTGGCTCGGGTCACTGTCTGTGTGGGGTTTCCACATTCTCCCCGTGTCTGCGTGGGTTTCCTCCGGGTGCTCCAGTTTCATCCCACAATCTGAAAGACATGCTAGTTAGGTTCATTGACCCGATCAGGTAGCTGGATTGTGGTGACTAGAGGAATTTCACAGTAACTTAGTTGCAGTGTTAATGTAAGCCTTCCTCGTGACTAATAAATAAACTCTTTTATTTTCTACTTTAAGACTCCATGGCTGGAATTTTACTGCACGTCCGACCCAATTCTGGGGGTGGGCTTGGAGAACGGCATTCTCCATTGGCCTCGAATGGGATCGTACAAACCTCGGGTGGATGTGCCAGTGGAATTCTGCTGCATAGGTAGTAACAAGTAACATGCAATTGCCATGCTAGATTCTCCCTCAGTGTACCCGAACAGGCGCCAGAGTGTGATGACTAGGGGATTTTCACAGTAACTTCACTGCAGTGTTAATGTAAGGCTACTTGTGACACTAAGAAATAAATAAGCTTCCTGCATTGTCGCGATGCTATGATTCTATGGGGTTTGTGTGCTGCCTGCCTCAAAAGGACTGGCCACATTATGATCCCCGGCCTGACAATGGATCTTATCCAAATTCCCTCCACCCCAAGAAATACAAGAGCTAACACAATTGGGTGGGATTTTACATCCTCGCTCAAGCAAGACTGGAAATTCCCACCTGGAGTCAAAGATGTTCCACTGTCCACTTCTCCGATTCTGTGGCGGGTAGGGTGGTAGAATTCCAGTGAATATAAGGGTTTTACTGCAGTCAGCTCAGACACATAGGTCCTAGTCTATTGGAAAGGTGTCTAAAGACTCAACAGACTTTCACTGATTGCCAATTTGGTCAAATGGACGTATGAAAGCTCTAAAGACAGGTTTAGTTGTGCTGTTTATTTAATATATGTATTAGCAATTCATTAAAGAAAATGAAAAATGGTGAATCCTATATTTCCAATCTTATTTAAACGAACATTCAGTGTGGGAGGTGTGAAAGTCATAAATAATCCCTACAGTTATCTGTCTGTCACCTGCTTTTGAAGTGATTCTCCCAGTTCCTAAAAGCAGGAGGGGTTTTCTCACACAAATCCTTTTCAGTGCAGAAGACAATATTTTAGCCACCCAGATAGTGAACTCAGGAAATTTCCCGATTGAACAAAGCTGCCCTGGAGAAAAGGCCCCTGGATCACTCGGCATTGGGAAAGGTAGGAGAAACATGGGAGGAGGATCCATGCATGGGATAGAGTTAATCCCAACAATCCTGGAAGCAAATCACAGATGACCACAGGGACAGCGTCTGTCAAGGTAGGCTGGTTAGAAAACCCACCTTAGTCCTCCCAGACTTTATCCTTATTTAATCAACAGTTTTTGAGCTCTCTAGCCCTCACTCCTTACATTCTTCACAGCCCCGCTTAGCCTCCATGCAAGCCTCAATACTGACTCATGCCCACATCCAGTCCCTATGCCCCCTCATACTCTCCATGCCACTTCTGTAGCCACTCACCCAATATCCACCGTGAGCAGACATTGGGAGTTACGTGCAGTTAACAAAAATTAAACTTCTAACAATCGAATGCAACTCTCACTCCTGCACACTTGATTGTGAAAAATCTCCCATTCATAAAATCCATTCAAAGCTGTGACATTTCCATTCAGACCCCACATCAAAGAGAGATAATCCTTTAATAACCTCCTTAAACAGAGAACTCAGAACCCCCTCTGTGATAACTGAAGCCTTTGAAACTCAAACAAGTATTCCTAATTACATAATTATGATAATCCTTGGGAAATCATAGAATCATAGAAGGAAATGGCGGAGGTGATAGTCGATGCCTTACTGATTATTTTCCAAACCTCGCTAGATTCCAGGGAAGTGCCGGAAGATTGGAAAAAGGCTAATGTTACGCTGCTGTTTAAAAAAGGGTAGCAGGCAAAAGGCAGGGAATTATAGGCTGGTTAGTTTAATGTCTATTGTAGGAAAAATGCTTGAATCCGTCATCAAAGAAGAAATAGTGAGGCATCTTGAGAAGAATTGTTTGATAGAGCAGACGCAGCACAGATTCATTAAGGGGAAGTCGTGTCTGACGAATTTATTGGAATTCTATGAGGATGTGTCTAGTGCGGTGCACGGAGGGGAACCGGTGGATGTGGTGTTTCTTGATTTTCAGAAGGCGTTTGATAAGGTGCCACACAAAAGGTTGTTACAGAAGGTTAGGGGGCATGGAGTTGGGTGTAAGGTGTTAGCATGGATAAAGGATTGGCTGTCAAATAGGAGGCAGAGAGTAGGTGTCAATGGGTGCTATTCGGATTGGCAGTTGGTAACTAGTGGAGTGCCCCAGGGATCGGTGCTGGGGCCTCAACTATTTACCATTTATGTAGATGATCTGGAGGAGGGAGCTGAGTGTAAGGTGTCGAAATTTGCTGATGACACAAAGATAAGTGGAAAAGCAAATTGTGCGGAGGGTGTGGAAAGTCTGCAGAGGGATCTGGATAGGCTGAGCGAGTGGGCGAGGACCTGGCAGATGGAATACAATGTTGGCAAGTGCGAGGTTATCCACTTTGGCAGGAATAATAGTAGGAAGGACTACTACTTAAAGGGCGAAAAGCTGCAACATGCTATGGTGCAGAGGGACCTGGGGGTCCTTGTGCAGGAGTCGCAAAAACCCAGCCTATAGGTGCAGCAGGTGGTCAGGAAGGCTAATGGGATGCTGGCCTTCATAGCCAGGGGGATTGAATATAAAAGTAGGGAGGTCTTGCTGCAACTGTACAGGGCACTGGTGAGGCTGCAGCTGGGGTACTGTGTGCAGTTTTGGTCGCCGCACTTGCACAAGGATATTTTGACCTTGGAGGGAGTGCAGAGGAGGTTCACTAGGCTGATACCAGAGTTGAGAGGGTTGAGCTATGAAGAGAGGCTGAATAGACTGGGCTTGTACTCGTTGGAGTTTAGAAGGATGAGGGGGGATCTCATTGAGACATATAAGATGATGAATGGGATGGATAGGATAGAGGTGGAGAGGTTCTTCCCACTCAGAAAGGACAGCAGGACTAGGGAGCACAGCCTCAAGATAAGGGGGGGGCAGTTTAGAACGGAGTTGAGGAGGAACTTCTTTACTCAAAGGGTAGTGAATCTCTGGAATTCTCTGTCCGTTGAAGTGGTGGAGGCTATCTCGCTAAATATATTTAAGACGCGGGTAGATAGGTTTTTGGTAGGCAAGGGGATTAAGGGTTATGGGGAGAAAGCGGGAAAGTGGAACTGAGCCACTTCAGATCAGCCATGATCTTATTGAACGGCAGGGCAGGCTCGAGGGGCTAGATGGCCTACTCCTGCTTCTATTTCTTATGTTCTTACGTTCTTTTAGAACCCCTATGGTACAGAAGGAGGCCATTTGGCCCATCAAACCTGCACTGAACAATAATCTCACCCAGGGCTTATCTCCGTAACCGCACATATCAAATATCAACAAATAATTGTCAAAACTGCATGACCAGATGTACCTTTTTTAAACTATGCCTGTTAATCAAAGCAATCCAGCAGCATTCTTTTTTTAAATTCTTACTAACGGCGGCAGCAGGTTTAAAGTTTAAAGCGTGGGGCACTTTAAGAAAACCTCAGATTTTGACAGTTACACAGGACTTACATGCTATTCAAGAGCATTTACATCTATTCCATCACATCATGACTGCCACCTGCAAAGTTCAGGTTCCCCACATGTGTGGGTAATGCCCCATCGCCTTTTCCCTTCAAGCAAAACATTGAATCCGTTGAAAGTGTGGGTGCGACTTTCTCATCCTGGTCCTGCCCGCTTTTAAAGGTCAGTTGAGTATTCCCAAATTAGTGAAAACTCGGCCCAAAGAGTGTCTAAAAATTTAATTTTTTTAATATCCTTTATGTTCTTCTATCTATTGATGTTGGTACATTTCATAATAAATACAACAGATCTAGGTGGGAGGACTTCCTGAGTGAAGAATCTAAATTTGCAAACAACACACCAGTGCTACTTTATAATATAGTTTATAGATCATTTATACCAAATTAATCCATTCAACCTAACTGGTCTACACTGGCATTTATGCTCCCCAGTGGTGTATTGCAGACAATAAGAGCCACCAATCAGACAGCTGGCAGCCTCGCAGCTAGGAGTGGTCATTGCTGAGGTTTTAAATTTAAGTTTAAGTTTATTTATTAGTGTCACAAATAGGCTTACATTAACACTGCAATGAAGTTACTGTGAAATCCCCTAGTCACCACACTCTGGCGCCTGTTTGGGTACACTGCGGGAGAATTTAGCACGGCCAACACACCAAACCAACACATCTTTCAGACAGTGGGAGGAAACTGGAGCACCCGGAGGAAACCCACGCAGACACGAGGAGAATGTGTAGACTCCACACGGACAGTGACCAAGCAGGAATCGAACCTGGGCTCCTGGAGCTATGAGGCAGCAGAGCTAACTTTTGTGTTACCATGCCACCCCAGGTTGCCACATCAGGGAAAGGACATCTCAATGTAGAGGTGCTCTTGAAGATCGAGTAAGTCTTGGGAAGGATTGGGAGTGTGGGGGAGATGGGGATGGAGTTTCATTCCTGGAGCACTGACGGTGTTTCTGCTCTGAAAGTGACCACTGCCCACAGGGCCATGAAGTTAAATTTATTTATTAGTTACAAGTAAGTCTTACATAAACACTACAATGAAGTTACTGTGAAATTCCTCTCGTTGCCACACTCCAGCACCTGCACCTAACCAGCACGTCTTTCACTCTATAGGAGGAAACCAGAGCACCCGGTGGAAACCCACGCAGACACGGGGAGAATGTGCAAACTCCACACAGACAATGACCCAAGCCGGGAGTCAAACCCAGATCCCTGGCGCTGTGAGACAGCAGTGCTAACCACTGTGCTACTGCTGCCCTTAAAACTGAATAACCAGATCATTTGAAGTACTAAGGAAGACTTTCACTTGCATAGTGCTTTTCAGGGCTACTGGATGCCTGAAAGTGCTTTACAACCAATTTAAGTCACAAGTGTCGGGGTGACAAGTTTCAAGATGAGTGGCAGGCCCTTCTGACGTAGGCAAAATGTCCATGGAAGCAAGAAGTCATCCTTTCATCACCCACCGGATAGAGCTCATTTTCGCACTACTGGCAATGCGGCACAGCAGCTTAAAGATTCCGGACACCACTTCCAGAATCATGCTGCCAGCCTTTCCCCTTCGCAACCCATCCACAATGGGGTGAAAAGTTGCAATCCACCTTCCTTACCTTTTAATCCCTTTTAAAACTCAACCCTCAGCCTTCTCTGTTTCACAGTAAAGAATCACCAGCCTACCCAGTCTTTCCTGACAGGTTTATTTGTTTGGAAGCTATTTGTGAACTTTACCTGTGGATCTTGTGCTATTCTAGGCACCCAAAAGCATAGTCAAAGAGGTAGAACATCTTAAGGAGAAGACAGAGGCTGACAGTTTTAGGGACAGAATTAGCGAACTTAAGACCTAGATAGCTGAAGAACCCTTTTGTTTTCTTTATTCTTCATTACAAGGCCAACATTCGTTATCCATCCTTAATTGCCCTTGAACTGAGCAGCTTGCATGCTAGGCCGTTTCAGAGGACAATTAAGAGTCAACCACGTTTCCATAGATTTGGAGTCATTTATAAGACAGAGGGGTCCGGGTGGGAGATTACTGAATTAAATGGGATATTACAATAATCAGTGATAGTTACTTAAACTAACTTTATATTCTAGATTTAAATTTCACCAGCCGCTATGGTGGGATTTGAACTCATGTCCCCAGAACTTTGGATTACCAGTCAGGTGACATTACCATTATGCCCACCATGTGATACAATGATTACCAGCAATGTGCAAGGGGCCAGAGTTGAGAGAGCACACATAGTTTGAAGGGTTGTAGGGCCAGAGGAGTGGCACAGAACATAGAATCCCTGCAGTGCAGATGGAGGCCATTCAGCCCATCAAGTCTGCACCGACAACAATCCCATCTAAGCACCATCCCTGTACTCCCATATACTTACCTTACTGAACCCCCTGACACTAAGGGGCAATTTAGCATGGATAATCAACTTAAGCCACACATCTTTGGACTGCGGGAGGAAACCACAGGACCCAAAGGAAACCCATGTGGACACGGGGAGGACGTACAGACTCCACACAGACAGTGATCCAAGCCAGGAATTGAACCCGGTTCCCTGGCACAATGAGGCAGCAGCGCTAACCACTGCGCCACTGTGCCATCCCACGAGCCAAGTGAGGCCGTAGAGAGTTTTGAAAACAAAGATGAGCATTTTGAAACCTGACTGGAAGCCAATCGATAAGCACAGCGATAATGGGTGAGCAGAACTCGGGGCGAGTTGCACCGTTAGTGATTCACATGAGCTCACGCTGAAGGAATGTGGGAGACTAGTCAGGAAATCTCTAGAATAGAGTCTAGAGGTAAAAAATGCATAGAGAAACAGATCAGCAGCAGATTAACTGAGGCAGGTCAGAGACCAATGCAGTTGTCAGGTGGAAGGAAGTCAGTAATTCTTGTAATGGAGAAGATACAGTATCAGAATATCAGGGAGATATTATTATGTAGAGGATGTGGTTGCTACATTAACAATGTCATTCTCTGCTGCTATGCCAATACTGTCCCAACTGCGTATTGTTATTAATAATATCATAAATAATCTCTCTTTAAACCCAGGGGGGGAGATGGCTTAATGGTTTTATCACTAGACTATTAATCCAGAACCTCAGCTAATGTTCTGGGGACCCGGGTTTGAATCCCACCACAGCAGATAGTGGAATTTGAATTCAATTAAAAAATAATCTGGAATTAAGAATCTACTGATGACCATGAAACCATTGTTGATTGTCGGAAAAACCCATCTGCTTCACTAATGTCCTTGAGGAGCATCTGCCCTTCTTACCTGGTCTGGCCTACATGTGACCCCAGAGCCACAGCAATGTGATTGGCTCTCAACTGTCCTTGGGCAACTAGAGATGGGCAATAAATGCCCCCTGAAATGGCCCAGTTCAAGGGTAACTAGGGATGCCGGTCAGCCCTTATCCCACAAATGAATTTAAAAAGAAATCCACACTAGATTTTATATTTATGGACCCACGGTGGAAAACCCCAGCACACAAACCAGTATTAAATCAATAGGTTCATCCAATAACAGCTGACGTGAGGGAGTTGCTATGAAGACAAGTGTAGTAAGGGCTATCTTTAGCAAATTGTAACAAAGTAAGTGCAATTTTATTTTCTTATGTATGTCATTATTGATTTTGAACTACTCAGTGGGATACTTGACGCAGAAAATAGAAAATGATTCCAGTCTCTAGCAACTGATACTCCCACCGTATCCATGCAAAACAGCAAAATAAATCATATTTCTTCTGTGGTGTTTTTTTCGTTGTCCTATCTATGACGCTAATTTAGATCATCTTGTTTTGGAGGCTTCAGATTTGAGGATAACAGCTTGATTTAAAAAAATGTAAAACGTGAATGCAACTTTTTTTAAAGCTGTCAATCAAACACAAATTTGAGTCAATCTAGGCTGACACTTCAGTGCAGTACTGAGGGAGCACTGCACTGTCAGAGGTGCCAACTTTCAAATGAGATGTTGTAAGTGGAACTCCTAATAAGTGGTAAGCTTTTAAAACCACTAGACATTAAGGCACTGACAGAACAAGCAGCATTCAGTTAAATGACTTTTAAAATAAGTTTATGAACTAACAAGAAGCAATTTGTACATATGAGATGCAGTAATTGAGTCAAACGAGTGATTATGATCGTAAAACACGTATGCTGATATAGTGAATGTATTATTATTGATTTTTAAGGAATATTGCTCACTTTAGTCAAAAAACATTACACCACAAGGCACCATGGTAAAAGTCATTAAGGCAAATCCATATTTTGGAAGAATATTTGGGCCTTAGAAATATGCAAGTTTTATCAGTAAAGTGTTGCATGGGAGAACATTTAGAACACTTAATCATATTTCATGAATAGGATTTATTCACTCTCCGGACAAGATGGACTGGTGCCCAGATGTGGTGTCACGAGTTAGAGTGGTTAGACAGTGACCTTAAAGGGAATCCGCGAGAGCATTTATTTGAACTCAGGACTGAGTGTCTTAGGTTACTAGACAACTGAGGAAAGGGGTCAGCCAAGATAGGACTCAGCTTCCAAATTTCACAGACTAATAAAGCACCTTTAAGCTGAGGAGTGGAATGGCTAAAGTATTTGACAGGTATTATTGTTGATTTGTGTATCCTGAAGATGATTTATTTAAAGTTACACGAAAGACGAGAATGATTGATCTATTTTTGATTGTATATTTGATTTGAGTTGATTTGATTTATCGTTGTCACATGTATTAACATACACAACATACATTAACAAAAGTATTGTTTCTTGCATGCTATACAAACAAAGCATGCTGTTCATAGAGAAGGAAATGAGAGAGTGCAGAATGTAGTGTTACAGTCATAGCTAGGACGTAGAGAAAGATCAACTTAATGCAAGGTAAGTCCATTCAAAAGTCTGACAACAGCAGGAAAGATGCAGTTCTTGAATCGGTTGGCACGTGACCTCAGACTTTTGTGTCTTTTTCCCGATGGAAGAATTTGGAAGAGAGAACGTCCGGGGTAGATGGGGTCCTTAATTATGCTGGCTGCTTTGCCGAGGCAGTCAATGGATGGGAGGTTGGTTCGTGTGATTCATTCATGACCTTTTGTAGTTCCTTGCTGTTCTAGGCAGAGCAGGAACCATACTAAGCTGTGATACAACCAGAAAGAATGCTTTCTATGGTGCATCTGTAAAAGTTGGCGACAGTCATAGTGACATGTCAAATTTCCTTAGTCTTCTGGGAAAGTAGAGGCGTTGGTGGGCTTTCTTAACTATAGTGTCGGCATGGGGGGATCAGGATAGGCTATTGGTGATCTGGACATCTAAAAACTTGAAGCTCTCTCAAATTCACTGGAGAGGTTTTGCTGCTCTGTGTCAGAACTACTTAGCCCGTTGATAAACTCCTGGCAGCCACTGATTTAAATAAAGTTACATCTTTGATGCAGAGATACTGGCTTTGTGAGTCTTGTATTGGCTGAAGTTTGGGCAGAACTACTCACCTCAGGTACCCCACCAACAGATGTTAAACCAAGGGTCCCCATCTACCTACTGGGCTGGATGTAAGCGACCCACAGCACGATTTCGAAGGACAGCCAGGGAGTTACCCCATTGTCCTGGCCAATATTGATCCCTCAATCAACATCACACATCAACATCCAGCTGATGCCGGAGTTGAGGGGGTTGAGCTATGAGGAGAGGCTGAATAAACTAGGCTTGTACTCGTTAGAGTTTAGAAGAATGAGGGGAGATCTCATTGAGACGTATAAGATGATGAATGGGATGGATAGGATAGAGGTGGAGAGGCTCTTCCCGCTCAGAAAGGACAGTAGGACTAGGGGGCACAGCCTCCAGATAAAGGGGGGGCGGTTTAGAACGGAGTTGAGGAAGAACTTCTTCACTCAAACGGTGGTGAATCTCTGGAATTCTCTGCCCGTTGAAGTGGTGGAGGCTGCCTCGCTAAATATTTTTAAGACGCGGGTTGATGGGTTTTTGATAAGAGAGGGGATTAAGGGTTATGGGGAGAGGGTGGGAATGTGGAACTGAGCCATGACAGATCAGCCATGATCTTATTGAATGGCGGGGCAGGCTCGAAGGGCTGGATGGCCTACTCCTGCTCCTATTTCTTATGTTCTTATGTTCTTATGTTTTAATAGTTTATCTGATCATCATCATATTGCTATGTATGGGAGTTTGCTGTATGCAAATTGGCTTTCATTTTTCTTTATTATTCATTCTTGGGACATGGGTGTCATTGGCTGGGCCATCATTTATTGCCCATCCTTTGAACTAAGTGACTTTCTAAGCCATTTCAGAGGGCAGTTGAGAGTCAATCGCATTGCTGTGGCACTGAAGTCACATGTAGGCCAGACCAGGTAAGGACGGCAGATTTCCTTCCCTAAAGTTCATTAGTGAACTAGGTGGGTTTTTCCAACAATTGACAATGTTTTCATGGTCATCAGTAGGTTCTTAATTCCAGATATTTTTTATTGAATTCGAACTCTACCATCTGTTGTGGCAGGATTCGAACCCGGGTCCCCAAAACATTAGCTGAGTTTCTCGATTAATAATCTAGCAATGATATCACTAGCCCATCACATCCACATTGCCTCCCCATATTTTGTGCATTGCAACTGGGAACACATTTCAGAAGTATTTTGTTGGCTGTATAGTGCTTTGAAATATCCAATTGTTACCAGAAGCAAGGTGGCACAGTGGTTAGCACTGCTGCCTCACAGCGTTAGGGACCCAGGTTCGATTCCCAGTTTGGGTCACTGTCTCTGTGGCGTCTGCACGTTCTCCCTCTGTCTGCATGGGTTTCGTCCGAGTACTCTGGCTCCCTCCCATTGTCCAAAAGATGTGCTGGTTTGGTGCATTGGCCATGTTCAACTCTTCCCTCGATGTATCCGAACAGGTGGCAGAGTGTGGCAACTAGGGGATTTTCACAGTAACTTCATTGCATTGTCGATGTAAGCCTACTTGTGACACTAATAAACTTAAATTTCCCTTCATGCCCCTTTTAAATAAAAAGACTCCTATTCAGTTTTCCCCAGTGCGTGGGAACTATCTCTATTTTCAACAAATCTGTAAAAATATCCACCAGACATGATTCGCCTCTTGAGGAACGATCCTTCCATGTAGGCCACATTGGCAGAATGTCTCGTCAATTTTCTCAACCTGTTCCTTATTTGTAATTTCCAACATTTCTCTTCCCTGTATTGGAAGGCAGCCAGTGGCTTTCTGTCTGAAACCTGACACAAAGTAATTTATAATATCCGTCCATTTCAGTCACTTGATATTTTTCAATGCTCCTGGCATTTCCCTGATCACCTGTTTGCCAAAAATACATTAATGAAAGCCTTTCAGATCATCTTTCATATTCCCCACAATCTCGATCTAATTTTCTAAATATAGTTCTCCTGACTAATATAACCTTCTTCACCTTCTATTAATCTCTGTCCTCTACTCTGTCTGAATTTAGGTTTCAGCGAAGGGTTTCCTTCCCTCTCCGCTGCTCATTGTTTCACTTCTTCAGTCTCCTTGTGCCTGCATTTCACTTTGCTGCTGGAATATGTTATATATTTTACAACACAGATCCACGCAGAGATTACTCTAGTTTCTATATGTAGAATAGGTTTTATTTAATTTAAGAAAAATCTACTCCATGCTTCAGCCCTGGCTTCCAGCTCTTTCTAGAATGTGTATACTTTCACTCTGAATCCACACCCAGGCTTAACTAATCAAGCACAGTGACCATTAACTGTAATCAGACTCACTCAATCAAAGCAGAACTATTGAACATTCCAGAATATGGCTACATTATGCTCTATTATGCATTCTTCATGTATTATATAGGTACTCTTCAATCTTTGTGTAGTCAACTTAGGCGGAGTCGGTGTACTTGGTGAACGCCTTAGTGTCCTTGGAGACGGCATGTTTGGCTAGCTCGCCCGATGGCATGAGGCAGACTGTGCTCTGGATCTCCCATGCCAAGATGGAATGCCGCCTTTTGTAGAGGATGAGGTGCGATGCGTCAGAGGCGATGCATTCGAAGATGTCGATCGTGAAAGAGTTCATGACGCTCATGGTCTTGGATGAGATGCTGGTGGAAGGGTGGACCTGTGTCAGCACCCGGTACACGTAAGTGGAGTAGCTCTGCTTGCGGGCTTTCCTCCGCCTCTTGGACAGCTTCTTGGTGACCTTGGTCAGCGACTGCTTGGACACCTTGCTGCCCTTAGCCGCAAGTTCAGGCATTCCAACTCCACTTCGTCCAACTCAAGCGGAAAACCAACTTTAAAGTTCTTCAAAGGGTTCCACTTATCGTTGGTTCCTTCTGCCATCTAACAGTTGAATCCAATGTGGCTCCCTGGATCTTCTCATGTGCTCAAGTGGTGATGGATATTTCATTCAAGAGCGTTTGAGGACAATGGGTCTGTACTCAGTGGAATTTAGAAGGAAAGTGGGGGATGTTATTGAAATTAACAGAATACTGGAAGGCCTGGAAATACGTTTTTTTTATTCATTCATGGGACATGGACATCACTGGCTGGCTAGCATTTATTGCCCACCCCTAGTTGCTGTTGGAGGGCATTTGGGAGTCAACCACATTGCTGTGACTCTGGAGTCCCATGTAGGCCAGACCAGGTAAGGATGGCAGATTTCCTTCCCTAAAGGACATTAGTGAACCAGATTAGACATGGGAAAGGTATTTCCATCAGTAGGAGAGATCAGGCTCTAAGGTCACAGCCTCAGAGTAAAGGGACAAGGTGAGAAGGAATTTCTTCATCCAGAGGATGGTGAATTTGTGAAATTGTGGAGGCCAGGTCATTGAGTGTATTGAAGACAGAGATAGATAGGTCCTTGATTGGCAAAGGGATCAAAGGTTACAGGGAAAAGGCAGGAGAATGGGGTTGAGAAACTTATTAGATATGATTAAATGGCAGAGCAGACTTGATGGGCCAAATGGCCTAATTCCGCTCCAACATTTGATGGACTTATTGTAGGAGAGTGTACCTTTAGTTACACCACTGAGATCCAATTTTCTTATCCATGAATTGTAACCCATAAAGGTAAATCTGCTGTGAAGACAATGGAGTGTGATCTGAGGGTGTTAGTGTGAGGCACCAGCTCCTGAACAGTCCAGACCAAACAAGTGCTTGTGTAAGAGTGAAAACCATGAAGTGACATGTTTGAGTAGAATTCCTCCCTTTCTCAACTTCAAACTCAAGACTGCACTTTGACTAACAAAACAAATCTCCTCTTTGGAAGGAAAATACTTCAGATTCCAAGTACTTCCCCAAACTTTTAAATTTATTTATCATTAGCGTCACAAGTAGGCTTACATTAACACTGCAATGAAGTTACTGTGAAAATCCCCTAGTCGACACACCTGGGATACACTGAGGGAGAATTTAGCACAGTCAGTGCACCCAACCAGCACGTCTTTTGGTCTGTGGGATGAAACCGGAGCACCTGGAGGAAACCCACACAGACATGTGGAGAACGTGTAGACTCCACATGGACAGTGACCCAAGCCAGGAATCGAACCTGGGTCCCTGACACTGTGAGGTAACAGTGCTAATCTCTGTGCCACTGTGTCGCCCCAAAGTACTGGGTCCTGATTAAAAGCTCCACGATTCTCTTTATTTCATCTGATTGAACCCTAAACTGAATTAAATGTTCAGCCGCCAATATAATTCGATTACCAAGCTTTTAAAGCTGTCAGAATCCCAAGTCAATAACAGCCAGTAGCCGGAGCTGAACCCACTGACTGACACCTCCAATATTGATATTAGTGGTGTTATTAAATGCAGCATTGTAAAAACAAAACCCAAAGAATCACAGAAGCCACCTCAAAAGCTCATTATGTCCCAGTCAACAAGGGCAAAGGGCTGGTCCTACTCAAGCTAAGATGAACTCCAGGCTTTTTGTTAGGATTGGTATTTTATCCCGACCACAGAATTTTAAGCTTTATGTAGAAGTCCCAGTGGCCTCTGAATTCATCCTTTCACAGTCTGCAAATCCGCTTATTTATTTATTAGTGTTACAGAAAGGGCTTACATTAACACTGCAATGAAGTTAGTGTGAAAATCCCCTAGTCACCGTTCTCCTGTGTCTGTTTGGGTTCACTGATGGAGAATTTAGCATGGCCAACGCACCTAATGTAACTTCATTGCCACGTTAATGTAAGCCTACGTGTGACGAACAAATAAATAAGTAAAGTTAACCTATAAATCTTGGGACACTAAGGGGCAATTTAGCATGGTCAATTCACCTAATGTGCACATCTTTGGAATCTGGGAGGAAAACAGAGCACCCAGAGGAAACCCAAGCACCCTCCACCTCGAGGAACGGTGCCACGGGGGGGAGTATTTTTTATAGTGCTTCCATTGCACAGGCAGCAAAGGGAGCAGGGCAGGACTATATTTGTGAACCTTGGAATTAAGTTGGTAATGGAGACTTCTGGGCTAGGAGATTCCCTTGAGCCAGATTTCAGTTGCTAAAATTGGTACTGGAGTAGGAGCCTGTGCTCAAGGGAATTGCAAGAAGTCTTCAACCCCCACAAAATCATGCAGTGAGCTGCTGGCTGCACTCCCACAGAGGCGCTGCCAACTGGAGAAGCAAGGTTGGGCCTTCCTCCCGATCTGGCAGGCAGCGGCCCTGAGGAAGAATCCAATTTGACGGGTGCTAGGGATGGAGTGATCACAGCCATTGGCAGTGCTGTGCAGCAAGGAGCAGGTCCTCTGGCCTCCACTTCACCACGATTTAAGAAAAATATATCATTAAACCTCGGTTCTTTTGATGCCAACCACTGGCTAGGCCGTTTTGAAGTCTGAAAAACATCAATGCAGTGGATTTCAGGCCTGCCCGCCTCGGTGTAGCCCGGAGGGCTCAAAGAAAATATTCTGGGGTAAATTCTCCCATTCCGCCTGCCACAGGAATTGCAGCAGGCGAGGAGCGGACCATGGAAAGGTTTGTGGACCTCCGGTGGGATTTTCCAGTTTCGGGACGAGCGCAGTCAGAAAATCCCGCCCTCTGTTCTGAAATTGGGTCATTCTGTGTTGAACTTTAGGCATGAGACTTGGTTCTTAGAGAAACTGTAGACATACTCAGGTGTCTGCTTAACAATAATTTATTAGTACAACTTAGTACAGCGTCATACTTACAGTATAATACATGACTGACTAGTGTCAATGGTGTATCATAATCCATATTACACATTAGCATGTGACGTCTGTTACTCCTTTATACTACACATTCACTCCTTCATTAGCATAAAAAGAAACTTGTATTACGAAGCCATCCGTGACACTGAAAAAATAATCTGGCCCCATTGTGCATTGAATACCTATCAGGCAACCTTGGGTGCAGGACGTCGGTCCCTAATACTGGACTTATTGGGCAGAATTTTCCAGCCCTGTTTGTCCCAAAAACAGAAAATCTCACCTGAGGTCAACAGACCTTTGCATAGTCTGCCCCCCGTGCCCGCTATGATTCCCATGTCCGGCAGGATGGTAAATTTCCCCCCTTTGTGTCCAATTATGTCCAACAAAAGGGTGAAACTTGGTCCAATTTCTTTGCCTTGCTTTCAGGCAACTCAGTGAAACATATTCTGAACCTTCACCATGACAAATTAATTTCACTCTGTTCCAACTCACATTTTGTAAGTGTGCACCAGCCAACAAAAGTGACCATTTATAATTTATGTAGCATTCATTTTTCCCAATATAGTAAGCTTAACTCACTATTTGTAACAAAGCCTTGAGTCTTATTTCTCTTTAGATGTTAATATTGCATTCAAAAACATAAGAGAGGCCCTGAGAAGTTCTGCCATTGACTCTGTAGACTGTCCTCCCTTATCTAATAGGTATGTAATTATATCAGATAGAATTGTACCAATTTTGTCTGCTTCTCCCCAAAGCTGTGGACGTGCATTGGGTCCCAGAACCCTTCGTGTACATTGCCCAACCTGACATTTTTCACACATGAGCCTTGATGTTAAGATGCAACATGATATTCCACCCCAAAAGGCTTACTGAACCTAGAAACGTAGAGTCATACAGTGCAGAAGGAGGCCGGAAGGCGAATGGGATGTTGGCCTTCATAGCGAGGGGAATTGAATATAAAAGTAGGGAGGTCTTGCTGCGGCTGTATAGGGCATTGGGAAGGCCGCAGCTGGAGTACTGTGTGCAGTTTTGGGCGCCGTACTTACGCAAGGATATTTTGGCCTTGGAGGGAGTGCAGAGGAGGTTTACTAGGCTGATGTCGGAGTTGAGGGGGTTGAGCTATGAGGAGAGGCTGAATAAACTAGGCTTGTACTCGTTAGTGTTTAGAAGAATGAGGGGAGATCTCATTGAGACGTATAAGATGATGAATGGGATGGATAGGATAGAGGTGGAGAGACTCTTCCCGCTCAGAAAGGACAGTAGGACTAGGGGGCACAGCCTCAAGATAAAGGGGGGGCGGTTTAGAACGGAGTTGAGGAGGAACTTCTTCACTCAAAGGGTGGTGAATGTCTGGAATTCTCTGCCCGTTGAAGTGGTGGAGGCTACCTCGCTAAATGTTTTTAAGACGCAGGTTGATGGGTTTTTGATAAGAGAGGGGATTAAGGGTTATGGGGAGAGGGCGGGAATGTGGAACTGAGCCACGACAGATCAGCCATGATCTTATTGAATGGCGGGGCAGGCTCGAGGGGCCAGATGGCCTACTCCTGCTCCTATTTCTTATGTTCTTATGTTCTTATTTGGCCCATCGAGTCTGTACTGACCACAATCCCACCCAGACACTATCCCCATAACCCCATAACCTCATGTATCCCCTCGACACTAAGGGTAATTTAGCATGGCCAATCAACCTAACTTGCACATCTTTGGAGGTATCTTGCTGGTATATTTGTAAGTATCTTTAACATGCAAAATAGGAGCAGGGGGAGGCCATTTGGCCCTTTGAACCTGCTCCACCATTGATTATGATCATGACTGATCATCCAACTCAATAGCCTAATCCCGCCTTCCCTCCATATCCTTTGATCCCCTTCACCTCCCCCGTGCTATATTTAACTACTTCTTGAATACATTCAATGTTTTGGCCTTAAATATTTCCTGTGGAAGCAAATTTCACAGGCTCCCGTCTCTCTGGGTGAAGACATTTCTCCTCATCTCTGTCCTAAATGGTCTATCCTGTATCCTCAGACTGTGACCCCTGGTTCTCGATACTCCCACCATCAGGAACATCCTTCTTGCATCTACCCTGTGTAGCCCTGTTAGAAATTTATATGTTTCTATCGGATTTCCCCCTCATTCTTCGAAACTCCAGCAAATGCAATTGCAACCGACTCAATCTCTCTTCATACATCAGTCCCACCGTCACAGGGATCAACCTGAACAAAGAACAAAGAACAACACAGCACGGGAAACAGGCCCTTTGGCCCAACGAGCCCACGCCGCCATTTCAAACATTGTGAGTCCCCTCTCCACCCATGACCCTTGTCTATGCTTATGGCACTCCACATTGGAAACCAGATTGAGGGGAGACTAATTTAGGGACAATTTGTTACACCAATCAGCCTAAGAGAACATCTTTGGGGTGTGGGAGGAAACCAGAGCACCCGGAGAAAACCCACGCAAACACGGATAGAATGCGCAAACTCCCACAGACACTAGCCCAAATCCATGTATCTGCACAGCAAACAGTGATAGTCACTGAGCTGTTGTGTTGCCCAACATCTGGTCCAGTTTAAGCATACACTAACGATGTGAAGCACTAGGCTACTCTCGAAACATCCAAGAGCAGCCCTCGCACGACCCATCGCGTGTATGCCTCTTGTTGGACAACAAGGCGGACCGAATCACCTGTGGATTAAAAGAGAAAAAGAGAAAAACCTGGTAAACCTTCTCTGCACTCTTGCTACAGCAAGAACATCCTTCCTCTAATGAGGAGAGCCAAAACTGCGCACAATATTCCAGGTGTGGCCTCACCAAGGCCCTGTTAATTGCATCAAGGCATCCCCATTGCTGTGATCGAATCCTCTTACCATGAAGGCTAACATACCATTCAGCTTTTTTATTGACTGCTACATCTGCATGCTTACCGTCAGTGACTATGCATAAGGACATTCCCCTCTCTTAATTTATCACTAGTACTTAAGTCATAGATACACACTTCTCAGTAGGACTTACCAGAGAACAATAAGGTGGTGGTTACTGTTGCAGCAATCATTAGCCGGGAGAGTGGTTGATATCATATTTCTTTTAACCATTGCCCACATGCTCAGTAAACATTTGCCCAGTTGCGTTTTGCCAACACAATATTGAACAGCAATTGCAGCTGGAATTCAGGTAGCTTGGTTCACATCATGAATTTTTTTTTAATAAAGAGCCCCTTGCAACATTTTCATCAGCTGTTGCTAAACAAATCCTTTTTTCATTATTTATTTCAATCGCTTGCCATCTGTGAGCTGAATATTTTTACTAAAGATCAAATCTTACTGGTTGTTCTAGTCGTCTGAAGTCAGGTCCAATGTTAGAACTCATTACAAGCATGTTATTTAAGGCCAGCTATCACAAAATGGAAAGGCACCAAAAGAGAGACAAAGAGATGGATTTGGGGTAAGAGATACAGACGCAGTCAAAAAGGAGAGAGAAAGGGTGAAAATCAGAGGTGTGTGCATTCTGTTAGTCTAGCTGCTGTAAATTTGGATCAACTTACCTTGGAAAGGATTTGCTGAGCAGTAACTCTGCACTGACAGGTTAACCGATCGACGCAGGCATTCAATATCCATTCTATAAAGGGTTCCTCTCACAGCCCATTTAGTTGACTTGCCAAAATAAGCTGTACATTACAATCAGGGTCAATGGCTTATGGTGACTATTTCACTTGACTTCTTTGGGATATTTTGTTAAGCATTAAGTTTACTTATTCGTGTCACAAGTAGGCTTACAGTAACACTGCAATGAAGTTACTGTGAAAATCCTCTAGTCGTCACACTCCGGCGCCTGTTCGGGCACACTGAGGGAGCATCTAGCATGGTCAATGCACCTAACCAGCACATCTTTCGGACTATGGGTGGAAACCAGGTCTTTGATGTTTACATTGTGCACTTTTCAAATTTGGGCCTTTGTTTTATGATGACCGAGTAAGGTGAAAATTGCGGCTTATTTTACTTTGCAGAATCCTGGGATTTTTACAATTTTGGGATCGCTCTGTCCCTTTTTGCCTGAAACTTGCAGACCAGTGACTATGCATCTAACTGGAGGACCCCAAATTCAGAAATTGAAACAACTTAAGGGTCAACATTATATAACCTGTGTCATGTTCAGTGTGGGGCAGGGGTGGCTTAGAAATGTATTGAGCAAGTACTGTGTTGGAGAACACAATTCTGTTCTTCCAATTATAAAAAGTACATGGAGACAATGGCAAAGATGCAAAAATGATTTACTGGAATGGCACCAGGACTGAGAAATTGTACTAGTCAAGAAAGATTGAAGAGGTTGCAACTTTTTTCTCCAGGACAAAGACTAAATCCAGGTGTCAGAAAAAATAGTGATGTTGTGAAAATATCAGGGAAATTCGATAAATTGAATGCTTTATGTTGGTTATATATTTTTAGAAACTATTAGAAAATATAATCTACAAAAGGCAGGGACAGGCTGGTTATGCTAAAGGAACTAATGATTTTGAGATGTTGATGCACCTAGCAAACAAATGTTTACCTAAAGCAAGTTAGTAACAATGGGAACAAACATATTTTCCAGTCCTGCTTACCCCAACATCAGAAAATCCCACCCACTATGCTTCCTGTGGTGGGTAGGACAGGAAAATGACATCCAGGGGGTCTTAGAGGTTCAAGGGAGGAGACAAGGCGTGAACTTTGCATTTAGACTCTAAAGGATAGAGTAACAAACTTAAGGTAATTGAGTCTGACTTCTGAAGAGGTTTGTTCATATAAGGGAAGCTGAGGAGGGAAAAGCTGTATATCAGGAGGTGATAAACCTTCTCAAGGGTAGCTTCAGGTCTCTGCCTTAGCAGAAATAGCAAGCCATATCTGTGGAAAAAAGTAACTGCCTGGTATGGTAACAGTTACTGGATTTTTAAAATAAATTCTAAAACGTATGAGATGTTGTGGAATGCTCAGGGAAAATTAGCTCTGAAGGTAGTGAATTTGGTAAAGTTAAAGATACTGGGCAAAATGGTTCCATCCTGCCTGCCACAGGAATCATGACGGACAGGACAAAAAATTTGGTGGACCACATAAAGGGCAGTTGACCTGTGGCAGGAATTTTCAATCTTGGGGGTGCGGGTGTCCAGAAAATCCTACCCATTATGCTTGACCATTGTTTTAGATCAAGATGTTATCTAAAATCATTACAAAATGTTGAGTGCCTCATTCTCTGGATTCCAAATCTTCCCTCATAGTATATCAAACAATACTGGGCAGCGCAGTGGCACAGTGGTTAGTACTGCTGCCTCACAGCTCCAAAGAACTGGATTCGATTCCTGGTTTGGGTCACTGTCAGTGTGGAGTTTGCACATTCTCCCCGTGTCTGTGTGGGTTTCCTCCGGGTGCTCCGGTTTCCTCCCACACTCCAAAGATGTGTGAGTTAAGTGCATTGGCCATGCTAAATTGCCCCTTAATGTCCCACGATCCTTAGGTTAGAGGAAGTAGTAGGGTAAATACAGTTACTAGAGTTGAGGGCAGTTATTTCAAATTTCTCTTCTGGGATTTGGAATAACCGGCATATTCCAACAGCTGTATTCTGAGGGGACTTCAAGGGTTGATAAAGTAGCCACATCAAGGAGATATTTCCACTAGTGGATGGGATGAGAACTGGTGCCACAAAGAGATGGTGGTGGTGTATTACAGTTCACTCAGGAAGTTGGTGTTGCTGTGGCAACAGGCACTGTTACCTGCATGTTGTAATCTGGAACTATGGATAATGATGTTCGAGGCTCCAAGCTTCTTTCTGTCACTGACAAGGAATCTCTCCCACTCTTGCTGCCTGCCACTGGGATTTTTGGAAGCATTTGCGGATCAACATCCAACCTGTTTGGCCGAACACACCTAGTCTTGGCCAGCACGTCGGCATGGTGGGGCAGTGGTCAGCAAAGCTGCTTCACAGCGTCAGGGACCCGGGTTCAATTCCCGGCTTGGGTCACTGTCTGTGTGGAGCCTGCACATTCTCCCCGTGTCTGCCTCAGTTTCCTCCGCGTGCTCCATTTTCCTCCCACATACTGAAAGACATGCTGGTTAGGTGCATTGACCCGAACTGGCGCCGGACTGGAGCAATTTCACAGTAATTTCATTGCAGCGTTAATGTAAGCCTTACTTGTGACTAATAAATAAACGAAAGTCCTAGACTGGGACCTGAACCCAGAGCTTCTGGCTCAAAGGCAGGGATGCATTGCATCACAAGACCTCCTGAATACAAGATGGTAACTAATTAATCCAATAGGGAATTCAGGAGAATCCTTTTTACTCAGCGAATGGTCAGAATGTGGAACTACTGGGATAGTGGAGGTGAATCGAACTGACATATTTAAGCAGAAGCTGGATTCATAAACAAATGAGGGAGAAAGGGAATGCAGTTAAGGTCAGATGACAGATGCACCATAGAAAGCATCCTTTCTGGTTGTATCATAGTTTGGCATGGTTTCTGCTCTGATCAAGACTGCAAGAAACTACAAAAGGTTGTGAACATAGCCCAATCCATCATGCCAATCAGTCTCCCATCCATTGACTCCATCTACATTTCCCACTACCTCGGAAAAGCAGCCAGCGTAATCAAGGACCCTACGCATCTCGAACATACTCTCTTTCACCTTCATCTGTTGGGGGAAAAAATACAAAAGTCTGAGGTCATGTACCAACTGACTTAAGAGCAGCTTCTTCCTTGCTGCCATTAGACTTTGGAATGGACTTTTCTCTACACCTTAGCTATGACTGTAACACTACATTCTGCACCCTCTCCTTTCCTACTTCAGTACGTACTCTATGAATGGTATGCTTTGTCTGAATAGCTTACAAGAAACAATATTTTTCACTGTATCCCAATACAAGTGACAATAATAAATCAAATCAAGTCAAAAATCAGATGAAGAGGAATGGGAGGAAGCTTGTCTAGAATGCGAACACCAGCATGTTCTAACTGGCCCGAAATACTTACTAGTACTTTGCAATGGGAATGGTGAAAAGTGAATTATTGACTTAATGCACCAACTCCCCAAAACAAAACACGGTCACAATGTAATCTATATTCCTTGTTCATTCAGGGACGGGTGGGAGGGAAGAAGGTAAACAAACTTTCTGGCAATACTCAACAGATATTTGGGATTTGTCATGAAAATCCATGGGAACAGACTGCTCAGAGTGGCATAAACTATTTCCCACAGGGACTCAAACTCCTTGAGTTGAGCGAAGAAAGCCAACCTGCTTCCATGTTCAAGGACTGGAAACAAAGAGAAATGAAATCTTAATGAGTTTGGTGTTGCCCCAACAGACGCGTTTTGAATTTATAACTACACATATTTCTCAAGCCTTACATGGAAGTCATCAAAGATGACATGGGACATCTTGAGTGATTTATAGGTTCCCTCCAGAGTCTGGGGGTTGACCTTTCAGTAAATGTTAACAAACACACAGGAATGATTTGCAGGAATAATTTGCCCTTTGTTGAGAATGTGCAAAACATTTCAGCTGGTGCTTTCAACCGGAACTTCATTTATCTCCGATTAAAAATGCTTATTTGTTTAAAGGACCAGTCAGTAAGAGTACATTGATTATCCATACCCCAGTCGTGAGTTTTTCCATCCACAAACGGAGGAAAGCCATGCATGAGACATCAGGACCACATATTGAAATAGATCTTCGTGACGCACATGCTCACAGATTCAATTCATTTTGACTTTTTAATAGATAAATGTGAGAAAAGAAGCATTAATAAGATAGCTAGGAGCAACTATCCGAGCAGCAAACCCATTCCTTTGGGTTTCCTCTTCCAACAGTGGTCAGGGACAGTGCAAGTGCCCATCAGCAAAGGTTAAACAAAAGGCTAACAGCCAGTAATAGATCACAGTGTCCCTAGTTTTATTATCCTCCAGGGAGCTATGCAAGAACACAACACTTCTGAGGAGAGATTGAGGAAACTGGGCCTGTATTCTCTCGAGTTTTGAGGAATGAGAGACGATCGCATTGAAAATTCTACAAAAGGTGGCAGGACGGCTGAATGTAAGAAGCTTTCCCTGGGTTGCTGAATCTAGAATTAGGGGACACAGCCTCAGAATAAGGGACAGGCCATTTGAGACTGAGGAATTTCTTCACTCGGAGGGTGGTGAATCTTTGCAATTCTCTACCCTAAAGGGCTGTAGAAGCTCAGTCACTGTATCACAGAATCTTTACAGTGCAGGAGGAGGCCATTCAGCCAATCGAGTCTATACTGGCTCAATGAGAGAGCACTCCTCCGAATCCCACTCTCTTGTTTTATCCCCGTAATCGCTCACATTCGTTTGTTCCAGGTAGCAATCCAATTCCCCTTTGAATACCTCGATCAAACCTGCCTCCACCGCCCTCTCAGGGAAGGTGATGGCATCGTGGTATTCCAGAAACCAGGGTAACGCTCTGGGGACCCAAGTTCGAATCCCACCACAGCAGAAGGTGAAATTTGAATTCAATTAAAAAAGAAATCTGAAATTAAAAGTCTAACGATGACCACGAAACCATTATCGATTGTTGTAAAAACCCAACTGGTTCACTAATGAACTTTAGGAAAGATTGGTGGTGTGTAAGCAAACATTGCTGCCTCTTGGCTCCAGGGACCCAGGTTCAATTACGACCTCAGGTAACTGTCTGTGCTGAGTTTGCGTGTTCTCCCCGTGTCTGCATGGGTTTCCTCCAGGTGCTCCAGTTTCCTCCCACACTCGAAAGACGTGCGGGTTAGGTGAATTGGCCATGCTAAATTGCCCTTAGTGTCCTGGGATGCATAGGTTAGAGGGAATAGCAGGGTAAATAGATGGGGTTACTGGGATAGGATTGTTGTCGTTGCAGACTTAATGGGCCGAATGTACACTTTCTGCACTGTAGGGATTCAATGATTCTATGTTTGGTGGAGCAGGCTTGATGGGCTGAATGGCCTATTCCTGTTCCTGTGTTCCTTCCTATGTTAACTTCTCCAAAAAATCCAAGTGACCCTCAAAAAAGGCATTCTCTCCTCAACTAATGCCATCCTCCTCTCAATCTACCTCCCTTCCCACATTTAGTTTTCATGCGTTTATCAATTTCAAAATCGTACGGCAGTTATTGTAAATCATGAAAACAGGGCCACTTGCTTTCAGTGGCCTTCTAGGTGGTTTGGTGACAACTTCACTGAAATGGTGTGGTGACCCATGAAATGCCTCCTGTGTTCATCAACTTCTCACTGCATCTTTCTGCCGTAACAAAGAAGCTGTAGGAACACAGGAATTAGAAATGGAAGTGGGAATTCAGCCCTGTGAGCCTGCTCTGCCATTCAATCAGATCATGGCTGATCATTTCCTGGTCCCAAATCCATCCCCCCACCTGTTCCCCATATCCTCTTATCTCTTCTTTTATTAGAAATATCTCTATCTCCTTCTTGAAACCATTCAATGATTCAGACTCCACCACACTATGGGGCAGCGAGTTCCACAATTTCACCATCCTCTGGGAGAAGTAATCTCCCCTGTAGTTTTAAATCCACCTCTCAACCTATGCCTGTGACCTCTTGTTCCAGATTGCCCCAAAAGAAGATACATTTAGTCTATGCTTACTTTATTAATCCCTTTTAAAATGCTGTATACTTTGAGCAGATCCCCTCTCATCCAGCGAATATAAGCCCAAATTGTTTAATCTTTCCTCTTACATCAACCCTTTCGTGCCCGGAATCAGTCTGGTGAACCTCCTCTGAGCTGCCTTCAATGCCCCAGCATCCTTCCTCAAACAAGGAGGCCAAAACTGGGTACAATACTACCAGCTTTCTTTGTACACAAAGTCCTTTCACAGATTACCATGTACTGGGCAAAAAATGTACACACAAATTGATTTTTCACTGACTAGTATATGACTTACTGATCAGCCTTCACTTTGTGCATGGAATTTGCCGCTGTCATTGAACGTTTTAGAACAACATCCTTTTGCAACTTTAGCAATATTGTTGCATGGACAAGGCCCAATAACTTTGAACCTCCTGCTGTCTTGCTTCCGTGTATGCCAGAGGGAGGCAATTTATTCCTGGCGTCCCAGTTCCACTCAGGCGTTTGCTGGTATTAGCAGAATATATGGTAAGAATATAACCTGGAGCAAGAAAATCCAACCGGACTGCCTTTGCATTGAAAGCTCCATCAGGTTTTCAGCTTTGGGGAATTTATTATGGACGAAGGAGCTGCTGACAAGCCAGTCAAACATCTCGCCCTCTTGGCAACACAGGTCATCAATTTCAGGATCATATTCAACTTAACTCCTCAGTTCTGCCCCAGAAAGACCAATAACCATTTTCTTCAAGGTGACCCTTAACTGATGGTCTTGATGTATTGTTACGTTGCTTTTTTGTGGAGTGTGGGGGTTGGAAGTACAGTAGCATAATGGTAATGTTATTAGACTAGTAATCAAAACCCACAGGAATGCCAGTATTGGCCAACAGTTAGCACTGCTGCCTCACAGCGCCAGGGACCCAGGTTCAATTCCGGCCTCGGGTCACTGTCTGGAATTTGTACATTCTCTTCATGTCTGCGTGGGTTTTCTCTGGGTACTCCAGTTTACTCCCAAACTCCAAAGATGTGCAGGTTAGGTGGATTGCCCATGCTAAATTGCCCCTTAATGTCAGGGGGACTAGCAGGTAAATAAATGGGGTTAGGGGGATAGACCTGGGTGGGATTGTTGTCGGTGCAGGTTTGATGGGCCTGCACTGGAGGGATTCTACGATTCAATGATTTCCGCCTCCAGTTGGAAGCAGGAATCAGGTTGCCAAATGTTGCATTTAATTGCTTTTCCTCTAAAACCTTCGGCTGCCTTCGCTATTCCACGCCATTTTTGCGTGGCCTTTATTCAGGTTGGGGAGGGCTGGTTTGCAAAACATACACACCCGTCTTCCAAGGCTGGGGTCCCCGCTTGCGAGGACCACAGGAAAATTGGTTTCTCCGATGTACCTTTATTTAATTCATTCATGGGATGTGGGCATCACTGGCTGGGCTAGCATTTATTACCCATCTCCGAGGGCATTTAAGAGTCAACCACATTGCTGTGGGTCTGGAGACACATGTAGGACAGACCAGGTAAGGACGGTAGATTTCCTTCCCTAAAGGATGGATTTTTACAACAATCAACTTTCAATTCCAGATTTTAATTGAACTCAAATTTTACCACCTGCTGGGATGGGATTTGAACCCGGGTCCCCAGAGCATTACTCTGGGTCTCTGGATTATTAGTTCAATTAGTTTGTAGGCAAAATGCAAGCTGAGGATCTGGGGAGGGAGTATGAGAACTGGGAATGGAATTAAAAAGTACAACCGACAAGGTGGTTATCTCTGGACTACTGCCTGAACCAAGTGCAGACGGGCGTAGGGTTGATAAGATTAAGGAAGTGAATGGGTGGCTCAGGGATTGGTGTGGGAGGAATGGGTTTGAATTTATGGGGCATTGGCATCAGTATTGGGGTAGGTGGGACCTGTTCAGGTGGGATGGGGTTGGTCTGAACCGTGCTGGGACCAGAGTTCTGGCGAATCGTGTAAATAAGGCTGTAGTTAGGGCTTTAAACTAATTGGGGGGGGAGGGTACGAGGGTAGGTGACATTACGGGGTCTAAAGTAAAGGAGAGGGTGCAGGTAAGGGAGGAGGCCAAGGATGTCCCAATAATAAAAGGAGTAGAGGGCATGAGTATGGTTGGTGGCGTTCTGGCAAATAGGGTACAGGTGAAGGCTGGGATGAAGGCACTTTATCTGAATGCACGAAGCATTCGGAATAAAGTGGATGAGCTGGTGGTGCAGATCAGCACTAATGGATATGATCTCGTGGCCGTTACAGAGACATGGCTGCAAGGTGACAGGGACTGGGAGCTGAATGTCCAGGGGTATCAAGTGTTTAGGAAGGATAGGCGGGAGGAAAAATGGGGGGCGTAGCTCTGCTGATTGAGGGTAGCATCAGGGTGGTAGCAAGGGATGATATTGGAACCAAAGAGCAGAAAGTGGAATCGTTGTGGGTGGAGATTAGGAACAGCAAAGAGAGGAAGACGCTGGTGGGTGTCGTTTATAGGCCCCCAAATAATGATCTGGAGGTGGGGCAGGCTGTTAACGCGCAAATAAATGCGGCGTGCAGGAATGGGACGGCGATAATTATGGGGGATTTCAATCTACATATTGATTGGTCGACCCATGTTGGACGCGATGGGCTTGAGGAGGAGTTCTTGGAATGCTGCCGGGATAGTTTCCTCGAACAGTATGTGTTGGAGCCGATGAGGGAGCGAGCTATCTTAGATCTGGTGTTATGTAATGAGGCGGGTAGAATTAGGGACCTTGTGGTGAAGGATCCTCTTGGGAAGAGTGATCATTGTATGGTGGAGTTTCTGATGCAGATGGAGGAGGAGAAAGTGGGTTCCCAGACATGTGTCCTTTGTTTGAACAGAGGGGAGTACGGTAAGATGAGAGAGGAATTGGCGAATGTTGATTGGGGGAGCGCGTTGGAAGGTAGGTCTGCTGAGGAACAGTGGAGGATCTTTAAGGAGATCTTTCTTGGTGCTCAGCAGAAATTTATTCCGATGGTTAGAAAGGATCGTAGGAGGAGAGATAATCAGCCGTAGATAACGAAGGAGGTGAAGGAAAGTGTTAAATTAAAAGCGGATGCGTTTAAAGTAGCTAAGAGTAGTGGGCGAGAAGAGGATTGGGAGAGGTTTAAATGTCAACAAAGAATGACAAAGAAGTTGGTAAAGAAGGGTAGGATAAACTATGAAGCTGGGCTAGCGCTTAATATAAAAAAGGATAGTAAGAGTTTTTATAAATACATAAAAAGGAAGAGGCTGGCTAGGGTAAACGTTGGACCCTTAGAGGATGAGAGGGGGGACTTAGTGGTAGGGGATGGGGAAATGGCTGAGGCCTTGAATAACTTTTTTGTTTCGGTCTTCGCGGAGGAGGACGTGAATAATTTGCTGGGTGTTAGCGATGGAAAGATGGTAGGACTGGAGGGCCTGAATGACATTATTGTTACTGGAGAGGCAGTGCTCGACAGACTGGAAGGACTGATTGTGGACAAGTCCCCAGGACCGGATGGAATGCATCCAAGGATTCTGAAAGAAATGGCGGAGGTGATAGTGGATGCCTTGGTGATTATTTTCCAAACGTCGCTGGATTCCGGGGAAGTGCCGGAAGATTGGAAAACGGCTAATGTTACGCCGTTGTTTAAGAAGGGTGGCAGGCAAAAGGCAGGGAATTATAGGCCGGTTAGTTTAACGTCTGTTGTAGGAAAAATGTTAGAATCCGTGATCAAGGAGAAAATAGCGAGGCATCTTGAGGAGAATTGTTTGGTAGAGCAGACGCAGCACGGTTTCGTTAAGGGGAAGTCGTGTCTGACGAATTTATTGGAGTTCTATGAGGATGTGTCTAGGGCGGTGGATAGAGGAGAGCCGGTGGATGTGGTGTTTCTTGATTTTCAGAAGGGTTTGACAAGGTGCCTCACAAGAGGTTATTACAGAAGGTCAGGGGGCATGGAGTTGGGGGTAGGGTGTTAGCATGGATAGAGGATTGGCTGTCAAATAGGAGGCAGAGACTGGGGGTCAATGGGTGCTATTCGGATTGGCGGTTGGTGACTAGTGGAGTGCCCCAGGGGTCAGTGCTGGGGCCTCAGCTACTTACCATTTATATAGATAATCTGGAGGAGGGAACCGAGTGTATGGTGTCGAAATTTGCTGATGACACCAAGATTGGTGGAACGGCAAATTGTGCGGAGGGTGTGGAGAGTCTGCAGAAGGATCTAGATAGGCTGGGCGAATGAGCCAGGAACTGGAATTTAATGTTGGCAAATGTGAGGTTGTCCACTTTGTTAGGAATAATGGTAGGAAGGACTATTACTTACGTGGCGAAAAACTGCAGCAGGCGACGGTGCAGAGGGACCTCGGGGTCCTTGTGCATGAGTCGCAAAAACCCAGCCTGCAGGTGCAGCAGGTGGTCAGGAAGGCAAATGGGATGTTGGCCTTTATAGCGAGGGGGATTGAATATAAAAGTAAGGAGGTCTTGCTGCGGCTGTATAGAACACTGGTGAAGCCGCAGCTGGAGTACTGTGTGCAGTTTTGGTCGCTGCACTTACGCAAGGATATTTTGGCCTTGGAGGGTGCGCAGAGGAGGTTTACTAGGCTGATTCCGGAGTTGAGGGGGTTGAGCTATGAGGAGAGGCTGAATAAACTAGGCTTGTACTCGTTAGAGTTTAGAAGAATGAGGGGAGATCTCAATGAGACATATAAGATGTTGAATGGGATGGATAGGATAGAGTGGAGAGGCTCTTCCCGCTCAGAAAGGACAGTAGGACTAGGGGGCACAGCCTCAAGATAAAGGGGGGGCGGTTTAGAACGGAGTTGAGGAGGAACTTCTTCACTCAAAGGGTGGTGAATCTCTGGAATTCTCTGCCTGTTGAAGTGGTGGAGGCTGCCTCGCTAAATATATTTAAGACGCGGGTTGATGGGTTTTTGATAGGCAAGGGGATTAAGGGTTATGGGGAGAGGGCGGGAATGTGGAACTGAGCCACGACAGATCAGCCATGATCTTATTGAATGGCGGGGCAGGCTTGAGGGGCCAGATGACCTACTCCTGCTCCTATTTCTTATGTTCTTATGTTCTTATGTTCAATGATAATACTAGTACGCCATCACCTCCCTTAATTTTCATCTGGTGGCCGGGGTTTTAGAAGTCCTATGCAAAGAATTTGTGACCGTAGGGAGCTGCCTCCTGAGGTATTCAATGGAGGGCATTGCCCGCTGGATGGAGAGCCACCAGGAGTCCAGCCTTATCTTTCTTCAGGACAGCACACCACTTTAAGTGCCATGCGGGTACTTAACTGGGCAGGCTTTCCCTCAGATCATGGACCCTACAGACCAAAGTGCTGCCCACCAAGCAGGAAACCAGCAGCTCCATTGAATGACAGCTGCAAGGTGGTGGCTGCACTCAAGGCCGAGGCTCATTGCTGGATCTCAGGACATGAGTGAGGGAAGGCAGGAGGGGCTTGCATGGCGATGGTCACCAAGGAGGTGGGAGGGCAGTGAGCAGCAAGGGCAGAAAGTGCAGGAAATCTGAAAGACGTGCTGGTTAGGTGCATTGCCCCAAACAGGCAGCAGAGCTTGGCGACTCGGGGAATTTCATAGTAACTTCATTGCAGTGTTAATGTAAGTCTACTTGTGACATTAATAAATAAACTTTAACTTTACTTTAAGTGGCTCTCAGCAGCTCCCCTCGCCCCCACCACTTCCCTCATGACAGAATCCTCAGTCAGGTACTGAATGCCTTTGAGTGAGGGCAAGCCCCAGCTGCCCCCAAGCAGGAACCCCTATCAAACCCCCATGACAAGCCCCTTGCCCACCATTGGGTTAATACCAGCAGCAGCAAATTTAGGCTCCTAAATGGGTATTAATTTGGGGTGGCACAGTGGCACAGTGCTTAGGACTGCTGTCTCACAGTGCCAAGAACCCGGGTTCAATTCCCAGTTGGGTCACTGTCTGTGTGGAGTTTGTACATTCTCTCCGTATCTGCATGGGTTTCCTCCGGTGCTCTGGTTTCCTCTCACAGTCCAAAGGTGCGCAGGTTAGGTGGATTGGCCATGATAAATTGCCCATGAGTGTCAAGGGGACCAGCTAGGTTAAATACATGGGGTTATGGAAATACAATCTGGGTGGGATTGTGGTCAGTGCAAACCCAATGGGCCCAATGGCCTCCTTCTGCACTGTAGGATTTTATAATTCTAATTGCTCAATTAAGGGTCTCAGTGGCGGTGGGACAGGAAAGCATTCTCAGACCATTCCAGTACACACTTAAGTGAGGTGGAGGCAGGAAGGTCCCACTTGCCACCTTCCCACTTGATTGATTGCCCCACCACTAAACTCATCATGGTGAAGGGCTGTCCAAAGAATTGGGAACATTCTGAAAGTTAAGGTGCAAAATGTTTTGACATCTCTTAACATAAAAGCAACATGTCAAGCCTATGCTGTCATATTTTGTACTGTGATTTAAATCAACTGATGGCTCTGGCTGTTTGAAAGAACCCTGTTTTACAAAGTGGAAAAAAGAATCTGCGCCGTTCCCCTCCATTGATTGACAGCCACTCTGCTTTGTAATAGAAATAGGACATTATTCCATTCTGTCAGTTTCAGGCAATAGTAGCTTTTACTATGACAGCCGTTTTGTTACGTAGTCATTATCCTTGAAAGCTTGGCTGGGTTTCAAAGTCTAATAATGGTTTCAGTTCCACAGGTAGTCTATTGGTCCAAGAATGTTTAATATTTTTAACTGAGTATGCCTTGATGTGGTTTCTTGCTTGTTTACAAACCTAATATGCAATTAAAGGATTACAATTCTTTTACATGGAGTAGATATTTTTCTTTCCAGTATCAGTGTGTTTGAATAATTGGTTTGATTGGATTGTTAGAAGTTTTTTTCATTAATTCCCAATGCTTTTGCACGGCTCATGAAGATTGTACATAGTGCATGGTAATGGAGGATATAGGGGGAGCAGGGTGAGAGTATGCGGTAGAACAAGAGCTCTAATGGGGCATGCAGTGGTATGGGGAATGTCGGATGTCATGAGGAATGTGGGGTGGCATGGGATGGGTGGAGGCAGAGGGATATAGAGGTGGTATGGGTTTGGCTGAGGGGGCATGGGGTGGAATGGAGGGGTGAGGTTTAGTGCACCTTTAAATTATGTTGGGAACTGGGCTACGCTGTTGGTAAACTGAAGTAGACCTTCCAACTGACCCACCTTCACACGCACACCCCTCACACACACCAACACGGCTGGCAAAATGCACTGCTGGGAGAAAGGGTAAAATCCTCAATGTCACGCATGGGCCAGGGGTGCAATTCATAAGGTGCAAAAATACACAGGCTAGGTTCTCCTGATCCCACACACAAATTCCCCCATGTGTTCAGATCCTACCACAGCAGATGGGGAAATTTAAAATCAATGAATTAATAAGTCTGGAATAAAATGCCAATCTTTTGAATAATGATTGTAAACCTATTGGATTTTTGCAAAAACCCATTTGGTTCACGAATGCTCTTTAGCAAAGGAAATCTGCCAAGCTTACCCACATGTGACTCCAGACCCTTAGCAATATTGTTGACTCTTAACTGCCCCTCTGAAATGGCCTGATGTGTCACTCAATTGTAGGGGGCACCTGACCACTTGTTCAAAGTCAGTTGGGGATTGGCAGTAAATGCTGGCTTTGCCCATGACTATCACATCCCAAAAATGAATGAAAACAAGGTATTAATGAATCTACTAATAGACTGGCATGGTGGCACAGTGGTTAGCACCGGTGCCTCACAACTCCAGGGACCCAGGTTCAATTCCAGCCTCTGTGTGGGAGTCTGCACTTCCTCCCCATATCTGCGTGTGCTCCAGTTTCCTCCCACACTCGAAAGATGTGCGGTTTAGGTTGATTGGTCATGCTAAATTAACCCCAGTGTCAGGGGGATTAGCAATGTAAATGTTTGGGGTTGCGGGAGTGGGGCCCAGGTGGGACTGTAGTCAGTGCAGAACCAATGAACTGAATGGTCTCTTTTTGTACTGTGGGGATTCTATGATTCAATTCTATTCTGTGAAATATTCACTAACCTTCTATGGGTTTTCTTCAAGAAACACCCCATAAAGCAACAAAAATGTGTGTCCATGTCTATCTTCCTGAGTCTCTGTTATGTATGTCCAATCCTTTTCTGTTCTCCTAGAACATCCCTGTCGAGTCCCTCTCTCTTTCCCCTTTCTCCCTCCCTGCATCCCTCACCTCCTGTTAGCAGCAGCACCATCCCACATCCAGCAGGCTGAACTATAGATAGGAGATTCAGGAGGTCCATTAGCGACCATGGATGAAGGTCTGCAATGCAGGCTGCCAGTGACTCATGAGCTGTGGTATGAGTAACACTTACACTTCATGTCCAGATAATAAAATGTCAAAATAGTTCTGTTGCTCTGTCACTATCATTTTACATTGAATGGAGTGCCACTTTAATTGCACAGAGTGCACCAATAATTTTGTTACCAATTGTTCAATTTAAAAAAAAACTGCATTATCCCCACTTGTCACTCAAAGTGCCTGAATTAGAAGTCCAGTTGGTTCATATTTGATGCTGTTTCTGTTGGAGAAAGTCAGTTTAGAAAAAAATTCATAAAATCCCTACAGTGCAGAAGGAGGCCATTTGGCCCATCAAGCCTGCACCGACAACAATCCCACCCAGGCCCTATCTGGTAAACCCACATATTTATCCTGCCAATCCCCCTGACACGAAGGAGCAATTTAGCATGGCTAATCCACCTAACCTTCATATCTTTGGATTGTGAGAGAAAACCACAGCACCCAGAAGAAACCCATGCAGACACGGGGAGAACGTGCAAACTCCCCTCAGACAATCGTCTGAAGGCAGGAGTCGAACCCTGGTCCCTGCTAAGCACTGTGTGCCACTGTGCTGCCATGGAATGCTTCTCATTGGATGCCCTTTCTTCCTGCATTGACACAAAGACTGACTGACCTCCCCCTGTGCTGATTCTGTGGCAAGTCAATCTTATCCAGACCTAGGCAACACCGAGCTTAACTTCAGCCCTGCTTAATCAGACCAGTTCTTTCAAGCAGATAACCACCCAGCCCTTTCAGTTCAGTCGGCCTTCAGTAAACCATGGGCTTCTGTGATTAATCAGGATGCAAAGCGCTGGCTGGCAACCAAAATCAAACACTTCCTTTTCTCACGTAGGTTTGCTTTTGTGAGAGAGTATTTTAAGACCATTATTATTGAGCAAGGCTGGAAATTATTGCGGGATATATTGCCAGCTTTCCACGGTTACTCTAAATAACTCTGGGAGTAGTTGTTGGAACAATCAATGATAGTCTGTAAGTAGCGGTGTCAGATTACATTATGTAGTGAGTAAATCATTCAGAGTACAGCTCTTAAACTGAGCTTCTCCTAATTTCTTCTGAGAATTTTCTTTGATATGACATTGTCTTCTGCCTCTTTCACTGTTAAAATGTTCTGAAATTGTGCTGGAACTGGACGAACAGTTTTTCTATTAATTAGGCTCCTCTAGGGCGGTAGTGGCACAGTGGCTCTGCTGCTTCACAGCGCCAGGGACCCTGGTTTGATTCCTGGCTTGGGTCATTGTCTGTGTGAAGTCTGCACATTCTCCCCGTGTCTGTGTGGGTTTCCTCCAGGTGCTCCGGTTTCCTCCCACAGTCCAAAAGACGTGCTGGTTAGGTATATTGGCCATGCTAAATTCTCCCTCAGTGTACCCGAACTGGCAGTGGAGTATGGCAACTAGGGGATTTTCACAATAACTTCACTGCAGTGTTAATGTAAGCCTACTTGTGGCACTAATAAATAAACTTCAAACTCTTTCCCCCATCCTGCAGAATGCATTGGATGAGATCCTCTCTAATCGTCCTGGTGAGTAACTCACATTATTTGAAGTGTAAGGAGCTCCCTTGATATCCTCCAAACCCAATCAATATCCCTCCCTAAGAGCACTGTGGATGTACCTACAGCGTGTGGACTGCGGCTGGTTCAAGAAGGCAGCTCACCATCACCTTCTCGAGGGCAATTAAGGATGATGAATATGGACAAATGCTATGCTTGCCAGCGATACCCACACCCCACAAAGCAACAAAAACAACAAAATAACTAGTAAGATTAAAGTGAAATACTGTGGATGCTGGAATCTGAAAGGGAAACAGAAAATGCTGGAAAATCTCGGCAGGTCTGACAGCATCCATGGTGTGAGAATAGAACCAACGTTTCAATGACCCTTTGTCAGAGCTCGGAGAAATAACCAGAATTATTGGCTATGCATCTCATTACTGTTCTGTTCATGCCTGTTACATTTCAGTGCGTGTTGTAAGCACAGCTGGCAAATCTGACCACAGACCAATCATGCTGAAATATTTTAATCTCAGCTCAGAACATAGCAAGGATTATGATATGGGGTTTTTTTGGTGAGTTTTATGCTCACAGTACAAATGATGAGAATAATTAAGACATGCTAAGAGGGCCTCTGAACAAAACTAAAATTTTATTTAGGCCCCTAATGAGTAAACAAATTGATAAGTAAACTTCTTTTTCAAAGTTGGGGTGGTGGAAATTCTCTCCCCCCTAATAAAAGGCGGAACGGACCTTGGGAATTTGGATAAATGGGAAAGAATTGCTTTAAAATGGGGACAGGGCCAGGGGAGTGATAGTGATTGGGCCTTTCCTGGAGCCAGTATGGCCACGATGGGCCAAATGGCCTCCATTTGCACCAGTCAGTCTACGATTCGAATTCGTGGGGGTGCATCTTGCAGGTTCAGATTTTACACAATTAGGCCATTTAGAAAAAAAAGCAACTCCTTGCCTGAAGCCACTTCCAGGACGTGGGGAAGAGTGAGTGCTGGTGCCGTTACTAAAATATCATGCACAATTTTAAAAGGAGTTTAATTTTTTTTGCCCAAATAAAAACATATCCAACTCTGGCACAGTTGGCGTTCTCCCCTAGAGGTCGCGTTTCCCAGACATTTCTGTTAAGTTTTAGAACTGGGTGCATCTGAAAAATATTCTCAATGAAGACTGTGTGGCATTAAGAGAACAATTGAAAATCATTCGCTCCGCGGCAGTGAAGCAGAACAACATATTGCAGGGGGTTGGTGAGGTGGGGAGGCAGGTTTGAGCAGAGGAATGAGACCCCCCCCAACACACACACACACACACAAACCTCATTTCACTCAGTGTCTTACCCCCTGCCAATCCCTTCCCAATGACTGTCTTTCTGCCCACTTGAATTGAGGGGGTGGGTGGAGGGGGGTAATGAATGAATGAATGAATGAATGATCTTGTGAGCCATCCAGATAAGACCTCAACACTCTCCGCCAGGACAAGTACAGCAGTGAAACCGCGGGGGGAGAGCAGGAGCGCAGACAGTTCCCCCCTCCCCTGTTCCCTGTCTCCAGCTCCCACAGCGAAATAAAATGAGATGTTGATAGCTTACCTGGATAATGCACAACTCTCAATCCTCTCGTAAACAACCGGGCATCGCTGGTTGTGCAAAGAAGGTCCAACATCGAAAGCAACAGGCTCTCTGCCCCTCTTTCCCTGCCCTGTTAATTAATCTGCATAATCTTGATGCCAATTCGCTTTGCCTTTCTCCGACTCCTTCGATTTACGGGCAAGGGGGATCTCCTGCTCCTCACGCCACTGATTATCTGTGCCACTTCAATATCCTTTCCTCCCTCAAGTACCTCCACTTCTGCCACACCATCCCTGCTGCTCCAGAGACAGAGACAGAGAGAAGACGTGTTGTTTTCTGCAGATTTGCCAGTCCAGTGCTTCACTTGACGTTGTGGGAATCTTGCTGCAGACTGCTTCAGTTCTTCACTGTTCTTTTTTGTCCTCTCTGTCTCTTTCCCTCTCTCCCTATCCTCGGCTGATTTTGCCTCCTGCAGCCAGTGAGTGCTCGCTGTGTGTGTGTGTGTGTATCCGATCCCTCAAAGAAAAAACTGCTACAAAAGGCATCAGGAATCTCCACCTCCCTCCTGCTTACACACTTTCAGCATCAGCAGGGAATCACCAACATCTGGGACAGTCCAGAAATATACACTCTCCCTCTTAAAAGGGCTCGATAAACTCTCTGGAGGTGTGTGATTTATCTTTTGACTGGAAGGAGAGGATATCTATTTATTCCCTCCATCCATCACTAAGCTTAACTAACAGTTGCAAAATACGCAAATTTATTAGCCGCTTCAACAATTACAAAGGGAAAATAATTAACTATTCTGCAGCTAATAGTTTTTTTTAAAGCTTGTGTTTATAACGGAGTATGAAAGTGTCTCTGGGAAACATCTAAAAGTGCTTCACTTCTAAATATTTTTCCACATGTAATGAACCATTGAATTTTACAGTGTCAATTATCCCTCCTCAGTTAGTGAGACTTTCCTTAAGATTTACCTACTAGTCCAGATTTTTGATAAACCAGAGGCTAGAAAAGGTTGGACATTATCATTATTGTTAGCAGTTCTTAATTTAGCAAGGGTAAGGACAAAGGAGGCAGGATAGGCCATTCAGCCCATCAGGCCTGGTCCACCAGTCAATAAGATCTCAGCTGAACTGCATCTCAACTACATTTAGACATCTGCTTATCTCACAAAAATCTATCAAGGTCAACCTTGACATGTTCAATTGACCCATTTTCCACATCCTTTTGGGTAAAATATCTCTACTTTCGCAGGAGGCTAGGGAAGTTTGGCATGTCTGCTCTGACTCTCATCAACTTTTGCAGATGCACCATAGAAAGCATCCTTGCTAGTTGTATCACAGCTTGGTATGGGTCCTGCTCTGCCCAAGACTTCAAGAAAGTACAAAGAGTCGTGAACGAAGCCCAGTCCATCACGCAAACCATTGATTCTGTCTACACTTCCCACTGCCTCGAAAAAGCAGCCAGCATAATCAAGGACCCTCACGCACCCCAGACATTCTCTTTTCCACTTTCTTCCATTGGGAAAAAGACACAAAAGTCTGAGATCACGTACCAACCGACTCAAGAACAGATTCTTCCCCACTGTCATCAGACTTTTGAATGGACCTACTTTGCACTAAGTTGATCTTTCTATACACCCTAGCAAGACTGTTGGAGTACGTTCTGCACCCTCTCCTTTCCTTCTCTATGCGTGGTATGCTTTCTCTGCATAGCTGCGAGAAACAATACTTTTCACTGTATACTAATACATGTGACAATAATAAATCACATCAAATAATTCCAGATTCCCATGATACAGTATGTGGACTAAATGGTTTATGATTCTATTCTCCAAATAACGTCCCTCCAATCTTAAACTGTTGTCTCCTTAGGTTGCAAGCATCTAGGAGATGTATTACCACCCTTTGCTGTGTATAGGTGTGCACTATAAGAACCACCGCATATTTAGAATTGAGGAAAGGTAATGTTGCTGTAGTCCAAGATAAGCACAGGCTTTAGTGAGGAGAGCTGATTGGTGGTGATTTTAACTGGAGGATTGCCACATCTCTGGCAAGGTTGCAATAAGGCGTGGCTTTCGTGTATAACTTCAGCCAGTATGGGAATTGAACCCATGCAGTTGGCATGGACAGCTGCATCATGGACCAGCTGTCCACCTAATTGGGCTAGTAAAATGTTTGCTGAAACTGATCATAAGTTGTGTTTGTGAAATAATTTTGAACATAATTCGTATTGTCTTAAAGTTGTATGTAAGTAACATGAGATTACCTCATGTTTGACTTCAATCAGAAAGTTTTTGTGACTGGAAGTGTCATCCTGACTTGCAGCGTGGCTGGTTTCAGATGAGCGGTGAAAAAAAAAGCGTAATTCATTCTTCCTTTTCATCCTTTCCTTAGGGTGGCACAGTTGTTGGCACTGCTGCCTCACAGTGCCATGGATCTGGGTTTGAGTCCCAGCTTGGGTCACTATCTGTGCAGAGTCTGCATGTTCTCACAGTGTGTGCGTGGATTTCCTCAGGGTGCTCCAGTTTCATCCCACAGTCCAAAGACATGCTGGTTAGATTCATTGGTCATTCTACATTCTCCCTTAGTGTATCCAAACAGGTGCAGGAGCGTGGCGACTAGGGGAATTTCATGGTAACTTCATTACAGTGTGAACGTAAGCCTACTTGTGACTGATAAATAAAACTTTAAACTTTAACTAACCGAGTTACCTGAATTGGGGAGTGGATGCTGGATGGGTGGGGTATCCAGATCCAGTTTAGCTACGATCATCTGGGACTATGGTGACTTTACCTTTATTTCTCAATTCTAAATACATAGTGGCTTTTGTGGGGCACAGCTATACACAGCAAAGGGTGGTAACACATGTCCTAGATCCGTCTACTGTAAGGCGACAACATTTTAAAATTGGAGCAAGGCTATTTAGGAAATGGAGTCAGAAAGCATTTAGATCCAGTTTAGCCATGATTTTACTAATTGGTGAAACAGACTTGAAGGGCTGAATGGTCACAAGGGAAATTCTGGGAATCGAAGAATGAATAGGGATGGGAGGCGGGTGGAGGTGGAATTAAAAGTCAGGCAAACAAATTGGAATGACCTAGTTTCTACCTACCCTGAGCAATGTGTCTTATTGCTGTTACATTGGTGAGAGTGGAAGAGATCAAAAGTTAACAATCATAGGAACATAGAAACCAGAAGCAGGAGTAGGCCATTAGGCCCTTTTAGCCTGTTCCATCATTCATTTTGATCATGGCTGGTCATCGAATTCAATATCCTGATCCCCCCTTCCTCCCAAATCCCTCGATCCCTTTAGCCCGAAAAGCTATATTGAATCTTTTCTTGAAATCAGACAATGTTTTGGCCTCAATGACATTCTGTGGGAGTGAATTCCACATATTCACCATCCTCTGGGTGAAACAATTTCTCCTCACCTCTGTTCTGAAAGATTGACCCCTTATCCTCAACTATGACCTTCTAGTTCTGGACTCCCTCACGATTGGGAACATTAATCCTGTTAGAATTTTTTAAGCTTCTATGAGATCCCCTTTCATCCTTCTAGCTCCAATGAATATAATCCTAACCAATTTAATCTCTTCTCATGTGACAGACCTGCCATCCCAAGAATCAGCCTGGTAAACCTTCGTTGTATTCCCTCTATAGCGAGGGCATCAGGTGCCCAGCTATTTTATGGACGTGTTAATCTACCTCTTGTAATTTTATGGGACTATTTTCCACATTTTAGGTGTTCATTAATATGTGTATGTGTGTGCCATCTCTGTTCTGCTGTTGACAGTAAGGATGTTTATTGCTGGGTGTTTTGCTGCTTGTTTCTTTAGCTGATAAGATAAAGGTTTAAAGGCCAGAGTTCAGGACAACACTAAGGTTACAAAGAATAGGAAAGAAAGATGTTTTAATAGGATGTGAGGCATCCCGAGAAAGATGTGCATTAACTGATGATACTAGCACTAGTATCAGGATAATCTGAAGATCATGGAGCATCACTGCAGGAGTTCCTCAGGGTAGTGTCCTAGGCCCAGCTATCTTCAGCTGCTTCATCAATAACCTTTCTTCCATCATAAGGTCAGAGGTGGGGATTTTCATGAATGAATGCATTTTTCAGGACTATTCACAACTGCTCAGATACGGAAAAAGTGTGTCCAAACACAGCTAGACCTGGGCAATATTCAGGTTTTGGGTTGGCAAGTCACAAGTGACATTCACATCAGAAAATTTGTCCGTTGCAACTCTCACCAACTTTTACAGCTGCATCATAGAAAGCATTCTTTCTGGTTGTATCACAGTTTGGTATGGTTCCTGCTCTGCCCAAGACCGCAAGAAACTACAAAGGATCGTGAATGAATCCGAGTCCATCACGCGATCCAGCTTTCCATCCACCGACACTGTCTACACTTTGCGCTGCCTCGGCAAAGCTGCCAACATAATTAAGGACCCCACGCACCCCAGACATATTCTCTTCCACCTTCTTCTGTTGGGAAAAGAGATACTAAAGTCTGAGGTCATGCAAGAACAGCTTCTTCCCTGCTGCCACAAACTTTTGAATGGACCTACCTCGCACTAAGTTGATCTTTCTCTACACCCTAACTATGACTGTAACACTACATTCTGGACTCTCTCCTTTCCTTCTCTATGCTTCAGTGTTACTGCCCACTCAAAAACTAATTTGGCACAAGTTTAATTGACCAGTCCCGAGTGTCCTTGAAATATTAATACACATAATAAAGCAACCTCCCATCCATTGACTGTCTATACTTCCCGCTGTCTTGGAAAAGCAGCCAGCATAATTAAGGATCTGACGCATTCTCTCTTCTACCTTCTCCCAACGGGAAAAAGGTACAAAAGTCTGAAGTCGCATAACGACAAACTCAAGAACAGCTTCTTCCCTGCTGCCACAGACTTTTGAATGAACCTACCTCACACTAAGTTGATCTTTCTCTACACCCTAACTATGACTGTAACATTACATTCTGGACTCTCTCCTTTCCTTTTCTATGAATGGTATGCTTTGCCTGTATACCATGCAAGAAACAATACTTTTCACTGTATACTAATACATGTGACAATAATAAATCAAAACAAATCCAACCACACAAGTGCCAGGCAATGATATCTTTTTAAAACTCATTTTACAGGATTTGGATATTTCTAGCCATGCCAGCATTTATTGCTCATCCCTGGTTGCTCTTCTGAAGGTGGTGGTGTGCTCCCTTCTTGTCCTGCTGCAATCTCTGAGATGTAGGTATACCCACAGTGCAGTTAGGGAAGGAATTCCAGGATTTTGGCCCAGTGGCAGTGAAGGCACAGCAATATATTTCCAAGTCAGGATGGTGAGTATCTTGGAGGGGAACCTCCAGGTGGGGTGATACCCTCAGGTATCTGCTGCCCTTGTCCTTCACGATGGTAGTGGTCTTGGGTTTGGAAGGTGCTGCCTAAGGAACTTCAGTGAGTTCATCTATATGGATGTCATCTATATGGATTTCAGTAAGGCGTTTGACAAAGTCCCTCATGGTAGGCTGGTAGAAAAGGTTAAGGCGCATGGGATACGAGGTCAGGTAGCTAGGTGGATTGAGAACTGGCTGGGCAATAGGAGACAGAGGGTAGTTGTTGAGGGGACCTTTTCGGGCTGGAGACCAGTGACCAGTGGTGTGCCGCAGGGCTCAGTACTGGGACCTCTCCTCTTTGTAGTATACATAAATGACTTGGAAGAGAGCGCAAGTGGTGTGATCAGCAAGTTTGCGGATGACACCAAGATGGCAGGGTTGGCGGGTACTGAAGTGGAATGTCAGGTGATACAACAGGATATAGATAGGTTGGTGCATTGGGCAGATAGGTGGCAGATGGAATTTAATCCTGACAAATGCGAGGTGATGCATTTTGGAAGGAATAATGCAGAGAGGAGCTACGTGATAAAAGGTAGACCGATTAGGAGTATAGAAATACAGAGGGACCTGGGAGTGCAGGTTCACAAGTCTATGAAGGTTGCGACACAAGTGGAGAAGGTTGTGAGGAAAGCTTATGGAATGCTAGCCTTTATAGAAAGGAGTATAGAGTATAAGAGCTGCCGTCTAATGCTTCAGTTGTACAGAACGTTGGTTAGACCGCATTTGGAGTACTGCGTCCAGTTCTGGTCACCTTACTACCGGAAGGACGTGGAGACTCCGGAGAGGGTGCAGAGGAGGTTTACCAGGATGTTGCCTGGCCTGGAGGGACTGGGACGGAGATTGAGGGGGGAGAGGTATAATTTGGATGTGAGAGGAAGGTTCTTCAGGCAGAGGGTCGTGGGGGTATGGAACGTGCTACCGAGTAGGGTGGTGGAGGCAGGAACGTTGGACTCGTTTAAGGTTCACTTAGACAGACACATGAGCGAAACAAGGATGGAGGGTTATAGTAGGGGGTATTAAATAAGGTCAGAGCCTCAGGAGACACCGGAAATGCAGACTTGTATGTTAACATTTTTGTCTTTTATTCCGCAGGTGGAGGTCCACCTTGTTGTCAAACGAGGGGCATGCACACGGTGGGTCGTGCGTGGGCTGCTCTTGGAGGTTCCGGGAGTGGCCTAGTACTTCGTGTCGGTGTGTGTGTTTGATCCTGGACCGGTAGACAGGCGCCGCAACAGCTCAGTGACTATCACTGCTAGCTGTGCAGATACATGGATTTGGGCCTGTGTCTGTGGGAGTTTACGCATTCTCCCTATGGTTGCGTGGGTTTCCTCCGGGCGCTCTGGTTTCCTCCCACACCCCAAAGATGTGCTGTTAGGCTGATTGGTTTACCAAATTGACACTATTCTCCCCTGAATCTGGCTAAGTTAGGGGTTCCATTCGTAGACACGCAGGTTAGAATAGGTGTAGGATGATGTGGCGGCACGGGCTCGTTGGGCCGAAGGGCCTGTTTCCGGTGCTGGGTTGTTCTTTGTTCTTTGTTCTTTGTTATATATAGTAAACACTGCTGCCACTGATTGTCAGTGGTGGAGGGATTGAATGTTTGTGGAAGGGATAGCAATCAAGTAGGCTGCTTTGTCCTGGATGGTGTCAATCTTCTTGAGTTTTGTTGGAACTGCACTCATCCAGGAAAGTGGAGAGTATTCCATCAAACTGCTGACTTGTGCTTTGTAGATGAGGTGGATAGGCTTTGGTGGGGTCAGGAGGTGAGTTACTCATCACAGTATTCCTAGCCTTTGGCTGGCACTGATATTTATATGGCCCGTTCAGTTCAATTTCTAGTCAATGGTAGCCCCAGGATGTTGATGATGGGGGATTCAGCGATGGTAATGCCATTGAATGTTAAGGGATGATGGTTAGACCCTCTCTTGTTGTAGATAGTCATTGCCTGGCATTTGTGGGGCATGAATGTTAAGAACATAAGAACATAAGAAATAGGAGCAGGAGTAGGCCATCTAGCCCTTCGAGCCTGCCCCGCCATTCAATAAGATCATGGCTGATCTGTCGTGGCTCAGTTCCACTTTCCCGCCCTCTCCCCATAACCCTTAATCCCCTCTCTTATCAAGAACCCATCAACCCGCTTCTTAAAAATATTTAGCGAGGCAGCCTCCACCACTTCAACGGGCAGAGAATTCCAGAGATTCACCACCCTTTGAGTGAAGAAGTTCCTCCTCAACTCCGTTCTAAACCGCCTCCCCTTTATCTTGAGGCTGTGCCCCCTAGTCCTACTGTCTTTTTTGAGCGGGAAGAGTCTCTCCACCTCTATCCTATCCATCCCATTCATCATCTTATACGTCTCAATGAGATCTCCCCTCATTCTTCTAAACTCTAACGAGTACAAGCCTAGTTTATTCAGCCTCTCCTCATAGCTCAATCCCCTCAACTCCGGTATCAGCCTAGTAAACCTCCTCTGCACTCCCTCCAGGGCCAAAATATCCTTGCGCAGGTGCGGCGCCCAAAACTGCACACAGTACTCCAGCTGCGGCCTCACCAATGCCCTATACAGCTGCAGCAAGACTTGCCATTTGTCAGTCCAAGGCTGTATATTGTCCAAGTCTTGCCACATTTGGACATGAACTACTCCAATATCTGAGGAGTCGCAAATGGTGCTGAACATTGTGTAAACATCAGCAAACATTCCCAATTCTGACCTTATGATGGAAAAAAGGTCACTGATGAAGCTGCTTAAGATGGTTGGGTCTAGAACACTACCCTCAAAAACTCCTGCACTGATATCCTGGAGCTGAGATGATTGACCTCCAACCACTACAACCACCTTTTCTTGTGTCCCCCTAATTCCCTTTGACGCCAGTTTTGCTAGGTACCCTTGATGCCACAGATGTGTCAAATGCTGCCTTGATGTCAAAGGCAGTTACTCTCTCATCACCACATTCTCTCATCTCCAGCAAGAACAAATCTAACAATCTCATCTTGACATTCAATGGCATTACCTTCCCTGAATCCCCCACAAACAATATCCGGGGGGTTATCATTGACCAGAACTGGGCCAGCCATGTAAATGCTGTAGTTGCAAGAGAAGTTCAGAGCCTGGGAATTTTGTTGAGAATATCTCAACTCCAGACCCCTCAAAATCTATTCACCACCTACAAGGCACAAGTCAAGAGTGTGTTGGAATAATCTCCACTTGCCTGGATGGACGCAGCTCCAACAGCACTCAAGAAGCTTGACACACCGAGGACAAAACAGCCCGCTTGATTGGCACCCCATCCAGCACTCCAACATTCACTCCCTCCACCCCGATGCACAGTGGCAGCACTGTGTATATCATCTATAAAAGGCACAGCAGCAACTCACCAAGGCTCCTTCAACAGTAAAAACCAAACCCTTGGCCTTTACCACCTACTGTAAGGGCTGTAGATACATGGAAACACCACCAACTGCAATTTCCCCTCCAAGTCACGTACCATCCTGACTTGGAACTATGTCGCCATTCCTTAACAAAATGGTGGAACTCCCTCCCTAACAGCACTGTGGGTGTACCTACATGAACTGCAGCAGTTCAAGAAGATGACTCGCCACCACCTTGTCAGGGGGAATTAGGGATGGGCAATAAATGCCAGCCTAGCCAGCGACGCCCATGTCCCATGAAAGAATTTTTCAAAAACGAATTTGTTTTGTAGGAAAACATGGCAGTCACAATATTTCTTACTGAACCAAATGAGAATTAAAGTATGGAGGCAGATCTGGGGCAATGACATGATCCGTAAAGCCTTGATCCATTTTTACCTGTTTGTTTTGATCCGATAATTAGATGCAAACTGTGTCATTTGTCAATTCTAATCCAAATTCCCTGCATGTCAATGGATTGAGATTATGCAACATCTTGCTCAAACAATCAGGGTGCTTGTGATACTTGTTTGTGAAAAATGAAATTAACACATCACTTCTCAAATTGCAAATTAAACTGTTCCTTTTGTTTAAATCTGAGAGTCAAATAATGAGTCAATTAAAGCACTCACTTAGAATCTTACATCTGAGGCAGCAGCTTTACAATCTAACCCGACTGTTGCAGCAAATCAGCCATTTTTCCATTAGAATATTGTTGCAAGATAATGTAAAGTATCCCAGAGCAGCGCTGGTATACTGTGCTGGTTTAATGGGGCAGCGGATTACTAATTACAGTTTGTGACACTCAGATTGCTGCGTGACTCCTGACACAATGGGCACAATGACTTTATGGTGCCCTGGGGCAGGTTGGCAAGTGGAGGGGGAGGTTCAAATTGGGGCCAATTCCTGGTACTTATTCACCCTATCCCTAACCCCGCAGCCATTTTACCAGTGGTGGAAGAGCTGTCATGGAGGCTTGCCTGTCTTTGAGCTAATTGAGAACCGTAAATTACCAGTTAATGGTCAATTAAGAACCTCCCCCCGCCACTGTTGGAATCTTACCCATGGGGTAAGATGCTGATGCCAAGTGTCCATCCTGGTTAGTTGATGTCTGGTCAAAAGCGGGAGGATGCCACCTCAATGGTACCCCGGTGCTTATCAGAGGTCTCCCCTCAAACATCCCCTGTTCACCTTAACCCCCTCACCACCTACCCCTCTCCCCTACCCTGTAGGCTGGCGAGATCCTGGGCTTGCCCAGATACCACCCCACATCCCTCCCTATAAAATCTAGCTCAATGACTTTAAGTTCCTCCAAAACCCCACTGCCTGTGAGCTTTCCTCACATCAAGTCCTGCTCACCCATCACCCTTGACCTCAGTGCCCTACATCAGCTACAGCTCAAAGCAATGCCTCCATCTTAAAATGCGCCACCTTGGGGTTTTCAACTCTCTCCCTTTTGCATCATATCACGTCCCCCCAACTCCCTTACCCCAATTCTGCAATCTCCTCCAGACCTAGAACCCTCGCAGATACTTGTGTTCACATCATTCAAGCCTTTTGACCCTCCCCAATATTAATTGGTGCTTTCAGCAGACAAGGCCCAAGGCTCTGGAATTCTCTTCCTGCACCTCCTTTCTTTTCTACCTCTATCTCCGTAGCCACACATTTGGCTATCTGTTCTGTAATATCGCCATCTTCGATACAATGACAAATTTTCTAACACTCACGTGAAGCAATTTGGGACATTTTATGATGTTAAAGGCTTATTAAATAAATTGTCATTGTGATCGCAGTCGTGGGAGAGGCAGGAACTTGGAAATGGAAAGCCAAACTGCATCATTCAAATGTCTTCCCTCCCAGCTAATTATAGAGCAGGAACTGGGATCATTTGGCACTGGCTCATTCATCAGAAGTGTTGGAGCAATGCTGCCAAGAACATAATGGGTAGAAGTTACTTGGAAATATTGAGTGTGTCAAATATAGGTAATGAACCAGTGCTTCTGAAATCTCCCCTTTGTTCAAACCTTGTAACTATCATCCTCTCATACTGTTAAGTATCGCCCCATTAATGTTAGGGTGGCACGGTGGCACTGTTGCCTCACAGTGCCAGGGACTCGGGTTTGATTCCTAGCTTGGATCACTGTCTGCGTGGAGTTTGCCCATTCTCCCCATGTCTGTGTGGGTTTCGTCCGGGTGCTCCGGTTTCTTGCCACAGTCTGAAAGATGTGCAGGTTAGATGCATTGACCATGCTAAATTCTCCCTTAGTGTCAGGGGGATTAATGGTGTGAGTGCAGTTTTGGTCTCCTTATTTAAGAAAGGATATAAATTTGTTAGTTTAAGTTTATTTATTAGTGTCACAAATAGACTTACATTAACACTGCAGTGAAGTTACTGTGAAAATTCCCGAGTCACCACACTCTGATGCCTGTTCGGGTACACCGAGGGAGAATTTAGCATGATCAACTCACCTAACCAGCACATCTTTCGGAGTGTAGGAGGAAACCCCACTCTAATCACTTAACCCTACATATTTCCCATGGCTAAGCCATCCAACCAACACGCCTTGGGACACTAAGGGACAATTTAGCATGGCCAGTCCACCTAACATGCACACCTTTGGAGTGTGGGAGGAAACTAGAGTACCCAGAGGAAACCCACGCAGACATGGGGAAAACATGCAGACTCCTCACAGATATTTACCCGAGACTGGAATTTGACCTGGATCCCTGGAGCTAGGTTGGCAGCAATGATTGGAGTAGGTGTGGCCTACTGATGGATTGGAGTAGGTGTGGCCTACTGATGGATTGGAGTAGGTGTGACCTACTGATGGATTGGAGTAGGTGTGGCCTACTGATGGATTGGAGTGGTGTGGCCCACTAATGGATTGGATTACGTGAGCTCTACAGATGGATTGGAGTAGTGTGGCCTACAGATGGGTTGGAGTAGGTATGGCCTACTGACGGATTGGAGTAGGTGTGGCCTACTGATGGATTGATTTGAATAGGTATGACCTACTAATGGACTGGAGTAGGTGAAGCCTACTGGTGGATGACTACCTGAGAGTTATCCAATGAGATATCTGAGAATTCAGCTTTCTAAGCCCATTCACTGGATCTCTTGGAACACGCAGTCAATCAGAATAAATTGTTTACATCTGGGGAATGAGAAAATTTCAAACGCTTCAAGTTCCCTTCCTCTTTACGGGACTGCTGTTTTGAGCGTTTATTCCACTTTCCCCATTCATGAAGTTTCAGGCCTTCTTGAGTCACTTTCAGAAGAGCCATGGGTCTCTCTGCCTCTGGGAGAATGTAACCGTTCAACTTGATAACTAAGTAAGTTTTTTAAATGTACTCAGGGTTATGAACAGAACAACCACTCTGCTTATTGTTTTCAGCTAATAGCACTTCTTATCCCTCCAAAAGATCTCTCTGCAATTTCCAATAAACAGTAGAGCATCACTACAACTTCTTAGTAAGTTAACTGTACTGTGCTAAGCACATCAAACAGTTGTGAATGCAGCCATCTATTTTATAATTGTTATATAATCCTTCCATCTATCTCTTCAATATGACAACGTCAGAACATCATAATCAAACCTAAGATTCTCTTTGATAATTTCTTTTGTGAAATTTTCTTTTTACTGTTCTTCCCACCATGGGAGCTGAATATTATTATTTTAGACAATAACAAACTATTCCCTCACATTTACAAAAACCAAACACTGGTAAACTGAAAACAAAATTACAAGAAGTTACAAAGGGTTGTGAACATAGCCCAATCCATCCTGCAAATCAACCTTCCATCCGTTGACTCCGTCCCGCTGCCTCAGAAAAGCAGTGAGCAAAATCAAGGACCCCACACAACCCAGGAATACTCTCTTCCACCTTCTTCCATTGGGAAAATGGTACCAAAAGTCTGAGATCATGTGCCAACCGACTCAAGAACAGTTTCTTCCCCGCTGCCATCAGACTTTTGAAAGGACCTGCCATACATTAAGCTGATCTTTCTCTACACCCTAGCTACGACTGTAAAACTACATTCTACATCCTCTCCTTTCCTTCTTCCCTCTGTACTCTGTGAACAGTATGCTTTGTCTGTACAGCGTGCAAGAGACAATAGTTTTCACTATATCCCAATACACGTGACAATAATAAATCAAATCAAACTGAATCAAATAAAAGGAAGAACATTTTGGAAATATGCAGATTGGGTATTCACATTGCGTTAGGCCTTTATTCAATCTGCAAATGTAACCCAAACTTCTTGGTGCCTATCATTATAACTCTCCGACCCCACCCCCACTCTGAGTTCTCTATCCTTGACCTTCTTCATTATTCCAGTGAAATTCAATGTCAGCTCAAGAAACCTCATCTTCTAATTGATTGCTTTAGAGCCTTCCAGTCTCAACATCGAGTTCAACAATCTCAGACCATAAAGAGTGCCCCATTGTTTTCAGACAGCAGCTATTGATAATGTTTCTGCTATCCCCATTGGCAAGGCCTCTAGATCCATATTTTGTTTCTTTTCTTGTCCCATTATCTTCCCTTTTGCCCTGTATCTTCATCCCTTTAGTCATTTAATCACCCCTGCTTTCTAACCTATCACTTTTTTTTGTTTAGTTAGACCAGTATGTTGAGGAATCAACGAGAAAGCATGTGATCCTCGATTTGGTATTATGCAATGAGAAGGGGTTAATTAATAATCTTGTTGTGTGCCATCCTTTAAGTAACAGCGAACACAACATGATGGAATTCTTCATTCGGGTGGGAAGTGAATCTAACTAGACTTTTATTCCTCTTACACTAATTAAACCCACTGAAATCCATGTCTTATTTCTAATAGTTAACAATACAAACCTCTTAAAACTACTTCTGTTTACCTGACATATGTTATTTGCAAGTGGCACAGTGGTTAGCATTGCTGCCTCACAGTGCCAGGGACCTGGGTTCAGTTCCCGGCTTGGGTCACTGACTATGTAGAGTCTGCACATTCTCCACGTCTCAGCATGGATTTTGTCCAGATGCTCCGGTTTCCTCCAAAAGATGTGTTGGTTAGGTGCATCAGCCACGCTAAATTCTCCCTCTGTGTACCCGAACAGGCACCAGAGTGTACTGACTAGGGGATTTTCACAGTAACTTCATTGCAGTGTTAATTTAAATCTATTTGTGACGCTAATAAATAACCTTAAACTCATAATCTATTTTTCCCTTCTTAATCAATCTCTTTATTCTCCTTTGCTGAATGCCGAACTTCTCCCAGTCCTCAAGCTTGCTATTATTTATTGTGAGAGGAATTGATTCCAAAAGTGGGGAAGCTATACTTCAGTTATACAGAGCACTAATGAGAAGAAATATTGGATGGGCCAGCTTGTACTCATTGGAAGTCTGTTTTAGCTTAGAAGAGTAAAAGTCTATTTGATTGAAACAAGATCTTGAAGAGTCTTGACAGGGTGGATATTTCCTCTTGCATGAGAACATAAGTTCATGAAATACAGGAGCAGAATTAAGCCATTCGGCCCATTGAGTCTGTTCCACCATCCAATCATGACCTATACGCTTCTCATTCCCACTTTCCTGCTTTCTCCCCATAATCCTTCAACCCATTACCAATTAAAAATCTGTCTAACTCCTTCTTAAATTTACTCACTGTCCCAGCATCCACTGCATTTTGTGGTAGCAAATTCCACAGATTCACAACCCTTAGGAAGAAGTAGTTTCTCCTCAACTCTGTTTTAAATCTGCTACCATTATCCTAAGACTATGACCTCTCATACGAGAATATCCCACAAGAAGAAGCATCCATTCCAAGCCTACTTTATCCATATCTTGTGTACCTCAATTAGATCCTCCCTCATTCTTCTAAATTCCAGAGAGTATGAGCCTAACCTGTTCAATCTTTGACAAGCCCCTCATCTCTGGAATCAATCTAGTGAAACTCCTCTGAACTGCTTCCAATGCCGTTACATCTTTCCTCAAATACGGGGACGAAAACTATGTACAATACTCCAAGTGAGGCTTCACCAATCCCTTGCTTAGTATCTAGGTCTAGGGGTCACTGTTCTAAAATTGGCCCATTTACAATAAGACGAGGTGAATTTTTTTTCCTCTCATAGGATCATGAGTCTTTGGAACTCTTCTGAAAAGATGGTGGAGGCAGATTGTTTGAACATTTTTAAGGTAGAAGTGGATAGATTCTTGGTAAGCAAAGGGGGTGATAGGTTATCAGGGGTAAATGGGATGTGGATCCGAGATTACTATCAGATCGCCACGATCTTATTAAATGGTGGAGCAGGCTCGAGGGTCCGAGTGGCCTACTCCTGCACCTTGTTCGTACATTCATTGCTGCAAAGATTAGTTGCAGGTCAGAAGATTGCGAAACATTTAGAAACCAGCAAAGGATGACTACAAAATAAAGGGAGAAAGTGGAATATGAGAGAAATCTCACAAGAACTAGAAAAGGAAACAGTAAAAGTTTCGATAAATATATAAGGAAACAAACAGTGGAAGTGAGCATTGATCCCTGACAGAGTGAGTCTGGGGAATTAATAATGGGAAACAAAGAAATGGCAGAGATTTTGTATCTGTCTTCGCATCAGATGAAACAGAAGGAGAGAGTCAAGAGTGATGGGGGACAGGCAGGAAAGTAGAGGTAAAGGCATAATCATATTAGCCAGAATCTTATTGAAAGCTGAGGTGGCACGGTAGCACAGCGGTTAGCACTGCTGCCTCACAGCGCCATGGACCCGGGTTCAATTCCAGCCTCGGGTCATTGTCTGTGTGGAGTTCGCACACTCTTCCCGTGTCTGCGTGGGTTTCCTCCGGGTGATCTGGCTTCCTCCCACACTCCAAAGATGTCTAGGTTAGATGGATTGGCCATGCTAAATTACCCCTTGGTGACCAAAGATGTGTAAGTTAGGTAGATTGGTCATGGTAAATTGCTCTTTATTGTCCAAAGATGTGTAGATAGGTGGATTGGCCATGGTAATTTGAACTTTAATGTCCAAAGGTATGTAGGTTAGGTGGATTAGCTGTGATCAATAGTTACGGGGATAGGGCTGTGGAGTGGGACTAGGTGAAGTGTTCATTCAAAGGATCGGTGCAGATTCAATGGGCTGAATAGCCTCCTTCTGCACTTTTATTTTATGAAACAGAAATGTGCTGAATGACCTAATCTTGCTCCTATTTCTTGTCTCATGCTGTCAGGGCACTCAGAGGCAACTATTTAATGTGAGGCTAGGGTTGCGACTTGACCAGATCAGATGGAGCTGATTGGTCTCCTTCCCTGAAAAGCATCAATAAACCCCAGTAAGATTTTATATCAGGCTGGTCATTTTCGGGATCTTTCTTGTGTCAGTGCAGAAGTCAATTTCACAACTATCCAAGCTGGATTTGAACTCACAACCTCAGAACTGCTAGCCCAGTACCATAAGGACTAGACTCCCATATCCTGGATGACTTTCCGCAACTCCCAAATTCGGGGCTTATGTGATGCACATGGCTTTATGACAACTCATCATTACGGCACCGTTAAATGATAAATTATAGAACTAGGAAGAGTGGCATGGTGGCACAGCACCAGGGTTCAATTCCCAGCTTGGGTCACTGTCTGTGCGGAGTCTGCACATTCTCCCCGTGTCTGTATGAGTTTCCTCCGGGTGCTCCGGTTTCCTCCCACAGTCCGACAGATGTGCGGGTTGGGTGGATTAGCCATACTAAATTGCCCCGTAGTGTCAGGGGGATTAGTTGGATTAATACGTGGAGTTACAGGGATAGGACCCAAGTGGCTTGATGGGCCGAATAGTCTCCTCCTGCACTGTAGGGATTCTATGACTATGTGAAGAATCGGCTCCTGAGATTTATCCACAATAAGGCAGCAGCAGTGCTCTGGCACAAGAAATCTGGCACCAACCACGCAGTTTGTTTTATGCTTTAGACAGCACCATCTCTCAGAAAATATATGATGTGAAAACATTGATAGATCTTGTAATGTGTGACACAAAGTTCTGTATAAAGCTGAGAAGTGCAAAAATCATTCATCTTATATTATCAATATAGAGCTAATCTGCTCAGAGACTGCTGCAGTTATTTGAAAAATGATTTTCTTTCCCACAGTTTTCAGCACTATTCTTTCACACTGTTGCATGATTTCATCCCAAAGATGTGCGAGTTAGTTGGATTGGCCATACTAAATTGTCCCTTAGTGTCAGGGGGACTAGCTAGACTAAACGCATGGGGTTACAGGAATAGGGCCTGGGTGGGATTGTGTCTGTGTAGACGCAATGGGCCAAATGGCCTCCTCCTGTGTTGTAGGATTCAATGATCTATCCATGAAGGCAGGAGAGAGACAGAGAGAGGGAGAGAAATAGAGACGGAGAGGGACAGAGAGACAGAGGGAGAGAGAAAAATGGACAGAGAAGAGACAGAGCGAGAAATGGACACAGAAGGCAGGATTTTATGGCCTCGCTCATCTTGAAACCGTAAAATCCTGCCTGATGTCAACAGACCTTCCCATTGTCCGCTCCTCACCCACTCCGATTCACGTGGTGGGCGGGGTAGTAAAATTTCCATGAGAGAGAGAGAGAAAGACAGGGGGAAAGAGAGACAGAGAGAAAGAGAGACAGACACAGAGAGAAGTAAGAGCACATGAGAAACAGAGAGGGGGAGAGAGAGAGACAGAGAGAGAGTGACAGAAACAGAGAGAGAAGGGAGAGAGGTAGAGAGGCAGAGAGAGAGTGAGAGAAAGACAGTGACAGAGAGCTGAAAAATAAAAAAGCTTTTTTGCATCCAATATCATGATTGTGAACATCAGCTGAAAATACTAACCTTCTTGCTGCGCACTCAGAAGTCTCCATAAAGTACCATGCTACTATCATCATGATGTGTTGATACTGACTTGTAGGGGGTACAACACTAACAGGGATCAGGAACAGAGGGACCCTGGGTGTATTTGGGTGTAAGTCATTGACGGGGGTGGGACAGGTTGAGAAACTGGCTCATAAAGCAACAGCAGTCTGTACTTTATTTATAGGAGCACAGAGTACAAGAGCAGGAAGGTTATGTTGAAGTCATTAGTTTGGCCTCAGCTAGAGTATTGTGTCCAGTTCTGGGCACTGGCCTTTCGGAAGGATGTAAAGGCATTGGAGAGAGTGCAGACAAGGTTCACGAGAGCAGTTCCTAGGATGAGGAGTTCAGTTCTGAGGATAGATTGGAGAAGTGAGGATTGTTGTCCTTCGGGGGAAGAAGGCTGAGAGGAGATTTAATCAAGGTATTCAAAATCATGAGACGTCCAGACAGAATAAACATAGAAAATAAAAGGAATGACCATTAGGCCCTTTGGGTCTGCTCCATCATTCCAATATCCTGATCCCGCCTTCCCCCTCCCCCTCTATCCCGTGAGCCCCAAGGGCTATATCTATAGCAGCATAGAAGATAGAGTAGATAAAGGTTGAAATTGTTCACACTCATGAAAGGATCAAGGCAAGAGGGAACAGATTTAAAGTAATTAGTAAAAGAAGCAGCGATGATATGTGCCAAAGATTTCTCACCCAGCGAGTGGTTCGGGTCTGGAATTCTCTGCCCGAGAGTGTGGATGAGGCATTCGAAAAATAATTAGACTGTAATTCGAAAAGGAGGAATGGTGCAGGGTTGTGGTGAGGAGGCAGGAGAATGGCAGTAGTTGAGTTGCTCATTCTGAGAGCCGACGCAGACATGATGGGCCAAATGGCCTCCCTCTGTAACAATTCTGACTCCGACCCCGCAGTTCCCTTAATCAATATTGGTGCAGTCAAATGCTCCTCATTAATGAGCTTTGGCTAATGGGGGATGAAAATATCATGTCACATAATGCCAGTTTGCAGTGAGGATCACATCAGCTCATTAGCTTCCTTTGCGGTGCTTTCTGCTCAGCACAGTACTTCAAACTGAAGAGGCAGCCTGGGTGTTAGCAGAGGCCAAACCTGTGAGATGTTCCTTGATGAAGGATGAAGCACTAGCTTGATTTTATTACTCATTCAGCCAACACCTAACTCGACAAGATGGAAAGCCCCTAAATCCGATTTTAATCATTTAAAATGTAAAAAAAGTGCAATTTTTTTAAAGAAGATTGTGTACAATTCTGACCACCACACTAACAGAAGAGTGTAGATGCTTTGGAGAGGGTACAGAAGAGGTTTACCAGGATATTGTCTGGTTTGGAGGATATTAGCGATGAGGAGAGGTTGAATAAACTTGATTTGTTCTCACTGGAACAACAGAGGTTGAGGGGGTGACCTAATAGGGCTTTACAAGATTATGAATGACATGGATAGAGTGGATAGTCAGATGCTCTTTCCTAGGGTAGAAAAGTCAAGTACTCGGGAACATAGGTTTAAAGTGCATGGGGAAAAGTTTAGAGGAGATGTGCGAGGCAAGTTTTTTTACACAGAGGGTAATGAATGTCTGGAACACGTTTCCCGGGGAGATGGTTGGAACAGGTACGATAGTGGCATTTAAGGTGTCGGTGGTAGCCATGATGTAGAGTTGCCAGCGTTGGACTGCGGTAAGCACAGTAAGTAATCTCACAACACCAGGTTAAAGTCCAACGGGTTTATTTGGTCGCACGGGTTTTCAGAGTGTTGCCCCTTCAAAGGGGCAATGCTCCAAAAGTTCATGCTACCAAATAAACCTGTTGGGCTTTAATCTGGTGTTGTGAGATTACTTACCCGGCATTTAAGGGGCATCTAGACAAATACATGAATAGGATTGGAATGGAAGAATACGGACTCCGTGAGTGCATACAGTTTTAAGAACATAAGAAATAGGAGCAGGAGTAGGCCATCTAGCCCTTCGAGCCTGCCCCGCCATTCAATAAGATCATGGCTGATCTGTCGTGGCTCAGTTCCACATTCCCGGCCTCTCCCCATAACCCTTAATCCCCTCTCTTATCAAAAACCCATCTACCCGCGTCTTAAAATTTAGTTTAGGCAGGCATCATGATTGGCATAGACTTGGAGGGCCGAAGGGCCTGTTCCTGTACTGTACTGTCCTTTGTTCTTTGTTTGTTCTTTGTAAGAGTTAATCACTTTTACCCGCCTCCTTAGTGAAAATCCAGCACAGTCGCTGGCTCATTAATAGGAAATCTAATAAATTGTTCTATTTGTAAGATGTTAACTATAGAAGTTATTTTTCACGGTGTTGATAAATAACTCAACCTTTCTGCTTTCTGCACTTGATTTCCCCATTAGGAACGGTTAAAGATTCTCTGATAAAACTCCGCTGCTCGTCTGCACTCTCATCAATTATTCACCACAATTCCTGTCCTGTGCTAACTTTGCCCCAGGGACCAGGAACACATATCAGCAATCAACCGCTGATCAACCCGAAGCTCTGGCTGCAGCAAAGCTGTTTCAATACCCTCCTGCTCTCCAACATTCCTCCTTCTCAACTGCAATTACATCATTTCATTTTATCTCTAAACTACAGCCCTCTCTCTGTACGACCGAACTGCAATCCTTACAGAGATCCTCAGAACCTATCAGCTGTACCTCTGACCCACCATTAATATTCAAGCTGCTTTCAGAAATACCAATTAAATTCTTGAATGAACATCACTGATTCTCATTTCCAGCATTTTATTCCTGATGTTTTGATGCTAGTATAAAAGAATTCTGTTTGCGTCTTCATACTTCAATACATGTAAACCAACTTGATCCCGGTAACTGAAATTAAATTGTTACTGTTACCACCATCAACTACCGAAGATTTTGGCATGGTTAGCACTGCTGCCTTACGGTACCAGGGACCTGGGTTCGATTCCCAGCTTGGATCACTGTCTGTGTGCAGTCTGCACATTCTCCCCGTGTCTGTGTGGGTTTTCTCCAGGAGCTCCGATTTGCTCCCACAGTCCGAGAGACATGCTGGTTAGATGCATTGGCCAAGCTAAATTCTCCCTCAATGTACCTGAACAGATGCCGCAGTGTGGCGACGCAGGGATTTTCACAGTAATTTCATTGCACTGTTAATGCAAGCCTCTTTGTGAGACTAATAAATAAACTTTAAACTTTCTCCAATCCTCATGGAACTGTCCACAATATCAGTTACGGTATCAAAAGAGAGAATGCTGGAAAATCTCAGCAGGTCTGGCAGTATCTGTAAGGAGAGAAAAGAACTGACAACTATTTGTCAAAACTTAGAGCCTAGAGACTCAGCTGGTCCGTGATGCAGTGGAGAGCACCCCTACCTCTGGGCCAGAAGCTCTGTGTTCCCATCCCACTCCAGGATTTGGTGGCCATGGTAGGTCTGTGCGTAAAGTGGTCAAAGTAGTGGGTTATTAACCAGCAAATTGTGCTAATATACCTAAAGCTGATGGTGAGAGCAAGCAAAACAAATAATTTAAGGCTCCCACTTCCTTGTGAAATTATTATCTTTGAGAAGTGGAGCAGTAAGGAGGCGATGGCCTGATGGTATTATCGCTAGATTGTTAATCCAGAAACTCAGCAAATGTTCTGGGGGCATGGGTTCAAATCCCACCACATCATATGGTGGAATTTGAATTCAATATAAAAATAATGAAGAATGTAATGATGACCAAGAAAATATGTTCAACTGCTGGGAAAAAACGTCTGGTTCACTCATGTCCTTTAGAGAAGGAAACCTGCTGTCCTTACCTGGTCTGGCCACCAATGGTTGATTCTCAACTGCCCTCCAAGGGCTAGGAGGGATGGGCAATAAATGCTGGCCAGCCAGTGACGCCCATGTCCCACTAATAAATAAAAAAAATCCAGTCCAAGAGACAACAATGTCGCCTTTAAATCTCCCCATCCAACCCCTTCTAGATACCATGGCCAGAATCTTACCACCATTCACACCGGTGGGATATCGCCATCCTGCTGCAGTGAACGGAGAATTGGCTGGTTGCCAAATTCTCTGACCTCACTGCAGCAGGAACGTGGCATGAACGGTCAGTAAGATCACGCCCGTCAGCCACCTCACTCAAAAGTTGTCATATTGAGGAGGGAGGCCAGACCTGCTTTATTTCTACCCTGCACCAACTGGTTTTAATCAGACTATTACTCTGACTGAAGGTTTATTTTTGAGGTATGTTGTCAGGAAATTGGGTGGGGCACTTGCAGGGAGATTGAGCAGAAGAATGGGACCGACTGGATTAGAATCATAGAATCCCTACTGTGCAGAAGGAGGCCATTCAGCCCATCGAGTCTGCACCGACCACAATCCCACCCAGGCCTTATTCTCATACATGCACACAATTACACTGCTAATCCCCCTGACACTGAGGGGTAATTTAGCCATGGCCAACTCACCTAATCCGCACATGCTTGGACTATGGGGGGAAACTGGAGCACCTGGAGGAAACCCACACAGACACGGGGAGAATGTGCAGGCTCCCTACAGACAGTGACCCGAGACCGGAGTTGAATCCCGGTCCCTGGCGCTGTGAGACAGTGATGCTAACCATCATGCCACCCTTTGCTTTACAAAGAGTTGGCATAAGTCTGATTGTCTCAATGACTCCATGGGCAGAATTTTATGCCTCGTTTGAGCGAGACCGGAAGTTCCCACCTGAGGTCAAGAGAGATTTCCGTTATTTGCTCCTTGCCTGTTCAGATTCTGTGGTGAGCAAGATGCTGGAATTCCAGCGCATGGCTCTGAAATCCTCCCTTTATCAAAACTTTGCTTTGGACAAGGTTTTTTTTCAAAAAATAACTAGCCAGAGCTTTACTTTCTCTCGGTGGGATCTTCTGGGCTCACTGATACTGACCCCCCCCCCCCCCCCCCGATCCCCCTGACCACTGTTCCCCAGTGGTGGAGGGTCCACACAACCTGGAAAACCCAGTGACAGTGGCGGGATTGGAAATCCCTCCGTCAGCCAACGGTAGACTGCCTCCACAAAACACGTCGGCCAGGATTTTCCAGTCCTGCCCACCTCGGACTGGAAATTCCTGCCCAAGGTCATCGGACCATTCAATGGCCCAATAAATTGTCTGTCCTGCCTGCGGCAATTTCCACCATAGGCAGGATCGGTAAATTTACTCCATTGTTTCAAAGTTTTCACAGAAAAATTGCAGCCATTAAACAACAAGTCTTAATACACTCTAATTACTGGTTCAAAAGGGAAAGATCTAACCTGTACCTTCAGCAGAGATGAAGAGAAGAGGCTGGGGGTTGCTGACTGACATGATTAACATTCTATTACCGAGAATTCAAGAGATTTACAAAACAAGATCAACAAAGCCCAACACAAACAATTCTCCAAATTCAGTCAATACAATAGAGAAAGGTAAGCTTCTCTGAGAAAACATTTTCCTGATATTTACAGCACGCATCAATAGACTGATTGGTTAGCACTGCTGCCTCACAGTGCCAGGGACCTGGGCTCAATTCCCAGCTTGGGTCAGTGTAGATCATAGCACATAGAACATAAAGCATAGAACAGTACAGAACAGTACAGGCCCTTCGGTTCTCGATGTTGTGCCAAGCTATGTCCAAACCCAAGATCAAGCTATCCCACTCCCTATCATTCTGGATGCACCATGTGCCTGTCCAATAACTGCTTGAAAGTTCCTAAAGTGTCCGACGCCACTATCACAGCAGGCAGTCCATTCCACACCCCAACCACTCTCTGAGTAAAGAACCTACCTTGAACATCCCTCCTATATCTCCCACCATGAACTTTATCGTTATGCCCTCGTAAATAAACATGTTATTGTTTTTCCCTTAACTGCAGAACGAGCATTATTACAAACATCCAAATCCTAGGAATGATTTTAAAAAAGAATAAAAATACTAACTGCTAATAAGAATACACGTTTTGTTCAGAAGGATTTATTCTTTATCAATATATTTGTTATTAACTGAAATGTATTGAGTGTGCTATAAATGTTAAACGGGGTTGGATATGGGGAAATATACAAGTTGGTGCCTCACAGTAACAATGGTTCATAGCTATGTTGGAGCTTTAAAAAATTCCAAGTTGCTTCACAGCAGCTGTATGGGATAAAATTTGATGAGTCGCAGGCTTGTTTGATTTGATTTGATTTATTATTGTCACATACATTAGTATACAGTGAAAAGTAGTGTTTCTTGCATGCTATACAGACAAAATATACCGTTCATAGAGAAGAAAAGGAGAGAGTGCAGAATGTAGTGTTACAGTCATAGCTAGGGTGCAGAGAAAGATCAACTTAGTGCGAGATAAGTCCATTCAAAAGTCTGACAGCAGCAGGGAAGAAGTTGTTCTCGAGTCGCTTGGTACGCGACCTCAGACTTTTATATCTTTTCCCCAACGGAAGAAGGTGGAAGAGAGAATGTAAAAGTAAAGTTTATTTATTAGTCACAAGTAAAGCTTACGTTAACGCTGCAATGATGTTACTGTGAAATTCCCCTAGTCACCACAGTCTGGCGCCTGTTCGGGTCAATGCACCTAACCAGCACATCTTTCAGACTGTGGGAGGAAACCAGAGCACCCGGAAGAAACCCACGCGGACACAGGGAAGAACATGCAAATTCCACACAGACAGTGACCCAAGCTGGGAATCGAACTTGGGTCCCTGGCATTATGAAGCAGCAGTGCTGACCACTGTGTTACCGTGCCACCCCCAGTTATGTCCAGGGTGCGTGGGGTCCTGATGGTCAAAGAGGTTTTAAAAAGTGTTTTAAAAACAGAAAAGATTGGTGCAAGAGCTTCTAGACTCATTGAATGGTTACAGATCAGAAGGAGCCTTGCCGAGCCTGTCAATCACCACCCTCTCCCCACTCAACAGGCGGGATTTTCCACCCATGCTTGCCCCAAAACCAGAAAATCCCACCCGAGGTCAGTGGATCTTGGCATGGTCCGTATCCCACCTGCTATGATTCCCATGGCGGCGGAATGGGAAAGTTCTGTCCAACAGCTCTACAATATTTACTGATACGTCTCTCTCCCCTGCCATCCCTAACCCTGAGCAGTATCTTTCCTGCTTTGCAATCAGTCAATCTGGCTGGCTTCTGGCAGGAAACAAAGTGTACGACGATAATGAGGGCCTGCCATTAAATTCAGCGCAACCTCCCCATCCTCAGGATTTCCAGGTTCCTCCCACACGAAAACACAAAGCCCTCCAATCTCCCTCCCCATCTCCCTGTCAACAGCGGGCTGTGTAACACCCCAATTAATCAGGCATTTCCTGCTGCTGGACAGCTTTTGTGTGATGACACATGCTTTGTTTGTTTAAAAAAGGAAAGCAGAAAACTACACACGCTGGAAAGCTGAAAGAAAGGCAGAAAATGCTGGAAATGCTCGGCAGGTTATGGCAGCGGCTACGGACAGAGAAGCCGAATTGTGACCATTCACAACCGGGAAAAGTTAGAGACATAGGCCGGAATTCCACCTGCCATGGAATCAGAGCAGGAGAGGGGAGGACAATGGAAATGTCCATTGTTCTCAGGCGGGATTTTCCAGTCTCGCTCGAGCGAGGCCGTAAAATCCCACCTAGAGGGTGTGATCTCCCAGCTCTTCACACCAGCGGCATCCTCTGGCGTACCTTCACCACAGGTACCCGGCAGCAGGTTGGGGGGGGGGGGGGGGGGGGTGAAATCAATGGCATTTCCCATTGACAGCAGTGGGACCAGAAGATCTCACCACCAGCCATTACCGTGCAGTCTCCCGTCGCTGGGATAAACGCCATGGGGAGGTCGGAGAATCCCAGAGGTAATAGGTTTTGAGCAAGGGACATGCTGGACAAGGAAGGTCTGTTTTAGACTGGAGCAATTGAAAGACAGAAGAATTAGGTCCATGAGTTCTTGTTGCCTCTTGGATCTCCGATGTTTGTAATAATCGCACTTTAACCTGGGAAAGGTGAGAGTTCTTTACGTTTAATGCTTGCCATGCTGCCTTGTACAGAAAGGGCCGGTTTGAACAGGACCTGTTGCACATCACATTACGCACTCGTGCAGCCATGAAAAGTAGCCCCCTGGAACATTTACACACAGCAATTCGTTCCTAGCTCTTTACAGATACTTCCAGATAATAATATATAACAGTCTGCAGGGCCAAAGGGAATGATGATGGGGCAAGGAAAGAAACAAAATATGCATCTGGGGCAGATACGCTGCTGCCTGAAAGCAAAAAGAGTAAAACAGAAACACGCAAAGAGAAGGAAACAAAATGGAGACTGGCCTGACTTTGTTGAGCTGGATGTTGAATCCAAAAGGCTGTAAAGTGCCTGATTGAAAGACTAGGCGATGTTCCTCAAGCTTATAGAAACATTGAAAACAGGAGCAGAAAGAGGCCATTCGGCCCCTCGAGCCTGCTCTGCCGTTCATTATGATCATGGTTGACCATTCAACTCAATTGGTTGTCTTCCCCCCCCATATTCCTTGATCCTCTTCACTTCAAGAGCTTGATCTAACCACTTCCGGAAAACATTCACGCTGGAATTCTACCGCCTCACCCACCACGGGAATCGGAGTGGATGAGGGGCAGACAATGGGAAGATCCATTGATCTCGGGCAGGATTTTCCAGTCTCAGGTCGAGCGAGACCATTAAACCCCACCCTCAATGTTTTATCCTCAGCTACTTTCTGTGGTAGCGAATTCCATAGGTTCACCACTTCTCTCTTCTTCAAACATATATGCTGAGTTTTACTGGAAGACTAGCAAGCTGAGGACAGGGCTGTTAACGTGAGGGCAAGATGAAAAATTAAAAGCCCAGGTCAAGCTTGCAGAAAAAGATGGAAATTTTTTTTCTTTCAATACTTTTAAGATTATGCAAGACATTTCATTGCCCATGCCTGGTGTTCACTTCTAAATTGTTTTGCAATGTTACAATCTTGGGAATAATGTTTGTGACATGCAAGTTTAAGTTTACTTATTAGTGTCACAGGTAGGCTTATATTAACACTGCAATTTAATTCAGAATCGCAGCTTTCTAAAGTGCAGAAGAGGCCCTTTGGCCCATCGAGTTTGCACTGACATATGAAAGGCCCTGACCTGCCCACCTAGTCCCACTTGCCAGCACTGGGTCCATAGCCTTGAATGTTATAGCGTGCCAAGTACTCATTTTTAAAGAATGTGAGGCATCCTTCCAAGGCAGCACATTCCAGATCCTCACCACCCTCTGAGTAAAAAAGTTACTCCTCAGTTATTATGAAAATCCCCTAGTCACCACACTCCGGCACCTGTTCGGGTACACTGAGGGAGAATTTAGCATGGCCAATTCACCTAACCAGCGCGTCTTTCGGACTGTAGGAAGAAAATGGAGCACCCAGACGAAGTCCACGCAGACATGGGGAGAATGTGCAGATTCTGCACTGACAGTGATCCAAGTTGGGAATCGATCCCTGGAGCTGTGAGGCAGCCTTGCTAAGTATTGTGCCACCTTATTATGCAAGACTTTCCACATATCTCTGCCCGTGCAACAGGCATGGTGTTCATTTTAAAATTGTTTTTCACAGTTACGTTCTGGGGAACGATGTTTGCGATGTGTGAGTGTGACATCCGCTAACTGGATGGGCAAATGATAGCCAGTACAATATTACCATTTGTTTGTGGTGTTTTTCTGTCTAATAAAGCATGCCCGCCAACTCTGGTCAAACATGTTTAAAATTCCAACATGATAACTACATTTGCACTTCGTCCCTGGGTAGCTAATCTGAAATCTGGAATTCAAAACGCAATTAGAAGGACAATTACAGTAATTGGTCTCAGAACAGCAGACAGGTTGCTGTAATCCATCTCTGCTTTTCAGATGATTTGAACCTTTGCCAAACCCACTCTTTAATACAAGCGTAAAAGTCAAACTACTTTTTGATAACAGGAAGTTAAAATGACTTCTTTCGCATCTTGCCAAAGGTTTCAGTTCTGCTGCGCCGCACCCCAGTGTTATGGGTTAAACTGAGACAATTATGCATTATCAAGTCCGTTTATCTTTCATCTAGTTTAACGCATATTCATTTTCTGTAAATCTGTAAACAATCCGTGGGGGTTCTCTTGGCCAGAGGATGAAAGCAGGTATTAAATGGATGGCTGTCTGAAGGTTTAACACCTCCTAATTGAATGTTTCCATAATTTGAACGTGCAAAACACCTTTTGGTGAAATTCTCTCATTAAATGCAAAGTTGGACACCTCCAGGTGCGCCTGTCCCACCAACCAAAATGGCAGCTCCCATGCCAGATTCTGCACTTGGCGCCTCATTAATTATGCACATTAATTACCGTAGGCTGGGAGCGGATTGATCCGCCAGCCCTCAGCTGATGGGTTCGAAGGTCCCAGCGCCGTATTTAAACGGCAGTCCTGTACACTCATACTTCTCTCTCCAGCCATCGCTTCTTTGCCAGGCGATGCGTGATGTCAGCATCCCAGAGGGAAAAGGCTAGCAGCCTCAAGGAGGAGAAGCCCCACTTCTCCCAATATCTCCCACTTTCTATGCCTTTTAGCTTTGACAAAGGGTCACTTGGACTCAAAATGCCAGCTCTTTTTTCTCCCTGCAGATGCTGCCAGACCTGCTGAGATTTTCCAGCATTTTTTCTTTTGGTTTCAGATTCCAGCATCCGCAGTCATTTGCTTTTATCAAGAAGTCCATTCCTTGAATCAAGCATGCTTCCCCCGAGCTCATCACCCACTCTGCGCCCATGTCCCATTTGGAGCTCCAACCACCCTGTCTGCAGTCTTCATTCATCCCTTTCCAGTGAACAATGTGGAATCCCATTGACCCTCTTGTTTGTGAGCTTTTCATGCAGCCATGCTGGGGTCCAACTCCCTCACCTTGGCCTTCCCTCTGCCTTCCATTGTTCATTTTCTATATTCACCTCTTAGCCCCTCTGCCGGTCATTGTGAGCCCTCCCCCTAACAGCCTCCCTCCCCCACACTTATACATTCCTGCTTCCACATTGACCCCTTGTCTTCATCAGGCCAACCCCTACTGCACACCCACCCCCCACCCCCACCACCCTCACACCCACTCCCACCCCAACTCCTTACATGACACAACAGCGGGGCAGGCTCGAAGGGCTAGATGGCCTACTCCTGCTCCTATTTCTTATTATGTTCAACTCCCTAAATCAAACTCCAAAACTTTGTAGCGGTGAATCCTGCTGCACAGCACTGTCTAGATAGACACTGGCGTGTGACAGCAGCGGGGAGGGGTGGGGGTGGTGGGGGAGGCACTGGGGGGAAGGGGGGGGTGACCCCTGTACTCCCCAACCCCAGGCGCAGCACTGATCTGACTCAGTGACACAGAAAGGTCCAGGGGTCCAGCAGCAGGGTGAAGACCAACTCAGGATGAGGATGGAGGGCAGGAACCAGTCTGTCAGAGTGTTGGGGAGTGCAGCAGGAGCAGTGCAGCACTCTGACTGCGTTGCATTCACCTCGTAGTCTCTGGTGAATTGATAAGCGCCTTTGCGTGCCACTCTTGAGCAATGATTTCCAGCTGGCATAAGGCAAGATTGGGATGCCTGATGGGGTATCTTGGCAGCTTGTTTAAAGAGCGATCCTGAGGTAGAAATGGAATCCAAGCCACGTGCCAGCGGGATGCAGACTCACCATTAATCTGCCACCAGGGAATTGCCACGTGATTTTATACCAGCGAATTTCTGACTTTTTGGCCAGAACTCTCCAGCTGTTCACACTGGTGGGACCTTTTGGTCCAGCTGCCTGTGATACAACAAGACAGAATGCTTTTTATGGTGCATGTGTAGAAGTTGATGTGTCACACAGGACATGCCAAATTTCCTTCATCTCCTTGGCTGGCCACACTCTCCTTGATCTTTTTACTCCTTCAAGGCAAATGAGGGATCCGAGATTGCAAAAAATTCAATTCTTGGAGCTATAAAGAAATGAGTTCATTATTTGGTTTCTCAGTCTCTATGAACTGTCAGAAACCTCGACACGAAAAGCTTTACAAAGATAGTAAACTAATAATTAATTCCTTTCACGCACAGAAATGGATTGTAGATAATGAATATTGTATAGCAGATTAATCGTTTCTTATAAGTCAAGGAAAGTGCTAAGCTTGTTAATCATTATTTGTAGGCATCATTTATTGGAAGGGCTGTGAGAAGCTCCATTTGCAAAAGAATGGAAACATCTATACTGGATATCTCAGATTGTGTTGGATCCAGACAGAACTGACTCTCCCTTGGCCATGATTTTTTTATCGTGCGACGCTTTCAATCAAGCGATGCGTCTCCAACTGTTAACTTAGAGTGGGATTTTCCAGCCACTCCCACCAGCAGGGTCTGCCAGTCCCTCCGATGTCCCAGAAGTGTGAGCTCCGGAAGATCTTGTTCCTCGGGTTTCTCATAACCAAACTTAACATCACTGGGCTCAATTGAAACACATACGTCAACACTCTTGGCAACATTTGGATGCCAGTTTTTGGTGAGGAAATCCATCCTTGTAGTACGCAACTGGTAATGATTAGAAAAAGTCAGATGAGCTTTGAAGAATCTACCTTCAAAAAGAGTATCAGGAAAGTTGATGGTTCATGGAGAACGCAAGCCTCTTCACCATGGCACAGTGACAACCCTCGGAATTGTCTCATAGAGCCCAGTTAGCCAATGGAATATGAGCCGTGCTTAGTATGACCATTCACAGCCAAATAGGACACAAGAGCAGGGATAGGTTGCTTAGCCAATTGAGTCTGGTGGGGTGGTTTTGGAATAGAATTCAAGAGCTTAGGGCCCAGGCAGCTGAAGGCACGGCGGCCAATGCTGGAGCGATAGAAACCTGGGCAGGAGTGCTCTTACTGGTCACACAGAACATACTTGGGACTCTGCAACCCCCTGATTCCTTACCCTCACCATAGTACACGGCCTCCATAAGGATATATCTTTCTGTCGACATAATGTGATCAGCTATATCCTTCAGACTGGACTGTTTGCCAGTTTTCTTTTAAGTGAGGTCCAGGCCTCAAAATGGCCTGGCACATTCACTCAAGTCAGCCATCCAAGAGTTAAAATCTATCCTGGTGAACTCAATGTTACCCTACCAGCTGAACATGCTGGCTGATCCCTGCTCCAACTAAATGATTAAAAACCTACATTGATTAAAAACATCCAGATGGTCAAACGGATCTTAGCTTTTCCTGGGTGATACTTATTCTGCAGGGAGTGTGAAGCTGACATATTGCAAATAATGAAATATTGCTGCTCGAGATGGTCCAATGCCTCTTAAGACTCTCTTGGGTCCCTGGCAGTGTGAGGCACAGAGTTTAGCACTGCTGCCTGACAGCGCCAGGGAACCAGGTTCAATTCCAGGCTCGGGTCACTGTCTGTGTGGAGTTTGCACATTCTCCCCGTACCTATGTGGGTTTCCTCCGGGTGCTCTGGTTTTGTCCGACAGTCCAGAAGACTTGCGGGTTAGGCGGATTGGCCATACTAAATTGACCCCTAGGCCTGAATTTTACTGCCCTGCCTGCCACGGGAATTGGAGCGAGCAAACGGCAGACAATGGAAAGGTCCATTGATTTTACAGTTTCGGGACGAGTGAGGTCGTAAAATTCCACCCTTAGTGTCGGGGGATTAGCAGGGTAAATGTGCGGGGTCATGGGGATAGGGCCTGGGTGAGGATGTTGTGCGGTGTAGGTTCAATGGAATGAATGGCTTCATTCTGCATTGTGGAGATTCTGTAGGGATTCTATAATGATAACTTGTCAACTTCACTCCCAATTGCGCTCGGTGTAGTTTGCATTCATTAAAATCGCAGCAGGACTCACACCATCTCTGGCAGAAATGGATGTTCCGCCCAACGTCTAGTGCTTGGCAACTTCGATGTTACTGTAGCAATGATTTCTGATGCTTCCCTAACCTATTAGTGCTGGATCTTGGCACAGGCACATTATAGAACTATTCTCTTTAGCATTAAGCAATCTTGGCAGCCATGAAATGGGTCGTTTCCAAATAACGTAGAATGACAACTGGTAATTATTTCAAACTATGCTCGAAAATCTAAATGCAATCATACAGCTGTGAATATTGGCACTCCCCCTCAGCCCCCCTCCCCCCCCGAGGCATTAGGAGAAATTATGTCCCTTGCTTTTACTATACATGTAAACGTGTCTGTGGTCGGAATTACCTTGGGAGAAAGTCAGCAATCGGGAGAGAATTTGGTGGACATTTGAAAGGGAAAGCAGCCGAGGGACTGCTGATATATTTTAAAACACCCAGTTGGATTGCAAATGGTCTCACCAAATCCTGGACATTCCTGCATTCTTATAACTTCAGCCACAGCACAATCTCAATGGGAAGTGGATTCTTATTCACCACTTGCTTTCTGGCAGCCTTCCTGTTCCGTTCCTCACACAGTAGGTTGCCAGCGCATAAAAAAATTGTGAAAGGTTATGAGGATAGACTGAAGGAAGGGATGCTGTTCACCTTCAAGGAGATTTGATGGAAGTGTTCAGAATCATGAGGAGTATGGATAGATTAAAGCTGGAGAAATGGTTCCCATTTTCAAGAGGGTTGAGAACCAGAGGGAGATGATTGGCTAAAGAACCAGAGGTGAATTGAAGAATGGTTACGGTATAGAAGGAAGCCACTTGACCCTTCGGATGTAATTTTCCAGCTGTACCCACCCGTGGCATCACGCTGTCCTGCCAATGGATCCCCCCGCAATAGACGGTGCAAATAATGGGAAAACAGGACTGGAAAATCCCACCAACAGCCAAAAGTGGGCATCTCCGCCACCGTAAAGCATACTGCGGGACAGTCGGTAAATCCTACCCTTTGTGCCCATGTTGTTCATCTGTAGGAATAATTCACCCAATACCTCACTCCTGCCTTTCCCTCAGAGCTTTGCACTTTTATTCTTTTCAAAAATAATCCAATTCCCTTTTGAAAGCCACAATTAAACCTTCCTCCACCACACTCTCAGACAGTGCATTCCAGATCCCAACCACTTGCTGTGTGAATCTGTCTCCACCATACTCTCAGACAGTGCATTCCAGATCCCAACCACTTGCTGTGTGAATCTGTCTCCACCATACTCTCAGACAGTGCATTCCAGATCCCAACCACTTGCTGTGTGAATCTGTCTCCACCATACTCTCAGACAGTGCATTCCAGATCCCAACCACTTGTTGTGTGAATCTGTCTCCACCATACTCTCAGACAGTGCATTCCAGATCCCAACCACTTGCTGTGTGAATCTGTCTCCACCATACTCTCAGATGTTGCATTCCAGATCCCAACCACTTGTTGTGTGAATCTGTCTCCACCATACTCTCAGACAGTGCATTCCAGATCCCAACCACTTGCTGTGTGAATCTGTCTCCACCATACTCTCAGATGTTGCATGCCAAATCCCAACCACTTGTTGTGTGAATCTGTCTCCACCACACTCTCAGACAGTGCATTCCAGATCCCAACCACTTGCTGTGTGAATCTGTCTCCACCACACTCTCAGGCAGTACATTCCAGATCCCAACCACTCACTGCGTAAGACAAGAAGTTTTTCCTTATGCTGCCTTTGCTTCTTTTGGCGATCATCTCAAGCAGGATAAAAAATAGATGTTGGAGTTGTCCATTTGGCCCTTCAAGCCTGTTCTTCTGTTCAATAAGCTACATGCAGATCTTCACCCTCAACTCTATCTTTCTACACTTTCTCCATGTCCCTTAATTTGCAAAAATCTATCGATCTATGTCTTAAACAGATTGGTTAAGTAATCCACTGCTCTTTGGAGCAGCGAATTTCAGAGATCGACAATCCTTTGAGTGAAGAAATTTCTCTACTCTGTCATAAACGGCTGACCGCTTATTCTGAGACTGTGATCCCATGTTCTGAATTCCCCCGCCACGGAAAGCATTTTCTCAGCCCTCTCGAGTCCATTAAGAATTTTAGATTGTCTCTCATTCTTCTAAACACCATAAAATATAAGTCGAATTTATTTAATCTCCCCTAATAAGACAATCCCCCTCCCCATTCCAGGAAGGGCTGATTCAGAAACATAGAATGATGACAATGCAGAAGGATTTGTTAATTTGAACAGCCTCCCAAAGTGGCTTCACTTCATGCAGGATGAGCCAATGCAGTGAGAGATAAATAGGCAGAGATACAAAGCCAGAGAATCCATAGGATCCCTACAGTGCAGAAGGTGGCCATTTGACCCATCAAGTCTGCACCGACCCTCTGAGAGAGTGTCTTATCCAGACTCAGGTATCGCCATGTCACCTTAACCCCACACACACAGTTACCATGGCTAATCCATCTAACCGACACATCTTTAGACACTAAGGACCAATTTAGCAAGGCCAGTCCACCTAACTTACACATGTAGGTTAGCACTGCTGCCTCACAGTGCCAGGGACCCAAGTTTGATTCCCAACTTAGGCCACTGTCCATACAGAGTCTGCACATTCTCTCCATATCTGCAAGTGTTTCTTCCAGATGCTCCAGTTTCCTCCCACAGTTCAAAGATATGCGGGTGAGGTGGATTGGTCATGCTAAATTGCCCCTTAGTGTCAGGGGGACTAGCTAGGGTAAATGCATGGGGTTATGGGGATAGGTCCAGGGTGGGATTGTGGTCGGTGCAGACCTGATGGGCCAAATGGCCTGTTTCTGCACTGCAGGATTCTATGCTTCTATGCTCTATCTTTGGGCATGAAGGAGCAATTTAACATGGTCAATGCACCTCACACTTTTGGACTGTGGGAGGAAACTGGAAACCCATGTAGGCACGAGGGGAACATGCAAACTCCAGGCAGACAGTAACCCAAGGCTGGAATCAAACCTGGGTCGCTGGTGCTGTGAGGCAACCGTGTGGCACCATGCTGCCCTATATGGAAGCTCATTTGTTGACCATTGTACCACATACCAAAAATCCAGTGACATTGAAATCAGTGGAAGTCAGTTTGGGGCAGAACATTTCACCGATGACTGATGAAATATCACCTACATTGTGTTCCCACCCATGTCCCATCTTACTTCTATTGAACTTCAACATGTTAATCGACTGTAAGAGAGCACCACTGACTAAACTACATATTGTCCACACCAGATTTCCATATCTGTGTGTTTTCCAGAGGAATTACCGGATGACAATCAGGGACACCAACCCTGGCTGATTTTACTCAGCATTGACAGAGATGCAGTGCTTCAGGATTTGGCATCAATTCAGAAAAGCACAGAAATCTATTAGGAAATATCCCTGAAGCACGGTTTACAAGCTTAAATACCACCCTGTAATTCCAAAGACTGGTTTTTGGCACAGATTCCAAGCAAAATAAAGGAATAAAATGTAACAATAAAGATTCAAACTGATCATCTTAAAAAACAAAAATATGATGAGGGTTATAATTTTCTTTTTGAACGGTGTAGAATCCAATGAAAGGAAGATGGAAAATGGCTTCTAATGTAATTTTAATTACTGCTCTTTCTATCTCTGTTGACATGTCCAAAGAGTGGATTTTGCACTTGCAGGTGAATCAGCCACTTTTCCTTATAATGAATGGGAGTGAGATACGTACTGGCTTATTTTGTAAGACATGTGCCCTCAAAACAGAGAGCACACAGGTAGATATATAGGATAGAGAGACTACATGGAGATCTGGGGCGAGATATTCCAGTCTCCCAGCCATTCATTTCCCGCTAGTGGGAGGTGGCGCTTTGTTTGCCAGTGGCGGAATTCTCTGGTCCTGCTGCTATCAGTGGAGATTGCCATTGACGTCACCCCACACCAGCGGAAAACTCATGGGCAGGGATGCACTGCCGGCGGAATCGGAGAGTCCCATCAGTGTGGACTGCCAGAAAATATTGGCCCTTGTGATTTTTTTAAAAATACAATGTCCTCCCTTTCTTGAAGAACACCCATTTTCATAGAAAGCCTACAACACAGAAAGAGGCCATTAGACCCATCGAGTCTGCACCGAGCACAATCCCACCCAGGCCTTACCCCCATATCCACCCACTAATCCCTCTAACCTACACATCTCAGGATACTAAGGGTAATTTTATTTTTGCATGGCCAATCAACCTAACCCGCACATCTTTGGACTGTGGGAGGAAACCAGAGCATCTGGAAGAAACCCACACAGACACGAGGAGAATGTGCAAACTCCACACAGACATTGTCCCAAGCCAGGGATCAAACCCAGGTCCCCAGAACTATGGAGCAGCAGTGCTAACCATGCCACTGCTTTTTTGTGAGCACTTTGATGGTGAGACTGGAGGGAGCCCTGATATGCTTAGGGAGTTGGGCAATGAATCGTGAAGTGGGAGTGGGGCGGGGGGGGTGGGGGTGGTGATATTCTGGGTTTATTAAAAGCCAAAATACTGACATTCACTGAGTCCATTTGAAGCACTCTAAGTGAAATCAGTGATCTGAGTAAGTATTGAGAATCCTCCAATTAGTTTCAGTCTTCCTTGCTTGGGGTTGTGTAAACTGGATCGTTTGGCCTGTTGAACATGAATGGATTTCTGGATCAAACAGGAATAGATAGGGTGTTACCTCTCTTAATTGAATAGCCAGAAAATAGTCTACATCACACAATGAGCAGGCTCCTGGCAATTGTACAATGATTTCCATTAGGCTGGGGAAGGCAATGTGCATTCCCTGATTGGAAGAGGCAGGGAAGAGAGGGAGAGGTAAATCATGCCAATGACCTCATTCTCCTACTTTCTCCCAGCACCCATTCCCTGGCTGGGGTTGTTAAGCCTGCAGTGTTGGCCTGATGTCTCCAGTGGCAAACAATCTCCAGGACACAGTTGTTTGAAAGCCTGCTGAAAATCATAGGGACATTAACAAAGATAGTTTTTAAAAATTCTTTGAACATTTCTCTTTGCCAAAAATAAATATTGAAAATGGTGGGGGTAACAAAGGCTGTTTGGCTGACAGTCTCAAGCAGCATCCAATTGGGTGATGAGTCTTCTTGTTTTCCAATTGGCCTATAGGAAAGCAGTGTGTCACAGGGTTGGATGTGCTGGCCAATGAATGGCTGGAACATGGAGGCAAGTCATGTGATGAAATCTCCAGCAATATATTTAATCGCAGTCGGCAACACTGTCCCTAGCTATAGTGATTTGTGTCATTAGAGCCATAATCTGCCTCTTTATGAAGAGGAGAGGGAAAATGTACTCCTTTAGGTACTCTTTTGGGCTGCATTGTGGCACAATGAAAGGCAGGCATGGTGGCACAGTGGTTAGCATTGCTGCCTCACAGTGCCAGGGACTTGGGTTCAGTTCTGGCCATGGGTTACTGTGCGGAGTTTGCACATTCTCCCCAGATCTGTGTGAGTTTCCTCCAGGTGGTCTGTTTTCCTCCCACAGTCCAAAGATGTGCAGGTTAGGTTGATTGGCTGTGCTAAATGGATCTAGCATTTGGGAATTAACAGGGTAAATATTTGGGGTTATGAGGATAGCGTCTGGGTGAGATTGCGGTCAGTGCAGTCCCAATGGGCCAAATGGCCGCCTTTTGCACTGTAGGGATTCTATGATTCACTTATTCAAATCATTGTATTTTTTTTGGTTAGGGAAAGGTTTTCTAAATGAAGGAAAATTCCTATCGCCTCGCTTGCTGTGGCCCAAGCTCATGATAAAGAGAGTTCAATGTGGTCAGACGTCATTTGGACTTTGTGTGCCCTGATCAGAAGATAATTGATAGCAATCAGTTCGAGTGGCTGGAACAGAAAGATTAGATTAACATAGTTAGACTGGCCAAAGAAAAGTTTATTTTGTACAGATTGTAGAGAAGATTTCCCCTGAAAGCAGCGCCCAGCCAGCATACAGCATTCTTACCATATTTGTAGAATATTTTATATTTTGGTGTGGGCCACCTGTTCAGGTTCAGGATCTGGGCAAGTCACGTACAAACAAGAAATCATAAGTTTCAAATACAGTAAACAGATAGCACTGGTAACAACAATGTCGGGGAACAGAAAAAAGCCGAGGACATTCATAGGTTTTGCGATGACTTCAATGAGGTCCATAAGGTTAGCCTCTTGGAGTATGAACTCCCTGATTGAGGGCATAATTGCCCAATGACAGAGCCTCCCCTGTGTATAAATATGGGTGTGTCATTACAGAATTATAGAATCTAAAGTGCAGAAGGAAGCTATTTGGCCCATTGAGTCTGCACTGACTACAATCACACCCCAGGTCCCATCTCTGTAACCCCACATATTTACAGTCCTAATCCTCCTGACACTAGGGGGCAGTTTATCAAGGCTAATCAACCTAACCCACATATCTTTGGACTGTCAGGTCAACCAGAGCTCTGGATTCTGACTATGCACCTGAAGCGCTCTAAGACTGGAATAGATTTTATAAATAAAGGGAATCTGGTGAAGGGACACCAGCCTCTGAGGAGCTACCTCAGACTTTCTACTGAACGGAGAGGTTGAGTATAAGGAATAGGAGCAGGAGTAGACTATTCAGTCCATCGAGATTGCTCCATCATTCATGGCGTTCATGGAGAACGTGCAGACTCCACACAGACAGTGACCCAAGCCAGGAATCAAACCTGGGTCCCTGACACTGTCAAGCAGCAGTACTAACCATTGTGCTACCGTGCAGCTCACAGATATCAAATTAACTTCTTGACTTTCTTGCCTGACTATGTTTGTAAAGATAGATTACCCATTCTCTCTTCCACCTTCTTCCATTGGGAAAATGATACAAAAGTCTGAAGTCATGTACCAATCGACTCAAGAACAGCTTCTCCCCTGCTGCCATCAGACTTTTGAATGGACCTACCTTGCACTAAATTGATCTTTCTCCACATCCTGCACACTACATTCTGCACTCTCTTTACATAAGAACTAGGAGCAGGGGTAGGCCTTCAGGCCCCTTGAGCCTGCTCCACCATTCAGTAAGATCATGATCTTTTTGTGGACTCAGTTCCACTTATCCACCCACTCACCATAACCCTTAATGCCTTCACTGTTCAAAAAAGTACCTATCCTTGCTTTAAAAAACATTCAATGAGGTAGCTTCAACTATTTCACTGGGCATTTCTCTATAAATGATATGTTTTCTCTGTGTAGGGGCACAAGAAACAATACTTTTCTCTGTATTCCAATTCATATGACAATAATAAATCAAATCACACTACAAGATTTTATAGGGATCTTAATGCTTGTCCTTGAGAGAAAAGATTTCAGCTTTAATGCCTTTTCCCCACAGGGGATGAGGTTTTCTGTATAAAGGATGCCTCGAACCTTCAAGACAAGGTCATCCCTGAAATCAATTTTGAACAGCAGCTGCCTCTTAGCTTTGTGTCTGCTGCTCAGGAATGAGTTTTTTGTTTCACTGAGAGAGAGCGAGAGAGTCCACGGCATTTGTGATTCCATGCTGGCCTTTACTGACTAGGGCTCGGCCTGCAAAGACTGATTCCCCAACTTAGCTGTCACATTATTAACTGCGTGAGCTATCCATGGAAACAGGTGAAGAAGAGGAAATGATCAACAAAAGTGTTACTGACCATTCAGCAAAGAATGCTGTTGGTGAAGAGATAATTATCCAGAACGGCTTTTGATGCTGAAACCAAAAGAGAAAATGCTGGAAAACCTCAGCAGGTCTGGCAGCATCTGTAAGGAGAGAAAAGAGGGGATATCATGAATCCAGATGACAATTTGTCAAAGATTCCAGCATCTACTGTATGATGACTTCAGCTAAGCTAATGAGATTGGCTTACTAGAGTATGAACAACCTGATGAGTCCTCCTGGCGAGGCAGGCCATCAACAGGTCCAGGCAGTGGGTGATCAACGGGACCGTCCACCCTGACTGTCTGCCCCTCTACCGCAGCTATATTCACGGTCAGGTGTCCCTGGAGAGGGAGCATACAGTGTCCACGGGTGCAGCTGACGCCTTCCGCGCCTGCTGGGCACCGCAGCGGCTGGGGTGTACCATCAACCCTGATAATCACCTTTTGTTTTGATGTTTTAAGTTTCCTTTCAGCTTTGTTTTTGGTTCGGGCTCTCCCCCCTTCCTTTTGGGGAGCTGCCCCTTTTAATTTGTCCCTAAGTTAATTTGAGTTTGTTTATTTGGTTGGTGTCAAAAGAGACACGAAAGAACTACCTGATAAGTCCTCCCTAAGTAAATTTGATTTTGTATAATTGGTTGGTACACAAAAAGAGATACCTGATGGTTAAATCAGGGAACCTCTTGTTCCCTATTTAAAGCAGGTGTGTCAGTCTCCCAGTCTACATTCTTCAGGGAGCAACTGGAGAGCTGGCTGTGTACAGATGTATGGTATAAATAATGTAACTTAGTGACGGGACTTTTGCCTCCATGGAGTTATAACACAGAGTAATTTGCTTTTATCCAAGTTTTGACATTGGTTGGTGCCCTGCTGGGCTCCCCATCGCATGGTCCATATTTACTTCCATTGACTTCAGTGGAACTCATCACTGCCTGGGATATATAACAGCAGCACTGTGGGCAAAATAGTTCTGGTCTCAGCAAGGCAGGCTTGAGAGCAGACCCAGGAGGAGAGTTGGAAGCAAAGAGATTGGGTTGGTGAGTCAACACATTTTCACCACTAGCCGACCTTGCCAGAGACAAGCAACAGCAGACACCTGTCTGGCTGCAGAACGCATTAACTTAAATAATTAAATTCACATTCGTGGGATGATTTGAGACATTGCTAAGTATTTCTCGGTGGAAAACAGGACCCCCTCCCTTGCTTTGACCAAAGCCGGAAGGTGCCGAGAGGTGACTTTCCAGTGGATGGCCAGTGGCTCGGTGTCTCTTTTACATCCCCTCTGACCACCCCCCCTGACCCCCACAGCTCACCTCTCATCCTCCCCCACCCCCCAGCAACAAGGCTGCAGGCATCAGACCAACCTGGGGGTGGGTTTCCCATTTATTTTGCAATGGTTCAAACCTCTGGAGAGGGCAGCTCAAGATGGAGGAACCCTCAGTGCAGCCCCACCACTGGGGGGGGGGCTGCTGTCCTTCCAAGATCGTGGGCCCCCTCCCCGCGTGCTCCTCCCCGCTCCCCCCCCACCCCGATTGGACCTACAACCTTAGGAATCCACATATTGTTTTTAATTCATTGGAAGACAGGGTGGCAACTAATTAGGAGGTCACCTCCCAGAAGGCCACATCCACTGGTCAGTATGGAGTTGAGATTTGCGAATGGTCTCAGCCTGTGGCTATTGTTAAAAGAGTCCAATGTGTGATTGCTTTCAATTGCACTGAGTCATTTCTTTGATTTGATTTGATTTGGTTTATTATTGTCATATGTATTAATATACAGTGAAAAGTATTATTTCTTGCGTGCTAAAAGACAAAGCATACCGTCCATAGAGAAGGAAATGAGAGAGTGCAGAATGTAGTGTTACAGTCATAGCTAAGGTGTAGAGAAAGATCAACTTAATTCAAGGTAGGTCCATTCAAAATCTGATGGCAGCAGAGAAGAAACTGTTCTTGTTTCGATTGGTACGTGACCTCAGATTTCTATATCTTTTTCCCGACAGAAGAAGGTGGAAGAGAGAATGTCCGGGATGTGTGGGGCCCTTAATTACGTTGGCTGCTTTGTTGAGACAGTTGGAACTGTAGACAGAGTGAATGGATGGGAGGCTGGTTTACGTGATGGATTGGGCTACATTCACGACCCTTTGTAGTTCCTTGCAGTCTTGGGCAGAGCAGGAGCCCAGACCAAGCTGAAGGAATGCTTTCTTTTTACCCGTGACTGAAAGAGTTGAACCTTTTCAGAAAACTATCATTGTAATTGGCAAAAACAATAATAAAATATTTATCCACTATTGTTTAACATTTATTGATTTTCTTTTTCTTCTCTGAAGGATACCGGAGCTGGGCACTCTTCCTCCCAGTGCTGACATGAGCTTTCCAAGGTGAACTTTAGAACGGGCAAGATACAGAGTAAAATCCTCCTTCCTCCGTCCCAATTATTTATTTTAACGACAATCTCACAACAACACTTCCTAATTTAAAGGTAGTAATAAATTAGTGTCACAAGTAGGCTTACATTAACACTGCAATGAAGTTACTGTGAAAATCCCCTAGTCACCACACTCCGGCGCCTGTTCAGCTATATTGAGGGAGAATTTAGCATGGTCAATGCACATAACCAGCACATCTTTCAGACTGTGGGAAGAAACTAGGGCACTTGGAGGAAACACACGCAGATACAGGGAGAACATGCAAACTCCACACAGACAGTGACCCCAAGCCAGGAATCGAACCTGGGTCCCTGGCGCTACAAGACAGCAGTGCTAACCACTGTGCCAATGTGCTGAAAATGTACTAGTGGAACGTTTGCCTGATGTTATAGCCCATGACACTCTCAACCTAATAACAATATCTTACAATCCTGGCAGCATTGAGTTTTGGATTATACTCAATGTGTACTCAACTTCCTGTTGTCCTGGCCAACATCTATCCCAGAACCAACATAATTTAAAAGACAGATATTCTGGTCATTGCTGTTTGTGGGATCTTGCTGTGTTGGCTGCTGGGATTCCTGTGGCACAGCAGCAACTATACTTCACCATGACTGGCACAATGGCATAGTGATTAGCACTGGTGCCTCACAGTGCCAGGGACTCGGGTTCAATTTGCCTGTGTGGAACTTGCACATTCTCCCCGTGTCTGCATGGAATTCCTCCGGGAACTCCAGTTTCCTCCCACAGTCTGAAAGGTGCGCAGGTTTAGTAGATTGACCATACTAAATTGCTCCTTAGTGTCAGGGGAACACTCTGGGGTAACTGCCTGGGGTTATGGGCATAGGGCCTGGGTGGGATTGTAGTCGGTGCAGACTTGATGGGCTGAATGGCCTCCTTCTGCACTGTAGGATTCTAAAGTGCTCTGGAGTGTCCTGAGGTGGTGAAAGGTGTTATACAAATGCAAATCTTTCTCTGAGAAATGATTTTCCTTCTCTGCATTTTTTTATCGGAGAGAACATTCCACAATCTGCAATCCCTTTCTTGTTAACTCTCTCTGACGTCAGACAGGTTAGCAGCTGTCAGTAGAACGTGGAAGGAACTGGAGCAGAAACAAACAGTAAATACATATTTTGAATTCCACAAAATGAATCAATGCCAGCCTATCTTTCTACTGATAATATAGCAAACATCTTGCACCTTCTGTCACTCTTAATCCCTATAACACCTCTTCCTCTGTGCCCCTTTGTTCCACTTATCTTTATATCAAGCTGATGTTGTTTGTTGTTGTTTCTATTCCCACATCTCGTGGTGCAGAAGGCAGACTTTCATCTGTTTCCATTGTGAGTTATTCCTGGAACAGGTCACTGGCCTGTCGCCAGGGGCTTATAACTCGAGGGCACGCCACTCATAGAATCACAGAATCCCTACAGTGCAAAAGGAGGCCATTCGGCCCATTGAGTCCTGTTCTATCCCTGTAATCCCACACATTTTCCATGGCTAATGGCCCAGGGGAGGCACGGCAGTACAGTGTTTGGCACTGTTGCCTCACAGCACCCAGGACCTGGGTTTGTTTCCCGGCTTGGGCCACTATTTGTGCAAAGTTCTCCCCGTGTCTGCGTGGGTTTCCTCCAGATGCTCTGGTTTACTCCCACAGTCCGAAAGACATGCTGGTTAGGTGCATTGGGCATGCTAAATCTCCCTCAGTGTACCCGAATAGGAGCTGCAGTGTGGCGACTCAGGGATTTTCACAGTAACTTCATTGCAGCGTTACTGTAAGCCTACTTGTGACGAATAAATAAATAAACTTAAGCTACAAATCTTAGGGCAGTAAGGGGCAGTTTAGCACGACCAAACTACCTGCACGTCTTTGGAAACCGGAGCACCGGCAGAAACCCACACAGACATGGGGAGAACGTGCAAACTCCACACAGACTGTCACCCAAGCCGGGAATTGAACGTGGGTCCCTGGCACTGTGAGCAGCAGTGCTAACCACTGCGCCACTGTGCCACGTTCCCGGATACCCTCAGATAGCACACAGCTTCATCTTAATAGAATAATGCACTGTTTATTACACTTTAGCACATAAGACATATGGCATTAGTAATGTTCATTACATCAGTAATTAGCGTTCTCACCCTTATAAAACGTTGTATCCTCTGGGTAATTGGCTAAGATCAAGCCCAAGATGGAGCGCAATGCCTTATCTTGTCAGCTTGGATTTTGGTTGTGTCTCTTGTGGGGACCTTGAATTGGATTTAATTGGATTTTGAATTTGGTTTTTGGAGCAAGCGAGGAATGGAGTTGGGTTTGCCTGGTCCACTCTGGCCATTGGCTTTGCAACTTTAAGAATGGAGTAAAAATTATTTTTAAAAATACAGTTGAGGCCCTTGGGCACCTTATCGTTAGATAGCAGATTGCTGTCGGTGAATTTAAGACAAGGATTCAAGTTGATTAAAGTTGTTTGACCTTTGGTGTTGTATGAACACAGCAGTTAGCTTAGTTTCATTAAACGTCAATGATATTTTGTGTATGTCGTGTTGTTTTCTCATATTCTGGGTCAACATCCTGGAATTCCCTCCCTTATGGCATCGTGGGTCAACCCACAGCACACGGACTGCAGTGATTCAAAAAGGCAGCTCACTGTCACCTTCTCAAGGGCAACTAGGGGTGGGCAATAAATGCTGGCCCAGCCAGCGACGCTCATGTTCCACAAATGAATAAAGATATTCCTCTCCCATTTGAAACAAGTATTTATTGATTGAATCCTGGTTATTTCCCTTCAGGGTGCCATACAGCCCATTGTTGTCACACAAAATGTGATATAGCGGTGTAAGATTTCGTGTTCTAAATCTCATGAACTATGTTGCCAACACTGTGGTCAAATCAAACATTTTTTTATTATTTCATGGGATGTGAGCATTGCTGGCAAGTGCCAGCATTTATTACCCATTCCTAGTTGTCCTTGAACTGAGTGGCTTGCTGGGCCATTTCGGAGGAGTCAAAAGTCAACCACATTGCTGTGGCTCTGGACCAGGTGAGGACAGCAGATTTCCTTCCCAAAACGACATCAGTGAATCAGATGGGGGCAATTCTTCAGCCCCATTTAACACAAGCACAAATCCCGCTACAGCCGGAACCTCTCGTGAGAGGACCATAATGGGATTTGCACCAGGGAAATCTCTGAATGAGATCAGCACCATCCCCCGCTCCCTCCCCCCCAACCCACCCCTCAACTGGTGAACTCATCAGTTTAAAGTTTACACATTAGTGTCACACATAGGGTTACATTAGCACTGCAAAAAAGTTACTGTGAAAATCCCTGAATTGCAACAATCCGGCGCCTGTTCGGGTACACTGAGGGAGAATTTAGCACGGCCAATGCACTTAACTAGCACGTCTTTCAATCTGTGGGAGGAAACCGGAGTACCCGGAGGGAGCCCACGGAGACATGGTGCAGACTCCACACAGGCGGTGACCCAAGCCAGAAATTGAACCTGGAACCTAGGCCGCAGTGCTAATTACTGTGCCACCGTGTCACCCACAGTTTCATGCCCAGCCAGGACATGAACCTGATTACCATTCATTTAAAATGTTTAAATATTCAAAACTAGATTAACGTCAAATCTTCCAGAAACGTCACATGTTCTCACATGTCAGTACGAAGTAACTCCAACAGGAAACACAACTGGGCTCCAAAAACATTGACCGGATGTGATGATCATGCCAGGGGCTCAGAGAGCAGTGTAGCCCCAGGGTGGGATATGGTATTGCAGTGCCCTGCACTCTGCTATCTTGGCAGGGCCAAACTTGGCACTGTCAGGTTGGCATTGCCAAACAGCGGGACCTACACACGAAAGGGGCTTGTTGGCTACTCCATAACAGGAGTTCACTTCACATCGGGGAGGGGTGAAATGGGGGCATGGTGGGGGGGTCACCAATGCCCTGAAGACCAGAGATTAGGAGAGTTGGGGGGACCATGCCCTGAAGATCAGATTCTGGTGATTGTTTGGGGTCTGGGGAGGTCCTAATGCCAGCGATGATGGGAGAAGGGTCTTTAACATGGTTTTGAGACTTTTAAAGGGTGCCCTAATCTCTGTGGAGCTGGACTGGCCAGTGACCTGAGGCCAAGTCCCTCATAATGATGGTGCAAACACGTTTCTGTCCCCTACCCCCCACCTCCATCCCAACCCCTTCATTAAAAATGGCAAAGTGTGGGAGGTTCTGGATGGAAAACCTCCCTGTCTTTCTGCCTCCGGTTTTCAGTCTGAAGCTGACACTTTGCCAATCTTTAGGAAAATGCTACCCATGGGTTTTTACAATAATCAGCAATGTTTCACCAGATTGATTCCAGAGATGATGGGTTTGTCATAGGAAGAGAGATTGAACAGTTCAGGCCTATAGTCTCTGGAATTTAGAAGAATGAGGGGAGATCAAATTGAGGTATATAAGATGATAAAAGGTATGGATAAAGTCGAAGTGGAGCAGATGCTTCCTTTTGTGGGCATTCTAGGACAAGAGGTCATAGTTTTAGGATAACAGGTAGCAGATTTAAAACAGAATTGAGGAGAAACTACTTCTCCCAAAGAGTTGTGAATCTGGATTTTGCTACCCCAAAGTGCAGTGGATGCTGGGACAGTGAGTAAATTTAAGCCCATGTTAGACAGATTTTTAATTGGTAATGGGTCGATTATGGGAAGAAGGCAGGAAATTGGGAAGAGGAGAAAATCAGCCATAATCGAATGGGGGAGTTCACTTGATGGGCTGAATGGTCTAATTCAGCTTCTATTTCTTATGAATGATGGTTATTAATAGACTTTTGTTTCCAGATTTTCTGCCACAATGCGATCTGAACATGGATCCCCAGCACATTACTCTGCATCACTATTCCAGTAACAATCCCACAACACGACTACCAGTATTCAAACATACTCCAATCACATCACTCACCAACCCTGTTCACTCACAATGTCATGGCTTTGTGAATAACTTTTAACATTGTTCCATATCCCAGCTTTGAAGCAATATTCCCAAATTTCAAATGCCTTTCAAGCTGAGCACCGATGGATCTCGGATTTGAATCACAGGAATTTGGGAATAAAAGGGGAACGTGTTTCATTCTTCTTGACTGAGGGGTTAGCGCCTTATTCAGCTTTGGCAATTGAGTTTAAGGTTTAAACAATGCACCCAACTATGTTCATCAGTATGATTGCAAAGTGCTGGCAGAGGAGAAATTTAACGGGTGGAGTTCTCTGGCCATTTATGCTGGTGGGGTTTTCCAGTCCCGCTGCAGTGAAAGGAGATTTGGACTGAGCGCCAAATTCTCCATTCTGGCTTGCAGAAGCAGGGGGTGTGAACAACTTGAAAATTCATGCCAACATAGTCCATGTCCAAACTCCCTTAACAATTCATTACACCCACATACCTAATGAGCAAGATGTGAAAACATCAGCACAGTTGAATATTCAAGTTACTGCAAAGTGTCCCTGATTTAAAACCACTATTGTTTAGGCCTGTGTTCACACATTCCAAGCTTGTGGTTGGCAGCACATAGATTCAAATGTAATACTACTTTTGCCCAGATTTCCGCTGTTAATTCATAAGTCTCTTTGTGTTTATGTGAGCTGTCAATAATTTTGAATATATTTGCCATCGTTTTCTAGAAGTGCTGACTGAAGCTGTAGGTAAAAGACACCTCTGAGACTGTTAGTGAGTGAAAATACAGTAAGTTTTATTTCAAAAGCTTTTGGGAGAAACCTTGCCCCAACAGTGGCTTACCAAGCTTCTCATTGAACACAAATACAAGTGGGTATTTATACATTATGATTCTCAGCACCAGTCACGACCCAAACACTGGTATCCATAAGGACTTGCAACATTTCCGTTTCCAGCCAGGATGCAGCTCCCGGCTTCAACCAGGACTCACAGCCTATCTGGCAGCTTCAATCACGATGCAGGCATCGGTACCATCACAGTTCACAGCCTCTCCGGCGGTTCCAGTAGCTTCTCCGTTGAAGTTACTTGGGCAGTCGCGGCTGTCCTAGTAGGTCTCCTCCTGAGAAAAAGCCGGTATCGCAGTCTACCAGCTGCAGCGGTTTAATGCTGTTCAGTTAGCACAAACAGGTAAGGTTTGCAAAACAATATTCACATTGACTATCTGTCTTTATGGAAATGAAAGCTAAAGAATGAAAGACATGAACAAGTAAGGAAAACATGAATAAGTAATTTTATATTGATGCCAGCAGCAGTATAACCTTGAGGAGATTAGCCATGAGGAAGGGCTGTGTTTGTAATATATGCTAGATACAAAATGCATTAAATTCATTAACCCTTTCTCTACTTCACTGGCATCGATATCAGGATGGCACAGTGGCACAATGTTTAGTGCTACTGCCTCACAAGGACCTGGGTTCAATTCCCAGCTTGGGTGACTATCGGTGTGGAGTTTGCACGTTCTCCCCGTGTCTGTGTGGGTTTCCTCCAGGTGCTCCAGTTTCCTCCCACAGTCCAAAGACGTGTGGGGTTTTTTTATATTCATTCATGGGACATGGTGTCGCTGGCTGGCCAGCATTTATTGCCCATCCCTAGTCGCCCTTGAGAAGGTGGTGGTGAGCTGTCATCTTGAATCACTGCAGTCCATAGTCTATGGGTTGACCCACCTTGCCGTAAGGGAGGGAATTCAAGGATTTTGACCCAACGACTGCAGAAGAATGGTGATATATTTCCAAGTCAGCTTGGTGAGTGGCTTGGAGGGGACTTGCAGGTGGTGGTGTTTCCATTTATCTGCTGCCCTTGTTCTTCTAGATGGAAGTGGTAGTGGAGTTGGAAGGTGTTGTCTAAGGATCTTTGGTGAATTGCTGCAGTTCTTTTTGTGGACAGCACACACTGCTGCTACTGACTGTCGGTGTTGGAGGGATTGAATGTTTTTAGATGTGGTGCCAATCAAATGGGCTGCTTTGTCCTGGATGGTGGCAAGCTTCTTGAGTATTGTTGGAGCTGCACCCATCCAGGCAAGTGGAGAGTATTCCATTACACTCCTGACTTGTGTTTTGTAGATGATGGGTTAGGTGGCTTGGCCATACTAAATTGACCATTAGTTTCAGGGGGATTAGCAGGGTAAATACATGGGGTTGCAGGGATAGGGCCTGGGTGGGATTGTGGTCAGTGCAGACTCGATGGGCCGAATAGCCTGTTTCTGTACTTCAGGGATTCAATTAAATCTAATCAGAATTAGCAGAGTAGCTACTGAAATAAGTCTTGGAGGCAGAAGTCCCTTCACCAACATCCCTTTGTTTACAAACTCGAACAGCAGTACACAGAGTGCTAGTAGTTAGCAGTCTATCTCCAGGGGTGTCAGAGGAATCGACACTCCCAGTTAAGTATAAAGCAAAGAGTCATGATGGGTCCATCAATTGGATCCTTAATCAGGGAGTTCATACTCCAATAGGCCAACCTCAATGGTCTGATTGAAGTTATCACAGTGAGTAAGAACTGTAGTGAACTAGTGCACAGCAGTGAGTATCATGACAGTACTCTCTTCAGAGCAACCTTCTCAATGCATTGACTGGATATATTCAGACTAACTCGATGAAATTCCAAAAAAGCAGCTAGCAAGATGTTAATCTTGCAGACAAATTTATTTTCTTTTCAATCCTCCTGTGAAGATGAAGCTCTCTCTTCCCAGGTGCTGTCAGACCTGCTGAGTATTTCTAACATTTTCTGTCTTAATTTCAGCTTTCCAGCATCCACAGTATTTTGATTCTATGTTAGAAGATGAAATACAATCTGTCTTTCTTTCAGTGGTCCTCGGTATTTAGAATTTGGAAGGCTAAGCGACAAATGGATTTAAAATGAATGAAGATAATTTATATAAATGAAGCAATGGAGAGTGGATCTGGAGGAAGAAGACTGCCTGCAGGAATCGCAAATTAAACGTGGGTCTTAGAAACATAGAATCCCAGAAGGAGGTCTCTCAGCCCATTGCACCGACCACAATCCCACCCAGACCCTATTCCCATAACCTCACATATTCACCTCCCTAATTCCCTGATATTAATGTCAATTTACCATGGTCAATCTACCTAACCCAACATCTTTAGTCTGTGGGAGGAAACTGGAGCACCCGGAGGAAACCCACGCAGACACGGGGAGAACATGCAAACTCTGCACAGACAGTCACCCAAGGCCAGAATTGAACCCAGGTTCCTGGTACTGCGAGACAGCAGTGCTAACCGCTCTGCCACCGTGCCACCCCACAGTGGCAAACGTCATCCTCCAAATGTTTAAGATGTATTAATTATACTTCAAATTATACCTTAAGTATACTCCACTGGAATTGGGTATAATATTGTGAAAAAAATACTCTTTGTATTTGAACATCTTTATTACGATGAAATGAGTATTTGATCCTCTGAAGATTGTGAATGAGCTGAAATTTGAAAACAGAAGCTACGGCAGGACCAGGAGTCCGAGAGTTACTTCGATCAGTTTGTGGCTTAAAGTTTAATGAGAACAGAGAGAAGAATGATCATACACTCAAGCCCTTTCTGGTAAATTGAATTTGATCTGAAGGGGAACTGTCAAAGAGCTATACGTAAGTAATAAGCTAAGGATATGAATAATAAAATACACTAAATGTGGTTATTATGAATACATTAATTAGCTGTACAACCTGTAGGCACATGAGGCAAACTTGACGGAGAATAGCATAATGGAATGTTGCTGTATTGTGCACTTGGCTGAGCCATAATTGGCCCAATTTATCCCTAAATGTAATTTGGAGATAGAAGGACATTTCCTGAGGCCTCAGGCACAGTTGGCTGGGAGAAAAGCGAAGATCTTTTTTTTTGGAAGCAATCAAGTTTTATTCAATCGTAGAATTCCATTCACATCTGTCCACAATTAATGATGCTAACAATCTATTATTGCTGTCCAATTTCTCCATCTTCGTCACCATGCCATAGTTCAAATGGGGCGGCACGGTGGCACAGTGGTTAGCACTGCTGCTTCACAACACCAGGGACCCGGGTTCGATTCCTGCCTTGGGTCACTGTCTGTACGGAGTCTGCACGTCCTCCCTGTGTCTGCATGACTTTCCTCCAGGTGGTCCGATTTCCTCCCACAGTCAGAAAGACTTGCTGGTTAGGTGCATTGGTCATGCTAAAATCTCCCTCACTGAACCCAAACAGGCGCTGCAGTGTGGCAACTTGCGGGGGACGGGGGGGGGTTCAATTTAACTTCATTGCAGTGTTAATGTAAGCCTACTTGTGACATTAATAAATAAAATACCACCTTAATTCATGTGGAGGCAATGGCCTAGTGGTATTATCGCTAGACCGTTAATCCAGAAACTCAGCTAATGTTCTGGGACCCAGGTTTGAATCCTGCAAAGGCAGATGGTGGAATTTGAACTCAATAAGGAAATCCGTCATCCTTACCCAGTCTGACCTATATGTGATTCCAGAGCCACTCAGCTGCTCTCTGAAATGTGTACACAAAGTCTTAACAAAGAAATGAAATTGGTTGGGCCACAGCTCATGGTCTGACTTTCAAGAAGGCAGGCCACCACCACCTTCTGAAGGGCAATAAGGGATGGGCAATAACAGCCAGCGATGCCCATGTCTCATGAATGAATGAAAAACGTAGAGCACAGTGGCTAGCATTTCTGCTTCACAGCTCCAGAGACCTGGATTTGATTCCCATCTTGGTTCACTATCTGTGTGGAGTTTGCACATTTTCCTCGTGTCTACATGGGTTTCCTCCCACAGTCCAAAGATGTGCGGGTTGATTGGCCATGTTAAAAATTGCCCCTTAGTGTCTCGTGATGCATAGGTTAAGGGGATTAGTGGGTAAATATGTAGGGAAATGGGGTAGGGCCTGGGTGGGATTGTGGTCAGTGCAGACTATGGGTCAAATGGCCTCTTTCTGCACTGTAGGGTCTGTATGTCTCTCTCTCTATACAACATGCTTTCTGCCCCAACATGCAGTGCAGATAAAGAACAGGAATCCATTTGCTTTTAGCTTTACTTGTGATAACAACTTCTATTGGTATGGCAGCTTTCATGTAATGCAACAACCCAAGATGTTTCACAGGATCTTCATAAATAAAAGTTGGATTTGGAACTTCATGAGATTTTACAGCAGATGGCCAAAAAACATGCTGAAAAAAGTAGGTTTTCCTGAGCTTAAAGAAGGTAAGTGGCGCAGAGGGTTTTAGGCAGGGAGCTCCCGAGTTTAGGGCCTTGGCAGCAGCCATGGCCACCACTGATGGAGCAATTAAAATCAAGAATTCTCAAGAGGCCAGTGTTGGAGGAGTGCAGACATACAGGAGGGTTATGAAGTCAGAGGAGATTGGGCAGCAGAGAGGTCATGGAGAGATTCGAAGAGTATTTTTAAATTGAGGCATTACCTAACAGGCAGCCAACATGTCTCAGCGAGCATTGTGATGGTGAAGGTTAGAATGATGGACAACAGAGTGTTAGAAGATCTCAAGTTGACCAAAGGTAGAAAATGGAAGGTCGATCAGGAGTGCACTGAAGAGGTCAAACAGGCAAAGGAATGATTAAAGGTTTCAGGGGCAGATAAACTGGAGCATAGGGAGCTGCTTAGCTTAGTTGTCTAGATTGCTCCCATGTGGTTCAGAATAAGCGCAACACAACGAATACAGTTCCTATTCCAGTTGAGATAGGCTTGGTACCTATCAGTCTTACTGATAGAACCATAGAATCCCTATAGTGCAGAAATAGACCACCTGGCCCATTGGGTCTACACCAACTCTCTCATACAGGCCCTCCCCTCCACCCTATCCCTGTAAACCCACACATTGACCATGGCTACTACACTGAACCTACACATCTTTTGATACCAAGGGGCAATTTAGTATGGACAATCCACCTAACCTGCACCTCTTTGGACTGTGGAAGGAAACTAGAGCACCCGGAGGAAACCCATGCAGAACACGGGGAGAACAGACAAACTGTACACAGACAGTCACCCAATGGTGGAATCGAATCTGGGTTCCCGGCACTGTGAGGCAGCAGTGCTAACCACGATGTCATCGTAGAATGTGATTTTAAGTTTATCTCAAGATCAGATATAATACCAATGTTGCAAACATTCTGGTTGAGCCTCAAAAATTTGCCAGAGAGAAGGATGGAGTTCATGGCTAGGGAACAAAGTTTGAAGAGAGGATAATAGTCTCAACCCTCCCAAATTTAATTGGAGGAAGCTTTTATTCATCTGGTATTGTGTGTCAGACAGGCAGTCTGAAAATTTTTAGATGGAGGCGTCAAGAGGTGGTGGATACATGGGGCTGAACCTTGCCATCCTACATGCCGTTGGAATCGCAGGAGGCGGGACACAGACCTACAAAGGTCCATTGATTTTCCAGTCTTGGGATGAGCGTGGCCAGAAAATCCCACCTATAAAGTTGGGTGCCTTCATTGTATACGTGGAATCTGTCACTGAGGGGCACTATGCAAGTTAGGAAATGGACTGAGCGAATCTACACTCTCATCTCTGGACCAAGGGAAAATAATAGGACTTCTTCCCATGATGCTTCTTAAAGACTGCAGTGCCTTCAGGAAGGATAATCTGCATTCCCGTCACAGCATTACTCGCTGAACTCAATGAATTGTGGGGGAACAAGGGCTTTAATATAGTGTGAGTAAATTAGCCAATGATTTACTCAAGGTCAGTTGATACATACAGCAGATTGTGATAGATTTTAAGGAGAGTATTCAAAGCTCCTGCAATCACCAAGTGGCCAGAATTGGAGGAGAGCAGATTTACAGGAGGGTTATGAGGTTGGGGGAAATTAGGCAATAGTTGGATCTGCAACTATTGGCTATCTGAGTGAGGATGATTGTCTACCAAAAGTTTGAAGATGGCTGATGAGGCAGATTTGGGATCTGCAGACTTTATTACGTGTATGTTTTTCTCCTCCTGAGATGTCTGGCCATGTATTTTCAGTTTGGGTCACATGGCATAATCTTCTTACTGTTTTAGCTTTTCCTCATTGGATCTCAAAATGGGGGGACCCTAACCCACAGACCCCATCACCACCCGATCCAGTTCATGTCGATGGTCTCCCAGGAGCTTATGCCAATGTTGCATTTCTTCATGTTGGGTTTCAGCACATCCATGAAGTACTTCTTCTGTTCTGCTCTGGTGTGTCTGCCCTGACAGAGCTGGGAGAAGAAAACCTACTTTGGAAGCCTGGAATCTGACATCCAAACTCTATAGCCAACCCAACAAAGCTGATGGCAGATGATTGTAGCCTCAATGTGTGTGGTGCCTGTTTGTGAGAGGACATTGATGTTTGTGGACCATATGTAATATCCTCCCCGGCAACATTGATCCTTTAACCTCAGTGCTTTGAGGTGCCTCCTGTACATTGTCCAGGTTTCAGCTCCTTGCTGTAAGGAAGGATCAGGGTCATATTGTAGAACATGAACTTTGGATTTAGTTTTGATATTGCAATCTCCAAACACTCGCTTCCTTGGGTAGCCAAAGATGTGCAAAAGATTTCAGACAATGCTGGATTTCTTTGCTAGCCTCCTCTAAAAGCGAACTCCCAAATTACTGGAAGGGTTTCACAATTCCAGGTGCCCATCCTTAATCCTAATCAATGGGGCTGGGCATGGGCATTTGAAGCTTGCTGATGGAGGACTTTGGCCTACTGAGTATTGAATGTAAGTGCCACCTTCTTGTGTGCCTCAGTAAATATGTCATTGATTCTCTGCAGATCCATTTCCCACACAGCATTTACTGCAGCATCATCAACTTATTGAAGTTCAATGATTGTATCAACCTGCTCTTAGCTTTTGATTAGGCTCGTCCGAGATTAAATAATTTATTATCCATTGGACAAATAAGCTGCAGTCCAGCAGGTTTGTCCCTAGCAAGACAGAGCGTGGCAGCAAGGAAGATCAGAAAAGAGCTTTACTCCTGTTTAAACCTCAAAAGGGGCTGTAATTGATCCATTATGAAGGGTCACAGCTCACACAGCATCGTAAAACAGGCAAAAGATGGTGACAGATTTTGAAGGGCATCCATACTTCAGCAGAATCCTCCAGAGTGCCTTACAATTGGCACATTCGAAGGCCTTTGTCAAGATAAGGTCAATGTTGCTTGCGCCATTTTACTTGTTGTTGGCAAGCTGTACAGATTGTGTTGGCTGTGCTTTTTGATGACCAAAACCCACCTTGAGATTCAGGGAGTAGATCTTCAACATGTGGAATGAGACGGATCAAAAGAGTTCTTGGAAAGACCTTTCCTGCAATGGAAAGCAAGGATATGTCTCTGTAATTTCCTCAGTTAGAGTTGTCCCCTTTCTGGAAGATTGTCACAATCATGGTGTCCTTGAGATTATTTGAGACGACTTCTTATTTGCAGAGTTGCAGGTTAAGGGCTAGGATCTGTAATGTTATTCCTCATTCTTAAAGATTTCAGAAGGGATTCATCACCTCCTACCGCTTTATTTTTCTTCATTTATGGAGAGGTGTTGGTCTAGTGGTATTATTGTTGGACTATTAATCTAGAAACTCAGCTAATGATCCGGGGACTGGCGTTCGTATCCTGGCATGGTAGGTGGTGGCATTTGAATTTAATAAAAAATATCTGGAATTAAGAATCTACTGATGACCATGAAACCATTGTCAATTGTTGGAAAAACTCATCTGGTTCACCAATGTCCCTTTAGGGGAGGAAATCTGCCGTCCTTACCTGGTCTGGCCGACATGTGATTCCAGAGCCACAGCAATGTGGTTGAGTTTAACTGCCCTCGGGCAACTAGGGATGGGTAATAAATGCTGGCCAGCCAGTGATGCCCATGTCCCACAGATGGATAAAATAAAATTGTGTGATGGCTTTCCTCAGCTTCTTAGATATTGGCAGAGTTCTGTGCCCATCTCTTACTGGGAGTTGTGGGATAGCAATGAAAATATTCTCTTCAACAATAGACTCTTGATTGAAAAGTTCTTCAAAAACAGATATTGACATCTTCCTTGATCAGATCTCCCCTGTCTTCAGGCCTCAGAGCGGCTGAGCCCTGAGTAGGCGGGACATAAATGCTCTTTGTGGCAGTGAATAAACCCTGGATATCACTCACATCAGCGAGATGTTGAACTTCTTTTGCCTTGTCTGCCCACCACATGGCCAGAATCTGCATTACATTGTGACAGCTGAGGCGACATTTCATTGTCATGTATTGACACAGCAGTGGGAATTCTCCAACCTCGCCCGCAGGGCTGGGATTATCCAGTCCCACTGATGTGAATGGAGAATTGGCCGAGCGCCAAGTTCTCCATTCTCACAGGCAGCGATAGGAGGGCACACGAGATGGGAAAATTCCGGCCAGCAACTTACTATGGTGGCACAGTGGTTAACACTGCTGCCTCACAGTGCCACGGACCCGGGTTCAATTCCAGCCTCAGGTGATTGTCTAGGTGGAGTTTGCACATTCTCCCCGTGTCTGTGTGGATTTCCTCCAGCTTTCTTCTCACAGTCCAATGATGTGCAGGTTAGGTTGTTGACCATGCTAAATTGCCCCTTAGTGTCAGGGTGACTCGCAAGGTAAATATCTGGGGTTATGGAGATAAGACCTAGATGGGATTGTTGTTGGTGATGGGTTGAATGGCTTCTTTTGCACTGTAGGGATTCTAAATGATGACAGAAAAATAGATTTACAACAATAGGAAATAAGGTTTGGACAGGAAATGTGTGACCCAGACAATTTAGAAGAGATAAGTCTGTTTATCTGCTAGCAAAGAAACCGTGCATTCACTCCTCTGATGTTCATATTAATATCTTTTATTAACTTACATGTCTTCTCATAAAAGGAAGCTCAGAGTACAAACAGCCTAGCAGATGCACTACAGGCACAACCAAAACACACTCTGGAGACCCTGTGCATCTTCAATATTTTCGGTATGTCCGCATAACAATAGAAAGAGATGAAGATGGAGAGCTAGTGTGAATCTAGACTGAAAAGCTATCAAGGTTATTAGGACAACCTATCTCCTTCTAGGCTTCCTGCATTTATTGTTCTTATTGCCTTTGACGCTGTGTTAGTGAGATAGACCAAACAATTACCAGTAAATTGAAACTCAAACTGCTGGGAATGCACGTCAGAAATCCCAGTGTGCGCTTTCTGCCATTCAATTTATTAAGTTACCGGTGATTAAGCTTCTTCCTGAAACGGCCACAGAATCACAGAAGACTACAGTACAGAAGAGGCCCTTCGGCCCATTGGGTCTGCACCAACGCATGAAAAACCCTGACCTGCCCACCTAATCCCACTTGCTAGCCCTTGGCCCATATGGCATGCCAAGTACTCCTACAGGTACTTCTTAAAGGATGTGAGACATCCCGCCTGCACCACCCTCCCAGGCAGCGCATTCCAGACCCTCACCATCTTCTGGGTAAAAAAAGATTTTCCTCAAATCCCCCCTAAACCTTCCACCCCTCACTTTTAGTTTGTGTCCCCTCATAACTGACCCTTCAACTAAGGGGAACAGCTGCTCCCTATCTACCTGTCCATGTCCCTCATAATCTTAAACACCACAATCAGGTCAAAACTATCACTTAAATATCAATCACCTGTCTAATTCATGGGGAAGATACCTGTCCCTCTACAATAAGGAAAAGTTTGTCTCAGTCCAATTAATTGCGATTCTTCCTCTATCTCTCTCCATTTTGATCATTCTCTTCAATAACCACCTTCTAATTCATTTATTAGCTTATCTCACCTACTGATTCTCCCACCTTGCGTGATGGCAAACCCCTCAGGGTAGAAAAGCATCGTGGGTGATAGTACAAAGTGGGGATCATTATATCAGCTGGCCACTTTAAACTCCCCCCACCAACTCCACATTCAGTTCCATGAACTTCAATGAATCTAAGCATTTTGAGATATGTAGAGATGAGGTAAAGTTCTACATAAATGCAAGACTTTCTTTCTCAATGGATCTGTATATCAAATGGGGCCCATACAAGTTGGCCCATGCAATACCAACTAATTAGTGCTACTGTCTAAAACTACAATCCACCTTCTCACCTTGGATTAGACCTAGCGAGTTCAGGAAACGTCTTGGGAAAAAATTTGACATAACTTAATATCGATTTGAGGGGGGGGTCGGTCAGTTCAGTTGGCTAAATGGCTAGTGTGTGGTGCAGAATGATGCCAACAGCCAGGGTTGAATCCCTGAACCAGCTGTGGTAATTGGAAGGCCAGACCAACCTCCTGAGATTGCCCCAGCTTAATGTGAAGTGGCGTCCCTCAATCCACATAAGCAACACAGCACGGTGGCATAGTGGTTAGTTAGCACTGCTGCCTCACAGCGCTAGGGACCTGGGTTCAATTCCCAGTTTGGGTCACTGTCTGGGCAGAGTCTGCACGTTCTCGCCATGTCTGCATGGGTTTCGTCTGGGCACTCTGGTCCAAATGGTCCCATGGTCCAAAAGACATGCTGGTTAGGTGCATTGGCCATGTTAAATTCTCCCTCAATGTACTTGAACAGGTGCCAGAGTGTGGCAACTAGGGGATTTTCACAGTAACTTCATTGCAGCTTTAATGTAAGCTTACTTGTGATACCAGTAAGCATTGAAGTGTGGTGAATAGAGGATTTTCACAGTAACTTCATTGCAGTGTTAATGTAAGCCTACTTGTGACTAATAAACTTAAACTGTCTCTCTAACAGAGAGAGAAGTGGTCTCATGGTGCCACTGAACCAGAAGCTCTGGGTTCAAGACCCACACCAGGAGTTGGTGACCAAGGGGAGTGTGTTCATAACGTAGACTATTCCCTCATTATTATTGGTCAATATCCTGGAAGCCCCTCCTTCATACCATCAGCACAAGGAGTGGATTGTCCAATGACAAGAACCAACAACACCACCTTCTAAGGGCAACTAGAAATGGACAATAAATGCAGTCATGCCAGGATTGCCTCATCCTGAGAACCATGTACAAAAGCACAAGCATAATGAACTCATCTTTCTGACTTTGTGCGTGTCATATTTAAGATGAATGAAGGCACAGAGTGTAAGAAAATTACCTCATTAATTCACCCTCATGTTCAAAGAAAGGGAAGGAATACTATTTAAGTACATAGCTTCAAATCCTGAGCCTGTTAAACATTTATATCTCACATTTTTCAGTACCCCTTTCTGTAATGTGTGGTTGCATATTACTGTAAGGTTGAATTTTGAATGACATTGCATTCATATCAAAAACTTCAGTGTCCTGTAGTTAAAGCTTTTCATATCCTCGGAAAAATACCATCCTCATTACAGTGGGCTTTGGGGTCGTAATTTGAGGAGAAGTGGTAAACCTTTTAGGACTGAGGTGAGGAGAAATTTCTTCACCCAGAGGGGGGTGCATATGTGGAATTCACTACCACAGGAAATACCTGAGGCTGATTTCAAGAAGAAATAAGGTCTAGCTCTTAGAGCTAAAGGGATCATGAGATATTGGGGGGGAAGGCATAATCAGGACATTGAATTTGATGATCAGTGGAGGATCCATTCTTTTATTTAGTTTATTTATTTATTAGTCACAAGTAGGCTTACATTCACACTGTAATGAAGTTACTGTGAAAATCCCCTAGCCGCCACACTTCAACACCTGTTCAGGTACACTGAGGGAGAAGTTAACATGGCCAATGCACATAACCAGCCCACCCCTCCACCCTATACCTGTAAACCTGCACATTTACCAAAGGGTTGACTGGCCTACCCCTGCTTCGAGTTTCTATGTTTCTATGTGTGTGAGATCAGTGCTGGGGAAAAGAGGATTTGATCAATTCTGCCACTCACGGTCCTGTATTACCAGTGCAGATACTATCACAGCTCCTCGTAGAATGAAGGCTAAATACTGTGGATGCTGGAATCTGCAACAAAAACAGAAAACGCTGGAGAAACTCAGCAGGTTTCTCAGCCTCTGTGGCAGAGAATAGAGGGAATGTTTCAGAATGACCCTTCGTCAGAGCATATAGAATAACACAGTTTCTAACCAAGATTGATCCCAATCTTAAAGGAGTTCCTCCAACTGCGACACTGCAGCATTACATGTCCTAACTTTCTCATTTTCCCTAACATATTTTGGGGGCAGCACAGTAGCACAGTTGTTAGCACTGCTGCTTCGCAGCACTGGGTTCAATTCCCGGCTTGGGTCACTGAATGTTTGGAGTCAGCAGGTTCTCCCCATGTCTGCATGGGTTTTCTCCGGGTGCTCCAGTTGCCTCCCAGAGTCTGAAAGACATACTGGTTAGATGCATTGACCAGAACAGGTGCCGGAATGTGGCAACTAGGGAAATTTCACAGTAACTTCGTTGCAGTGTTATTGTACGCCTTACTTGTGACTAATAAATTTACTTTGTTAACTCTGAGGTTACAATTTTTCAGGCTTAATGCCCGATTATTAGCTCAACAAATCTCAAATAGACAACGAACAAACATCAGGTCACATACTTACCTCCAACTGACAATGATGGAAAGCTGTAAGTGGGTTTGGGAATATTTCTTCTGTTTAATGTTCTTGGAAAAATCAGAAATGTTTCTTTTGAGCAATTTTAGTTAAAAATATCAAAGCAGAAAATCATCTTCTGAATGGTAGTTTATAATTTTGCTACTTGCAGGAACCAGAGGAATGTCTCTACTTTCTGTGAATCATTGAATCCTACAGTGCAGAAAGAGGCCATTTGGCCAACTAAGCCTGTACCAACTACAATCTCATCCAGGCCCTATCCCCATGCATTTATCCTAGCTAGTCCCCCTGACACTAAGGGGCAAATTAGCATGGCCAATCCACCTAACTCGTCCATTCTTTGGAAGAAACCAGGGCACCTGGAAGAAACCCATGCAGACATGGGGAGAATGTGCAAACTCCACACAGACAGTGACCCAGCGAACCCAGGTCCCTGACACTGTGAGACAGCAATGCTAACCACTGTACCAGCATAACATGAATAACATGGAGTAAATCCAAACTGGTGGAGTTTTGTGACGTAGCTTAATGACAGCTGGACGTAGAATAGTGCAGGGCAGAAGGAAGCATTCAGGTGTGTGACATGGCATCTCTTTCAAACAGCAACTCAGTCACGCTTGCCCACTTTTTCCCCACATCCCTGAGATGGAACGCAACATTAGGGCCGGAAATTTACCAGCCCACCCACCATGGGAATCGGAGCAGGCGAGGAGCGGACCATGGAGAGGCACTGTAGGGATTCTAAGATTCTAATCTATAAAGAACGGGGGTAAAAATAGCAAAATAGCTTTGAATGGATGGAATTTGGCAAAAACAACCTTTTAAAATGATGATAGAACTCCAATGCCAGACCCCTCCCCTTGCATGTGGCAATGCTCACATAGTAACATAGGGAGCGCATACAGAGACAACATTGCTGTTAAAAGTATTCCAAAGCCATTAAGTGTGTCAGGCCTTGAGCTCAGCTGCTTACTAGATTTGTCATTCCCCATTTGCTATGTAATCTCTCACTTATCTTTCCAGTATATTCATTGCCTCCCTGGTGATATTTCAGAATCTTTCCATCGGTTGAACTCAGTAATCCCAGGCACATGTTGGTTTGTTACTTTCCACTAATCATCCTGCGCTTACATTCTGGACAGGGCAATCTGCAGAGCAACAGTGTACACAAATCAACAATTTATTAACTCCTTCTTTGAGAGCTGCCTGACTTTGTACACAGCTATTACCATCATACAGAGGTAAGTATGAGGCCTGACATTTGGCCTGAAACTCAGTGATCGGTTGAGATTTGTTGAGTTTATAATCTGGCATTAGCAGTAATAATGTCACATAAGCTGCGATCATATGGGTGGGGAAGGGTGGGGGGATGCAGGGAAGGGAATGGTGGTACAGAGGGGGATAATGTTCCCTTGTGCGCTCTTAACCCAGAGATTAAAATAAGGATTAACAAAGAGATTAAATACAAGCATGTCCAGCATTTTTGTGGAAGAAGTGAGATTTGGAAAATAATTCTGCAAGTCCTTAATCATCACCATTATTTTTTAGCTGGGAATTATGTAACAAAATGGCTGAATTGAGCCATTTCGGGGGAGGAACTGTGTCACAGTGTTTAACACTGCTGTCTCACAGTGCCAGGGACCTGGGTTCGATTCCTGGCTTGGGTCACTGTCTGCGTGGAATCTGCGTGTTTACTCCGTGTCTGCATGGGTTTCCTCCGCAGTCCAAAGATGCGCAGGTTAGGTGGATTGGCTATATTAAATTGCCCCTTAGCATCAGGGGGATTTTCACAGTAACTTCATTGCAATTTTTTTTTCTGGGGACTAGCTAGGGTAAATGCACAGAGTAATGGGAATGAGACCTGGGTGGTTGGTGCAGACTTGATGGGTTGAATGGCCTCATTCTGCACAGTAGGGATTCCATGATTCTATGAATTCACCTTGTAGTTTTGGTGAGACCGTATCTACTCAGCCAGATCTCCCAATGCCGTTTCTATATCACAGATCTGAAATGCTTGACTACACTCCTGACCATTCCCCAACTTCAGAAAGCACTCTCCACGCTTGCTGAGCTATCTGGCATTGACAGCCTTTGTCTCCTTAGCAACTGGAGCTGCAGAAACACAGATGCAAGCAGACTACTTAACTCAGGCTGTAATCATAGAACTGGAGGACCTGAGTATAAAATTAGCACACCACAAGTGAGACCAGATATAAAACTCTGCATCCCTCCTGCAGGACAGTCGAGGTTTGAATAGCATTAACTTCTGCTGCTGGGAGCCGTTGTCAATTACGTCCTAATTGCAGCATTAATAACGAGGCAGGCAGAATGAATATAGACAGATCGGATCAAATCCACCACTGGAAACATCGGTTGCTTGTGCTACTGGGGCTCTGGACCTGTCCGCTATGGGCTACAAGTAGCTAGAGCTGTATATTTTGACATCCTTGCAACATCAGGAAGAAGTACGATGGTGTTTTTTCTGTTCTTTACTGTTGCATCTGTTGGGAGATTAACTAGGTATGATGGAACTCATGACTGGCCAAATGGAATAGCCTGAGGAAGGTTAATGTACTGTCCCATGTTTGCTGCATGCTGATACTCAAGCCTATTTCTGCTCTTTATAAATTTTAACTCATTCTTTAAATGTTATTAGATCTGGAGAAACAGCAAACTGTCCCACCAATTCTACTTGCCACCAGATGTATTGGGGGAGGTGCTGGTGTAGTGATATTATCACTGGACTAGTAATCCAGGCTAATTATGCTTTGGGGACATGAGATCACATCCCATCATGGTAGCTGGTGGAATTTAAATTCCGTTCATAAACCTGGATTATAATGAGAAGGGAAAGTCTGACTTGGAAAGCCATTGCAGTTGCTAAGCCCAACCACTAGTTACAACCACTTCATTTCAGAAAGCAGAAATTCAAGCAGGAGGGCCACAACGATATCTCACAAGAGACTGACTGGAAATCATCTGGGGTTGAATTTTTCCATTCCGTGCGCCACGGGAATCTTAGCAGGTGAGAGGCAGACCATGGAAAGGTCTGCTAACCTCAGGCAGGATTTTCCAGTTTATGAGCAAGCTGCTACTGACTCAGAAGTTCAAACCCCATCATTTATTAGTGTCAACAAGTAGGCTTACATTAACATTGGTACGAAGTTACTGTGAATATCCCCTAGTCGCCACACTCCGGCTCCTGTTCAGGTACACTGCGGGAGGATTTAGCACGGCCAATGCAGCGGTCCTTCTGACTGTGGGAGGAAACCAGAGCACCCGGAGGAAACACATTCAGACATGAGGAGAACATGCAGACTCCGCACAGACAGTGACCCCCAAGCCGAGAATCGAATCTGGGTCTCTGGTGCTGTGAGGTAGTAGTGCTAACCACCATGCCATCTTCATAAACCAGTGAAAGGATGCTGCTGAGTTTGATGAGATGCTAAACTACAGCTTTGTTTATCTGTTCTGATTTCCTTGGTTAAGAAGTTCCTGATATCCAATCTACATCAATCGTATACAAGCAGGGGAAAGAGTGTAACATAGCAAAATTTGCTGACAACATGAAAATATGTGGGAAAACAGGCTGTGATAAGGAGATAAAAAGTTTATAAATAGATATTGACAGACTAGAAGAAAGGCCAGACTCTGGCAAATAGAATTTAATGTGGAAAAATGCAAGATTATCCATTTTAGCTAGAAAAATAAAAGGGCAAATTACTATTTAAATGGGAAACAGATTCAGAAGGCAGAGGGATCGGGGTGTCCTTGTGTATGAACCCTAGAAAGTGGGTATGCAAGCACAGAATATTATAAGGAAGGCAAATGAAACCTTGGCATTTACTGCAAAGGGTCTAGGGTATAAAAGGCAGAGAAGTGTTGTTACAATTGTATAAGGCATTGGTGAGACCATTCTAGGAATATTATGTTCAATTCTAGCCACCTTCTTTGAGGAAATTCTATCTGCCAGATTCTGGCCTTTCTTCTAGTCTGTCAATAACCATTTATAAACTCTTTATCTCCTCATTACAGCCTTCTTTCCAACATATTTTCATGTCGTCAGCAAATTTTGCAATGTTACACTCTGTTCCTGTTTGTAAATTATTGATGTAGATTGGAAATCAGGAACTTCTTAACCAAGGAAATCAGAACAAATAAACAAAGCCATAGTTTAGCATCTCATCAAACTCAGCAGCAACCCTTCACTGGTTTATGAGGATGACACAGTGGTTAGCACTGCTGCCTCACAGCAGCAGGGACCCAGATTCAATTCTCAGCTTGGGTCACTGTCTGGTGACGGTTCAGAAGGAGTTCACTAGGTTGATTCCAGGTTTTAAGGCTGTTGTATGAGGAATGGTTGAGTAGCTTGGGCTTGTACTCACTGGAATACAGAAGAGTGAGGGAGGATTTGATTGAGGTATATAAAATACTCGACGGAGTTGGTAAAGTAAATGTTAACCAAATGTTCCCTCTTCTAGGGAACAGTCTAGGGCAAGCGGTCATAGTAGTAGAGTAAGAGGGGGGAGAATTAAGACAGAGATAAGGAGAACCCTCTCACAGAGGGTTGTGAATCTATGGAATTCACTGCCCCAGAATGCAGATGACGCAGAAGCAATCAATGAATTCAAGAAAGAGATAGGTAAATATTTGATCAAAAGCAACACAAACGACTATGGGGGGAAGGTAGGGAAGTGAAGTTAGGATGAGATGGAGATCACCTGTGATCAAATAGAATGGTGGAGTAGCTTGAAGGGCTGGATGGCTTACTCTCGCTCCTAATTTCAATGTTCCTGTGTTCCCACCCAAAGCTCTCTCGAGTCTGCTTTGAAACCACTAACTAGACAAGAGCATGCACATTATCCTTGTATATTTCTGTGTTTCAAACATATGTTACCTACCATACCAGGAATCAGTGGTGTACCATTTCCAGTGCCCTTTGAATTGCTACAAATAATTTGCAGAGAACTACAAAGATGTGCAGGTTAGGTGGATTGGCCATACCAAATTGCCCCTTAGTGTCAGGGGGATAAGCAGGGTAAATATGTGGAATAGGGCCTGTGTGAGATTGTTGTCAGTGCAGGCTCAATGGGCCGAATGGCCTCCCTGTATATTGTAATGATTCTATTATATTCTATTCCAACAAATGCAAGTTTTAATGACATATTATAATGGCTGCATTCCAGAAATTAATACATCTTCAAGTGTTTTGGCAAGTGTGGGCGGAACTTCCCAATCTCACCTGATGGAAAAGACATTTGGAGCACTGGGTAACAAAACTGTTTGGCAAAGTTTGAAATTTCTGGTATGAAAATTGCTGTTTCAGTGAGAAGCAAATTCAATCGCCACTTTATTCACAGAATCCTTGGCACCAATTGCTTCTTCATCAGTGTAATTTATCGTGAATACGCATTAACACAATCTAAAGCACTTCTCGTGCTTTAGATATAAAATGATATTGTGTTTTGAGGTAAATATTTAACATTTGCTTACCTCCTTATGACTGGGAAAGTGTGCAGTTTGGTATTGGTAAGGGATGCTATTTAGAGGTATGGCGTCCATTAGAGAAGAACTGTGCCATGCTGCACTGAAAATCCCTTGGCCATTTCTGCTCCCATAGCCAATCTCCAACATGGCAAAAGTTGGGATGCCATAGTTAATTACCAGTGTTCCTGGCTTAGAAAGGGATTACAGAACACCCAGGACTTCTGTTCCCAATCACTAACCACTGCCCATCACTTCAAAATATGTACAAATGGCTGCTGGGTTAAAATGAGGTCAGATCAGCCTGTGATGTTCTCAGTGGCTTACTCACTATCTCATTATCCAGGTTCAATAATCAACAAATATCTGGGCTACTGGTTGAGCTTGTGCCACCTACCCCAATAAAAGTAAAAGTCTATGTATTAGTGTCACAAGTAGGCTTACATTAACACTGCAATGAAGTTACTGTGAAAATCTCCTAGTCGCCACACTCCAGCGCCTGTTCGGGTACACTGGGGGAGAGTTTAGTACGGCCAATCCAGCTTACCAACACGTCTTTTGGACCAAGGGAAGATACTGGAGCACCTGGAGGAAACTCACGCAGACACGCAGGCCAGAATTCTCCCATCCCAGAATTTTAGTGGGTGGTTTGCAGACTATGTGAAACCCGATTGACAGTCAGGTGGGAATTTCCGGCTTTTAGATTAGAGTGGCCGGAGAATTCCGCCAGGAAGAACGTGCAGATTCCATATGGAGAGTGACCCAAGCCCAGAATCGAACCCAGGTCGCTGGCGCTGTGAGGCAGCAGTGCTAACCATTGCGCCATCATGCTACCCCAGGACCTTGAATAAAACTTTCAATAGTGAAGTGGGAAAGAAAGATAATTGGGCCTGATTTTAACTCTGTCGAAATGAATGGATTTTGAGTGAGTTAAAATTCGGTCCAATATTCTGTAAATTTCTGTTCTGTTTATTCTAGACCCAAATTAGCATTTTTTGTTTGACTGGCACAAGACTGGAAACTCTAAAGAGTTTTATTTGAGCCATTAGTTGGCATTTGAATCCTCCAACTGAGAGTGTTGGTGTTTCTGAATTAGATTGATTAGATTAGATCTGTGGATAACCTCAGAATAGGATACTGACTTGCCTGGAAATTAAAATGCTAATTAACAGATTCCTGTGACAATTTTAACCTTATCATTGAATCAATGTAGTTCTTGTGATTCCACTGCCGACATCTTATATTTCCAGGTTAGAATTAGTCTATACGGAGGGAGATGTCATAGAACATAGAATCCCCACAGTGCAGAACGGGACCATTCTGTCGAGTCTGCACCGAATCTCTGACAGAGTATCTTACCCAAGCCCCTCTCCCCCCAGTCCTATTCTTGTAACCGCACACATTTTACCATGGCTAATCCATCTAACCTACACATCTTGGGACAACAAGGGGCAATTTATTTTCACCATGGCCAATCCCCCTAGCCTGCACATTTTTGGACTGTCGGAGCAAACCAGAGTACCCGGAGGAAACCCATGCGGGCACGAGCAAAATGTGCAGACCCAAGCCTGAAATTGAACCCAGGTCCCTGAGGCAGCAGTGCTGACCGCTGTGCTACTGTGCTGTTCATATCGACAAGAGCATCAGCAAAAAGTGGAGGTGAGTTTCTTGGACTGGATGGATCTTTCACTTTGCTGGTTTCTTCATTGTCAAGAGGTGGGGGGGGGTCTTTGATCCATTTAAATGACCTTATAATTAATTTTCCATCAAAGCATCAAGTGTTTGACATTATGATTGCTATATTTCAGTAGCTTTGGTAGTCAATGTACTTTCTTTTCTACTTCGGTTTGGGAAAGAGTTGCATTATTAATCACTGGTATAGTCATAAAAAGGACACAAATAGTAATGCTGAGGTAGCCCCTCAGAATCCATTGCAAACAACCTGATACTCTTTAAGTTGCAGCGCCATGTACTCGAAACAGGTTTCAGGCCTTTCACTTGTTCCTCAACAGTGTTAAACGTGAACAAAACACCTTGACGTTTTTATGAGCTGTGGTTTATTGCTGGTGACTTATTGCCATGTTTATGGGAGCTGTTTGAATGTTTCATTAGACACTTGACATTTGACAAATAGCTTAACAAATGTCTCCGACTGAAGTGCGTGTGTAACCACTGAATAGAAGCTCGTTTCCCCTCACGCACTTCACTCTTGTTTTCCAAAACCCTTTTTTGGGCAAGGGTATGTACACCAAATAACATTTCTGGAAAGGAAGTTAATAGTTCTCCCTTTCCTTTGTTGTGGCTTTGAATTGTGAGGCGACCACACATGAGACTTTCAGTTGACAACAGGCTCATAAAACCTTCATAATACTCTACTTAAACCATGAGTAGGAGATAATTGAGGGCAGATTGATGAGGGGTCAGTGTTTGTACAAAGCGTGCAGGAAGGTTTTTTGTCTCAGTATGTAGACAGGCCAACTAGAGGTGAGGCTATATTGGATTTGGTGCTGGGAAATGAGCCAGACCAGGTGCTAGACTTGGAAGTTGGTGTGCATTTTGGTGATAGTGACCACAATTCGGTTACGTTCACCTTAGTGATGGGAAGAGATAGGCATGAACCTCGGGTCAGCAATTTTAGCTGGGGTAAGGGCGATTATGAGGCTATCAGGAGTGAATTAGGAAGCATGGATTGGATTAGGGGATTACAGGGACTGGGAACGTCTGAAATGTGGAGTTTTTTCAAGGAGCAGCTACTGCGAGTCCTTGATAGGTATGTCCCTGTCAGGCATGGTGGATTTGGTAGATCTAGGGAACCGTGGTGCACTAAAAGAGTTGAGTCGATGGTTAAAAAGAAAAAGGAGGCTTATGTTCGGATGAGATTGGAGGGCTCAGATAGTGCACTAGAAAGCTTTAGATTGGCTAGGAGGGAGTTGAAGAGTGAGTTGAGAAGGGCTAAAAGAGGACATGAGAAGACTTTGGCTGATAGGATTAAGGAGAATCCTAAGGCGTTCTATAGGTATGTCAAGAACAGAAGGTTGGTCAGGGCAAGATTAGGGCCAGTTACAGACAGCAGGGGGAAGTTGTGTGTGGAACCGGAGGAGATTGGAGAAGTATTGAACCAATATTTCTCTTCGGTGTTCACGCAGGGAGACATGAATATAGCTGAGGAGGACATTGGGTTGCAGGGGTGTAAAATAGACAGTATTACGGTTGATAAAGGGGATGTGCTGGAAATTCTTGAGGGGCTGAAAATAGATAAGTCCCCTGGTCCGGATGGGATCTACCCTAGGATTCTCTGGGAGGCTAGAGAGGTGATTGCAGAGCCTCTGGCTCAGATCTTCAGGTCGTCATTGGTCTCTGGTGTAGTCCCGGAGGATTGGAGGATAGCGAATGTTGTCCCATTGTTTAAGAAGGGGAACAGAGACTTTGCCGGGAATTATAGACCGGTGAGTCTTACTTCTGTTGTGGGCAAGGTTTTAGAAAAAATTATTAGGGATAGGATTTATAGTTATTTGGAGTGTAATGAATTGATTAGAAATAGTCAGCATGGTTTTGTAGCGGGTAGGTCGTGCCTTACTAACCTTATTGAGTTTTTTGAGAAGGTGACCAAAGAGGTGGATGGGGGCAAGGCAGTTGACGTGGTATACATGGATTTTAGTAAGGCGTTTGATAAGGTTCACCATGGTAGGCTTCTGCAGAAAATGCAGATGTATGGGATTGTGGGTAATCTAGGAAGTTGGATCAGGAATTGGCTATCAGATAGGAGACAGAGGGTGGTGGTGGATGGTAAATATTCATCATGGAGTACAGTTACGAGTGGTGTGCCTCAGGGATCTGTTTTGGGGCCACTGTTGTTTGTAATTTTTATTAATGATCTGGATGAGGGTATAGTTGGGTGGATTAGTAAATTTGCTGATGACACCAAAATTGGAGGTGTGGTAGATTGTGAGGAAGGGTGTCATAGTCTGCAGGGAGACTTAGATAGGTTGCAGAGCTGGGCCGAGAGGTGGCGGATGGAATTTAATGCGGAGAAGTGTGAGGTAATTCACTTTGGTAGGAGCAACAGATGTGTCGAGTATAGGGCTAACGGGAGGACTTTGAATAGTGTGGATGAACAGAGGGATCTAGGTGTGTGTGTACATAGATCCCTGAAAGTTGGGAATCAAGTAGATAAGGTTGTTAAGAAGGCGTACGGTGTCTTGGCGTTTATTGGTAGGGGGATTGAATTTAGGAGTCGCAGTGTAATGTTGCAACTGTACACTACTCTAGTGCGGCCGCACTTGGAGTACTGTGTGCAGTTCTGGTCCCCGCATTACAAGAAGGATGTGGAGGCGTTGGAGAGGGTGCAGAGGAGGTTTACTAGGATGTTGCCTGGTATGGTGGGGAGGTCCTATGAGGAGAGACTGAGGGATTTAGGGTTGTTTTCGTTGGAAAGAAGGCGGCTAAGAGGGGATCTTATTGAAACATATAAGATGATTAGAGGTTTAGATAGGGTGGATAGTGATAGCCTTTTTCCTCGGATGGAGAAAGCTAGCACGAGGGGGCATGGCTTTAAATTAAGGGGGGGTAGCTACAGGACGGATGTCAGGGGTAGGTTCTTTACCCAGCGGGTGGTGAGGGATTGGAATGCCCTGCCTGCTGCGGTTGTAAATGCGTCTAGTTTGGGGGCGTTTAAGAGATCTCTGGATAGGTTTATGGACGAAAAGGGATTGGTATAGGCTAGTGGGTCATTGTTTTTGTAGCTGGTCGGCGCAACATCGTGGGCCGAAGGGCCTGTTCTGCGCTGTAATGTTCTATGTTCTATGTTCTACTTCACTCCTAATGATCTCTCTTCTTTGTCCCCCCACCCTTAATTGGGAATGTAACATTCCATTGCAGTATATGTTGGAGGAATGATACAGAAACTTGTCTTTTATCTTTAGCAAATCCATTCTTCAAACAGCTCAGGGGTGGCACGGTGACACAATGGTTAGCACTGTTGCCTCACAGTGTCAGGGATCCGGGTTCAATTCCGGCCTCGGGTCACTGTCTGTGTGGAGCCTGCACGTTCTCCCCATGTCTGTGTGGGTTTCCTCCAGGTGTTCTGGTTTCCTCCCACTCTCCAAAGATGTGCAGGTTAGGTGGATTGGCCAGGCTAAATTGCCCCTCGGTGTCCCAATATGTGTAGGTCAGGGGGTTAATGAGGCATATAGGTGGGGTTACAGGGATAGGGCCTGGGTGGGATGATTTATCAGAGAGTCGGTGCAGAACTCAAAGGGCCGAATGGCCTCCTTCCACATAGTAGGGATTCTATGCTTCTAAAGTTACAGGGCAAGATCTTATTGGCTGTTTTAGCCACACTCCCGCCACAGTGAAGTCAGAGAATTTGGCACCCAGCCAAATCTCCGTTCACTTCAGCAGGATGGGAAAATCCCACCGGTATGAACAGTGGTAACATTCTGACCACAGCCTCCATATGGTTTCCCACACTCAACCATTGCAATTGTCCCTAATGGTACTTCTATTCAGGGATAAAACAAATAACTAATTAAACTAAATCAAATGAACTGAAATAAATTTCAGGCCATGATGTGGAGATGCCGGCGTTGGACTGGATGGGCACTGTAAGAAATCTCACAACACTAGGTTAAAGTCCAACAGGTTTATTTGGTAGCACGAGCTTTCAGAGCACTGCTCCTTCATCAGGTGAGAAGGACCAGCGCTCCAAAAGCTTGTGCCACCAAATAAACCTGTTGGACTTTAACCTGGTGTTGTGAGTCTTCTTACCATAAATTAAAGGGGCAGCCCCTTAAAGGGATACTGCTTTAAGCAACAGCCAAATCACAAATGAAACTTAAAACAGCAATTCAGACATGATTAAAAAGGTTGATAAAGCAGCCCAGTCCCCGTAGTGCCCACTGGGCATGGAAGACCTTGATGGTACCCATAGATACCTGGTGTTCCCTCTCCAGGGATATCTTCAATTGCCTCAACAAGGTAAATGATAAAGGGTACAATTACTGAGGTAAAATATGTCCACAAACATTTGTGTGTTCTACATAATGTTTTAGCCGACAGAATTGCTTGATAGAGCAGATGCAGCACGGTTTCATTAAAGGGAAGTCGTGTCTGACAAATTTACTGGAGTTCTATGAGGATGTGTCTAGGGCGGTGGATAGAGGAGAGCCGGTGGATGTGGTCTTTCTAGATTTTCAGAAGGCGTTTGACAAAGTACCTCGTTTAAACTCTAAACTCGTTAGAGTTTAGAAGAATGAGGGGAGATCTCATTGAGACGTATAAGATGATGAATGGGATGGATAGGATAGAGGTGGAGAGACTCTTCCCGCTCAAAAAAGACAGTAGGACTAGGGGGCACAGCCTCAAGATAAAAGGGGGGCAGTTTAGAACGGAGTTGAGGAGGAACTTCTTCACTCAAAGGGTGGTGAATCTCTGGAATTCTCTGCCTGTTGAAGTGGTGGAGGCTGCCTCGCTAAATATTTTTAAGACGCGGGTTGATGGGTTTTTGATAAGAGAGGGGATTAAGGGTTATGGGGAGAAAGCAGGAAAGTGGAACTGAGCAGCGACAGATCAGCCATGATCTTATTGAATGGCGGGGCAGGCTCGAAGGGCTAGATGGCCTACTCCTGCTCCTATTTCTTATGTTCTTATGTTCTTATGTAACTTTAAAACTCAAATGCGCTTATGTGTCAAAAGAGAATTGAGGAGGTTTTGGTGCCACCATATAATGTATTTGAAAGCATGTGTACCCAGGTCCACAGGTAGCATTATAGAATCCTTCAGTGCAGAAGGAGGCCATTCAGCCCTTCCAGTGTGCACCAACCACAATCCCACCCAGATCCTATCTCCATAGCCCCTAGCTAGTCCTCCTCACACTACAGGCGATTTAACATGGCCAATCCACCTAACCCGCGCATCTTCGAACTGTGGGAGGAAACCGGAGACCCGGAGGAAACCTACGCTGACACAGGGAGAACGTGCAAACTCCACACAGAGAGTGACCCAAGCTGGGAATCGAACCTGGGTCCCTGGCACTATGAGGCAGCAATGTTAATCAATGTGCCACCATGCTGCCCAGCCATGCTTTACCAGCAGTACACAGGCTGCTGCACTATAAATAATTTGTATTAAATAAAAGGTAGAACCTTATTTTAGAAAGTGCAAATTCAGCTGAGATTGTGCAATCTACAAAAATGGAAAGAGAAAGTGAGATCCATCTTGCAATTTTCTACCCTGTGGCAAGGGGCTTTTTATTAAAATCACAGACAGCATCACTGGGACAGAGAGGGACTTATAGCTCTGCTTACAATCTGCTATCTAATCCCCAGTAAATTGAATTCAAACTTTGGAGCTACAGCAGATAGAACTTATGATCAAGACTCCAGTAAAGTTCGGTTATGTATTCACCAGCTTGCTATATATCTCGGTTGTTTAATTCATCACAACAATGCAGGAATGAATCTAGTTCCAAATGCAAACAGGTTTATTTACAGAACTTTGTAACATGCCAGAATTTACAGGATTTTCTGTCACTGCAGGGAGCTTCAATCTTTCTGGAAACTCCTCAGATTTCTTAATTCTCTAGCTCTGCTCATAGCCCAACACATTGTTCATAGATCAGAGAAGAGAATAGCATAATCAAATAGAGATCAATTAAATCATTGAACACAACAAGAGCATCCTGATAAGAACTATAAACCCCTAGAATGCAGAAGTGGGTCATTCAGCCCATAGAGTCTGCACTGACTCTTCAAATCAGCAGCCTTACCCAGGCTCACCCCCCCCACAACCTTGCCCCCCCCTCCTCCCCCTCACTCTCCCTCCCCACCGGCAACCCCCCCCCCCCCCCCCCCGCATCCTGGTAAACCTGTGCATTTACAATTGCTAATCCCCTAACCCACAGATCATTGGACCCTAAGGGGCAATTTAGCATGCTCAATCAATCTAACCCGCCCATCTTTGGACCATGCGAGGAAACTGGAGCACCCGGAGGAAACCCAGGCAGACATGGGGAGAATGTGCAAAGTCCACACAGTCATCCGAGGCTGGAATCGAACTTGGGTCCATGGCACCGTGAGGTGGCAGTGCTAGCCACTCTGCTACTGTGTTGCCTATAAAAACAAGATTATTTCACCAGTAAAATACAGTGATAGGAAATTCTGCACATAGATTCAATCTCAGTCACTCACAGCAGGTTTCCAGGCATAATTGCCCAAGCATTCTGGTCGGGACATGTGGTGTTACAATGTGTAGCCTGTTTTATTGGCTAGGTTGGATTTAAAACAGTAATTATGAGCTTGATGTTTTCTCTTCTGGGCTGGGAAAGTGGAGTCACAGCTATTCTGTTTCCGGATCCTGATCCAACCCCCTTGGTTGGCATGGGGACAGGTTCCTTGTCCAATTCAAATGGGCTGATGAAGCTGGCGGACATTCAGAGGCCTTCTAACTTGAGAGGAGTAGCAGCTGCGGTAAAGGATAAGTAGCTGGGAGGGTGTATCAACATGAAGGAACCCTGTAACCACTTCTTCAAAAATATTAAAACTGCAGTCAGACCATGATGGTTGATGCAGAATCCCATTACATGGTGGCCTCCAGCTAAATCTGCATCCAGGAAGGCGGAGATGGTACTCTAGGACCTGCTGCAACACAGCACCCCCCCTGCCCTCCCTCACCCCCCTGGCTGCTACAAGGTGACGACCTCCAGGCAGTTAAGCTGGACCTGTTGGTGTCAGGGAGCTGGAGGCCAGTGGGATGCCCTTTCTCTTTCAGTGCTTTTATAACAAGGCTCTTAATGGGCCTAATTGAGTGCTGCCCCAAATCGATCTCCACTCGTTGTGGGGCAGGATTTTACAGCCTCGCTCATCCCGAAACCAATTGCAGTGTTAATGTAAACCTACTTGTGACACTGATTAATAAATGAAATAAAAAAGCAGTGGACCCTGATATCATTTTGATAATAGAACTAAAGAAATCTGCTCTGGAACTAACTGCGCCACTGGAAAATGGGGTCTAGCTGCAATATTAGCATCTACCTAGCAATGTGGAAAATTGCTCAGTTATGTCCTGTCCGCAAAAAACTGGGACAAATCCAAGCCAGACAATTATCACCGCATCACACTACCCTTAATCATCAGTAAAGTGATGGAAGGTGTTGTCAACAGTGCTATCAAGAGGCACTTACTCAGCAATAAACTGCTCACGACGCTCAGCTTGAGTTCTGTCAGGATCATTCAGCTCCTGAACTCATTACAGTCTTGATTCAAACATGGGCAAAAGGGCTGAACTCCAGAGGTGAGGTGTAAGAGTGACTGCCCTTAATATCAAGGCTGCATTTGACCGAGTGTGGCATCAAGGAGCCCTAGCAAAACTGAAATCGATGGGAACCAAGGGAAAAACCCTCTGTGATTGGAGTCAGGCCTAGCACAAGTGATGATGGTTGTGGTGTTTGGAGGTCAATCACCTCATTCCAGGACATCACTGCAAGAGTTCCGCAGGGTAGTGTCCTAGCCCCAACTATCCTCAGCTCCTTCATCAATGACATTTCATCCAACATAAGGTCAGTAGTGGGGATGTTCGCTGATTGCACAATGTTCAGCACCATTCGCGATTCCTCACATACTGAAGCAGTCCATGTCCAAATGCAGCAAGACCTGGACAATGTTCAGTCTTTAGCTGACAAGTGTAAAAAGAATTCACGCCAGACAAAGATTGTCTTCATTGAGAGAGAATCTAACCGTCACCCCTTGATTTTCAATGACATTACCATTACTGAATCTCTCACTATCAACACCCTGGAGCTACCATTGATCAGAAACTGAACTGAACTAGCCGTATTAATACAATGGCTGCCAGAGCAGGTTTGGGATCCTGCACCTCCACCTTTCCCCAAAGCCTGTCCACAAGGCACAAGTCAGGAGTGAAATGGAACCAAGAGACAAAATGTCTTAGCAGTTCTGGCAGCATCTATAAGGGGAGAAAAGAGCTGACATCCAGATGACCCTTTAAGGAGTGAAGTGAAATTCCCTCCGCCTGCCAGGATGAGTGCAATTCCAACAACACACAAGAAGCCCAACACCATCCTGGACAAAGCAGCCGCATGCTTTCCACAAACTGAAACGTTCACTTCCTCAACCATCGACACACAGTGGCAGCTGTGTCTACCATCTACAGGATGCACTGCCGGAACTCACCAAGGCTGCTTCCACATCACTTTCCAAATCCGTGACCTCTGTCAAGGGCAGCAAACACATGGGAACACTACCACCTGCAAGTTCCCCTTCAAACCACATACCATCCTGACTTCAACATCCACATCCCTTCACTGTAGTTCATTTAAATCCTGGAACACTCTCCCAAACAGCAATGCGGGTGCGGGAACACCAGATGGACCATTAGTTTTCAAGAAAACTGTTCAGTACCACCTTCTCAAACGTATTTATGCATGGGCATTAAATAGTGGTCAAGCCAGTAATACCCACATCCTCTGAAAAAAAATTTTAAAAAATTATAATATTTCTTAGAGGCACTCCCTTTCAAATAAAAGGATAAATTTCTTAGCGTATTTCTGGACCAGTAGAAAATTACAACATTAACCAGGATTGTCTGATACTGGAGTGGGTGGCACAATGGCACAGTGATTAGCACTGCTGCCTCACAACTTCAGGTGGACCTGAATTCGATTCCCAGCTTGGGTCACTGTTTGTGTGGAGTTTGCACATTCTCCCCATGTCTGCGTGGGTTTCATCCAGGTGCTCCAGTTTCCTCCCACAGTCCAAAGGTGTGCGGGTTAGGTTGATTGGCCATGCTAAATTGCCCCTTAGAGTCAGGAGAATTAGCAGGGTAAATATGCGGGGATATGCGAACAGGGCCTGGGTGGTATTGAGGTTGGTGCAGACTTGATGGGCCAAATGGCCTCTTTCTGCACTGTAGAGATTCTATGATTCTATGAACCTGGGTGCATTGATACCCAGCTGTTATTGGAAGCTGTTTGGGAGTCTATCTCGTCTTTACTAATTCAGAGGTTCTGTTCCAAGGGACAAAGAAAACAATGAAAAGTACAGCACAGGAACAGGCCCCTCGGCCCTCCAAGCCCGCGCTGATCATGATGCCTTAACTAAACTAAAAAAAACCTTCCACCCTGACTCAGTCCGTATCCCTCCATTTTCTCCCTTTTCATGTACCCATCCATATACCTCTTAAATGTTGTTAACTCATCTGCTTTCCATCTTTCTTTGATTTTCTCTTGTCAGTTTCTGAGATTAACTGAAAACTGGTTGCACTGTATGATTTCAGTAAACAAAATGCTGATAAATTGATGCAAAAAGTTCCTCTGTGTAATATAAGGAATGCATGAAGTCCCGTTAATGCTTTCATTAAAATCAAAGACAAATAACATGCAAAGCCATTCACGTTTTCCCTCACTCCGAATTTCCGGCATGTTGACAAAGATCAAGTTGGTCACTTGCAGTTGGTAATGTTTCCCATTATACTGCCTTTATATAGGACTGTTCAGCTTTTCATAGGATCCCTACGGTGCAGAAGAGGCCATTTGGCCCATCAAGTCCAGGCTGACTCTCTGAAAGAGTATCTTACCCAGACCCTCCCCTCTGCCCCGTCCCTGTAACCCCACACATTGACCATGGTCATTCCATCTAACCTATACATCTTGGGACACTAAGGGGCAATTTAATATGGCCAATTAACCTAACCTGCACATCTTTGCACTGTGGGAGGAAACCGGAGCATCCTGAGGAAACCCTCAGGGTGATTGCGCAAACTCCACACAGACAGTAACCCAAGGCCAGAATTGAACCCAAATCCCAGGTTTGTGAGGCAGCAGTGCTAAACCACTGTGCCATCATGCCACTCCCTGTGACTCTGAATTACTTGAGGAAAAGGGAGGGGTCTAAGAATATTCTTGTGGTTAATGTATGGCCAACTGTGTCACACCAGACTGCACAATGTGCTATTATATTCTCTCTCGGATTTTCAATGCATATGATGACTTTACCCCAAAGTGCATTTATCTAGCACAGTTCATCTCTTCTTGTTACATTTCAAGTGATTTGATCCCTCTGTTACTAAGAAACTGAGAACTCATTTATAATCTAGATACTCTAATGTGCACATATCCATGTTTGTGTTGGAGTTTTTTTTTGCTACCTCTGAGGAGATGGATGTGTAGCACAATTAGCCACCCCATTATGGCGTGTAAAGGCTGATTCAATCATTCAAGAAGCCTCTGCCCCTGGAAAATGTATGTTACATTTGCTGTTGAGGGAATTGGCTGGGTGGGTATAAGCCTACCTCTTGAGGCCATTCACATTCCACATTCTTCTGAGATTGAACTGCTGTGTTTTCATCTCCTGCCATTTTCTTGCCGTCCATTATGACCCTGCACTGGGACATTCTCTTTGTAATCCTTTCCCTTATTGCTGACCCCTCACGGTGGTACAGTGGTTAGCGCTGCTGCCTCACAGCGCCAGGAACCTGGGTTCTATTCTGACCTTGGGTGACAGCCTGTGTGGAGTATGCACATTCTCCCCATGTCCTCCGGGTGCTCTAGTTTCCTCCCACAGTCCAAAAATGTGTAGATTAGGTGGATTGGCCATGCTAAATTGCCCCTTATTGTCTGGGGGTTTAGCAGAGTAAATAAGTGGAGTTACAGGAATAGGCTCTGGGTGGGATTGTTGTCAGTGCAGGCTTGATGGGCCAAATGGCCTCTTTCTGCCCTGTAGGGTTTCTATGATTCTCAGTCCACCACTCCTCCTCAAAACCAATCTCGCATTTCGTGAATTTCCCTCAACATATGTGACAGTAACAAGGGCAATAGATAATAATTGTTGAGAAATATAGCCTGTAGTTTATTTTGTAGCTTCAGCTAAAATCTACAGTCTATCATGTAGTAGAAGGAATTTGTATCTAAAGGGTTAAGATGGGGCTGAGTACAGTACGGCCCACACTTTGGTATCAGACCCAGAGCTAAGGTCAGTCTAGAGATAGCTATCAACTTGTAAGGACCTAGCATGAGGACCTTTCCATTCCTTTACCCTCTGGAAATCTATACATAGTTCAATAATGTTAATAAAAGTTTCTTTGTAACTTCAACAGAACTGTCAAAGCCCTGGGTAGCAGTGACAGCACAGATCACTACCATCGTGACTCCTAACACTATCCTTTAAATAGCATCTTTATTAGTCATGCCATGTTCCACGTGTAACAACCTGCTTCTGTTGAACTTTAGTCAAATTTGGATTTTAAAACAATGTGGTTGCCTCATCACCCAACACACTGAAAATCAAAATAATTGTTCACAAATCAGTCATTGGCTTTGTCCCACTTTAACTTTGCTTTAATCCAGCATCCCTCTCTGGGCCTAAGTTTCACTCAGTCATCATAACTTTACATTTAAAAATTGCTTCCAAAGCACTGCCCACCACCACTGCAGCCGCCCTGCCACCCCCACCATACCCACGTGCTTTGCTGCTCCTACTTTACCTCAACCATGAAGCATTGGCAAAGTGGTATTGTCGCTGGGCTAGTAATCCAGAGACCCAGGGTAATGTTCTGGGGCCCTGGGTGCGAATCCCAGTGCGGCAGATGGCAAAATTTGAAATCACTAAAAATCTAGAATTAAAAATCCAATGGCAACCATTGTCTTAAAAACCCATCTGGTTCACTAATGCTCTTTAGGGATGGAGATCTTCTGGCCTACATGTAGCTCCAGAACCACAGCTCTTAAATGCCCTCAGGGATGGGCAATAGATGCTGACCCAGACAATGGTGGCCACATCCCACCAATGAATATAAAAAAACTCCCAAGACCCTAGTCTTTTTTCCAATCTTGCATTGGTCACCAGCTCGCAATTCCTGCTTGATATCAATTATTCTTTTCTTGCAAATGGAACAACTTGAGGCATTTATACAAATGGCAGTTGTTACTTTGGCTAAAGATGTCACACAGCTCTAAGCTGCATTTGTCATTTAAAATCAAATGGCAAAGTTCTCTTCAATTTATCATCCACTGATTTGACAGCTGCTCTCTGATGTAAACCATCCCTGTCACGACTGTTTAAGGGTACGAGTGAGGAGTGAAACTGAACGTATTTTTCATATGAAAGTAGGACATACAGTTGGGGAAAAGCAAGAAACAGCATTTGTACAGGGATGGTGCAATGGGGTAACACTTGTGTTTACATGGCAACAGGTTCAGAAGAGCTGACCTGAGGGTTATATGTTTCCAGTGCAGTGACAACAGCAAAAGCTTGCAATTATATAGCGCCTTCAACATAGGCATATGTCCCAGTAGTGTTCTGAAACAAAATTCAACTCTGATGGTGGGATTTTCCAGGACTTTCAGGATCTTCCAGTCCTGCCAAAGGTGAACACAGTCTCGCTAACCCACCATAGATGTTGGCATGACCGGAAGATTCCGCCAGTGACCAATGGCGACCCACCTCATTCACTGGAAAACATGCTGCAGGGGTTAGAGTGAAAAAAACCCTCCCTGAGTCACAGGAGGAGGTGTCGGGAGCTTGGCCAAAGAGATAGGTTTTAGGGAGCGTCTTAAAGAACAAGTGTGAGATGGACAGTAGTGTCACCAATGGTGAAATGATTAAAATTGAGATGAACCTGATCATAGAATCCCACAGTGCAAAAGAAGGCCATTTGGCCCATCAAGTCTGCACCGATTCTCCAACAAAGCATCCCATTCAAGCCCTCCCCCCGCTACACCACATATTTACCCCGCTAATCCCCCTAATCTACACCTGTTGGGACACAAAGGGGCAATTTAGCATGGCTAATCCACCTATACTGCATATTATTGGGGTGTGCGAGAAAACGGGAGCACCTGGGCGAAACCCACGCAGACACAGAGAGAATGTACAAACTCCACACAGTCACCCAAGGCTGGAATTAAACCTTGGCCCCTGGCGCTGTGGGGTAACAGTACTAGCCTTTGTGCCTACATGCCACCCACGAGGCAGAATTGAAGGAACGCAGAGAGCTTGACAGTTCAAAAGGGTGAAGGAGGTTTCAGAGATAGGGAAGGGTTAGGCTATTGAAAACACAGGGGAGAATTTTACAATTGAGTCATTGTTAGCACAGAGCTGACGGGTGTATGGGTCTTGGCGGGGTTTAATGTCTGAATCGGACAGTTTTGGATGAGTTTGGGTTTGTGTAGGGTGGATACTGGGGGTCAGCCTGCAATACATTGAAATGGCCATTTGAGGTGAGATTAGTTTTAGAAACATTTATGATGGGATCCTGTTGCAAAGTGCATTATTTTTGCTTGTAATGCTTAGCCTACGATACTCGCAGCTGAAGGGACACAACTGGGCTTCGGAGCCACACTGCTTAATGAAATCCACTCATTCTGAAGCAACTCAGACTGCGCTAGTCTCAGGGGATTGAATCAAGTCAGGCCCTGGCAGTTCATGTTTGGATGTTGATGAGTTGCCAGCTTGTTGGTACATCAATGCATTGTGGGCAGGTCCTTCCAGGATGTGTTTCCGTGGAAGTATTTCCATTGCGCAGATCAAAATTCAGAGACACTCATTGAACATTCTAGCACATTCTCCTTCAGCAAACTAACAAAACAGCTCAGTTTTATTTTTAAGCGCGGCCATCAGGACCGAGATCACTTTAAAACCACTGAAATATAAAACCCAAAACCTCTGGTTCAGGCAAGTGCAGAGTTTATCGAGGGGTTAATGGTGCGCGGCAGCACAAAATTTTTAAAATGCTGTCAATACATTTCAGAGGGTTAGGGGAGGCCACTCCTATTTATTTAAGTTTAATTTTATTGGGGTGTCATGGTGGCACAGTGGTTAGCACTGCTGCCCCACAGCACCAGGGACCAGGGTTCGATTCCTGGCTCAGGTCACTGTTTGTGTGGCAAGTTCTCCCCGTGTCTGTGTGGGTTTCCCCCAGGTGCTCCAGTTTCCTCCCACAGCCTGAAATGCTGGTTAGGTGCATCGACCTGGACAGGCACTGGAGTGTGGCGCCTAGGGGAATTTCACAGTAACTTCATTGCAGCGTTAATGTAAGCCTTACTTGTGATTAAGAATTTAACATTATATTTATTAATGTCACAAGTAGTCTTACATTGACACTGCAATGAAGTTACTGTGAAAATCCCCTGGTCGCCATACTCCAGCCCCTGTTCAGGAGGGAGAATATAGCATGGCCAATACACCTAACCAATGTGTTTCCGGACAGTGGGAGGAAATCGGAGCACCCCGAAGAAACCCACAGAGACACGGGGAGAATGAGCAGACTTTGCACAGACGGTGACCCAAGCCGAGAAGCGAACACAGGTCCCCAGAGCTGTGAGGCAATAGTGCTGACCACTGTGCCACCTCTGAATCAGGCTAGGATTCTGAGCAGAATGCAAGAGCTGAAGATGCCTATCATAAACAGAAGACCCTGCAGACAAGCCACAGGCTAGTGATTTGGACAACCGGGCAGAAGGAAAATATGGTTGCTGTTATTAAAATTGATCCACGACTGAATTAACAAGATGGATGGCAGCGATTGTGACCTAGCTGTGAGGGCTTGAGCACACAGGGAAACAAAGCTGTCATTCAGGGCAAAGTGAAGTAAATTGTTTACCCCGGATGGAAGTCAGAGTACAGCGGCAAATAATTCTGCTTTTAAAACTCAGATCGCTTGCAAACAGTAATTATAGTAACTGTAGTGTTCAGAAAAAATGTTTCAAAGACTGAGAGGATGATAATGGTGCTTAAATAGTCCACATGTAAACCATACTTCACCAATCTTATCTCCTTAGCGGTGACCCAAAGGATTTGAATTGTCTTAAATGCTTTTCTCAACAATATTCTATTTCATTGAAACATGGGAAATAGAAACAGGAATAGGCCATTCAGCCCTTCAAGCCTGCTCCATCATTCATTTTGAGCATGGTTGATCATTAAATTCAATGTCCTGATCCCCCTTTTCCCCCTCCCACCACCCCTCCCCGCCCATCCTTTAGCTCCAAGAGCTATACCTAATTTCTTCTTGAAATCAGACTATGTTTTGACCTCAACTACTTTCAATGATAATGAATTCCACACATTCAACACCCTCCGGGTGAAGAAATTTCTCCTCACCTCAGTTCTAAAAGGTTTACCCCTTACCCTCAAACTATGACCCCTAGTTCTGGACTCTCCCCACCATCAGGGACATTCTTTCTGAGTCCACCTTGTCTAATCCCGTTTTATAAGGTTCTATGAGAGCCCCTCTCACACTTCTGAACTCTAATGAATGTAATCCTAATCGATTTAATCTCTCCTCATATGACAGATCGGAGCCCTGGTGCTAAATTGCAGTCTCAGCAGTTGTGGCTGTGCTTTTGGAATTTCAGGATATATTTCTAGTTCATTCTTAGTTCCTGCTGCGCTGTAGCCCCTGGGCTACACTGAATCTTCCTCTCATCCTCTCTCCAATTTATCAGTATTAATTGACAATCCAACTCTGGCAATCCACACAAGGAGGGGGTGTGGAATTCAGAACTCTGAGGTTCTGGCACAGCAGGGGCCATTCATCTGAGATTAAAATCAGCTTGATGTTCTCACTTGGTGGCCAAAGTTAGGACAAATTGTTCTATCGCTCCAAATTAAACCTCCAATTTTGGAATACAAAGTTCTATTTCCCGTCACTTGTTAACACAGAACTTAAATACTGCTGAAAAGAGAAACATGTTGGTGAGGTTTTCCATCTTGCACTCATCAGGACAAATGGAAAAATACCAAATTTCAAATGACCACAACTGTGAGAGAAATGGGTGCTGATTTGTCTCCTGTAGGATAAATTGTTGCGGTTATTTGAAATTTGGTATTCTTCCATTTGTCCTGATGGGTACAAGATGCAATGCTCAACAATATTTCCCTCATTTTAGTTCTATTTAATTATTGATACCGCTTTTACATTGTGTTTCCTTCAGTAGCAAATGATAAGTATAATTTATTCAATTGGAAACCAGTTGCAACCTCAGCAGAGTAACCATCGAACATATTAGTTCCAGTAATGTTGAAGGACAATGAAGGGGTTCATAGAATCATAGAGTCCTACAGTGTAGAAAGAGGCCATTCTAGCCATCAAGTCTGCACAGTTCTCTGACAGAGTGTCTCACCCAGGTCCTATCCCCATAACCCTACATATTTACTCCATAGTCTCCCTACACAGCTTGGGACATTAAGGGGCAATTTAGCACAGCCAGTCAACCTAACCTGCACATCTTTGGATTGTGGGAGGAAACTGGAGCACCCAGAAGAAACCCATGAAAACATGTGCAAACTCCACACGGGCAATCATCCACTTTCTTCAAGTGATTCACTTTCATCACACAGACTGAAGATGAATGGGGGGGAGGAGAGAGAAATGGGGGGGTGTAGGGAGGTGGGGGGAGCATTCCCACTCCTCCTGGTCTTCAAGCAGTACTGAAAAGACCCTGAGTCTGGCATCTCTCAGCTGCTGGCTTTCCTGACCCCTGAGAATACTTGATCACAGTCGTTAAACTTAAAATCACAGAATCGCAGAATACTACAATGCAGAAGAGGCCCTTCGGCCCATCGAGTCTGCACGGACACATGAAAGGCCCTGATCTGCCCACCTAAAACCACTTGCCAGCACTTGGCCAATAGCCTTGAATGTTATGGCATGCCAAGTACCCAGCCAGGTATTTTTTAAAGGATGTAAGGTATCCTGCCTCCACCACCCTCCCAGGCAGTGCATTCCAGATCCTCACCACCCTGTGGGTAAAAAAAGGTTTTCCTCAAATCCCCCCTAAACCTCCTACCCTGAGGGAGGCTTCTGAGGCAAGTAGCCTCAGTAACATGTTGAAATCTCCAGTGAGGGTTTCTCCTGTGCTCGCAATGTATTGCAGTTTAACTAAGATGAGGTGCGTTTACAGTGGGTTTGACAGCAGATTTCAGGTATTTACTAAATTAATTGCTGACCCTCTGCCACCTGTTGGTGAAGTAGATAGAAACAAAAACACTTCTCACCTACAATATTCTCCCAATAAAGTTTGCAGTGTTCATTTATTAATGGATTTCACGACACATTACAGCATTACTGCAGATTAAATATTGATAAATCTGAGAATCCTGGTGCTCTTTAAAGCTTAAAAGAAATCATTTGCAAATAGTTTGTAATGTGGCAAGGTGAATTGCAAACTAAAGCAGCTAGCATAAATATTTAATCCGTATATCGACATAGCTAGCGCAGAAGGTTTTAATCAGCTACCTTTGCCCAGGTATGTACAAAGTTATGTATAGGGGAGGCATTGGCATAGTGGTATTTGTTTTATTCATTCATGGGATATGGGCATCGCTGGCATTCATTGTCCACCCCTGGTTGCCCTTGAGAAAATAGTGATGAGCTGCCTTCTTGAGCGACCGATACAACTGAGTGGCTTCCTAAGCCATTTCAGAGAGCAGTTGCTGTGACTCTGGAGTCACATGTAGTCCAGACCAGGTAAGGACAGCAGATTTTCTTCCCTAAAGCACATTAGTGAACCAGATGGGTTTTTCCAACAATTGACAACGGTTTCATGATCATCAGTAGCTTCTTAACTCCAGATATTTTTTTTAATTGAATTCAAGTTCCACCATTTGCCATGGCAGGATTCGAGCCTGGGATATTAGCTAAGTTTCTGGATTAATAGTCTAGCGATAATAGCACAAGGCCATCTCCTCCCCTACATTATTGTCACTGGACTAGTAGTCCAGCGAACCAAAGCAAGATCTGGGGACTTGGGATCAAATCAATAAAAATCTGGAATTAAAAGTCTACTGATGACCATGAAACTATTGTTGATTGTCAGAAAAATCCATCTGGTTCACTATTGTCTTTTAGGAAAAGAAATCTGCTGTCCTTACTTGGTCTGGCCTACATGGGACTTCACAGCAATGTGGTTGACCCACACATGCCTCTGAAATGGAGGGTAGTTAGGGGATGGACAATGAACACTGGGCCAGCCAGCGACAGCCTATAAATGAAATATTTTTAAAAATTTTTGTTGTCAGGAGGAAGTAGCAAATAGTGAACCAATCGAACTGCTAGTTCATCCAAAAATGCCAGCTCAGATCTCTTCAATGCATTCACAGAACAGAGGCCAGAATTCTACCACCTCGCTCCCCCCCGCCCCACACAGAATCAGAATGGGCAAGGGTCCGACACTGGAATATCCAGTGATCTCGGGCAGGAATTTCCAGTCTTGCTTGAACAAGGCTGTAAAATCCCGCCCAAAGAGTCACACATCAGAGACAAAGAAATGAAATGCTAAAGTATCCGACACGAATATATCAACTGAAGATCTAACTAAACTCATTTTGTGTACCAAAAATATCTTCTAAGCTGGAGTGTCTGAAAGGTCAATTGCCATCTGCTTTTCCTGTACAGTTCAGTGGGGTTTCCTGCACCTGCAGTTTCACTCCTTTAGCCAATATTCTTTAAGACCTGAGACATTTCGTTGAGAGTCTTGGCTTCTGACACTGTGAACGTTTTAAGCAACTTCCTATTCCAACGAATGCACAACAACGATCAATCAAAACACCCCTGGAAAACACAGCTGGACACAACAAAGGTCAGGGTGAGTGGAAAGTACAAACTTTCCTGCTTTAAATGACAAGAGTGCTTGGAAAAAGTATTGTTCAAATATTTATTTCATTTCAAACCCTCTGGCTTTGTCTCGGCAGCAAATATTACTCATTATCCGGATATCCATAATGCAAACATGTGTTTTTTCAGATTGTAATAGGGAAGGAAATCATGGGGAGAGCTAGATTGTGACAGGTTTATAATATAAAATATATCAAAATATAAGACATGAAGATGATTTTGATTGTTGGAGATCCATTATCGCAACCCTAGGGTGTCACTGCAGGAATCCCCCGCATAGTGTCCAAGACTCAATCATCTTCAGCTGCTTCATCAATAACCTTCCCTCCATCATGAGCTCAGAAGTGGGCATGTTCGCTGATAACTGCAGTGTTTTTTTCCCATTTGCAATGCCTCAGATAATGGAGAAATCCACAAAAGATCTGAAAAATATTCAGGTGTGGGCTGATAAGTGGCAAGCTACATTGGTTCCACACAAAAGCAATGGCCATATCTTCAAACAAGAGAGAGCCTAACCATCTCCCCATAGCATTCATAGAACCATAGAAAATTACAGCTCAGAAACAGGCCTTTTGTCCCTTCTTGTCTGTGCCAAACTATTTTTTGCCTAGTCCCACTGACCTGCACTTGAACCATTTCCCTCCACACCCCTCTCATCCATGAACCCATCCAAGTTTTTCTTAAATGTTAAAAGTGACCCCACATTTACCACTTTATCTGGCAGCTCATTCCACACTCCCACCACTCTCTGCGTGAAGAAACCCCCCCAATATTCCCTTTAAACTTTTCTCCTTTCACCCTTAACCCATGCTCTCTGGTTTTTTTTTCTCCCCTAGCCTCAGTGGAAAAAGCCCACTCGCGTTCACTCTATCTATACCATCAAAATCTTATACACCTCTATCAAATCTCCCCTCATTCTTCTATGCTCCAGGGAATAAAGTCCTAACCTATTCAATCTCTCTCTGTAACTCAGCTTCTCAAGTCCCAGCAACATCCTTGTGAACCTTCTCTGCACCCTTTCAACCTTATTTACATCCTTCCTGTAACTAGGTGACCAAAACTGTACACAATACTCTAAATTCGGCCTCACCAATGCCTTATACAACCTTACCATAACACTCCCACTTTTATACTCGATACTCAGATTTATAAAGGCCAATGTACCAAAAGAACTCTATATGACCCTATCCACCTGTGGCATCACTTTTGGAGAATTCTGTGCCTGTATTCCCAGATCCCTCTGTTCAACTGCACTCTTCAGAGTCCTACCATTTACCCTGTACGTTCTACTTTGGTTTGTCCTTCCAAAGTGTAATACCTCACAATTGTCTGCGTTAAATTCCATTTGCCATTTTTCAGCCCATTTTTCTCGTTGGTCCAAGTCCCTCTGCAAGCTTTGAAAACTTTCCTCACTGTCCACTACACCTCCAATCTTTGTATCATCAGCAAATTTGCTTATCCAATTTACCACATTATCACCCAGATCATTGATATAGATGACAAACAACAATGGACCCAACACCTCCACTAGTCACAGGCCTCCACTCAGAGAAGCAATCCTCCACGACCACTCTCTGGTTTCTTCCATTGAGCCAGTGTCTAATCCAATTTACTACCTCCCCATCTATACCTAGCAACTGAACCTTCCTAACTAACCTCCCATGGGGGACCTTGTCAAGGGCCTTGCTGAAATCCAGGTAGACGACATCCACCGCCTTCCCGTCATCCACTTTCCTGGCGACCTCCACGACAATCTCTAATAGATCGGTCAAACATGACCTACCACGCACAAAACCATGTTGACTGTCCCTAATAAGTCCCTGTCTATCCAAATATTTGTGGATCCTATCCCTTATCACAACTTCCAATAACTTGCCAACCATCAATGTCAAGCTTACTGGCCTGTAATTTCCCGGTTTTCTTTTGGAACCTTTTTTAAACAAAGGAACAACATGAGCCACCCTCCAATCATCCGGAACCTCCCCTGTGAATATTGACATTTTAAATATGTCTGCCAGGACCCCTGCAAGTTCAACACTAGCCTCCCTCAAGGTCTGTGGGAATACCTTTCCCGGTCCTGGGGATTTATCCACTCTTATTTGCTTCAAGACAGCCAGCACCCCCTCCTATTTAATCTGTAAAGGTTCCATGACCTCCCTACCTGTTTGCCCTATTTCCGTAGATTACATGCCCATTTCCTCAGTAAATACAGATGCAAAAAAACCCATTTAGTATCTTCCCCATCTCTTTTGTTTCCATACACAGTCTACCACTCTGGTCTTCAAGAGGACCAATTTTATCCCTCGTTATTCTTTTGCTCCTTACATACCTACAGAAGCTCTTTGGATTTTCCTGCATTCTGTCTGCCAAAGCAACCTCATATCTTCTTTTAGCCCTCCTGATTTCCCTCTTAAGTAGTTTCTTGCATTTTTTATACTCCTCGAGCGTCTGATCTGTTCCTTGCTGCCTGTACATTTCATTCAACTCTCTCTTCCTCTTAATCAGTGTTACAATCTCCCTCGAGAACCATTCAGTAACATTGTCATCATCAGATCACTACCATGACATCCTGGGGATCACCATTGACCAGAAACTTAACTTGGCCAGCCATATAAATACTGTGGCCGTGAGAGCAGGTCAGAGGCTGGGTATTCCGCAACAAGTGACTTACCTGCTAACTCCCAAAGCCCTTCCACCATCTGCAAGGCACAAGCCAGGATGGGAGGCTCGGCGGCACAATGGTCAGCACTGCTGTCTCACAGTGTTAGGGACCCAGGTTCAGTTCCTGGCGTGGGTCACTGTCTGTCTGGGTCACACTTTCCCCCTGTCTGTGTGGGTTTCTTCTGGGTGCTCCAGTTTCCTTCCGCAGTCCAAAAGACATGCTGCTTAGGTACATTAGCCATGCTGAATTCTCTGTCAGTGTACCCAAACAGGAGCCGCAGTGTGACAACTAGGGGATTTTCGCAGTAACTTCATTGCGGTATTAACATAAGTCTACTTGTGACACTAATAAAGTTTAAAAAGAAGTAGGACGAAATATTAAGCCAGCCTTCCATGCATTGACTCTGTCTACACTTCCCGCTGCCTCAGCAAAGTAGACAGCATAATTAAGGATCCCACGCATCCCGGACATTCTCTCTTTCACGTTCTTCCTTCAGGAAAATGATACAAAACTCTAAGGCCACCTATCAACTGACTCAAGAACAGTTTCTTCCCTGCTGCTGTCAGACTTTTGAATGGACTTACCTTGCATTAAGTTGATCTTTCTCTACACCCTAGCTTTGACTGTAACGCTATATTCTGCACTTTCTCGTTTTCTTCTCTATGAACAGTATGTTTTGTCTGTATAGCGTGCAGGAAACAATACTTTAACTGTGTGTTAATACATGTGACAATAATAAATCAAATCAAATCAAATCAAGCTTACTTGGACGAGTGCTATTCCAACAACATTCAGGGTGCTTGACACACATCCTATTTATCATCCTAGACATTCACTCCCTCCACCATGATAGCTACCTTGTGTACTATCCATAGGTTATCTCCAATTTCCCCACCATCCTAACTCGGAACTAAAGCACAGATGTTTCACCGTCAGTGAGTCGAAGTCCTGGAGCTCCCTCGCTAACAGCACCGCAGTCAACCCTCCCCAAACCCATTGCAAAGGTTTGAGAAGGTGGCTCACCTTCACCTTTTGAGAGACCACTGGCAATGGGCAACAATTGCTGGCCTAGCCAGTGGCATCTACATCCTGTGAATCATACCATCCCAACAGTGCAGAGGAGGCCATTCAGCCCATCAAGTCTGCACCAACCCTCCAACAGAGTAACTTACCCAGGCCCTCCCTACCACTCTATGCCTGTAACCCCACACATTTATTATGGCTAATCCAGCTAACCTACACATCCATAGACACTAAAGGGCATTTTCTTTTACCATGGCCAATGCACCTAACGTGTACACCTTTGGAGGAAACAAGAACACGTGGAGGAAACCCACGCAGACATGGGGAGAACATGCAAATTCCACACAGACAGTGACCCAAGCCAGGAATCAAACCTAGGCTCCTAACACTGTGAGGCAACAGTGCTAACTACTGCGCCACCATGTCATGGATAATGATTTAAAAAATCTACAGCTCTCGATCGTTCAAACTAACTTTTGGTCTTCAAATCACTTCCAGCCAAAGGAGACGAGATTTTAGTATCTGTAAAGAAGACAGCTGCTATGGTGACTAGATTCTTCTATTGATGGAGGAGCAGCACTTTCCACCAACAACAGGGAGCAAAGGACAAAACAAAAACAGCAAAGCCCTTTAGTCTACCAATTTTGACTATTTAATTTATTCATTTGTGGGAAATGGAACATCAGTGGTTGGCCAGCATTTATTGCCCCTCCCTAGTTGCCCTTGGACGGCGGTTCGGAGTCAGCCACATTGCTGCGGCTCTGGACTCATATGTAGGCCAGACTAAGTAAGGATGGCAGATTTCCTTCCCTAGAGGGCATTAGTGAACCAGATGGGTTTTTCCAACAATTGTTTCATGGTCATCGTTAGATTGTTAATTCTAGATTATTTTTATTGAATTCAAATTCAATTATCTGCCGTGGTGGGATTTGAAGCCGGGTCCACCAGAACATGAGCTGAGTTTTTGGATTAATAATCTAGCAATAATACCACTAGGCCATCACCTCCCCAATTTTAAGGCAACCATCAGAATGCCCTTGATTATGTCAGCAATACGGCAACAGGGCTGACCAATAAAGGATCAGTGTAGCAATGTTCTGTGCTTTAGAGTTGTTTATCTATTAGACACCCATAGCTTTCTGGAGCTGAAGTTAGAAACTCATCTTATTTCTGCTGTACAACAAATATTCAGATCCCTGATTAACTGCAGATCTGGGTACAGTCTGGAACTGTGAGCTAAATCTACCAGATGCTTTATTGCTCTTTTGATTAAATTTAAGCATACAGTATAACTATCTCAGACAAATTACAAAGTTATTAATAATGGATGAGATCATTTTCTTGCCAATAAATTGCTGTGACAGTTTGCAAAGAACAGCATCCGTTGTTACATTTGTAAAAAAAACGATATTTTTCTTCCTCTTCCTCTGAAAATATTTTGAGAAAGAGTCAGTTGAGATGCTCCAGATAAGGTTTAGAGAATAGAATAGAATACCTACAGTGCAGAACAAGGCCATTCAGCCCATTGAACCTGCATTGACAACAATCCCATCCAGTCACCACCACCACCACCACCCCCCCCCATATCAACACTACTCATCCCCCTGATACTAAGGGGCAATTTAGCATGGCAATCAACCTAACTGCACATTTTTGGACTGTGGGAGGAAACTGGAGTACCTGGAAGAAACCCATGCAGACACAGGGGGAACATGCAAACTCCACACAGACAGTCACCCAAGGCTAGGATTGAACCCAGGTCCCCAGGGCTGTGAGGCAGCAGTGTTAATCACTGCGCCACTGTGCAGCCCGCAATAAATCTTCATTCCCTGACTGGGAATCAAACCCAGGTCGCAGCAGTGAATGTGACAAATTCTAACCACTGGACCACCAGGGAAGATTAGATTCCATTCAAGTGGTCAATTCTAATCCAAATGTAGACACTGAAAAGTTGCAGTTGTCGCTGAGGATGGGATATCCCTCCAGCAGAGAATTAACTAGGAATGACAATTAGCATGCACATGCTCTGCAATTGCCTCTAGAGAATAGCTGGAGTGTAGCCACTCGGGGATTTCACAGTAACTTCATTGCAGTGTTAATGCAAGCTTACTTGTGACACCAGTAAACGTTAAACTTAATCATAGTATCATAGATTCTCTACGATGCAGAAGCAGCCCATCGAGAGCACCGATTCTCTGACAGATTATCTTACCCAGGCCCTCTCCCCAGCCCCATAACCATAATCCCACGCATTTACAAGGGCTAATCCCTTAACCTGCACAATTTAGCATGGTCAACCCACCTGATTTGCCCATCTTTGGACTGGGGCAGCCAAAAATAACAACACTGGCTAGCATGCCAGTTTCCCACCCCCATCCCCACTACCCCATCCCATTCCTGGCATCAGCTGAGGTGGTTTCAAGGCCTGGCAAGGTTATCCATGCCCATGAGGCAGCCAGACAAGTGGGTTTAAAAGAGCTTTGTTAATTCCACTTAATGGAGGACAATTGGGATTTGGTCTGGAAGGATTAAGTCTGCCTCCTGTTTCCCAAAGTAACATGGGGGGGTGGGGGGGGGGGGGGGGGGGGGGAGAGATGGTGGAACAAGAATCAGAAGACCGTCCAAAAAGGACAAGGTGGAATAAAAGGTGCCATACAACAGTAGAAACTCTCTCTCTCTCTGACTCCACGAACAAGCTACAACAAGGGTGACCGTCGCCAGCAACGACCAGCACGAGGACAGCCACCACACCCAAGATGGAAGGCCAGAGCCAGAGGGTCAGACCAGATGAAGAGACCAGGCTATGCAGAGGAGACCGAGACCAGCACACAGATAAAGGCCAATATCTTCTTGGGTACTTGCCAGTCGCGCAAAGTTAAGTCAAGGTCTCGTATTGGACTTGAACATTAGTATTTTCTGTAAGATAACTTATTGTTGGTTGCGTGGGTGATTATTGATTGTGTGTTATAAATAAATATTGGTTGTACTAACAAGAAGCCTACTTGCAATTCTTTGTCCATTGCATAAGGGTTAAAACAGACAGTATGCCAGGCACAATATGTGAAATTCCCCTAGTTAGCCACACTCCGGCGCCTTTTCAGGTCAATGCACCTAACCAGCACATCTTTCAGAATGTTTTTAAATTGAGGCAGACAGCACAGGTAAGGAATGATGCAGCCCCTGCAGATTTGAGGAAGTGCTCCAAGTTTTTAGGTGTCCAGATCACCAACAAACTGTCCTGGTTGCCTCATGCTGACACTAAAACTAAGAAAGCCCACCAAAGCCTTTATCCTCCTAGAAGACTAAGGAAATTTGGCATATCCACTACGACTCACCAACTTTTACCGATTCACCATAGAAAGCGTTCTTTCTGGTTGTATCACAGCTTGGTATGGCTCCTGCTCTGGCCAAGACCACAAGGAACCACAAAAGATTGCGAGTGTAGACCAACCCATCTCACAAACCAACCTCCCATCCATTGACTCTGTCTACATTTCCTGCTGCCTCAGCAAAGCAGCCAGCATAATTAAGGACCCCACACACCCCAGATATCCTCTCTTCCACATTCTTCCTTCGGGAAAAAGATACAAAAGTCTGAGGTCATGTACCAACTGACTCAAGAACAGCATCTACCCTACTGCTGCCAGACTTTTGAATGGACTTACCTTGCATTAAGTTGATCTTTCTCTACACCCTAGTTATGACTGTAACACTACATTCTGCATCCTCTCCTTTCCTTCGCTATGTATGGTGCACAAGAAATGATACTTTTCACTATATGTTAATACATGTGACAAAAATAAATCAAATCAAAATCAGATCAAATCAAAGATGACACTGGCCTCATGTGACTGAACAAAATGACTCCATTCAAACTGATTTTTCTCTCACCAGAATCCAAGCAGGACGTAAAAAGGGGAAATCAGTTCATTATCACCAATTTGGATCCATTGGTGAAGATCAGCTTCACCCCAGTGGTGTCCTGTTAGTCTGTCTCTGTGACTGATCTCAGTCCAGGAGCTGCTGTGGCCAGTCCCTGTGCTGACAACCAGCCGAATGCCTGGGTCGATGGCGTGAAACTCCTCCATGTGATATTTGAATGGAAGTATTAACCCAGTTAATGTAAGTAAATTACAATCTATGTCAAATACTAACGCAGTCAAAATGTCCTGGATTGGAGTGACAGTCGGGGAGTTGAACACCTGACATGCCGAGGGAGTGCTACACAGTTGTAGGTGCTGCCTCTCGGATGAAATGTGCACCAGCTGCTTGCTCAAGTGGAAGTAAAAGATCATACGGCATTTAAGAAGAAGCAGATGGCTCTCCTAATGTCAAGGCCAACGTTTCTCACTCCACCCATACCATCAGGAGCAACTTAATTGCTTATTCATTCAGTCGCTGGTTTGTAGGGCTTTGATGCGCGCAGTTTGGCTGCTGCAATTATAATTTTCAAAGTTATTCACTGATTGTAAAGCACCCCAGAACGTTACGTGGCAAAACAAGTGCACGTGTTGTTTTAACCTGAACTTATAGAACTTAACATGGAGTTGCTTAGGAATTGCTTCATCTGAGGGAACTGCCCTTGATATCAAGATAGCACCTGACCAAGTATGGCAACAAGGAGCCTTTGCAAGATCTAATTTTGTTTGATTTGATTTATTATTTTCAGTTTTTCTTTTCATTTATGGGATATCACCATCGCTGGCTGGCCAGCATTTATTGCCCATCCCTAATTGCCCTCAGAGGGCAGTTGATAGCCAGTCAACTACATTGCTGTGGTTCTGGAGTCACGTATAAGCCAGACCGGGTAAGAACAGCAGAGTTCCTTCCCTAAAGGACATTAGTGAACCAGATGGGTATTTCCGACAATCGGCAATGGTTTCATGGTCACCAGTAGATTCATAATCCCAGATATTTTTGTCTAATTCAAATTCCACCATCTGCCATGGTGGGATTCAAACCCGGGTCATCAGAACATCAGCTAAGTTTCTGGATTAATAGTCTATCAATAATACCATTAGGCCATCACCTCCCCATGCATTGCCTCCACATGTATTGGGATACAGTGAAAAGTATTGTTTCTTGCATGCTATATAGTCATTGTATACCATTCATAGAAAAGGAAAGGAGAGAGTGCAAAATGCAATGTTACAGTTATAGCTAAGATGTAGAGAAAGATCAAACTAATGCTAGGTAGGTCCGTTCAAAAATCTGATGGCGGCAGGGAAGAAGCTATTCTGAAGTTGGCTGGTTCGTGACCTCAGACTTTTGTATCATTTTCCTGACAGAAGAAAGTGGAAGAAAGAATGTTCGGGTTGGGGGAATAAGGGAATTCAGGGAGAAAACTTCCTCCAACTTGGTTGGAGCCATACTAGCACAAAGGAAGATGGCTGTGGTTGACATGAAAATGTCATCGGGTTCACTTACTGCTCTAGTATACACTGCCACACAGCCTCTGCTGATCTCCAAAAAGATCGTCCACATCATGACTTTCAGTGGGGCCCAGAGATACCTGCCAGTATTAAGGGGACGGTTACTTCTAATATACAAACAGCGGTCCTATGACGTAGGTGGGATTTTAGGTTGCTGTTTTGAGATACAAATTGGTGGCGAATACACTGTGCATGCTCTGGTCATTTGTCCCAACGAACTATAAGCCTGCCCCACTCCTTAACGGGACTGATGGAGGCCACAGAACAAATGGTTCAGGAGAAACATAGAATCCCTACAATGCAGAAGGAGGGTATTTGGCTCTTCGAGTCTGCACTGACTCTCTGACAGAGTATCTTTCCCAGGCCCACTTTCCCCACCCCCCACCTTCCCTGTAACCCCACACATTTACCCTGATAATCCCCCTAACCTACATATCTTGGGACATTAAGGGACAATTTGGCATGGCTAATCAACCTAACCGTCACATCTTTGGATTGTGGGAGGAAATTGGAGAACCCAGAGGAAACCCACACAGACATGGGGAGAATGTGCAGACTCCGCAAAGTCACCCAAGGCCAGAATTGAACTTGGGTCCCTGGTGCTGTGAGGCAGCAGTGCTAACCATTGTGCCACCATGCCATGAAGTTACAGCCAGATTTATTTGGTGAGGCCACAACATACATGGGATCATATCTGGGTAACTCCAAATACTGCCAGCCTATACCACCCTACCATGGATTGTGTTCTCCCTATGGCTCCAACTGTCGGGCAGATCAGCTTGAGAACCAGCAGAGAACTGTCGTGTTGCTGCCACAGAGTGTCCGCTTAGCTAATTAGGCCTCAAAATATCACTAGACTATAAATCCAGAAACTCAGCTAATATTCTGGGGAGCCGGGTTCGAATCCCAACATGGCAGACGGTGGAAACTGGATTCAATAAAAAAAATTTGGAATTAAGAATCCACTGATGACCATGAAACCATTGTGCATTGTCAGAAAAATCCATTTGGTTCACTGATGTCCTTCAGGGGAGGAAATCTGCTGTCGTACTTGGTCTGGCCTACATGTGACTCCAGAGTTATAGCAATGCAGCTGACTCTGAACTGCACTTGGGCAACTAGAGATGGGCAATAAATGCTGGCCAGCTAGTGACACCCACGTCCTATGAATAAGTAAAAAAAAGAAATTCATGATGGGCAATTAAACCAACTTATTTTTTAATTCCCAGATAAGATGCATGAAGGAACTAGCCAGTCAGGGAGGTTAAGAATATATCTAGTACTTGCCCAGAAGAACTGCTTCAAAACTATTTATTTAATTACAGGGAGGGAATTTTAAGTTCTGGAGAGATTGGCTGAACAATTAGTTGAAGACCTGCTTCACTGGGTCTCCTGATTAGGGGAGACCTCCTTCAGGTAAGATATAGAGCAGCATTATCGTTAGCTGATTTTTGTCTATTGAGTGGTGATTTGAGACTCTCCCTATCTTGGATGTCAATCCAGCTCCTCCAAGGCTATTGTAAAATTTATCCGACAACAGTAGGATTCGCTGTTGTTTCCATGTGTTGTGCCAGGCAACAGTTGAGATGAGTGTTTGATCTCGTCCATGCTATTGAAGACACGCACTGAGCCGAGGCTCAGCGAAGAGTATAAGACTGCTAAATAGCTTATTGCGTGTTATTTAAAGACACTCTTTGAACACTGGTCGTGCTGGTTAACATCCAGGCATCGACCAAATAGTCCCCTCAAGTAGTGTGTGTCGAAAAGGAAGACATATTGAAAGTCTTCAATAGCATGGACGAGATCAAACACTCATCTCAACTGTTGCCTGGCACAACACATGGAAACAACAGCGAATCCTACTGTTGTCGGATAAATTTTGCAATAGCCTTGGAGGAGCTGGATTGACATCCAAGATAGGGAGAGTCTCAAATCACCACTCAGTAGACAAAAATCAGCTAACGATAATGCTGCTCTATATCCTATTGGGATAAAATAGGTGATGACTGTTAGGGCCCCATAATAGTCCAGCCTAATTCACAAATAGTTCTTGCATTGGACTCTGGACAGCAGTTGTCAATTGTGAACTTGTCATAATCAGCTGCGATTCCTCAGCTTGGCATGCGCAGTTGGAAAACAAACCCTGTGATGTTTTCTCAAAACTTAAGGGGAAACCCATTGGTCATAACCACAAGTGATAACAAAATAATAGGAAAGAAAAGATTTGACTGGTTATTAGCAGCAGTTCCTGGAAGCATTAAGGTGAAGATGTTAATAGCAGAGCTAATCATTATAGCCAGAACGCTTTGGAATATAACATGCCATTTTTAATGATCTATTTTTAAAAGGATGCTAATGCACTGAAAGAGGCTTCTGAGATGAATGGAGAGACATTTTTTTCAATCATTCAAACCTCCTAAGTTTTGAGAAGAGACTGGCAGAGTTGAACCAATTGATATTGCTCAAAGGAATGATGAAGGATGCAGTACAAAGTCAGGACTTTATATTTAAGTCGTGAACGTTCAGAATTCTCTATCCCAGAGGGTTGCGGATACTGCATTGTGGAAAACATTTAAAGCTGCAATAGACAGATTAGTGATCTCTCAGGGAATTATGGGATATTGGGTGTGGGCAGGAAAGTGGCATTGAAGCTCAAGATGAGTCACGATCATATTGAATGGCAGAACAGGCCCACTAGGCCAAATGGCCTATTCCTGCTCTTATCTCTTGTCTTCTTGTGAGGCTCTCCAGCACAGAGGGAGTTGCAGCCTGCCATTGCAGGGAACAAGAGAGAGGATGTCACCATCTTGAGATTACTTATCCAAAGATGAGTGGGTTGGGTGGATTGGCCAAGCTAAATTGCCCCTAGGTGTCCAAAGCTATGCAGGTTAGGTGGAATGGCCAAGCTAAATTGCCCCTTAGGTGTCTGAAGCTATGCAGGTTAGGTGGATTGGCCATGGGAAATTGACCCTTAGGTGTCCAAAGATGTGTAGTTTAGTGGGATTGATGGGGTAAACGTGTGGGGTTATAGGGATAAGGTGGGGAGCCTGGATCAGATGCTCTGCTGGAGCGTCAGTACAGCCTTGGTGGGCCAAATGGCCTCCGACTGCACCGCAGAGATTCAATGATTCTCTGCAGCTTTAAAGAAATATTTGAAATTTAAAAGGTGACCAGAGCTGCCAAACCACCATTCTGGATGGGGAATGACTAGGCAGGGACGCACTCTGATTGTTGGCCCTAATTGGCCTTTTCATTAATTTAACAAGCCATCTCGCAGGGAGGTAGCCATCCCATCCCTAATCCAAACCCCAGGAAGGTGGTTCAAGGGCGAAAAGTCAGCCAGTGGATCAAAATTACTGAAAGTCCTGCCTCGAAATAGCAAGAGATGTGGATATTATAAATCTGATGGAGATACTTCAGGAGATGATTATAATCTGAATGGTTTGGAGCATGACTCCCAATGAAAAGAATATATCTTCCCTACAGAGTAGAAGATATAGGGAACCCACAGAGCCTAAAAGTAGTTAATGTCAGTTTAATTAGTTGCTTTTAAAAGGGAGCCAAAGCATAAACATACATAGACAGATGATCAATACTCCACTGAGCCAAACAATTGCAAGCCTTTTCTGACCATTGATATATCAACATGAAGCAGCAGCAGTCAGACTGAGACAATACTGACTATAATGTACAATGATAGATTTCCAAACTGGTGTCTCTGGCTCCTGAGGAATCACAAAATAGTTGGATTTCGTTGATTTGAAAACATCTTATTCTCGTTGCATTACAAACAATATTTTCCATGGCTTGTAGCATTGTTTTTCCCCCTTGTATAACTGGGATGACCCTTCGTCAGCTCTGAGTCTCCCTCCACAGATGCTGTCGGGCCTGCTAAGATTTCCCAGCATTTTCTGTTTTCCTTTCCGATTCCGGCATCCGCAGTATTTTAATTAGTTGATGGCTTTCTAGCAGGCTGGGGTGGGCTGAATGGGGGCAGCGGTGGGGGAGGGAGGGGGACCGGAGAGGTGGAGTGTGGCGGAGGAGGCACCTTTTTGAAGGGAGCCCTGGAACAATGGCAGTATCTGCCTTGGGCCTACTGAAGGGTGGAGACTGTTGTGTTCGACTTGCCCTGCACCTGCTCCAGCACTGAAACAGGGAAAAGGACGAACTTTATTTTATTTTTGCGGCAAGTGGGGACAGTATGGTCGTTTAGGAAGCGTTTAGTTGGTGTCGATGGAGGGCAGGCCCAGATATTCGGTCAGTCTCCTAACAGAGGAGTGAGGGGAGCAGAATCCTACCCATCTGCTAAGACCACAACCTGAAAGAATTGACTTACCTGCATGCTTAGCGTTGGTGCTTTAGTCACTCTTACCTTAGTACACCCCCATGAGGTAGAACAACCCAAAATAATGTCCAGCCTGAGAAGCTCTGAAGTGTCAGTACTGTCTGAAAAACAGGTGGATATTCATTTACTAAATGAATAGAAGTCTACAAAGTTACGAGAGGCGTAGACAGGGTGGATGGCCTGAGGCCATTTCCCAGGATGGAAGGATCACAAAAGAACACAACAGGACTACAAAAGAACACAACAGGACTACAAGAGGACACAGGTTTAAGGCGAGAGGTGGTGGGGGGTTTTTTTCTCATCCCACCCACCTCCGGAATCATAGTGGGGGTGGGGGTGTGAGGTGTACCATTCAAAGGTCCCTTGACCTTGGTTGGGATTTCCCGGTTTTGGGGCGAGCATGGCAGGAAAATTCCCCTCAATAAATTTAGGGGAGATGAGTGAGGGAAGTTTTCCACACAGTAGGTTGTGGGTGTCTGGAACACACTGCCAGTGAAGGTGGTGGAAGCAGGCATGTTAGCAACATTCTATCTTGATAGACACGTTAATAGGAGACGAACAGAGGGATAGAAGCCACGTATCAGCTCAGGCTTGACGAGCCGAAGGGTCCGTTCCTGTGCTGTATTGTTCCTTGTTCTTTGTAAATCAGACAGCAGGAGACATTTTGGGATTCGCAAACTGTTTTATGGTGTTACATTGCAGTTCGGTAAAAATGCCAGTTTCCACTCTTCCCTCCTGGATCCTCTCCATGTCCGGAACAACTCGCCTCCGGGGGAAAAAAAAAACCCAGCTCTTAAATTCAAGCTTCACTGAGCTTCTCTGCTCTCAATTCACTCTGCTTCGAGACGTGGTTTATTCTTAAAGGGGCCTGTATTTCTAAGATTGTCAGAGTCCAATGTCAATAGGAGTAGCAGGATTACGCAGTGGGACAGCAAACCTCCAGCACTCAAGGGGTTAATTGTTGCATATCAAGGAAGGAGTGTTAACAAGACACTTGAGAAGGACCAGATGGTCAGAGTGAATTGAAAAGGGAATACTGTAACTTTATGTATGATTAAATTTCTTTCTGTCTGGCACGAAGGCATGTACAATTGAATGTAAAGTTTCCTACACTGATCCGATCCATGCCACTCACAATCGGCTACTGTACAATTCCAGTGAATAATTCAGGAGCCAGAGGTCTTCGTGATCTACCCTTTAATTACAGTTCCTGCCTGTCAGTTCGAGCATCCCGTTGCAAATATAAAATTCTCTCACAGCTTTCAACATCCCCATTGGTAGAAACACAGGAGTACGCTGCGGACTGAAAAATAGTCCCCTATCTTAAAACAATCTGTAACTGTAACCATCCCCATTAACATCAGCTACATTTGGATTTTTTAAAAGCTTGTTCATGAGCAGAATGATGTTGCTGGGTCTCAGAGATATACCAGTTGCATTCATTTCCCTCGGATTATCTTCAGCTGGTGCCTTTGCAATTTTGAATACAGAAGTTGCACTGCCTGTCCTTTCTGATAATTGGATGGATGGTAGATGTGTCCTGGGTTCACAGAGATGAAATTAGTGTTTAAACTGTCATTAAAACTGAGGTGCTTGAATATTTATAAGCTAACAGGGCCAGATGGAATATATCCAAGAATATTAATGAAATAGACAAAGCTGTGACTGATTTTTTTTCAGTTCATTGAGTAGAGCATCAGGATTCGCCAAATAGCTGTTTCAGTTCACGAGGGAAATAAACGTGAGTGCAACTTCATCAGAGGATTCGGGAACCTAAACCTGAGCAGGTCTCCAATGGGCGGCACAGTGGCACAGTGGTTAGCACTGCTGCTTCCTGGAACCTGGGTTCGATTTCCAGCTAGGGTCAACGTTTACCTGGAGTTTGCCCGTTCTCCTCGTGTCTGCATGGGCACGGTGACACAGTGGTTAACACTGCTGCCTCACAGCTCCAGCGACCTGGGTTCAATTCCCGGCTAGGGTCACTGTCTGTGTAGGGTCTGCACGTTCTCCCCGTGTCTGCATGGATTTTTTCCAGATGCTCCGGTTTCCTCCCACAGACTAAAAGATGTGCTGGTTAGATGCATTGGCCATGCTAAATTATCCCTCAGTGTACCCAAACAGGGGCTGGAGTGTGACGACAAGGGATTTTCACAGTAACTTCATTGTACCATCACAGTCTGAGGATTCAGGGTAGACCATTTAGGACAGAAGTGAGGAGACATTTTTCATCCAAAGAGTGGCGAGCCTGTGGAATTCATTAACACAAGAAACATTGAATGTATTCAAGAGGCAGCTGGATATAATACTAGGGGTGAATGGATCACAGATTATGGGGAGAAAGGCTATAGGCTATTGAGTTGAATGATCAGCCATGATCGTAATGAATGACGGAACAGGCTCAAGGGGCCAAATGGCCTCCTCCTACTCCTATCTCTTCTATGTTTCTATGCTTAATGTAAACCTACTCGTGGCTAATAAATAAATAAACTTTATGTATTAGGGACACGTTACTGACAATCCTCACCATTGTCTACTTCTTTTGCAACCTCCTTAAAAATTAATAAAGTTGATCAAGCACAATGTTCCCTTTTGAAATCCATGCTGACTATCATTGTTAAGTCTCTCATTTGTAGATGTTCTTCTACACTCTCCTTCAGTAAAGATTCCATTATTTTCCTCTCTCTGATGTTCAGCTGATTAGTCTATCATTCCATGGATTGGAAACACGAAACTCAATTCTATTATGATCGGCAGGTTGTAGCTGACATGTTAACCAAATCCCAAAGGGAAACTTGGCAAGCCATCACAACAATTTGTATTTTACAATACAATAACGTATGCATACAGAAGTCAGGCATCATAAATTTCATTAACATTTTTAGAGATTTTAAATAGTAAATTAAAACATTTATTAACAAAAAAGAATCTTAACCATGCAAGATTACATTTACACAGTTAAAATTAGTCCTGCGGAACTTTTCTCCAAAAGATTCATACTTGATTAAATTCACAAATGAAAACTCCTTGAGACAACCATCCCTATAGATTGTTAATCTATGAGGCATTACCTGTTGCTATGGTGAAGATATGCCATTGGCTTTCTCTCTCTCTCAATCTTCTGTGGATAATTCCAAAGGTTTTGAACAAAACCCTGCTTTCTAAAACAAACAAACACTTCTATGGGGTAGCTGAATGTTCTTCACTTCATCTCTTCAGAGTCTGTACCAACACAGAACTCCTGTTAGGAGATTTTGCATGGCCATATCCCTAAGCATGGCTTCCAACAACAATTTCAACATATTTTTCCCCTTTCACCTTTTCCCTATTGTCCTTATCCTCCTTTCCCAGAATATTAAACCTTTTATGTTCTCCTTGTGGCCACTATTGTCAGGTAAAATAAAATTGATTTATTTTGCCTTATCTATTATGATCTTTTTAAGGCGTTGTTAGTTTATTTATTAGTGTTACAAGTCAGCTTACGTTAAAACTGCAATGAAGTTACTGTGAAAATCCCCTCGTCGCCACACTCCAGCGCCTGTTCAGGTACATTGAGAGAGAATTTAGCATGGCCAATGCACCTAACCAGCACATCTTTCGGACTGTGGGAGGAAACTGAAGCATCCGGAGGATGTCACTCACACATTCTGATCACTTAATGGACACTTTTAGCCCCTCCCTCAGCCTTCTTCATCCTTATTTACATTCCCTTTGTCCTATTACAGCTCCCCCAAACCCCCTGCGCCACCCTCATTGTATAGATGTCCTATTACAGACACTCCCCCCAACCCCCACCACCCCCATAGTACAAATCTTTTCTGATCCTCTTTGCTCTTAAGGGCCATCCAGAGGCAAAACATTGACTCTGTTCTCTCTCCACAGATGCTGTCAGACCTGCTGTGATTTTCCAGCATTTTAGATTCTTTCTTGTTGGACATGGTCATTGTTTAGCACATGTGGTGCGAATGTTACTTGCCATTTGTCAGCTTAGGCCTGAATATTGTTCAGATCTTCTTACATTTGGACATGGACCATTTCAGTATAATTGTGAAGAAAATGTTTTCTTTTAAAACTTTTCAGAGCACTATGGTATTCTGCAAAGTAGGATTGTGGGGGCTGTGAGTTTGTGTTTGATTGTTCGTGGCTAATTTATTTATGTGTGGGGCTGAGCGCCAATGGAATTTAGACCATAAAAGGTATGAACTGAAGTGAATAGACACAGGTTGGGTGTTCTACAAGTAAACACAACATGAGTAGACATTTGCATTAGGAAATAAGTCAGGGTTTGGATTTTTAGCTGTTTAATTTCAAAGTAAGATAAGGAGTTATTTACCACTACAGTTTAACCATAACAACTGAATTAGCTTAAATTATAACAACTGAAATACTCAAACATAACAATTCTTAACTACTAACCTATTTTTATTAATTTAAACAGTATTCCTCTTATAGACTTAAACTCCCCTTCAAAATCAGTTTGCAAACAACACAGGCTTATGTGATTTTACTTGTTAACAGTCCTAGAGCACTTAGCCTGCATTCTCAGCAAGTGAGTTGCCTGGGGCAAACAAATCAGCACCATATAAACAGAGTGAATTTTAAACACACCCTTTATAAGAAATATGATATAAAGATGTTTCTTAAAGGCACAGTAGCATCACATATGGAGTGAATCAAGCCAGTTGAGTGAAGCTGGGGGCCTCAAGAGAGGATGTAGTTGGATCATTCACTCAGCATTTTTGGCTGGAGGTTTTTTACTCATGCATGAGATGAATAAGGTCAGACAGGGAGGCAGAATCAGAGTACCCAGGTACCCAGAAGCTCAGAGTCAGAGTACCCAGGTACCCAGAAGCTCAAAGTCAGAGTACCCAGGTACCCGGAAGCTGAGAGTCAGAGTGCCCGGGTACATGGAAGCTCAGAGTCAGAGTGCCCGGGTACATGGAAGCTCAGGGTCAGAGTGCCCGGGTACATGGAAGCTCAGAGTCAGAGTGCCCAGGTACATGGAAGCTCAGATTCAGAGTGCCCGGGTACATGGAAGCTCAGGGTCAGAGTACCTGGGTACCCGGAAGCTCAAAGTCAGAGTACCCAGGTACCCGGAAGCTTAGGGTCAGAGTACCCGAGTACCCGGAAGCTCAGGGTCAGAGTACCCGGGTACCCGGAAGCTCAGGGTCAGAGTACCCGGAAGCTCAGACTCAGAGTACCCGGGTACCCGGAAGCTCAGGGTCAGAGTACCCGAGTACCCGGAAGCTCAGGGTCAGAGTACCCGGGTACCCGGAAGCTCAAGATCAGACTTGAGGACAAAACAGAGATATTCAGAAGCGCAATCAACCCATCTGCATTTGATCATTCCAATGTGGAAGAGAACATTTCTTGAGTAGCAAATAGTCAGAATTGGATAGTCAGAAGCTCTTTCCTAGGGTGGAAAAGTCAAGTGTGAGGGAGACCATAGGTTAATGGTGCATGGAGAAAAGTTTAGAGGAGATGTGCAAGGCCCCTTTTTTTAAACAGCGGGTGGGGAATGTCTGGATCGCATTGCCGGGGAGGTGTTGGGAGCAGATACGATAGCAGCATTTAAGGGGCAACTAGAGGAATACATGAATAGGATGGGAATGGAAGTGCATACGGTTTTAGTTTAGGCAGGCATCATGATTGGCACAGGCTTGGAGGGCCTAAGGGCCTGTTCCTGTGCTGTGCTGTTCTTTGTTCTTTGCTCAAATGCTGTTTACCAGCTTGGAAAAGGCACAAGTGAGTTGCAGTTTCACTAAGAGTAGGTTTGAGGCCATAGAAGGAACTGAAAGCTTCTTAGCCTCTGCAGAACTTTCCGTTTTGATTTCATGACCTCTGAATTTATTAAAGTTTCATGAGCAAAGTTATGTGATTTGAAAAACATGTCCTTGGGCAAAGGTAAAATTAATAAGACTGTTTGCCCATCCATTCCTCCCATGGAGTTTTATACCAAGGAAATTATAGAAAGGAGGAATATGTATTCTCAAGGTAAAGCTTTTTTATAATTTTACTAATATGTAATAATCTCCGGTGCTGTTGTTATGTGACATTGGGTCAGGGGTATAATTAGATTGCTATTAGGAATTATATATTGATCATGTTAATTATACCTAATGTAGAGGCTTAAATTAGGCTAATTAGCAAATGGACTTCCACTATAACTCAAAGGGGAAGGTCTATTAATATAATCATAATTCCATTAGGCATAATGGATTAGTTAGGGTATGAAACAAATTAACCTAAACCAATAAGATCAAATGAATATGTTTTAGAAAACATGCTTAATGTTTATTTTATTAGTGTCACAATAGGCCTACGTTAATATTGCAATGAAGTTACTATGAAAATCTCCGAGCAGCCACACTCCAGGCATTTGTTCGGGTACACGTGAGGGAGAATTTAGCACAGCCAATGCACCTAACCAGCATGTCTTTCAGGCAGAGAGAGGAAACCGGAGTTCCCGGAGGAAACCTACACAGATACGGGGACAACATGCAGTCTCAGCACAGACAGTGATCGAAGCTAGGAATCGAACCCGGGTTCCTGGTACTGTGAGGTAGCAGTTCTAACCGCTGTGCTGCCCTTTGTACATCTGTGCTTGTGATTATTCAGAGTGAGTGGAAGGGTATAGGATCTTTGATCTGACCTTAAGGATTACTCCACTGTTACCTATTCTACAGAATTAAAACCTATCTTTTATTCATCACCCTGTCGGAAGAGATGTCTTATTTAAAAGCCAATCAGCCAGGTCCACGTAGTATGGTTGGTTCCTTTCAAAGCTTTAAGGCATTTTTCTGTATTTGACGTGAACACGGTCAGATGTAGAATCTCACAAATGAGACTCCTTTTAAAGAAGGTCAATATCGAAAACGAAAACAGATAATATTGGAAAAGCAGGGCATGCTGATGATCTGAGACATGACTATAGCCGTATGTGTCACATCCAACATCTGTTGCTGCATTTTCCCAACTTCTTCCCACTGTGACCTCATTTTAGCATTTGAAAATGCAGCAAGTGGACGTGGGGGAGCTGCCAAAACAAGGTACGAGGAGAAAAACATCTGAGTGGGAACTAAGGGAGGAGGGCACTAAACAGCGATGAATCGTAGAATCCCTACAGTGCAGAAGGAAGCCATTTGGCCCATTGAGCCTGCACCAACAACAACCCCATACCATCCACATAACCCCATCTATTTATGCTGCTAGTCCCCCAGACACTAAGGAGCAATTTAGCATGGCCAATCAACCTAACCCACACATCTTTCAACTGTGAGAGGAAACTGGAGCACCCGGAGGAAACCCACGCAGACACGGGGAGGACGTGTAAACTCCACACAGACCCAAGGCTGGAATTGAACCCAAGTCCCTGGCGCTGTGAGGCAGCAGTGCTAATCACTGTGCCACCGTGCCACTTTTTCAACAATTGTTTTGCAGACACTGACAGAACCATGGAGCAAATTCTCTTAAGAGAAACCAGTCGAATCATGGGGAGCAATTAAAACCTCCACAGGTGTATCAAAAGGGCCATGGATCGGGACAACTCTGTCCCATCAGTATCTCCATGACTGCCATAGCTGTCGCCGAGCTTGTGACCCTAATTGCTCCCAGCCTGATCTATTGTTTTGTTTCATTCCATTTGGTAAACGTTGTGACAATCTTCAATGAGGCTTGATTGCCTTACAGCAGAGAAAGTTAAGGGGAAATTTAAGAGAGGTGCTCAAAATCACAAAGTGTGTTGATTGAGTTAAATAAAGAGAAATGCTATCAACTGGCAGAGGGTCCATTAACCAGACATCAAAGATTTATTATTATAGGGCCTACTGATGTTATCCAGTAGATTATTAATCCAAAAACTCAACTAATGTCCTAGGAACCCGGATTCAAATCCTGCCACGGCAGATGATGGAATTTGAATTCAATGAAAAAAATATTTGGAATTAAGGATCTACTGGTGACCATGAAACCATTGTCGATTATTGGAAAAACCCATCTGGTTCTTCAATGTCCTCTGGGGATGGAAATCTGCTGCCTTTACCTGGTCTGGCCTACATGTGACTCCAGAGCCACAGCAATGTGGTTGACTCTCAACTGCCCTCGATAGGCAGCTAGGGATGGACAATAAATGCTGGCCCAGCCAACGATGCCCATATCCCACAAATGAATGAAGAAACAGTTAAGTGGCAAAAAGAACCAGAGATGAAATGAGGAGAATTATTTTTCAATGCAGGAGTTGCTCCAGGTATTTTCACCGGGTATTTTCCAGGTATTTCCACTCCATGCAAAACCGTATGCACTTCCATTCCCATCCTATTCATGTATTCATCTCATGTATATGATCTCCAGGTATTTTCACACCTGTGCTCTGTAATTTGCATCTGCAACTTTCTTCCTATTTCATTTTCATCTGGATCACTTAAAGGTCTGAGGAAATAATGTTAAAATATAACGCGGAACAGCCATTAAGCTGTATGATATTTTCAGGCACATCACGGATAAATCAGCATAAGTCACACAAAGGCTATTTTTTTCTTGGCCCTGGTCTGAAATTGCCCCTTAATAATAGGTGCAATGTAGCAATGTCGAGAGAACTGATTATTTGCTCCCATTATATTACATCTAACAGAACGTGGTTAGTTACATTGGCTGGATGCCTAGTATGTGGTTCAGAATAAAGCCAACAGCATGGGTTCAATTTCTGTTTCGGCTGAGGTCAAACTGGGGCCCACCTGCTCACCCAATCCCTGTCTTTATCAATGGGGATGAAGTAGAAAGGGTCAAGAGCTTCAAGTTTTTAGGTGTCCAGATCACCAACAATCTGTCCTGGTCCCCCCCATGCTGACACTGTAATTAAGAAAGCCCACCAATGCCTCTACTTTCTCAGAAGACTAAAGAAATTTGGCATGTCAGCTACGACTCTCACCAACTTTTACAGATGCACCATAAAAAGCATTCTTCCTGGTTGTATCACAGCTTGGTATGGCTCCTGCCATGCCCAAGACCGCAAGGAACTACAGAAGGTCGTGAATGTAGCCCAATCCATCACATAAAACAGCCTCCCATCCATTCACTCTGTTTATACTTTCCGCTGCCTCGACAAAACAGCCAGCATAATTAAGGATCCCACATACCCTGGACATTCTGTCTTCTACCTTCTTTCTTCAGGAAAAAGACACAAAAGTCTGAGGTGACCACCAACCAACTCAAGAACAGCTTTTTCCCTGCTGCTGTCAACTTTTGAATGGACCTACCTTGCATTAAGTTGATTGTTTTCTACGCCTTAGCTATCACTGTAACACTGCATTCTGCACTCTTGTTTCTCTATGAATGGTATGCTTTGTCTGTACAACATGCAAGGAACAATAATTCTCACTGTACGTTAATACACGTGACAATAATAAATCAAATCAAATCAAATCAAAGAGTGTAAGGCACTCACAAAAACTGCCAAGAAAACAGCTCAGGTGGCGCACTAGCGGACAATGTGCCAAGCACCTATCTTTGAGCAGAACATATGCTCCACAAATGGGCATGACACTGGAACTCTCTCTATGGTTCTCCTGGTATCTACACGCTGCAGTGAGGCAGGAAACCCAGCCGGGACTCTCAGGATGATGGGTATCAATCACACACCATCCTGAAAATTCCAGGCATTCGTTCCAGTTCTCTCTCCACAGATGCTGCCTGATCTATTGAATATTTCCAGCATTTCCTGGCTTAGTTCTACTATTTCTGTTTCTTCTCCAGTAGGGAAACGAGTAAGGCTGGGATAAGGGAATTTGTTCTGACAGACCACCTGCCCTCCTTTGTGTGTTAGCTGACAAAATATTACATAGCAAATTCACAGGGACACCAATATTCCATCCTGATCTGACATTCAACAAAACACATTACACAGAATCCCAAAACTTTCGAGAGCCGAAGAAAAGGAAGATTTATAATTGTGAAGAACCTTTCACAACCTCAGGACAACTGAAAGCTCTTCACAGCCAATTAAATACCAAGTGTGGTCGCTGTTGTCAGGTCAATATCATGCACTCGGCAACACCCGGGTTTTTGGTAATGCTCCAACACACTGGCACAGCAAAGTACAATAATTTCAGCTGGGCCTTCAAATTATCAGCCTTTTTGACTCAGTTGTCCACGTTCCCAGACTGTGGGGCAGCACAATGGTACAGTGGTTAACACTGATGCCTCACAGCACCAGGGGCCCAGGGACAAGTTTGATTTCTGGCTTGGGTCACTGTCTGTGCAGAGTCTGCATGTTCTCCCCGTGTCTGCATGGGTTTCCTCCCACAGTCTGAAAGATGTGCTGGTTAGGTACATTGGCCATGCTAAATCCTCCCTCAGTGTACCCGAACTGGCACCAGAGTGTGGCAACTAGAAGATTTTCACAGTAGCTTCATTGCAGTGTCAATGTAAGCCTACTGGTGACATTAATAAATAAACACCAAAAACTGGAGTGAATTCGTTAGGTTTTCTATATTGAAAGATGTTAATGATGTGTGTGACTGCTGCACCTGAGCTGTGGTTAATGGAAATTACGTATTTCCCCCAGGGAGAGGAAGGTTGGGATGTAAAGGCTTTAATGCTACTGCTTTGGTCATCTGGGCAGTATTGGTGGCACAGTGGTTGACACTGCTGCCTCACAGTGCCAGCAATACAGGTTCAATTCCAGCCTTTGGTGACTGTAGGTAGAGTTTGCATGTTCTCCTTTTGTCTGCGTGGGTTTTCTCAGGGTGCTCTGGTTTCCTTCCACAGCCTGAAAGACGTGCAGGTTACACAGAAATATAGAAACCTAGAAGATAGGAGCAGGAGGAGGCCATTTGACCTTCTGAGCCTGTTCCACCATTCATTACAATCATGGCTGATCGTCCAACTCAATAGCCTAATCCTGCTTTCTCCCCATAACCTTTGATCCCATTTGCCTCAAGCGCTGTTTCCCGTCTCCTCTTGAATACATTCAATGTTTTGGCATCAACTACTTCCTGTAATAATGAATTCCACAGGCTCACCACTCTTTGGGTGAGGAAATGTCTCCTTACCTCCATGCTAAACGGTCTACCCTGAATCCTCAGGCAGTGATCCCTGATTTTGGACTCCACAACATCAGGAACATCCTCCCTCATCCACCCTGTCCAGACCTGTTAGAATTTTATAGTCTCTATCAGATCCCTGCTGATTCGTCTGAACTCCAGCAAAAGCAATCCTAACAGAGTCAATCTCTCCTCATACAACAGACCCGCCATCCCCGGAATCAGCCTGGTAAACCTTCACTGCACTCCCTCGAGGGCAAGAACATCCTTCCTCAGAAAAGGAGACCAAAACGGCACACAATACTGTGGGTGGCCTCACCAAGGCCCTGTATAATTGCAACAACACATCCCTGCTCCTGTACTCGAAACCTCTCTCAATGAAGGCCAACATGCTATTTGCCTTCTTTACCATCTGCTGCACCTGCATGCTGACCTTCAATGAGTGATGCACAAGAACACCCAGGTCCCACTGCACACCCCCCTCTCCTAAGTTACAGGTTAGGTTGATTAGCCAGGCCAAAATGGCCCTCAGTGTGAGGGGGATTATCAGGGTAAATATGTGAGGTTACAGGGATAGGGCCTAGGTGGGATTGTTGTCGGTGCAGGCTCGATGGGCCTAATGGCCTCTGTCTGCACTGTCAAGATGCTGTAACCTTTTTGATGTGCTCTTTCGTTTGCTCTGATGGATAATTTGGCATTTACTGGCATAGCTTTGTTTGCTCTGAATGGAAACTGGGAGAGAAGAGCGCTGCAGCGACTTTCCACAGGTAAGCAGCTCCAACACTTGAGATGGAGTTTTTCCAATCCTATCATGGCAAAGACAGTGAAACACAGCGAGCCGTCCAAATGTCCACTGATTCCGATGGGACTGTAAAATCCCACTGCCACAAAATCCCCTCCCAATGGGCCTGCTTCAGCTTCATGGATGTAGGTGCGTGAGCCACGAGGTTTCATGTTATAGAAGCCAGCACCTGGGCTGGACAATCTCCTCCATGCACCGCACTGAGGTTTCTGTGCCACAGTGAGTGTGGGCTGAATCTGGTGCTGCAACTCTAATTAACTAGGGAATTGCTTATTCACACTGCTTTAATTTGTAAAAGCGGTGTGATTTTATGTTGCTTCAGACAGAGGGTGGTGAACGTTTACACAGTCCCTTGGTGCTCTGTGTCAGTTAGTAAATGAGAGATCGCGGCAGCTCGGAAGCACCGTGTGATGTTTAACTGGGACGTGAATCAATCCAACACCATGTAAATTTGGGAGCGAAATCACCCAGCACGTAACAGAGCACAAGCTAGTTAGCTGCTAAAAAATAATAAGGATAGAATTTTAATCTTGGCTGGGTCAAACTGCGAATCCTCTGCCTGCCCATCATAACTCTGTTGTCTTTAACTCAGCAGCTCATTGTCCCAGCTCAGGGACATGAGTATAGAAATCTAGGCTGGCACTCAGTGTCGATGGAGTGCTACACGGTCAGAAGTGCCATTTGTCTTTCAGATGGGATGTCAAACTGAGGTAAAAATAGAAAATGCAGCTGAGCTCAGCAGGTCTGGCAGCATCTGTGGAGGGAAACTGTAATGACTTCAATCAGGCCACTGAGGTTGGCCTATTGGAATATGAACTCCCTGATTAAGGAGTTCGAGCCACTGGCAGGTGCTCCCTCCTCGGGAGAGGAGAGGGAGAGAGGCCTGGAAGACCAGAAGCCATGGGCCTGGAGGCTGAGGGCCCAGCTCCCCTCTGCAGGAGGAAGGACAGCAGGAAGCAAAAAAAGGACATCAAAGGACTGAGTTGTTGGGCCAGTGCTCCCGTCCATCAAAAGTCCGTGCCTGCAAAGGGAGGGGGGGTGGGGGGATGGTGGAAGAAGACAAAAATAGTTTCCCTGATTAAGGAGTCAAGTGATGGGCCAATCAGAGAATCCTTTGCCTTGCAGACGGGCGTAGGGTTGACAGGATAAAGGAAGTGAATGGGTGGCTCAGAGATTGGTGTGGGAGGAATGGGATCGAATTTATGGGGCATTGGCACCAGTATTGGGGTAGGTGGGACTTGTTCGGGCAGGATGGGGTTGGTCTGAATCGTGCTGGGACCAGAGTGCTGGCGAATCGAGTAAAGAGAACTGTAGACAGGGCTTTAAACTAATTAGGGGGGGGGAGGGTGCGAGGGTAGGTGATGTTAGGAGGTCTACAGTTAAGGATAGGGTACAGGTAAGGGAAGAGGCTGAGGATGTCCCAAGTGGTGGCGTTACGGCAAATAGGGTCCAGAAGAAGGCTGGGATGAAAGCGCTTTATCTGAATGCACGAAGCATTCGGAATAAAGTGGATGAGCTGGTGGCGCAGATCGACACAAATGGATACGATCTGGTGGCCATTACAGAGACGTGGCTGCAAGGTGACAGGGACTGGGAGATGAATGTACAGGGCTATCAAGTGTTTAGGAAGGATAGGCAGGAGGAAAGAGGGGGTGGCGTAGCTCTGCTGATTAAGGACAGCATCAAGGTGGTAGCAAGGGATGATATCGGAGCCAAAGAGCAGAAAGTGGAATTGTTGTGGGTGGAGATTAGGAACAGCAAAGGGAGGAAGACGCTGGTGGGTGTCGTCTATAGGCCCCCGAATAATGATCTGGAGGTGGGGCGGGCTGTTAACGCGCAAATAAGTGCGGCGTGCAGGAATGGGACGGCAGTAGTTATGGGGGATTTCAATCTGCATATTGATTGGTCGACCCATGTTGGACGAGGTGGGCTCGAGGAGGAGTTCTTGGAATGCTGCCGGGATAGTTTCCTGGAACAGTGTGTGTTGGAGCCGACGAGGGAGCGAGCTATCTTGGATCTGGTGCTATGTAATGAGGCGGGTAGAATTAGGGACCTTGAGGTGAAGGATCCTCTTGGAGAGAGTGATCATTGTATGGTGGAGTTTCTGTTGCAGATGGAGGAGGAGAAAGTGGGTTCCCGGACACGTGTCCTTTGTTTGAATAGAGGGGAGTATGGTAGGATGAGAGAAGAATTGGCGAATGTGGACTGGGGGAGCGCGTTGGAAGGTAGGTCTGCTGAGGAGCAGTGGAGGATCTTTAAGGAGATCTTTCTTGGTGCTCAGCAGAAATTTATTCCAATGGTCAAAAAGGACAGTAGGAAGAGAGGTAATAAGCCGTGGATAACGAAGGAGGTGAAGGAAAGTGTTAAATTAAAAGCGGAGGAATTTAGAGTAGCTAAGAGCAGTGGGCGAGAAGAGGATTGGGAAAGGTTTAAATGTCAACAAAGATTGACAAAAAAGTTGATAAAGGAGGGTAGAAGAAGCTATGAAGCTGGGCTAGCACTTAATATAAAAAAGGATAGCAAGAGTTTTTATAAATATATAAAAAGGAAGAGGCTGGCTAGGGTGAACGTTGGTCCCTTAGCGGATGAGAAAGGGGACCTAGTGGTAGGGGATGGGGATATGGCTAAGGTCTTGAATAACTTTTTTGTTTCTGTCTTCACGGAGGAGGACGTGAATAATTTGCCGGGTGTTAGCGATGGAAAGGTGGTAGGACTGGAGGGTCTTAATGACATTACTGTTACTAGAGAGGTGGTGCGCGACAGACTGGAGGGGCTGATTGTGGACAAGTCCCCAGGACCGGATGGAATGCATCCGAGGGTTCTGAAAGAAATGGCGGAGGTGATAGTGGATGCCTTGGTGGTTATTTTCCAGACGTCGCTGGATTCCGGGGAAGTGCCGGAGGATTGGAAAACGGCTAATGTTACGCCGTTGTTTAAGAAGGGTGCCAGGCAAAAGGCGGGGAATTACAGGCCGGTTAGTTTAACGTCTGTGGTAGGTAAAATGTTAGAATCCGTCATTAAGGAGGAAATTGCAAGGCATCTTGAAGGCAATTGCTTGATAGGGCAGACGCAACACGGTTTCATTAAAGGGAAGTCGTGTCTGACAAATTTACTGGAGTTCTATGAGGATGTGTCTAGGGCGGTGGATAGAGGAGAGCCGGTGGATGTGGTCTTTCTGGATTTTCAGAAGGCGTTTGATAAGGTACCTCACAAGAGGTTACTGCAGAAGGTCAGAGGACATGGAGTTGGGGGTAGGGTGTTAGCGTGGATAGAGGATTGGTTGTCAAATAGGAGGCAGAGAGTGGGGGTCAATGGGTGCTATTCGGATTGGCGGTTGGTGACTAGTGGAGTGCCCCAGGGGTCGGTGCTGGGGCCTCAGCTATTTACCATTTATATAGATGATCTGGAGGAGGGAACCGAGTGTAGGGTGTCGAAATTTGCTGATGACACCAAGATTGGGGGAAAGGCAAATTGTGCGGAGGGTGTGGAGAGTCTGCAGAAGGATCTAGATAGGCTGGGCGAATGGGCCAGGAAATGGCAAATGGAATTTAATGTTGGCAAGTGTGAGGTGGTCCACTTTGGTAGGAAGAATGGTAGGAAGGACTATTACTTACGTGGCGAAAAACTGCAGCAGGCGACGGTGCAGAGGGACCTCGGGGTCCTTGTGCATGAGTCGCAAAAACCCAGCCTGCAGGTGCAGCAGGTGGTCAGGAAGGCGAATGGGATGCTGGCCTTCATAGCGAGGGGGATTGAATATAAAAGTAGGGAGGTCTTGCTGCAGCTGTATAGGGCATTGGTGAGGCCGCAGCTGGAGTACTGTGTGCAGTTTTGGGCGCCGCACCTGCGCAAGGATATTTTGGCCTTGGAGGGAGTGCAGAGGAGGTTTACTAGGCTGATACCGGAGTTGAGGGGGTTGAGCTATGAGGAGAGGCTGAATAAACTAGGCTTGTACTCGTTAGAGTTTAGAAGAATGAGGGGAGATCTCATTGAGACGTATAAGATGATGAATGGGATGGATAGGATAGAGGTGGAAAGACTCTTCCCGCTCAAAAAAGACAGTAGGACTAGGGGGCACAGCCTCAAGATAAAGGGGGGGCAGTTCAGAACGGAGTTGAGGAGGAACTTCTTCACTCAAAGGGTGGTGAATCTCTGGAATTCTCTGCCCGTTGAAGTGGTGGAGGCTGCCTCGCTAAATATTTTTAAGAAGCGGGTTGATGGGTTTTTGATAAGAGAGGGGATTAAGGGTTATGGGGAGAGGGCGGGAAAGTGGAACTGAGCCACGACAGATCAGCCATGATCTTATTGAATGGCGGGGCAGGCTCGAAGGGCCAGATGGCCTACTCCTGCTCCTATTTCTTATGTTCTTATGTTCTTATGTATTTAATTGGGAGTGTCAGTTCCTCTGGCACTCCTGAAGGTAGCCTGCTGACTGCTAGCCCTCTGTGTTTTGCTACTAGAGTTGTAAGTAAAGGGATTTTGGTGAAAGAACTTCTGCCTCCAAAGACTTGTTACAGAATTGGTGGCCAGGACTTTCTGGCTGTCCGTGCCGGTGGGATCTTCCAGTCCCACCGATGGTGCACCCCCCATTCAACAGGAAACATTGATGCATTTGACAGGAAACTCCATTGACAATGGCGGGACCAGGAGAACTTGCTGCTGTAAGGAGTGGGCAGCTTCCACAAAACATGGTGGTTTCAATGGAAGATTCTGCCTGGTTTAAGTCTAAGTAAGCCTTCTACAAGACTGAAGAAAGGTAGAAATGTAAAGAACTATATAGCAGGAGAGGTGGGTGGGGGAGGTCGGGCAGAATAGAACAACAGGGATAGGTCAGAGAACATGGTGAAAGAGACAAACAGAATTCCCATCGGATAGAAGAGCAGAACATAGGAACACAGGAATTAAGAGCAGAATTAGGCAAATTCAGCCCTTCGAGCCTGTTCCACCATTCAATCAAATCATGGCTGATCTCTCCCTGGTCCCAAATCCACCTCCCCACCTGTTCCACATATCCCTTTAACCATTTCTTTATAACAATAATTATCTATCTCCTTTTTGAAACCATTCAATGATTCAGACTCAACCGCACTATAGGTCAGCGAGTTCCTCAAATTCACCACCCTCTGCGAGAAGTACTTGCTCCTTACCTCAGTTTTAAATCTACCGCCTCTCAACATATACATAGAACATAGAACACTACAGCACAAACAGGCCCTTTGGCCCACAAATTGTGCCGATCACATCCCTACCTACCAGGCCTATCTGTAACCCTCAATCCCATTAAATCCCATGTACTCATCCAGAAGTCTCTTAAAAGACCCCAATGAGTTCGCCTCCACCACCACCGACGGCAGCCGATTCCACTCACTCAGCACCCTCTGAGCGAAAAACTTACCCCTGACATCTCCTCTGTACCTACTCCCCAGCACCTTAAACCTGTGTCCTCTCGTAGCGACCATTCCAGCTCTGGGAAATAGCCTCCGAGAATCCACCCTATCTATACCTCTCAACATCTTATAAACCTCTATCGGGTCACCTCTCATTCTTCATCTCTTCGGGGAGAAAAGACCGAGCTCCCTCAACCTATCCTCATAAGGCATGCCACCCAATCCAGGCAACATCTTTGTAAATCTCCTCTGCACCCTTTCAATAGCCTCCACATCCTGATTTTAGTGAGGCAACCAGAACTGCACACAGTATTCCAAGTGGGGTCTGACAAGGGTCTTATAAAGTTGCAGCATTATCTCCCTATACCTGTGACCTCTTGTTCGAGATTGCCCCGTAAGAGGAATCATTTGGTCTACATTTACTTTATCAATCCCTTTTAAAATTTTATATACCTCAATCAGATGCTTTCTCATCCTAAACTCAAGGAAGGCATTCCTGGAAGAGAAATTAAACACTGAAACAACAAGGCTTTGATAGTATTTGAAAAAGAGCAGGAGAGTTCTTCCTGGTGACTTGGGCCAATATTTATTCTATAATCAGTTAATCACTAGGGTAGATTATCCAGTCATTTCCTCATTTGCAGAAACCTTGCTGTACGTAAATTTTCTACCACATTTCCTTAAGTTACAGCAGTGACTGTACTCCAGTGGCTGTAAAGTGATCTTGTTTGAGGTTGTAAAATATGCTATAAATCCAAGATCTTCCTTTTAGAGATTGTTGCAAAGGAGTAAACTGACTGACAAGGGCTTTGTGAACATGATTAACCAGGAAAACAAAGCTACATTGATTTTTATAGCTGTTATGTGTGCCCAAATGGGATATTAAGCTTGATATACAAGGTAAAACGCACTCCAGTGTATTCTAATGATTTACCAATTTGAGCACAAAAGTTCAAAGATGTTGCCATGTTAATAAATTGTACATCAATACTACAATCAAGATCTAGGCTCAATGGGCAGAGATCATACTGAGACGTCAGAGTCACCCCTGCTGGCTGGAACCGGTGAGAGACCCATACTGCCTGTTTCCGGGAAAGTCCACCAAACCACAAGCTAACCAGGCAGTGGCAGGGCCACTCAGAGGCCTTCCCCAGGAATCAAGACCCCAGGGAAGAAGTCTTGCCTTTTGAGAGCTGTTGGCCAATCAGAAGCCAGTATTTCTTGTGCTCAGCAGCACCACAGGGGAGGTGTGGCAGCTGCAGGAAAAGCATCTATTGGAGTCTCAGATTGAGGGGTCACCCAAGCCACAGGTAACTAATGGAGTGGAAGTCATTAGTTGGCCACTCACGGGCCTCAATATTCAACAGGGTAGGAAGGTCAAACATGGGCCTTCCCGCCTAGAACTTAATTCTGGCAGAGGTGGAAAGGCAATGGGATTCTGTACGACTATTCTGCTTAATTACATACCCTCCAGCCTCCAAGCTCACCCTCCCGTCGCAAGCACAAGATTCTGTCCAATGTCAGCCTGATTGCAAGATGGGTGATCCCTCAATCCTGGGACTCCAATAGGTGGCAAGCAGAGGATATTTGAATGTCAACCGTAACAAATTTGTTATTTTTCCCTTAGCATTCAATTACAAATTGCCAGGAACTCTGAGAACAATCTCATGTAAAGGTACAGTGGTAAAGGGTGACATGATGACATGGTGGTTAGCATTGCTGCCTCACAGCAGGGACCAGGCTTTGATTCTGGCCTTGGGTGGCTGTCTGTTTGAACTGGATAAACTTCTATTAATTTTGTTGTTAACACCCTCAAAACACTCATTCATAAATCCATGCTGATACTGCCCAATCAGATCATGAGTGTTCAAGTATCCATTTATCACATCCCATATAATCATAAGAACATAAGAAATAGGAGCAGGAGTAGGCCATCTAGCCCCTCGAGCCTGCCCCGCCATTCAATAAGATCATGGCTGATCTGAAGTGGATCAGTTCCACTTTCCCGCTTTCTCCCCATAACCCTTAATTCCCTTGTTTATCAGAAACCTACCTACCCGTGACTTAAATATATTCAGCGAGGTAGCCTCCACCACTTCAACGGGCAGAGAATTCCAGAGATTCATCACCCTTTGAGTGAAAAAGTTCCTCCTCAACTCCAATCTAAACTGCCCCCGCCCTTATTTTAAGGCTGTGCCCTCTACTTCTAGTAATCATTAGTTGACGTAATCGTGGTCAGCAATGCTGCCTCATAGCGCCAGGGACCCGGATTCAATACCAGCCTCATGAGACTGTCTGTGTGGAGTTTGCACACTCTCCCCATGTCTGCGTGGGTTTCCTCTGGGTGCTTTGGTTTCCTCTCACAGTCCAAATTAGGTTGATTGGCCATAATAAATTGCCCCTTAATGTCAAGGGGGTTAGGAGGGTAAACATGTAGGGTAACAGGGATAGGATAGGACCTGGATGGGATTGTTGTTGGTGCAGACTCAATGGGTCGAATCTTTTGCACTGTAGATTCGAAAATCTATGATCCAATAGATTCTAGCATTTTCTCTACTACTGTAGTTCCCTGTTTTCTTTATCCCTCTATTTGCAAATAAAAGGGTGACATTTGCTTCCTTCCAAGCTTCAGGAACTATTCTAGAATCTATAGGATTTTGGAAGATGATTACTAATGTATCAACTGGGTAGGATATTTCTGCCACGCTCGTCCCAAAACTGGAAAATTCCATCTGCGGCCAGCAGACCCTTGCATGGTCCACCCCCTGCTTGCTACGATTCCTGTGGCGGGATGGGGAAATTCCCCCCACTAGCTCGATAGCAGCACTCTGGGATGCATAACATCAGGTCCCGAGGACTTAGCAACTTTCAGCTCCATTTGTACCACCCAACGACACTGGCAAAGCTTCCTGCGAGTATATCAGTGCCAGTCCTGTTAAGATGTAACCCATCCATCTTTTACACTTGCCCCAGACCCAGTCTCAGTGCCTCAGAAATCTGATGCCCTCCGTCCAAACCATTCCTCCAGCCACATTTTTAATTGATCAATCCTGTGCCTCTTCCCATGGTTCCCAGTATGTGGAACTGGGAGTAATCCTGAGATTACTGCTCTTGAGGTCCTGCTTTTTAATTTCCTCCCTAACTCCCTGAAATCTGCCTGGAGGACCTCATCCCTCAACCTACCTATGCCCTTGACAAGGTGCTGGTGAGCTGCCTTCTTGCAATGCTGCATTCTGTGTGGCGTAGCTACATCCATTGCACTGCTAGGGAGGAGTTTCAGGATTTTGACCAAGCAACGGTGAACAGTCAAAGGTCATCTGGACTCAAAACATCAGCTCTTTTCTCTCCTTACTGATGCTGCCAGCCCTGCTGAGATTTTCCAGCATTTTCTCTTTTTGTTTCAGATTCCAGTATCTGCAGTAATTTGCTTTTATTCAACTTCTTTGATTTGATTTATTACTGTCACATGTATTAGCATACAGTGAAAAGTATTGTTTCTTGCGCACTACACAGACAAAGTATACCATTCCCAGAGATGGAGAGAGAGTGTAGAATGTAGTGAAGACAGTCATTGCTAGGGTTTAGAGAAAGATCAATTTAGTACAAAGTAGATCCATTCAAAAGACTGACAGCAGCAGGAAAGAAGCTGCTCTTGAGTGGGTTGGTACATGACCTCAGACTTTTTTATCCTTGTCCCAAAGGAAGAAGGTGAAAGAGACATTAACCGGGGTGTGTGGGGTCTTTAATTATGCTGCCAGCTATGCCAGGGCAGCAGGAAGTGTAGACAGAGTGAATGGATGGGAGAATGGTTTGCATGATGGATTGGGCTACATTCACAACCTTTTGTAGTTTCTTGCAATCTTGGGCAAAGCAGGAGCCATACCAAGCTGTGATACAACCAGAAAGAATGCTTTCTATGGTGCATCTATAAAAGTTGGTGAGAGTCGTAGCTGACATGCCAAATTTCCTTCGTCTTCTGAGAAAGTAGAGGTGTTGCTGGGCTTTCTTAACTATAGTGTCTTCATGGGGGGGACTAGGACAGGTTGTTGGTGATCTGGACACCTGAAAACTTGAAGGTCTCAACCTTTTCTACTTCACTCCTTCCTTTTCCTTTTCTTTTCCTTTTCCTTTCAGTGGCTCCTCTTTTCCATTCAACTGCTTCTTCAGTCAGTTTCTTGCTGCTTTTGGCTTCTTCCTGGAATGTGGAATAACGCTGAGTCTTCCCTGCTAATTGGTTCCTCGATTTGTTCAGTGTGACATTAACTCCATTTTCCCTCTCTTCATAATTTTCCACAGGAATGAATTCGACCTTAAGGGATTCTTGTAGGATCGGAAGGTCTTTCAACACATTTTCCTTGTCTTTGTGAAGTTTGCTTGCTTCATCCTTTCTTGCAGTTCAGTAGAGTCTTTAAATTTCTTCATGTTCCTGAATGATAACACATTCTTTTTTCATTTGGTCTTGAAGAACAATTTTTTTTCTTGTACCAGAAGCTACAAGTTCAAGTTCACCGCCAGGATCTGTTGGCCACAGAAGGAGCATGCAGTTCAACGGGCTGATAATCAGCTCAGAAATCCATCCACCACTTCACCCCACTATTCCCCCCAAGAAAGAGTAGATAACAGTATGGGTCTGAGGATAAGCTAAACAAACAAACAAACATCAACTCAGCTCCCTGGCTCACAGTCCTAAGCAACATTCCCATAAGTAGAGCATTGTAACAAGAAAGCTCCTGAAGAAGGTTTACATCAACCCAAGCCTGCCTTTACGCCAAGACCTTCCTTACAGATCCACCTACTGCTCACCTCCCTTCACACCAGCCTGTATGACAAAGACTGCTGTGCCAATCAATAACAGCAGAGGTCCCTTGGCAGCAGAAATGGAACTACCATGCCATCATTAAAAACCATTTTTTCATCACAGAGCCCACTGCCCACACACCTAGCATCAATCTACCATGCCAACACTGGGCACTCCTCAACTATTTCCACACTGGCCAAGGCTTTTGTGCGGCAAATTGGCACAAGCGTGATCTTGCAGGGAATCCTGACTGCAGCTGTGGTGCACCCCCATCAATGACTCACATCATTGAAGACTGCCCCCCTGGCAAAATTCAGCAAAGGGCTCAGAGAGATCCATTTAGCCACTGCAGACGCTGTTGCCTGGCTTGACGATACCTACACTCGCTTAAAAAGATCAGCCATCCTTCCGAGCGTTTATTTTTTGTTGACCTCTTGCCAACTCATTCTCTGGGCTTCAGTGCATCACTCCATCGCCATTGATATTTCCAACTCAGCTTTCTCAAAAGTAGCGTTCAACCTCTCTTTTAGTTCCTCATGTTCTTCCATGGCCACATATTGATTCTTCATGGAGTTTTTTACAATCACAATTACTTTGCACACCTTTCTCCCCTTTGCCATGGCTGGCTATGCATCTGGTTGAGTTTTCCCAACTATTTTTTGATGCGCTAACTGTGAAACTGGGGTTGTTATTTCCTCCTGATACCTTTGTGTTGCCGCTGCAGTTTGTTTGCTCAGATCTCAGACAGTGTGGTTCATTGAGGATTCTGGTCTTAAGGTGCATTTTCAAAGGTATACACTCAGCTTGAGTCTTGTGCTTCAAGCCTTCCAGTTCAGTTCTGCCGCAAACATTTTCTTGGAGAGCTGCTTTTAATATTTTTTCTGCTTCTTTTGAGTTAGCTCATACTTTGAGGTCTTCTTCTGCTCTCCCTTTGGAGTATTCCAATATTCTGTCTCTGAAGTTATTTGGTGCCTCTCTCTATGGTCTCCGCTTGCCCTCCCACTGGAGTCTTCTGTTGTCTTCTCTCTGAGATCCTTTGTTTGCCCTTGGCACTTTATCAGAGATTTCCCTCTTTCTGAAGTCTCCTATTGCCCTCGGCAGAGTTCAAAATGTATCTCAAAGCCTTTTAATGTAACCAAATGTTGTTGAGTATTGATCTAAACATTGACTGTGAAGTATTTCACCAGCAAATGACCCAAAGCCTCATAAAAAACTTATTTATCAACTTGTACTTTCCTTCATTCTTGGTTTAATTTTCCACTTTCTGTACAATAAAAATTAAATCATAGAGGTTTACAGCATGGAAACAGGCCCTTTGGCCCAACTTGTCCATGCCATCCTTTTTTATAAACCCCTAAACTAATCCTAATTGCCCACATTTGGCCCATGTCCCTCTATGATAGTTACCCATGTAACTATCCAAATGCATTTTAAAAGACAAAATTGTACCCGTCTGTGCCACTACCTCTGACAGCTTGTTCCAGACACTCACCACCCTCTGTGTGAAAAAATTGCCCCTCTGGACACTTTCATATCTCTCCCCCTCACCTTAAACCAAGCCCTCTAGTTTTAGACTCCCCTACCTTTGGGAAAAGATATTGACTATCTAGCTGATCTATGCTCCTCATTATTTAGTAGACCTCTATAAGATCATTCCTCAGCCTTCTACGCTCCAGAAAAAAAAGTTCCAGTCTGTCCAGCCTCTCCTTATAACTCAAACAATCAAGTCCCAGTAGTATCCTAGTAAATCTTTCCAGCACTCTTTCTAGTTTAATAATATCCTTTCTATAATAGGGTGACCAGAACTGTACTCAGAATTCCAAGTGTGGCTTTACCAATGTTTTGTACAACTTTATCAAGCCATTCCAACTCCTGTATTCAATGTTCTGACCAATGAAAGCCAGCATGCCGAATGCTTTCTTCACCACTCTGTCCACCTGTGACTCCATTTTCAAGGAGCTATGAACATGTATCAATGCCCTACCATTAACTGAGTAAGTCCTGCCCTGGTTCAATCTATCAAAATGCATTACTTCGCATTTGTCTAAATCAAACTCCATCTGCCATTCATCAGCCCAATGACCCAATTGATCAAGATCCAGTTGCAATCAGAGATAACTTTTTTCACTGTCCTCTATACCACCAATCTTTGTGTCACCTGCAAATTTACTAACCATGCCGCCTATATTCTCATCCAAATTATTAATATAAATGACAAATAACAGTGGGCCTAGCACTGATCCCTGAGGCACACCGCTGGTCACAGGCCTCCAGTTTGAAAAAAAACCCTCTATAACCACTCTCTGGCTTCTGTCAAGGATGTAGAGATGCTGGCATTGGACTGGGGTAAACACAGTAAGAAGTCTCACAACACCAGGTTAGACTGCAACTAGCTTATTAAAATAAACTGGTTGGACTCTAACCTGGTGTTGTGAGACTTCTTATTCTGCCAAGGAGCGAATTTTGTATCTATTTAGCTACCTCACCCTGAATCCTGGAGATTTAACCTTATGCAATGACCTACAATGCAGTCCCTTGTCAAAGGCCTTCAAGACTCCCACCATTGGATCTAGTTCAACCCTTTCTACAGTACAAATGCATCTGCGTCTTCTAATTTATTCATCTTGTAGTTGCCGCTTCAAATGTTTTTACCTCTTTCAGCCAATCGATGCTGTAACCATTTTTATTACCTGGGCTGTCAGCAGCTGTCAATTCTGGTTGTGCGAATCCCCCCTCTCCCTCTTTGGAGGCCTCACCAGTGAATGTGGGCCTTCTTTTTTAGAAAGTTTTCTAAACTTTAAAAACAAAAAAAAAGCCTATGCAGCGAGTGCTGCCTTTAAACCCTACAGACTTTCTTTGTTTCGTACTCTGGGGACCGCTGGCAGCCTATCAGTTTCATGTTTTGCTGTTGCTGTGCTTTTCTGTAATCTCTGCAGATGTGGCTGCTTTTTTATAACTTACTAAAAACTTTCTAAATTGCATCACATCACTTCACAGAATCCTTACAGTGCAGAAGGAGGCCATACATCCTGTCGACCCTCCACCGACAACTATCCCATGTGGGCCCTATCCCCATAACCCCACATATTTACCCTGCTAATCCCCCTGACACCAAGGGGCAATTTAGCACAGCCAATCCATCGAATCCTCACGTTTTTCGGACTGTGGGAGGAAACCGGAGCACCTGAAGGAATCCCATGCAGACATGGGGAGAAAGCACAAACTCCACACAGACAGTGACCTGAGGCCAGAATTGAGCTCACGTCTCTGGCGCTGTGAGGCAGCAGTGCTGACCACTGTGCCATTGTGCCACCGTATTTCTGGCTGATTCTGTCCATTTTTTAACCGTTGCAAGTCCCTTTCTCTTTTTAGCACTGCTGCCTCGCAACATCAGGGACCCGGGTTCGATTCCTGGCTTGGGTAACTGTGCGGAGTCTGCACGTTCTCTCCATGTCTGCGTGGGTTTCATCTAGGTGCTCCGGTTTCCTCCCACACTCCAAAGATGTCCAGGTTAGGTTGATTGGCCATGCTAAATCAATTGCCCCTTAGTGTCAGGGGGATTAGCAGGGTAAATTCATGCCTTGAAGGGGATAGGGCCTGGGTGGGATTGTTGTCGGTGCAGGCTTAATAGGCCACTGTAGGATTCTATGAAAACTGTCAGCATACTGATTTTTATTACTCCAGCTCTCTGTTGGCTTCCTTCTAGATGCTGAGACCTTGAGACTTCCACCTATTCGAAAATGTAAATACAGCTTTTCTTTGTATTTCAGGTCGCCATCTGGTAAACTGTGTCAGTCGGGTTTTTTTTGTAGTGTTGCTCTGTGATCTGAGTAGCTTCTGACTCTGCATCACTCAGAGGTCTCGCAGCAGATGTCCACTCACTCTGATGGTTTCCTCCTTTCCAATTCTGGAGTTAAGCTGCTCCAACTTCTTCTTCAAGTTTTCTTCTTTGTTGCACGTTTCCCTCTAGTCCAGCTTCATTTTCTCATATCTTGGGATACTGTGTTGGGCTGCCACATTTCTTACTGCTGTTGATCACCACTGCAGTTCACCGTGGTACCAGAAATGCTGGTCATCATCGCCAATCCCACTGCCACCATGTTGTAATATTTGCTCTTTGGATGCCTCAGTGAGGAGATTTTGAGACTTGTACTCTTGAACATGGATATTGGTAGCCTTTAACAATTTACAGATCACAAGTTACTACCTTTGATTTGATTTGATTTATTATTGTCACATGTATTAGCATACAATGAAAGGTATTGTTTGTTGTTCACAGTATAAATAAAGCATACCATTTATAGAGAAGGAAAGGAGAGAGTGCTGAATATAGTGTTACAGTCATAGCTAGGGTGTACAGAAAGATCAACTTAATGCAAGGCAGGTCCATTCTAAAGCCTGTTGGCAGCAGGGAAGAAGCTGTTCTTGAGTCAGTGGGTATGTGACCTCAGACTTTTGTATCTTTTTCCCAACAGAAGAAGGTGGAAGAGAGAATGTCAGGGGTGCGTGGGGTCCTTGATTGTGCTGACTCTTTTTCTGAGACAGCGGAAAGTGCAGACAGAGTCAATGGATGGGAGGCTGGTTTGTGTGATGGATTGGATTTCGTTCGATACCCTTTGATGTTTCTTAGAGTCTTGGATAGAGCAGGAGCTATACCAATCTATAACAAGGCATAGTACTGCTGCCATGCATGTAGGCTGCTTTCAGAACGTTCTGTCCTAGATCGTACTCTCAGTCTATTACCATGTGGCTCTGTGCATCATACCACCTGTGGTGCATGCCCCAGTCTCACTGAGAACAACCTCATCTAAGACCAATAACAAAGGTAACAGCAGAGCCTCTCTGGAATTTTCTCCCAACACCTCCCTGCCTCACCTGCTTTTAGATCCACCTCAATGTTCATCTCTTTGACCAAGCTTTTCTCACTCCCCTTCCTTCTTTAGCTCAGTGTTAACTTTGGCTCATTATTCCTCTGTTTCTTGGGAGATTTTCATTTCAGTCACAGGCACCACATAAATGTAAGTTGTTTTTATTATGTAGTTTACATAAACGCTTCACCCCCACCTGTAACTATGAATTTGTGTGTAGTTTTTAAACATGAAACATTTGCTTCACAGGGGCATGATACCAAAGAAGGACAAATTAGGTCGGGCGATCAAAAGCATCTTGCATTTGAAGCACAGAAAGTTATGTTGATACGTTACATTTTCTGTTGAATTTTTTAAGATGCTGAAATACAGTCTGACATGTAACACATTGCCAATTCTCAGAGACAGAAATAGAGAATCAAACTTTGCAGCTCCTATCATTTCTTCCATTCTGTTAGTTCTGATCTCGTACACAACAGTCACCACCTTGTCAAAGGAATTTCTTTGGCAGAACCTGACTATTTATTTTAATGACTTTGGCTGCCTCTCTTCAACTGACAGCTATTCTGTCATATCTCCACTGTATGAATTGCAGCTTCTTCCAATGCGCTGTGTTGCCTGAGGGAGCCCTTTCCGCAGGATCTCTGAGTATGTAGCGACGCTTCCTTATCTCAGCAATTAGGGAGACACAAAATTGGGTCACGTAATTGAGAATTCAATTCAGAGCAGAACACTCCTCATTTCCTATACAAGATGCATACAGTGCAAGGAAAAGCAACCTTTAGGTTCAGCAAATGAGGTTCTGAAGACAACTGTCTGATGGGAAGTTCATGTTACTGTGTGACAGTTAACACAATGGTAGCATTAATGTCAGATTTATTTATACATCCTGGAAGGCAACCAGCCAGCTTGCAAAGATTTTCACCACAAACCAAGGGGCCAATTTACCTTTGTGTCGTGCCCCTCTTATTTAATCCTGAATGGACACAGAAAATAGTAAAGTAAATAAATTACTGATTTAACACCAGCCATCGTGTTCTCCAGGCAGGCATCCATTTAGGCACCCAAACTGCAGGGCAACTAATGACTATATTAAAATGCAGTCCAATGGCATACTTGAGGGGTGAATGCATTTTTTGCCTCATTTCGTGCCTGCTTTTTCTAAAATCTGTCTTAACTCATGGATGCTAAAAGGCAGAGAGCAGGATTTTACACCCTCGCTCTCCTGCAACAAAGCCAGGCAAGAGGTGCCCATTACTCTCGTGGCTTCCTCTACGCTACACAACTTATCCCAGCAATGGAAACACCATCAGAAGCAGCATTATCATAGAATCATAGAATCCCTACAGTGCAGAGTGAGGCCATTCGACCCATTGAATCTTCACCGACAACTATCCCATCCATACCCTATCCTTGTAACTCCACATAATCCCCTGACACAAAGGGGAAATCTCATCCAGACCTGTTCTCCGTAACCCCAAGTATTTACCCTGCTTATTCCCCTAACCTACACATTTTGGGACACTGAGGAACAATTTAGCATGGCCAATCCATCTAACCTGTACATCTTTGGAGTGTGGGAGGAAACCAGAGCACCTGGAGGAAACTTCGCTGACTCGGGGAGGACATGCACACTCCACACTGACAGTGACCCAAGCCTGGAATTGAACCCAGGTCCCTGGCACTGTGAGCAGCAGTGCTAACCATTGTGCCACCATGCCATCCATGGAAAACTACTTCCACTCAAAGGTCAATCTAGGTGTACATGTTACCTGGCATCCCAGAGTCAGCAATTACTAAATTCAGATTTCAAATGGTTTCTAATTTCTCTGTGTAACCTAAATGGCATCAACTTCATCATTATCTAGGTGTAAGGTTACATTACCTTTAAGTGGACTTTTCCGTACTCCACTCCTCCTTCAGAGTGCTCTAATGGTGGATTCAGTACTGGAGATGGAGGGCTGTGTTGACACTGACATCAGATCTTAAAGTTCTTGTGTTTGGCATCTTCCAGGAGCTTGGGTCTGAGAAAGTTTAGCTTTAGACTGAAGCATGTTAATGGCTTCTGAAGCAGTCAGGCTGGTACCTGGTTGAGCATTGGTTTGGGTGGTCACAGACTCTCCAATATGAGCACCTTAAGAGAAGCTATTACAGGCGTCATGGACTCCAACAAACAAGGTCCAGCTGCAACATCCATTAAAGTGATCACAAGCTTGGTGGTTGACAGTAGAACATTAATGCAGTTCGACAGAACCCCACACAAATTGTAACGGACTCCTCCTCCATCATCTGCATAGTTCGGTAGATCCCTGATAGGTTGTCTAACACACTGAACAATTGATACATGTGAAATATTTTTCTTTTCAGTACAAGCGATGCTTTAACACTCAATGTGGGGATTCTTATCAACTTGTGAAACTGGTGGTAGCATAACTCAACCAGACAGCATGATCTCCTAAAGGAACTAAGTGTACAAGGGATAGGCCTTATCTTCCATAGATCTCAAGAATCCTGTTCTCTTTAACAATGACTGTTCTCAAATATTCCCTCTGGCAAACATTTCCTGGTTGCCATTTCCCCTTAGACCTGCCCATTTGTTCCAATCTAGGAACAAGAGTGGGCCATTCAGCCCGCTGAACCCTGTTCTTTAGTCAGATCTGTAGCCCGAATCTATTTACCTTTGATCAATATGCCTTGATTCCTTTGCCTTACAAAAATCCATCAAAATTCAGGCATGAACATTCCAGTTGTTCCAGCCCTTAAAGGGAGAGTTCCAGGTTTTCACCCCTTTTGGCGTAATTAATGTTTTTTAATCTCACTCCTGAATCCTCTTCTTCTTTGGCAGTCCCTCAGGGTGGAGGATAACTTGCGTCCACGCCAAGGAGACGTGTTCTGCAGTGGCTGTCCAATCCTGGAGCCACAGACTCTGCCACAGGCTTGGCAGGGGGTGTTTAGTGAGGTGAGTGGGTGGGGCGCTCTGGATTCTGGGCTCTCTTTCTGCTTGGCCTCCGCGTACTCCACCCAGTGACGCTCAAGGTGATTGACGCCTTTGTGGGTCACCGGCTACTTCACCGGTTAACATGTTCCAAAGCAAGTGCTTCTCACGTGTTGACAGGAATATTGCATTTATTTAGGGAGGCTTTTAGAGTGTCCTTGTAGTAAGGCACTACCCTGTTAGGGATAGCTTGCCAGGAGATCGGAGTGGGGCACTTGTTTTGGGAGTCTTGTGTTGGGCATGCGGACAAATGTGGCCCACCCATCATAGCTGCTTGAGTGCAATCAGTGTCTCGATACTGGGGATATCAGCATGGGAAAGGATGCACACATTGGTACGCTGATCTTGCCAGTGGATTTGTAGGATTTTGTGGAGGTAGCATTGGTGATATCTGTCCAGTGATTTGAGGTGTCTGCTGTACATTGTCCATGTTTCTGATGGATACAGGAGGACGGGGACCATGGCTGCTCTGTAGACCATGAGCTTGGTGCTAGATTTGAGGTTTCAGTCTTCGAACACTCTGTTCCCCAGGTGTCCAAAGACTGCACTGGTGCATTGGAGTTGATGCTGGATTTCATCATCGATGTCCGTTCGCGCCAAGAGGAAGCACCCGAGGTATGGAAAGTGATCCACAGTGTGCAGGGACTCACCATGGATCTTGATGATCAGAAAACAGTTTTGTTTGGCAGGAGCAGGCTGGTACCTTTGTTTTCCAGATGTTTAATCTGAGGCCTGTTCTCTCACTTGTCTCGGTGACTGCGTTGAGGATGTTCTATAGCTTGGGGTTATCTTGGTTCCGGCCTGGATGTGTTAGAGGCTGAACAGTTTCCCTCTTGCCCGGTAAGTTAGCTCCACTCCAGTGGGCAGCTCCAGGGTGATGGGATGGAGTGTTGCTGTGAGGAAGATGGAGAAGAGGCTTGGTGCGATGATGCAGCCCTGTTTGACTTGTTTCCGCACATACTGGGTGGTTACTGATTGCATTGCTGATTAAGGCTAATATGTCATCATGGAGCAAGTGGAGAATTGTGACGAATTTCTGAGTGTGGCTGAATTTGAGGAGGATGTTCCACAATTCCTCACAGTTTACAGAGTGGAAGAGATTAAAGAAAGCCGCCAACTTTTACAGATGCACCATAGAAAGCGTTCCTTCTGGTTGTATCACAGCTTGGTATGGCTCCTGCTCTGTCCAAGACCACAAGAAACTACAAGGACCGTGGATGAAGCCCAGTCCATCACACAAACCAACCTCCCATCCATTGTCACTGTCTACATTTCCCGCTGCCTCAGGAAAGCAGCCACCATAATCAAAGACTCCATGCATCCCAGACATTCTCTCTTCCACCTGCCTCCATCAGGAAAAAGATATAAAGGACATGTACCAACTGACTCAAGACAGCTTCTTCCCTGCTGCCATCAGACTTTTGAATGGACCTGCCTTGCATTAAATTGATCTTTCTCTCTACGCCCTAGCTATGACTGAAACACTATACTCTGCACCCTCTCCTTTCCTTCTCTTTGTACGGTATGCTTTGTCTGTATAGCATGCAAGAACTAATACATAATAAATCAAATCAAAAATAGAGGCTGATGCTGCTCCCTGCACTTTTCAAGGATTTGCCACACACTGAAGATCCTGCCCAATGGGCCAAGAATCAGGGAGGAGATGTTCAGCCACTAGGAGGCAGTAGTTGAGGAGGATTCTCACGATGACTTTTTCCATGCTGGAGAGTAGAGTTTTATTTGTGGTTCCTTATTCTGATCTTGCCTGATAAAGCCCTGTCATAATTTCCAAAACCTCTATTAGGTCACACTCAGTCTTCTCTTTTCTAGAGAAAGGGGCTCCAATCAGTGTAATCTTCTCCGTTGGGTATGATCTCTCAGCTCTGGTTTCATTGTAATAAACCTTTCAACATATCAAACAATTTAACAGAAACGTGAAATGTATACAAGCCCAAACAAACAAATATATCATTTTGTTTAATTATTTTGGTTTCTTCCCCAGTTTTCCACAGGTCAGAATTGCAGCCAAAAAAGTTGCAGAATTTATCATAGTTTTCTTCCCAACCCCTTGCAAATACACTGCTGAATGTTCGGTACATCAAAGTAAAATGACCTCTGTCTCCTGTGATATCATTGTGCCTTTAAGAAATGTTTTAGAGTCATGTTCTTGTGCAGGATTTATTGTAGCAGTTTTATGCATTTGGAGCCTTTCTCTCTACCTGCATCCTGTATTGTAACTGCAGCAGCATAATTGGGTCTAATTGATAGAATCTTTATTTTAATCTGAACAAATGCTGTTCTGCTGTTATGGGTGTTTTCCCCTGGGATGTTGCAGAGTAGGGCTTGATTAGGTTCATTGACAGGAAAAGTCACATGACTGAGTAAAGCTAGGCTTACACAGAATATTCAAGTTTAGATATAGCTTTTGAGTTGAGAGAGAGGAGTGCCTCTCTTTTCCCCTCTCTGAAGTTGGAAATGGGAATCTGCCCAAGAGATAAGTCTCCTTCTATCTCGCTCTAGGTTGACCTTTCTCTACATGCTAGCTATGACAGTAATACTACATTCTGCACTCTCTCCTTTTGTTCTCTATGAATAGTATGCTTTTCTGTGTAGCATGCAAGAAACAATATTTTTCACTGTATGCTAATACACCTGACAACAATAAATCAATCAAATCTTTTTAAAAGATTCTGCTGTATGAGAGTGGATCTTTCTTTGAGACTTGCTGTTTTGGAAGTGCAGAGAGAGAGACAGATTCCCTTCTGTCTCTGGAGGCTGGGAGCTGCCAGAGACTAGGTTTACTTCCCTGAAGTTTTGCTGTTTTGGGGGTAAGTCCTTCTCTTGAAACTGTTGTCTGGATCTCTGTTAAAGTGTTAAAAAGCTGAAAATCTTTTACTTGTTACTGTGCTAACTAATTTTGAAGAAGTGTGCATATCTATGTGGTATTGCTTTAAATTGGAACAATAGAGATAGCTAGCTGTTGAGAATTATACTTTGTCATGTTTAAGTATTTTAATTGGTAGAAGTTATGCTATTTTTGGTATGTTCTAACTGTGTTCTTAAATAAAGTTTGTTTTGATAAAAGCTTCCTAGTGGGTCACTAGAATCATACCTGGAGTGAAATGCCTTATGCTCACCCTAATGCCGAAAGCAAATGTAAAAGTTAGGGTTGAGGCTAACAGCATAACATACCTTGGAGTTACTGATCTGGTCACCAACAACCTTAAGTTCACATATACTCTCTTGTTTAAGATCTACCACGAGTAATACTGTATGTTACTCAGAATCATGGGATTATCACGGTGCAGAAGGAGGCCATTCAACCCATCATGTCTGCACTGGCTCTCCAACCAAGCATTGCAATTTAGTGCCATTCTCCTGCCTTTTCCCTGTGCCCCGCACATTGTTTCTATTCAAAAAATCATCTAATGCCCTCTTAAGAACCTCAATTGAACCTGCCTCCATCACACTTCCAGGCAGTACATTCCAGACCCTAACCAGTCACTGGGTGGAAATGTTTTCCTCCACATCACATTTGCTTCTTTTGCAAATCACTTTAAATCTGTGCCCTCTCATTCGTGATCCTTTTAGAAGGGGAACAGTTTCTCCCTTTCTACACTGGCCAGTCTCCTCATAATTTTGAACAAAAAATCTCCTGTTAACTGCTTTGCTCCAAGGGGAACAGTCCCAACTTCTCCAATCTATCGTCACAACTGAAGTTGAGTCCAGCACTAAGTCAGTAGCAGATTACAAGGATATATCTACTATTGCAACATAGATACACCAGCGGGGAACACATCTGTTGGAATGTTGCAGATGGAATAATAATTATATGTAACTGACTAATATAAACAGTAATTACACAAAATTAACAGCTTTCAGTGATGGGATATGTGTATCGCTGGCTGGCCAGCATTTATTGCCCATCCCTAGATGCCCGGGGGCAGTTGGGAATCAACCACATTGCTGTGGTTCTGGAGTCACATGTAGGCCAGACCAGGTAAGGACAGCAGATTTCCTTCCCTAAAGGACATTAATGAACCAGATGGGTTTTCCCATCAGCAACGGTTTAATGGTCATCAGTACATTCTTAATTCCAGGTTTTTTATTGAATTCAAACTCCATCATCTGCCATGGATGGGATTCATACCCGGGTCCTCAGGACATTAGTTGAGTTTCTGGATGAATTGTTTAATGATACCCGTAAGCCATCACCTCCCCTTAACTTGCAGCTGTTATGCAGTATGGATCTACATTCCATTCCTTGTACAAGATTTCTCCAATTCAGTTAGTTTTTAAAAGGTGAGATTAGCCTGAAAGGGGTGGGTGTACAATTCCATTTCTTGGTAATCACTGTGCATAAAAACATCCCCGAGATCTCCAGTCTGTATTGATTCTGTAATTGTTCAAGAAATGAATTTGACAGCGTGAGAGTGCATGACCAATGGAATAAATTGCTCATTCTTTTCATTCTTTGTGTCTGATCAATATTAGCAATTAATACTTCTTTTTCTCTTGTAGCTTTTGACATTATCCCTCCACTTGGACAATACTTTGGAAGGTTCTTTTCTTGAGTTAGCGGAATGGTTCTAAGCACTTTGAAGACAAATTCAAATCTGCTCTTTTTTTACCCTGACATTGAAAAACAATTTGAAAATCAATTTAGATGCTGAAACCTGCACCCCCTGTCCATGAGCAGCTTGCTGCTATACTGATGGGATGTCACAAAGGCTTCAGAGTGTTGGCAGATGGCAAAGAGACCATCAACCAGCTTGGTATTAGAATCACAGAATAAAACATCCACCCTAATTACTATACAGTCGTACACAGTGGTGTGTGTGGGTTTCTGTCTCTAACTAACAATGCAATGAAGTGACGTTGAGGCCGGAAACATTGGGCAGGAATTTCAGAAGCCGATGGGGCAGGAACTGAGGCAGGAGGATGCATAGTTTCACATCGCCAGACCACTTTGCCAGTAACATCCCACACCTGAGCCATTTTCCTGAAGGCCAGATCGGGGTTGAGTGGTTACTTACTCACCAGCAGGGGGCAGTTTGTTAAGCTAATTTAAAGGCCAATCGAGGCCATTGATTTGATTTGATTCATTTTTGTCACATGTTTTGGTATAGAGTGAAAAGTATAGTTTCTTGTGCGCTATACAGACTCTGTGGAGTACACAGAGGAGAAGGAAAGGAGAGAGTGCAGAATGTGGTGTTAGTCATAGCTAGGATGTAGAGAAAGACCAGCTTAGTGCGAGGTAGGTCCATTCAAAAGTCTGATGGTAGCAGAAAAGAAACTGTTCTTGAGTCGGTTGGTTCTCGATCTCAGACCCTCGGTATCTTTTTCCCAACAGAAGAAGATGGAAGATAGTAAGTATATCCTGGGTGTGTGGGGTCCTTGATTATACAGGTTGCTTTTCCGAGACAGTGGGGAGAGTTGACAGGGTCAATGAGTGGGAGGCTGGTTTTCATGATGGACTCAGCTATGTTCACAATCCTTTGTAGTTTCTTGCAGTCTTAGTCAGAGTAGGAACCATACCAAGCTGTGATACAACTGGAAGGGATGGTTTCTACTCTACATCTGTAAAGATTGGTGAGAGTCAAAGCAGACATTCCAAATTTCCTTAGCCACCTGAGAAAGTAGAGGCGTTGATGGGCTTTCTTAACTGTAGCAACAGTATGGAGGGACCAGGACAGTTTGTTGGTGATCTGGATGCATAGAAACTTGAAGGTCTTGATCATTTACACTTCATCACGTTGACATAGACAGGAGCACACTTCCCAAAGCCAATGTCTACCTCCTTCATTTTACTGACATTGAGGGAGATATTATTGTTGTTGCACCAGTTCACCAGATTCTCTATCTCTTGCCTGCACTCCACCTTGTCGTTGTTTGAGATCCGACCCACTATGGTGGTGTCATCAGCAAACTTGAAGATGGAGATGGAGCAGAATTTGACTGGATCAGAGACTGACCTGACAATTCCAGTTAGCCTGTAGGCACCCCTACAGCGTCAGCTCCCTGAACCCAGCCTCTTAGGAGCAAACCAAATGGTCAACATTCTAGCATAACCCGAGTTCCCCCTTTCTCCCAACACTTGGCCACAATTGTGGCGATGGGCTGTCCTGTCACGGTGTTTCCTCCCTACAATGATAGTCTGGCAGCTGTGATCATTATTGTACTTCAAATATTTTTAAAGTGCTGAGAGGGGACCCCAAGGCTGAGGAAGCCTCTCTTTTTCCTTACCTGCAACAACAGGCAGCTGAGCCCTCTGAGTTGGAGGACCACCCATTGGTCCTCCAATATCCAGAGCGCATCCACTAATCAGATGGAGAGGACCAAATGTATTTTCCAAGTCAGGATGGTGTGTAACTTGGAAGGGAACTTAAAGGGAACTTAAAGAACTGTGTGCAGTTTTGGTCGCCGCACTTACGCAAGGATATTTTGGCCTTGAAGGGAGTGCAGAGGAGGTTTACTAGGCTGATTCCGGAGTTGAGGGTGTTGAACTATGAGGAGAGGCTGAATAAACTAGGCTTGTACTCGTTAGAGTTTAGAAGAATGAGGGGAGATCTCATTGAGACATATAAGATGATGAATGGGATGGATAGGATAGAGGTGGAGAGGCTCTTCCCGCTCAGAAAGGACAGTAGGACTAGAGGGCACAGCCTCAGGATAAAGGGGGGGCGGTTTAGAACGGAGTTGAAGAGGAACTTCTTCACTCAAAGGGTGGTGAATCTCTGGAATTCTCTGCCCGTTGAGGTGGTGGAGGCTACCTCGCTCAATATTTTTAAGATGCGGGTTGATAGGTTTTTGATAAGCGAGGGGATTAAGGGTTATGGGGAGAGGGCGGGAATGTGGAACTGAGCCACGACAGATCAGCCATGATCTTATTGAATGGCGGGGCAGGCTCGAAGGGCTAGATGGCCTACTCCTGCTCCTATTTCTTATGTTCTTATGTTCTTATGTTGAATCTCACCGGCGAGAACCCAATTCTCACTGTATTTTGTGACAGTGTTGCTGTTCTTGCTGACAGGGTGAAAATCACCCCTAGGGAAACAAAAGATTACTGCTGGAAGAATGAGAGGGGAAGGTGTAGGGCTCTTCTTCACACAGAGGTTCATTTGGACACAGATTGCTTCAATGTAAAAGTGCTCACTGAGATAGAGATTATGAAAGCTTTCAAAGGAGAATTGGACGAGTACAAAAAAAAAGCAAGAGTACAAAATGATGGTGGGAAATGGGATGAGAGTAAGTAGTCATTTGAAAATCTAATACCAATACAAGTGCAATTAAGCTAAATACAAATGCAATCATGCTGTGTTGTGGCTTTGCCAGAAGCACATCAAGTTGAAATATTGGCAACAATTTAATGTCCTGGAGGCTTCAACTGATTCCTAGATTGGTCAGTATCTGATGCCAAGTAAACAGTTATCAGTATTTTCCTTAATAGTTGAAGGTTGCCACCTAGTGAATTATCTCCAAAATGCTAAGTTTTTTGACTGCAGGGCTGGTTTGCTTTGGAGGTATTTTGATTCCAAGCACCAAGGCGCCCATATCCAACTGCTGAAAATTCCACATGGGTTCTACATGTTTGCCTCAGATGCCTCTCCTGGAGGAATACACATCATTTTCCTAAACACAGATATCTTAGGCACAGGCTGCCAAGTGTTGAGGTGCGGACCTCCTCAATCATGTGCTGGGGAAATTCTCAAGCTGAATGAGTTAAGATCGTGGAGGCGTCCTGCCTTCCTGCCAGCCACCATCAGGGCATTTGTTTGCAGGGTTAAACAAGGAGTGAAGGGATCCTGTCCCTCAGGAGTCAAGTGGCTGCCCTGTCATCAATAGCGCCTGGGAATACAGCAGGCCTGCCACAGACGTCATCTTGGCAGCACGGTGGCACAGTGGAGAGCACTGCTGCCTCACTGCACCTGGGTTCAATTCTGGCCTTGGGTGTATAGTTTGCACATTCTCCCCACATCTGCGTGGGTTTCCTCCGGGTGCTCCAATTTCCTCCCACAGCCCCAGGGTGTGTGGGTTAGGTCGATTGGCCAGGCTAAATTGACCCTACTGCCATGGGGATTAGCAGGGTAAATGTGTGGGGTTATGGGAATAGTGCCCTGCTGAGGTTGTGGTTGGTGCAGACTCGATGGACCAAATGGCCTCCCTCTGCACTGTAGGGATTCTATGATTCCATGGTTGGAAATGGCAATTTCGAAGCCAACAGAGCAGAGAGTCTGCAAACTGGCTATTCCCTTTATCTCACCCTTCCTCAAGAGGGCAATTGACTAATGTTGATGGTCATAAAATCTGAAGATGTGAGCAATTCCTGCTGGATGGAAGTGGGGCAGCACAGTGGCACAGTGGCTCAGACTGCTGCCTCACAGTGCCAAGGACATGGGTTCAATTCCGGCCTCGGGTGACCTGTCTGCGTGGAGTGTGCACATTCTCCCTGTGCCTGCATGGGTTTCCTCTCGCACTCCAAAGATGCACAGGTTAGCTTGATTTAATCAACAAAGCAACTTCACTACCTTTTTCTTTCCGTCTGTCCTTCCCAAACACTGAATAGCCCTCAATGTTTAATTCCATCCTTGTTGATCTTGGAGCCACGACTCTGAAATGCCAACTATATCAAACCCTTTTACATCTATCTGTGCAACTAATTCATCCATTTTGTTTTGAATGCTCTGAGCACTTTTAACCTTTCTTTTCCCTTTCGTACTATTTTTCGCTCAGTCCTTATCTGACCCAGAAGGCCGTGTGGGGCATCAGCAGAGCGGTGACAATGAATTTGCAAATCGTACAGCACTTTTTCATCATAGAATCATAGAATCCCTGCCGTGCAGAAGGAGGCCATTCAGCCCATTGAGCCTGCATTGACAGCAATCTCATCGGGTTCCCATCCTCCTATTCACATATTTACCTTACTAATCCCTCTGACACTAAGGGGCAATTTAGCATAGCCAATCAACCAACCTGCCCATCTTTGGACATTAAGGGCCAATTTAGCATAGCCAATCCATCTAATCTGCACACCCTTGGACTGTGGGAGGAAACCAGAGCACCTGGAAGAAACCCACACAGACAAGGGGAGAACATGTCAACTCCACACAGACGGACACCAAATTGGAATTGAACCTGGGTCCCTGGCACTGTAAGGCAGCCGTGCCACTGTGCCACCTTCATCCAGGTCCTTGTAAAAACACAGATTTAGCCAGGGGGCTAAATCCACCTTTCAAACTGCTAAAGAATAACAGTGGTTTGGGCTGGAGCTCTCTCCCACACTCTGTAATTCTTTCCTCCTGTCAGAAATTCATTTTACCAATTGGTCCTCATCGCACTGGCTAAATCACATTAACCGAGTTGGTCGCCCCACTGAACATGGCTGCATTTCTTTGAAATGAATGCAAAGGCCTGATGTAATTTCAAATGCCTTTTAATCTTGGTCACCACTTAGAGTTAATTTATTAAAACTTCATGAAGTTCAGCAACTTGCGGAGTTACTTTTCTTGCCACAACAGAGTATCATTACCGTTCGAAAATATAAAACATATCTAATCAAAGTCATGAGAAGGCAATATCACGACAGTCGGAGCCAGTGTTAATTGCTGTCTGTGATGCCGAACCAGATATTTTTGTGAATTACAAATAATTAAGCATATCAGAAATAAATGGAATTTACTGAACCATGCAGGGTATTGAGTGAGAGTGTTCAAAATACTCCACATGGAACCAATTAAAATGTTATAATGACAAGGAGTTGATTAAATTCCATTGGGATCCCTTTTGCAAATACTGCTCCATGAGATGAGTGTGTGTCTGGTCTTTATTTTCCCAATTTTATGGCTCAGTTTTTTAAACAAGTGACTTGTCATATCTAATAAAAGAGAATTCATCTCCTGGTGAATAAATAGATCCTTGAACCTTACCTGCATTCTTTATCATAGGACCCTAACAGTGCAGAAGGAAGCCATTCAGCCCATCGAGTCTGCACCAACCATAATCCCACCTCGGTCCTATATCTGCAACCCCACACATTTGCCCCGTCAAACCCCTGACACCAGGGTCAATTCAGCATGGGGGAGGCAGAAAGCCCCACCCATTGTTAACACGTTCACCAAAATTTTCCAGCTGTTCCTGTCAGCGGGATCTTCTGATCCCGCCAATGGCAGCCCCCCCACCTCCCCCCACCATGGGTTCACTGAAGACAGAGGGTATGAATAATAGGAAAACTTGTTGACAATGACAGGACAATAGTCGATCATCTCTGTCACTACAAAACACACTGCAGGATCAGAACATCCTGCTTGTTAGGTTAACATCAAAGTAACACGTTTATAGCGCTTCTAATGAGGTAAAGCACACCAAGGCTTTTTTATGAAGCAGTACACTGAGGGAGAATTTAGCATGGTCAATACACCTAACCGGCAAGTCTTTCAGACTGTGGGAGGAATCTGGAGCACCCGGAGGAAACCCATGCAGAGAATGTGCAAATTCCACACAGACAGTGACCCGAGCTGGGAATGGAACCCGGATCCCTGGCGCTGTGAGGCTGCAGTGCTGACCACTGTGCCACCGTGCCGCCCATAAGCAATGGAGAAATGTGCAATCACATCGAGGTAGAAAAAGATATCCTTGATGGCAAACCAGACATAGGATTTGAAAGTTGCATGTAAGTCAGAATACTTGCAAGCTGTTTAATCAAAAATTTGTCAAAATAATTTAAGTTTACCACTTTAAGAAGTGGAATGAAGGATTGCCTGTAGCACTTGACTGTGCGGACCATGCTTTTAATGCAGTTAGTAAATTTGCAGCACTGAGGAGATTGTCCACAACAGAGAAACACCAGGAAATGCATCAGCAACATAGGACATGGTAGCCAGTGCCAATATTATTTTTGTTTGAGAAAATTGAGCGAAAGTGATTATTGTTTATAAATGATGTACCATCACAGTCTTCAGGGTACGTGTGCTCTTTTGAAATATGTGCTTATATAATTCTATTACACATTACAAAAACATCAGTCAATGTTGCTGCAATAATGATCCTTTCATATCCCTGATGAACAAGCTAACTGCTCTGAATGCTGGCTGTGGAATTCTCTGTACTTGTAGAAAAGAAATGAATGAATGATACTTTGATTTACCCCAAGATTCTGCTCATGCACAGCCAGGAATCTTATGCCATAGAATATTGTTGCGAATTTGTTTAGAATAATTGAGTAGAGTAGATTGGGAGGTAGGAAGTTCGAATTTGATGTTAATAAAATTGTAAAATACAGGAAGGTGGATGCATGGTGCAGTCCCATTAAAAGGTGGTGCTTTTTCTCTGCTTAGAGATTTAAGATGCAAGTACACAGAGAGCCCAAACCGAAAGATTGGTATCAAAAGGCCAAGCAGTCGTTTTTACCAAGAAAACAGGTTTTGGGATTTAACCAATCAATTTGAATCAGGCACTTAGATACCAAAAAGCTATTAAAGTTAAATCTGATGGTTTTGACAACCTACAAATAATCCTATTTTGGGAGCTATTGATATGTCGTCACAGGTATAAAAGAAAGGATCAGTGGAGCAAAGAGGAGAGAGCAACTGCCACCTGCCAGAGCTAACAGCTCTGGGCTCTCAACTCTCCCTCTTGAGAGAGAGAAAGACAGAGAGAGAAAACTGCTGGCTTTCATTAGTGCATCTATGCTTTAGAGAAAACACCATCTAAATAGCAAAGGTACCAGAGAAGAAACAAGTTCCCAACAGAAAAATCAACAGGGATAGCCCAGAATAATTTGGTAGACACAAGACCTGTTTGTAATTTAGAGAGTGTCTAAATTCTCTTTTTTTAATGAGCGGGAATTGTATTTATTGGAACAGCATTCCATTAGAATTTTGTTTTATTCAGGAACAGTTAATAGTTAGAAGGGATTTATTAGGTTTGTTAATGGTTTAGTTAATTTGCTCACTGTTAGCTAGATAAATAAATTATTACGTGTTGATTTTAGATAGAGAGTCTGGGATTTACTTTTATATAACCACTAGAAGTTGCTGAAGAGCAGGTCACACCACTTCACATACACTTCTTGCAGATTATAGGGCAAAACATTGTTTCTGGATGTTTCGGTATTAGTTCTCAGAGGAGGGAATCAACCGCTGCTTCATGACAATTTGTTACAAGACTGTCACAATGTTTTTTCTTGTGGTAGTTAAGACGATTATACTCCCCAAATAGTCAGACAAAGTCATGGAATGGATTCAGATGATTTATTAGAGACTTATAGGCCAGCCGGGGTACAGAATTCAGAAATACACAAGCAGTTATAGTTTCTAATTTGATTACAAGTAATTAGCATATACCAATTAAGGCATATCAGTTATCTCTATCCATTTGCAGTTAATGATAAAGGTCACTTCCTGCATACATAAGGGTATAGTGTCCAATTATAACTTGTACCTATAATATCATCAAACAATGATGGCTATATCTCTGACCAATGGTATCTTAACCTTCCTTTCCATTGAGCTGTAAATGCACATCATTCAATTAAATGGTCCTTGAGTCTTACCTGGGTTTACTTTAATCAAGAGCTGTCGTTTGCACATAGCTTTCCTTGTGTGACTGAGGTTCAGCTTGCAGCTTATGTGATTTATAAACTTGTGCGATTTTTAACCCTTTTAGAATATAGGGTGAAATCAGTGGGAGTTTATTTACAGAAGTGAACGTTATGTACAAGTAATTAACACACGTGCCCACATTCTGTAACTACAATTTCTTAATCTTCCTTACCCTGCTGTTACATGTTACATTCCCAACATCCCCAACGGTGGAAGGGGAGGCAGCCCTCTTGCTGCTGCTACACACAGTGAGGACTTTGACAGCGTCCTCTGGACAGCCATGAGCTGGAGGACCTCAGCCTGCTTTTGGGCCCTGTGGCAGGGCAGTGCCATCTTCCTCAGCCTGTGAACCAGGAGCTGATGTGATCACAAGAAGAGGGAATGCAGATGCATGGATACTCTCAGAGTTACCAGGGTGGATAACCCTGGGGTGTGCACCAGCTGATCCTCCACCCTGTGGGTAGCTAAGGGCGCTGGATATCTCCTTGAGAGGGAGGGGCAGCTGAAGAGAGCTCGGGAACCTCCCTTCCACCCCGGTATTGACACTGGTGGAAGCCAGCAAGTGCCTCTGCCACGAGCGAGCTCTGCAGCAGTGCAGGGCAGGAGTCTTGGATGAAAGTCTCCACAGTGACCACCACTCTACCAGTGCTGGCCTTGGTGCAATGAGCCATTGACACAATCACCTCAGACTGAAGGTGGAGAGACTCCTCCATGGAGCCTTGCAATCTGAGGAAAGACATCCCTTTCTGATTTCCCAACCTTGCCTTTGGATCACCAGCTGAGGCATGACTGAGCCCAGAGACTCATCATCTACGTGAAGCTTAGTCAGGACCCATCAAACAAACTACTGCAAAGTGACACTCAGATAAAAGCTAAATATTGTGAATGCCAAAAACCTGAAATAAGCAGGGAAAATGCTGGATAACCTCAGCAGGACTGGCAGCATCTGTGGAAGGAGGAACAGAGTTAATGCTCCGCATCCGTGTGACTCTTCAACAGAACTGCAAAGTGACAGCTGGCCAGAAATTGGGAGCAAAATTCAGGGCAGTTCCGTCATCTGACTAATAGTCAGCAAATTCCTGGCCTCCAGCAATCTTCCAAGTCCCCACATCCTTGTGTGCCGCTGTCTCCACCTGCTGTGGATCAGACATTGTGATGTACTCACAGATTGTCTCCTTGAGGCTGCGCGAGAGCTAGGTCCCCACCAAGAGACCTGAGTGTCTGTGATAGTGGAGGGCAAGGGTGAGCGCAGTGACAGGTCTTCAGTGTCGCATTCTGTGAATCGTATTGACTCTTCTGTCAGGGCTGAAGTCAAGACCTTGGCTCATTGATCCCCTCGTCTGTATCCTAGATGTGCCTGCAAGAGAAAGGGGATGTCATTGTCGCTTTGTCAGGAGCCTGAGAAACAGGAGACACAGCTCACAGCATGGTTGTCTGATGGATGCTGCAGTGCTGGTTAAGCTTAGCTGAGCACCGCCAACCTCATCAACAGAACAGTTCATGTCCTCATTGGCCCACCAAATGGCTCTCTCCTTGGAGTCTCCTGAGGCGCCTATGAGTGACGGCTTTCTGGGGAGTTCATCCCCTGTATCAGCCCCTGACTCCCATCTGAGACCTTTCCATCTTCTTATGTGCCAGCTCATCATGGATGAGAGAGAGCGTAAGCAGGATCCTGTGCCAGGACAGATGATAAGGATGCCTGGCAGAAGTGTATGGTGACTGGAACTAGACAGGTGCCTTTGGAGACAAGCCACAGGGGAGATGAAGAAGGTGAGTGAGTGAACCTATCAGCAATACGGGCAGCATGGCGGCACAGTGGTTAGCACTGCTGCCTCACAGAGCCAGGGACACAGGTTCAATTCCAGGCTTGGGTCACACTGTCTGTGTGGAGTTTGCACATTCTCCCCATGTCTGCATGGGTTTCCTCTGGGTGCTCCAGTTTTCTCCCACAGTCTGAAAGATGTGTTGGTTAGGTGCATTGGCCATGCTAAATTCCCCCTCAGTGTACCCAAACAAGCACCTTGAGTGTGGCAACTATGGGATTGTCACAGTAACTTCATTGCAGTGTTAATGTAAGCCTAGTTGTGACACTAATAAACCTTAAATGCGGTGAAGGAATGGTCTGTGATTGGAGGAATAGTTTCTTTCAGAATCTTCTACTCCACTAACCACCATTTTGAAAACTCTCTCCAGGGGCCACCTTGGGGGATTCACTGGGCATATGCAGCCCACGACCCACACATCAGACAAGCCTACCATAAATAATCAAATAGCATATGAAATTTCATTGAACACAGTCTCCTGTTTTGTTCTGCCCTGGTTATTTTTCTCTGTTTACTACAATCAGCATAATAAATCACACTATTCCCAGACGTCAAATAAAATGGTCCAATTGCAAGATTAAAGAAGGAAACTTATATAAGAGCTCGGCTCCCCAGTTACAACTGAAACTCATTCATTTTAATAGGCCACTGCCATCATTACAACCTGAAAGCCCAGGCCACATGTTAATATCTGGTTTTATTTGATTTTTCCACCCCCTTCCCTGTGCTAATAAAATCAGTGGGGCTGGAAGTGAGATGCAAGCGGCTCAGCATTAATTCTATGAAGTTAGTATCCTTCTGATGCATAAAAGTTAAAACTGGTACATATATAAGGGAGAAAGGGATAAAAGGTTTATGCTAATGGGGTTAGATGAAGGGAGGTGGTTGGGAGACTTGTGGACAACATAAACTTTGGGAGGCAAAGGCCTCATGGTATTATCGCTAGACTACTAATCCAGAAACTCAGCTAAATTAAGGAGGGCACTTCAGCAGTCAAGGGTATTCAGCCTTAGGGTATCATTCTTGCCCTCATCTTAGGGTAAACATTCTCCAAGATGGCCTTCAAAACACATGACAACGTAGAATCACCGAGCAGAAACAGATAGCCAAGTTCCGCACACATGAGAAAGGCCTCAACCGGGATCCTGGGTTCATGTCATACTACTTGTAACCCCCACTGTACTGCCTGGGTTTGCAAAATCTTACGAACTGTCCTGCTTTGAGACAATTCACACCTCTTTAACCTATGCTTATCCCTCTCTCCACTCACACTGCTTGCACCTGTAAAGACTTGATTATCTCTCATTCTAACCTGTAATTATCTTGCAGTTGTGTTTTTGCCTATATATGCTGTGTTTGTGACCTAGCCTCTGCTCACCTGATGAAGGGGCAGCACTCCAAAAGCTCGTGATTCCAAATAAATCTTTTGGACTTTAACCTGGTGTTGTGAGACTTATTACTGTGCCCATCCCAGTCCAACACCTAACATCTCCACCTCATGGACTAATGTCAGCTATGCTTTGGAAACTTAGAGAGAGGAACGTGATCAGAATCTAACCTGAGATGCGGTTGACTTGTTAAGTCACTTTGGAATGTTTTCTGCAGTCAGAGATCTCTGTTAAGAACATTTTTGTAGTCTATCTCAGTACAAAATGTCCCAGTCTATGCCTAAGATTCCACAACTAAAGGCAAAATGCTGATGATGCTGGAAATCTGAAGAAAGTGATGGAAATACTCAGCTGTTCTGACAGCAGCAATGGAGAAGGGAACAGAGGTATCATTTCAGGTCAATTTTCAGAACTGGAAAAAGTTAGTGACCTTTTTTTGATTTGATTTATTATTGTCACATGGGAATACAATGAAAAGCATTGTTTCTTGCGTGCTATACAGACAAAGCATACCACACATAGAGAGGGAAAGGAGAGAGTTCAGAATGTAGTGTTACAGTCATAGCTAGGGTGTAGAGAAAGATCAACTTAATGCAAGGTAGATCCATTCAAAAGTCTAATGGCAGCAGGGAAGGAGCTGTTCTTGAATTGGTTGGTACATGACCTTAGGCTTTTGTATTTTGTCCTGTCAAGTTTAAGGCAAATACAGAGGCAGAGAAAGCGGGAAGAGGGAATAGAATGAAAGGAATGTCTGTGCGGGGTTGGAAGACAAGGGAAATGAAATGACGGAAGTGATGACAGAGAGTCATAGAGGTTTGCAGCATGGAAACAGGCCCTTCAGCCCAACTTGTCCATGCCGCCCTATGATGGTGTAAGGCAAAAAGTGAACAGAATGTTTGGATGTGGACTTCATAAGAGAGGGAACATTTTCTCAGATGGAACAATGGAGGAGGTGAAATGAAGCCCCAGTTATAATGTGGAGTCACAGGCATGCTGTCAGGGACAGTAGTGAATGGCAAAGTGCCCTGACACCAGTACCATGAAGTGTGAGGTATTACTCATCAGCCTCAGCTACGTAAAGCTGAGTCAGATCCCCTTAAGCAAATGACTGCACAGTGACACTCAGATTAAACCAAAACACTCTGGATGCTGGAAACATAAAATCAAAACAGAAAATGTTGGACAAGCTCTGTGAGTCTGGCAGCATCTGTGGAGCGAAAAACAGCATTAATGCTTTGAGTCGTGTCACCCTACTACGGAACTGCAAAGTGATACTTGGCCAATGATTGGAAGTTGAATTCGGGGCAGTTCCAGAGCTTGGACAAGTTGCTGGGACGTGGTTTGGAAGGGGCTTGTGATTATTGGGCGGCATGGTTGCTGCAGACTTGGAGGGCCAAAAGGCCTGTTCCTGTGCTGTAATTTTCTTTGTTCTTTGTGCTTTGTTCTTTGATTCTGGTTGTGGTGGGTGCTGAAGGTGGAATGGTGAAGCCTGGGCAGGTCAGAACTAAACTTTCCCCCCGAGATCTAGACGAGGCACTGCAGCCCCGGCATTTTTTTGACGTTCGTTGTTGGACCTGTTCCAGTCTTAACATCTAATTCCAGTAGGTTGTCCTGGTGAGAAAGCCGCAATGGTTTCCCCAAACAGGCCCCTGTTTTTTTTTAGTCACTTGTGGAACATGGGAATTGCTGGCGAGGCCAGCATTTATTACCCATCCATAATTGCCCTTGAACTGAGCAGCTTGCGGGGCCATTTCAGAGGGCAATTGAGAGCCAACCCTATTGCTGTGGCTCTAGAATCATACGTAGGCCAGACTAGGCAAGGACGGCAGATTTCCTTCCCAAAAGGACATTAGTGAACCAGATGGGTTTTCCGACAAATGACAATAGTTTCATGATCATCAGTAGCCTCTTAATTGAGATTTTTTTTATTGAATTCAAATTCCACCATCTGCTGTAGCAGGATTCGAAGCCGTGTCTTCAGAACATGAGCTGCGCTTCTGGATTAATATTCTAGTGATAATACCACTGGGCCATCAACTCCCCTAAAACTGTCATCGCAGCCTGATATGCTTATTTCAAGAAGGATCTTGTTGGTTTCTGGCCTGTCCCCTTCCTGCCCACTCAGAAAGAGCTGGTTAAAAGATGAACCCTTGGGAAGAAAACATGGGACTTCAGCTGGTAAATGAAACAGGTGATGTTTCTGTCCCAGTCAAACTAAACCTGGGCCTGTATTGGTAAGAGGTGAGATTTGCTGATGAAGGAGCAGCGCTCCAAAAGCTCGTGATGTCAAATAAACCTGTTGGATTTTAACCTGGTGTTGTGAGACTTCTTACTGTGCCCACCCCAGCCCAATGCCAGCATCTCCACATCATAAATTGGCTAGAAAAGCAAAGGAAAAAATTGACACAGCAGGATTGAGGGGATACCAGAGTGATCCAGCTCCTGCTCTGAGAATAGGAAACTGCACACATTGAAGGCAATAAAAAAAGCAGAAAGTGATGGAAAAGCTCAGCTGATCTGGCAGCATTTGTGGAGAGAGAGTTCAATGTGACCCTCTTTGGACTGGAGTCATATTGGACTCAAAATATTTACATTTCCCTCTCTCTCGATGCTTTTCATTTTTACCTCAGATTTCCAACATTGTTTTGCTTTTATAACATTAGCTTCTTTGTGTAATCAGTAACAAAAGAGTGGATGAGGTGAGGGAGATAATAAACAGATCAATGGAAGAGAGAGAATGGAAGATGAACAAATCCCAGTGACACCTGGGGTTACCAACTCTCTGGGAATTGAAGAACAATCTCCAGGATACTGCTTGTGTGTGAACCTGGAAAAGTATCACAGGGACATAAAAAAGATTATTTTCTTTTTGCCATTTTCTTTAAACATTTCTCATTGCCAGAAATAAAGTTATTGAAAATGTGGGGCTGTTGGCCAATTGGGTTATGAGTCTTTTTGCTTTCCAGTTGGCACTGGAAGGCAGTGTGTTGCAAGGATGGATTTGCTGGGTGACTATGGCTGGAGTGTGGGGGATGAGAGGGGATGGATCTTTTAGGGATATATTTAATTGCAGTTGGCAATTCTCGAGATGCCTCTTAGTTGATGGGAGAATAATCTAAAAGCAAAACACCTGCTATAGTCCAGATGAAGCAATATGAGAGGAAAGTAATAGTTTTGATGGCACAATAACACGATTAGAGATGGGCAGCGCCAACGTCTATTAAAGGCTTTTGAGGAACCCAAAGCAATGACATGTGAGTCACAAAACTGCTTGAGATTAGAGTACTGGAGATGAGTAACAAGGGAAATAGCTGTACAATGTTAATGAAATGAACCTGAACATTCAATGTGACGAGTAATTGGGAGTTAACAGCAGCTGCCAAAAACTTCTAAAAACATTCAGAAAGTCAGCAAATTGAAAAGAGAGATACATCACTTTTGTTTGAGTAAGATAAACCTGAACAAATTTCCACAATGAAATGGGAGCTGAAATTAACTTTTGGAACTTTCCGTATTATCTCCCATTCCACTCAGTTTAAATTAAACTCGAGACACTGCCCTGTTCCACCAATTCTAATAATTTCTTGTGACACAGCAGTGTTTGGATTTATAGGCTTATTTTGCAATCATATTTTCCATTAGTAGACTTTAAATTACTTTTCATTAACTCTTTCAAATGTAATTCTTTGGATATGATATTCTTATCCTTTCTTGAGGATAAATTTTGCTCCATTGTTTAATTTCATCACTGCCTTGAATTTTATTTTGTTGATAAGTTTCCATCAATTCTTTTTAAAGAAAAGTCCTTTTATGACTTTATTCCCCCTGTTGGCCTAACAATGAACTGCTTGTTTGGACGACATGGTGGCACAGTGGTTAGCACTGCTGCCTCTTGGCACCAGGGACCTAGGTTCAATTCTGGCTTGGGTCACAGCTTGTGCAGAGTCTGCACGTTCTCACCATGTCTGCATGGATTTCCTCTGGTCACTCCAGTTTCCTCCCACACTCCAAAGATGTGCTGGTTAGGTACATTGGCTTGCTAAATTCTACCTCAATGTACCGGAACAGGCACTGGAGTGTGGCGACTAGGGGATTTTCACAGTAACTTCATTGCAGTGTTAATGTAAGCATAGTTGTGACTAATAAAATGAACTTTAAATTGTCCAACCATTTCAAAATCAACACAATGGGATCTAGACAATACCACAGTGATTCAGCTGCTGAGAAGATTAAGAAATGGTAAACATTGAAAGTGTGTTGTTTGAAAGAAGCTGAAGTGTAATCAGTAGCAAAAGAGCGTAAAAGGTGTGATAATGGGAAGGAAGAGATTGGAAGCTTAGGGTTGCCAACAGGGTCAGCCTGGAATTGAAGATCAGTGTCCAGGACACTGCTGTGTGTAAACGTGGTGAAATATCATAGACATTAATAGTAATGTCATTTTCTTTGAACATTTCTTATTGCCTGTTACAAAAATATTGAAGCTGGGAGAAAAGAGCTACACTGAACTTCATTTGAGTGAGCTTAGCTTGACTGGTGCCACACTCAGGCCTTGATTAGTAGGTTGTGTGTTCAAGACCCAAGTTCAGAATAACCTTGGTGGACATGTCAGTGCTGGATAGGAGAGTTGCTGCACTACCAAGTGACATGCCCTTCGGAGAAGATAGGCCCATAGAATCCTACAGTGCGGAAGGAGGCCATTCAGCCCATCGTGTATGTACTGACCACAATCCCACCCAGGCCCTATCCCTATAACACCGTGTATTTAGAACATAGAACATAGAACATTACAGTGCAGAACAGGCCCTTCGGCCCACGATGTTGCGCCGACCAGTTAAAAAGCAATGACCCTCTAACCTAAACCAAACCCTTTCCATCCATAAACCTATCCACGGATCTCTTAAACGCCCCCAAACTAGGCGCATTTACAACTGCAGCAGGCAGGGCACTCCAATCCCTCACCACCCTCTGGGTAAAGAACCTACCCCTGACATCCGTCCTATAACTACCACCCCTTAATTTAAAGCTATGCCCCCTCGTGCTAGCTTTCTCCATCCGAGGAAAAAGGCTATCACTGTCCACCCTATCTAAACCTCTAATCATCTTATATGTTTCAATAAGGTCCCCTCTTAGCCGCCTTCTTTCTAACGAAAACAACCTCAAAACCCTCAGTCTCTCCTCATAGGATCTTCCCTCCATACCAGGCAACATCCTGGTAAACCTCCTCTGCACCCTCTCCAAAGCCTCCACATCCTTCCTATAATGTGGGGACCAGAACTGCACACAATACTCCAAGTGCGGCCGCACCAGAGTCTTGTACAGTTGCAACATGACGCTGTGGCTCCTAAATTCAATCCCCCTACCAATAAACGCCAAGACACCGTATGCCTTCCTAACAACCCTATCCACTTGATTCCTAACTTTCAGGGATCTATGTACACATACACCCAGATCCCTCTGTTCATCCACACTATTCAGAGTCCTACCGTTAGCTCTATACTCTACACATCTGTTATTCCTGCCAAAGTGAATTACCTCACACTTTTCCACATTAAACTCCATCCGCCACCTCTCGGCCCAGCTCTGCAACTTGTCCAAGTCCCCCTGTAAACTAAGACACCCTTCCTCACTAACTACCACACCTCCGACTTTGATGTCATCAGCAAATTTACTAATCCACCCAACTATACCCTCATCCAGATCATTAATAAAAATTACAAACAGCAGTGGCCCCAAAACAGATCCCTGAGGCACACCACTCGTAACTGAACTCCATGATGAATACTTACCATCAACCACCACCCTCTGTCTCCTATCCGCCAGCCAATTCCTGATCCAATTAACTAAATCACCCTCAGTCCCATACATCTGTATTTTCTGCAGAAGCCTTCCATGGTGAACCTTATCAAACGCCTTACTAAAGTCCATATATACCACGTCAACTGCCTTACCCCCATCCACCTCTTTGGTCACTTTCTCAAAAAACTCAATAAGGTTAGTAAGGCACGACCTACCCTCCACAAAACCATGCTGACTGTCTCCAATCAATTCACTCCTAATTCCCCTAAAACTAAGGGGCAACTTAGCATCGCCAATCCACCTAACACACACATCTTTGGACTGTGGGAGGAAGCTAGAGCACATGGAGGAAGCCCACGCGGACACACAGAGAATGTACAAACTCCATATAGCAGTGCTAACCACTGTGGCACCATGGCATCCAGTAAATAAACTTAAACTTCCCATGCAAATCTTGGGACACTAAGGAGTGATTTATCATGATCAATCCACCTAGCCTGCACATTGTAATATATATAAATGATTTGGAGGAAAATGTAACTGGTTTGATTAGTAAATTTGTGGACAACACAAAGTTGGTGGAGTTGAGGATAGCAATGAGGACCATCAGCGGTTACGGTAGGATATAGATTGGTTGGAGACTTGGGCGGAGAGATGGCAGATGGAGTTTAACCTGAACAAATGTGAGATAATGCATTTTGGAAGGTCTAATACAGATAGGAAGTGTGCAGAAAATGGCAGAACCCTTAAGAGTATTATTAGGCAAAGAGATGTGGGTGGTCAGGTACACAAGTCACTGAAAGTGGCAATGCAGGTGAAGAAGGTGGTCAAGAAGGCATACGGCATGCTTGCCTTCATCAGCCAGGGCATTGAGTTTAAAAATTGGCAAGTCATGTTGCAGCTTTATAGAACCTTAGTTAGACCGCACTTGGAATATAGTGTTCAATTCTGGACGCCACACTACCAGAAGGATGTGGAAGCTTTGGACAGACTACACAAAAGATTTATCAGGATGTTGCCAAGTATGGAGGGCATTATCCATGAGGAGCGGTTGGAGAAACTTGGTTTGTTCTCACTAGAATGATGAAAGTTGAGGGGTGACCTGATAGAGATCTTCAAGATTATGAGAGGCATGGAAAGAATGGATAGTCAGAAGCTTTTTCCCAGGGTGGAAGAGTCAATTATGAGGGGGCACAGGTTTAAGGTGAGAGGGTCAAGGTTTGAAGGAGGTGTACGAAGCAGATTTTTTACATAGAGGGTGGTGGGTGCCTGGAGCTCGTTGCCAGGGGAGGTAGTGGAAGCGGATACAGTAGTGACTTTTTTAAGGGGCATCTTGACAAATACATGAATAGGATAGGAATAAAGGGATATGGTCCCCGGGTTTTTGTTAAGTCAGGCAGCATAATCTGTGCAGGGTTGGAGGGCCGAAGGGCCTGGTCCTGTGTTGTAATTTTCTTTGTTCTTTGTTCTTTGGAGTCCTGCCTCCACTTTTGAGCACACTTTCCAACTCTGTGAAAATCTGGCCTTAAAAGTCGAAGAAATTATGATGTGATCTTTGGAGTGGGGAGAAAACCGGAGCATCCAGAGGAAACCCACGCAGACACAGAGAGAATGTGCAAACTTCACACACACAGTCACTCAATGCTGGAATTGAACCAGGTCCCTGGTGCTGTGAGGCAGCAGTGCTGACCACTGTTCCAACGTGCCACTCAGTGGAACCCATTAGGTACCCACTGAAGATTCGAAGAAGAATAGGATGTTTCTGGGTGAAAGTCATCTTGGGCAGTGGGCCAAAATTGCAACCACAGGCCAGCACTCTTCAATGAAGAAGAAAATCATGCTGTATGTGAATTGCCATTCACCATTGCCCGTCACTCTCTATCATCTAAGATGGATTTCACAACATAGTGGCCTGGATAGTATTCTTCTCTTAACAATCAGGCAGCACGGTGGCACAGTAGCAAACATTGCTGCCTCACAGCGCCAGAGACCCAGGTTCAATTCCGGCCTCGGGTCCCTGTCTATGTGGAGTTTGCACATTTTCCCCATGTCTGTGTGGGTTTCCTCCAGTTTCCTCCCACAGTCCAAAGATGTGCTGGTTAGGTGGATTGGCTATGCTAAATTGCTCCTTAATGTCAGGGAGATTAGCCAAGTGGGATTATGGGGAAAGGGCCTGAGTAGGATTGTCGTCGGTGCAGACTCGATGGGTTGAATGGCCTCCTGCTGTACTGTAGGGATTCAGCGATTCCATGAATCACTCACTGATTTCATTGCTGTGTGCAATGTGGCTGATAGGTATACTGAGAGTGATTGATTAGACTTCGAGATGATTCATTATACATGGAGGGCTTTAAGATGCCCTAAGCGATCTGGTAAAGTGATGTATGAATGCAAAACTTCCTTCTTAAACTGCAAAAACCCATCAATTTGCCAAAGGGCTGCTCCTTCACAGGACTATTCAAGTTGATTGAATGAATCATTTGCATTTTTTATTGCATTGGGAATTTTTCAATTTGTATTTTGGGGATTGTATTCTATGATTTCATCTGTTTCGTTACAAAAATTGAAAACTAGTGCCCTTTATTAGGGAAAGCTTGCATTAATGTCATGCCTTTTGCAGCCACAGGATACGCACGAGCTCTTTATGACCAATGAAGGACATTTTTAAGAGAGGTCACCGTTGTAATACAGGAAAGACTGTGGGTGATTTGCACCCAGCAAGATCCCACAAACAACAATCTAATCATGACCAGATAATCTGTTTTTTAAATTGTTGATTAGAGGGATGAATGGTGGACAGGACGATGGGGATCATTTCCCTGTCCTTCTACGAAGTTGTGTCGTGGGATCTTCTAAAACCACCAGAGAGGGTAGTAGGGCCTCACTCAATGGACAATGCAGTCCTCCCTGAACACTGCACTGGGGTATCAGTTTTGGTTTTTGTGCTTGAAGTCACAACCTCCTGACTGAGGAGCCAGAGTGATAATAACTGAGCCATGGCTCTGTTACATCTTTAGTGCGTAGTATCCCAAAGATGTAACCAAAAAGAGAAATGCTGAAAAATCTCATCATGTCTGACCTCATCTGTAAAGAGAAGTTAAAGTAAAGTTTATTTATGAGCCACAAGTAAGGCTCACATTAACACTGCAACAAAGTTACTGTGAAAGTCCCCTAGTCGTTGGTGCCTTTTCGGGTCAATGCACCTAACCAGCTCATCTTTCAGAATGTGGGAGGAAACCCACGCAGACATGGGGAGAATGTGCAAACCCCACACAGACAGTGACCCAAGGCTGGGATCGAACCCGGGTCCTGGTGCTGTGAAGCACCAGTGCTAACCACTGTGCTACCGTGCTGCCCACAAGGACAGGAAAGAGTTGACATTTCGAATCCAGATGACCCTTTTTCAAAGCTGGACTGGCAGCTCTGGACTCAAAACATCAGCTTTTTTCTCTCCTAACAGATGCTGCCAGACCTGCTGAGATTTTCCAGCATTTTCTCTTTTGGTTTCAGATTCCAACATCCACAGTAATTTGCTTTTATCCTAAAGATGTAGCACTATTGGAGTAACCAAGAAAATCTTTGGCCGGAATTCTCCAGCCACACACACCCCGTCACCACTGCAAACAAGACAGAGAATTTGGCGCTCAGCTAAACCTCCATTCATCGCAGTGGGACCAGAGAATCCCGCTGGAGAATCCTGGCCTTTCTTTTTCACCTTTACACCATAGATTTATGCAAATCTTGTTTGCAAAACGTCAGGAACTTGTCTCAGTATCTCTTATTCTGTTATAGAATCCCTACTGTACAGAAGTGGGCTATTTGGCTCATCAAGTCTGCACTGATAACACTCCCACGCATCCCCATGACCTCACATATTTAACCTGTTAATCCCTCTGACTCTTAAGGGGCAATGCAGTATGGCCAATCCACCTAACCCACACATCTTTGGACTGTGGGAGGAAACCGGAACACCCAGAGGAAACCCACACAGACAGAGGGAGAACGTGCAAACAGGCAATCGCCCAATGTTGGAATTGAACCTGGGTCCATGGCGCTATGAGGCAGCAGTGCTGACCACTACGCCACCCATGCCGGTCGTCAACCATAATGAACAAACGTTGTGGAGGGAAGGTTGGAGAGTGATGGCAGAGGTACACAGAAATCCCTAGTATCTGTGCCTGTTATAAAATTGGTGCTCAGGGAATATATCTTTCTGCTGCAGTCAGGCTGGGCACTGTTGAAAGGTGCTGCCTCCAAACAACTGCACCAACCCTAAACACCATCCTGTTCACTGTAAGACTATCAAAATGTCATTTTTTTCATTGCTTTTATTCTTAAGAGTGACAAATCTAAACTAAGTGATGCCTCTGATTAAATCATGTCCTGAAAAAGCCTCTCTTTTCTTGTCATGTTTTCCAAAACCCTACTCGATACTGGCTGATAAGAAAAGCTTTTGACACACAGGCTTTTCTCACAGCAGGGAATGCTCTAGGTGCATACATCAGAGGATTGTTTGTGACGGTGCCATGGTTTAGGGGAGCAATAATAGGAAGTAGCAGTCTGGTGTGAAAAGATATGAGGCCTCCCAGCTGTCTTTGGTAAATATTCGAACACTGGGTGGTTGTCAAAACATGAGATAGGCTTGCGTCCTGCAGGAAGGGAATATGGTTCAGCTGGTAGCGCTTTTGCCTCTGAATCAGAAAGTTGTGAATTCAGGTCCAACCCCATGACCTGAGCACAAAACTCAAAGGCTGAAATTCTGATGTAGGACTGAGGAAGTATTGCATTGTAAGAAGTCTCACAACACCAGGTTAAAGTCCAGCCAGTTTATTTGATAGTAAACTCAAAAGCTTCTGGAAATGCTGTTCCTTCGTCAGGTGTGGAAAGTTCTGATCAGAGAAGGGCGTATAAAGGCACACACAGTTTACAGAATACTGATTAGAATGCAAGTCTTTACAGCTAACCTGCTATTCAAGTCTTAAAGGTGCAGACAATGTGAGTGAAGATAGCATTAGCATAGGTTAAAGAGATGTGTAATGTCCCCAGACAGGGCAGTAAGTGAGATTTTACAAGCTCAGGCAAGTCATAGGGGTTACAGATAGTGCGCCATGAACCCAAGATTCCAAATATCTTGCAACATCTCCTGCATTACAACAGTGGGTGTTTATTTTGACAGTTTAATGGGCATCTCAAACTTCCCAATGTTATCATAGGTTCAAGAGCCCTGTACATTGTGGGTAGCAAGTGAACAGGTTGGGGAATTGAGTTGACACATAGAATTGTGGAAACTCGACAGTGCAGAATGAGGCCATTTGGCCCATCGAGTCTGCACTGACCACAATCCCACCCAGGCCCTACCACCATAAGCCTACATATTAACCCACTAATCCCTCTAACCTATGCACCTCAGGACACTAAGGGGCAATTTTAACGTAGCCAATCAACCTAACCCGCACATCTTTGGACTGTGGGAGGAAACCAGTGCATCTGGAGGAAACCCATGCAGACACGAGGAGAATGTGCAAGCTCCACACAGATAGTGACCCAAACCGGGAATCAAACCCAGGTCCCTGGAGCTGTGAAGCAGCAGTGCTAACCATTGTGCTACCGTGCAGCCCCCACACCACCCCCCCCGTCAGACATGGAGGGTGTGTAAAGGGAGAGGGAGTATGGAGGGATTAAGAGGGGCATGGATGGATATGGGGTCATGGAGCCAAGTGGGAATATGGGGTATGGGGAAGTATGAGTGTGAGAGGTATATGAGAAGCATAAAAGATGTGGAGAGGTTAGGGGTGAATTCAGGGTAAGGGGGCAAGATGCGGTGGCATCGTTTGTTGGCATTTATTGCAAAGGAACTGGAGTATAAAAATAGAGAAGTGTTGTTCCAATTGTAAAGGGTGTTGGAGAGATCACACCTGGAGTACTGTGTCCAATTGTGGTCTTCTTATTTGAAGAAGGATACAGCGGCATTGGAGGCAGTTCAGAGCAGGTTCACCAGATTGCTCCCGGGGATGAAAAGTTTGATGTTTGAGGAGAGATCAAATGATTTGGGCTAATACTTGCTGGAGTTCAGAAAGATGAGAGAGGATCTGATTGAAGAATACAAAAGGGATTGATAGAGTACACGTAGACCAAATGTTTCCTCTTATGGGGCAATCTCAAACAAGAGGTCACACATCTATGTTGAGGTCGATTGAAAACTGAAATGAGGAGGAACTAGTTCTCGCAGAGGGTGGTGAATTTGTGGGACTCTCTGCCCCATAGCGCGGTGGAGTCTGAATCATTGAATGGTTTCAAGGAAGAGTTAGATATATTTCGCATAAAAAAGAGACAAGGGGATATGGGGAACAGTTGAAGAGGTGGATTTGAGATCAGGGAGAGATCAGCCATGAGCTAATTGAATGGCGGGGCAGGCTCAAAGGGCTGAATTTGCCAACTTCTGCTCCTAATTCCTATGTTCCTGTGTCACACTCATCTGCCAAACTGGATTGATGTTCCAGTGAATGGAGAAAACCTTTCAGCCTGCCTGCCTCAACATCATCCTGACATCAGCTCTGCCTCGGGCCTGCCTTGGAAAGCAACAGCCTTGACCAACAACCGCTCTCTCCCCCCGCACCCTCCACCACCCCACCTCCCCATGCCACCACCACACACTGAAGATAGCAGGAGTGAGCTGGCAGCAGAATTGTGCCATCAGGAAATTGTCCAACTCACAATTCCTGCCATGCAGAGGAAAATCCAGCCATGTCTTACTTTGTTATTCTGATAGAAACATAGAATATAGGCTCAGGAGGAGGCCATTTGGCCCCTCGAGCCTGCTCCGCCATTCATTACGATCATGGCAGATCGTCTAACTCAATAACCTAAACCTGCTTTCTCCCCATAACCTTTGATCCCATTTGCCTCAAATGCTTTCTCTAGCCGCCTCTTGAGTACAATCAATTAAATCAATTTAAAATCTCTCCATTATCATTGTCTGTTTGCAGAAATGCACTAAATATAAAAAAACGCCTACTGGTGGATGTGACTCCACAAATGGGCAGCACTTGCTGAATAATCCTGAGTTTACCAATAGGTACACTAACACCTAATTTAAGATCATTAATTGAACTCCTACCGTGGCTCATTTAAACTTACTAGAGAATATGCAAATACCCATTCTCTGAAAACAGAAAGAATAAGTTTAAACATTAAGCCTTTCTGAATTGCTCAGGAGCCTGGAAAGCATATGGTTCCTGATTGCTTTCTCCATGGCAACACCCTGACCAATCAGAGTCAATCAGCAACCTTTTCTCCTGCAGTGTAAAGTTCTGTGGTCATTTGAAATTTGGCATTCCTGCATTTGTCCTGATGAAGTGCAAGACTTTCAGCAATACGTCTCTTTTTTTCAGCAATAGTCAAGTTCTGTGCTAATGAGCGATTGTTTGTATACCTATTGGACCATAAGACCATTAGACATAGGGGCAGAATTAGGCCACTCGGCCCATCTGCTCCACCATTCAATCATAGCTGATATTTTTCTCATCCCCATCCTCCTGCCTTTTCCCCAAAACCCCTGGTCCCCTTATTAATAAAGAAACTATCTATCTCTGTCTTAAAGACACTTAGAGACCTGGCCTCTACCGCCTTCTGCAGCAAAGAGTTCCACAGATTCCAAATAAAACTGTTAGACTGTAAGCTGATGTTGTGAGACTTCTGACTGTGCCCACGCCAGTCCAACAGTAGCATCTCCACATCAACAGGGAAATAAAACACCAAAATGATGGACATCAGTTCTCCCTGTTTCCACAACATGGAAGTTCGGTGGTTCACCTACATTTTCATCAAACTGGCAGCCCACATCCATTTGTGACTTTGGCTATTGACCATGTGTGCTGCGGTTGAGTTGATTCTGTATCCAAAGCAGAATGAACAAACGTTGTGGAGGGAAGGTTGGAGAGTGATGGCAGAGGTACACAGAAATCCCTAGTATCTGTATCTGTTATAAAATTGGTGACCAGATTTCCAAGGCTACAGTTCTTTTAGTTCATTCATGGGATATGGGCATTGCTGACCAGGCCAACGTCTATTGCCCATCCCTAATTACTCTTGGGAAGGTGGTAGTGAGCTGTCTTCTTGACCCCCTGCAATGTGTGGAGTGTAGGTACACCCACAGTGTGTTAGGGAGGGAGTTCCAGGGTTTTGACCCAGCAACAGTGAAGAAACGGGGATATATTTTGATAATAACTCCAGGAGTTGGTTGTAAAGGAACAGTTCTTTTATTGCACAAAATAAAGTAAAACAAAAAGCCACACGACTGTTCCCAACCAGGACAAAATGAATCATGGACCCACTCAGGGCCTTGCTTTATACAGGGCTTGGTACACCTGTTTGGTTAATTACCAATGAGTCCTACAGGGAGGTCAATCAATGATTCCCCAGGCAAGTCGTGGGGGTTATCACAATTTCTAAGTTGGCAATGACTTGGAGGAGTACTTACAGATGCCTATGTTCCCATGTTTTTTAAGTTTAAGTTTATTTATTAGTGTTAAAGGTAGGCTTACGTTAATACTGCAGTGAAGTTACTGTGAAATTCCCCTAGTCGTCACACTCCGGTGCCAGTTCGGTTACACTGAGGAATAATTTAGCATGGCCAATGAACCTAACCAGCATGTCTTTGGGACTGTGGGAGGAAATCAGACCCAGAGGAAACCCACGCAGACACATGGAGAACAGGCAGACTCACAGCGACAGTGACCCAAGCCGAGAATCGAACCTGAGTCCCTGGCGCTGTGAGGTAGCAGTAGTAACTCGAATGCTACTATGATCCTTCTCGATGGGTCCTGGGTTTGGTGTTGCCTAAGGAGGCTTGTTGAGTTTTGTGTCTATTGGTGAAGCCATTCTTAAGCTGTGGCACCATACCAACTGCATTGTGAAATGTTATTATTAAGAAGTCAACAAAACATGAACAGCTTGTAGCGACACTCATTATCCTAGAGTTTTGTTTTCCTATTGTATGAACGATTCTAACGCAGTTTGAAATGATTGCTAGGAATAATATATATCAAACAATGTTAACTGACGTCACTGGTGAGTGTCTAATCTTCAAACTGAAAGCAGCTAGTCGATAATAATCAAGAAACAGCAAATGGCTGTTCAGGGTTTGCCAATTGAGTGGACGTGAACTCTGAACTGAAACATGTTTGCGCTATGAAATTTAATAAAATACAAACCCATTCAATCTTATTGCTGATTGACTTCCTTCCACTGCAATGGTAATGAAGTTTCTGCCTGTCTTGTAGGTCAGGCCAAACGTAACATTGAAAATCCATAACCCGCTGGTGGGCAACCTGCACCCTGGGGGTCACATGTGGCCCAACTGGCTTCTGGGTGCGGCTCCACGAGCCATTTTGTTGACCTTTGCCTACGCGCAGATTTGCCACATCCCACTTAGTTCCACCTGCGTAGGTTTTGTTTCCCACCAATATGGCTGAAGAGATACATATGGAAAGCAGGGGCAAGTGAAGTGAGGTGAGTGCTGAGTGGCTGAGGGTGCCTTCTTATCCCAAGTGTAAATATTTCCTTGGTTTTTACCATTTGAAGTTGTTGAGAGTTCTGTGAATATATAAATGATTGAACATTTTCTATAATTCGTTATGAAATATTCGGTGTTTATTAAATATATTTAACCTTATTCACAGGGTCACAGTTCGTGAACAAGCCTGATTTCAACCTTGTGACGCACTGAGATGAAGGAGGATCACTCCAGTATTGCTCAGGCTCCTTGGTGTCTCACTCAATCGAATGCTGCCTTGATGTCAAAGACAGTCACTTTCATCTCACCTCTTGCCCTTAGTACTTTTGACCATATTTGAAACAAGGCTGCAATGTGGTCAGAAGTTGAGTGGCCCCGCCGGAACCCAAGCTGAGCATCAATCAGCAGGTTATTGCTGTGTAAGGACCTGTTCACAGAATCCTTACAGTGCAGAAGGAGGCCATTTGGCCCATCAAGCCTGCACCAACAACAGTCACACCCAGGCCCTCTCCCTTTAACCCCACATATTTATCCTGCTAATCCCATTGACACTAAGAGGTAACTTAGAATGGCCAATTAACCTAACCTGCACATCTTTGGAGTGTGGGAGGAAACTGGAGCACATGGAGGAAGCCCATGCAGACATGGGGAGGACATGCAAACTCCACACAGGCAGTCACCCGAGGTCAGAATTGAACCCAGGTTCCTGGCGCTGTGAGGCAACAGTGCTAACAACTGTGCCACCGTGCTGCCCAGTGTTGATAGCGCTGTCGATAACACTTCCCATCACTTTGCTGATGATCGAGAGTAGACTTATGTGGTGGTAGTTGCCAGGTTGGATTTCTCCTGATTTTTGTTACCAGGGCATTCCAGTTCATTTTTCCACATTTCCAGGTAGATGCCAGTATTGTAGGTGTACTGGAGCAGCTTGGTGAGAAGAGGAAGGCTAGTTCGGGAGCCCAGATCTTCAGTGCAATCACAGAATGTTGTCAGGGCCCATATTCTTTGTGGTATCATATAGTCCATATGGTGAGGATGCATCCATAATGCTGTCCAGTTGGGAATTTCAAGATTTTGACCCAGCAGTGATGAAGGATTGGCATTCATATCCATCAAGTCAGGACAATGTATGACTTGTACAGGATCCTGTTCCCATACATCTGCTGCCTTTGTTCCTTTAGAGGGGAAAGCCATGGTTTTGGGAGGTGCTGTTGAAATGTTTTGCAAGTTGTTGCAGTGTATCTTTTGGGTAGTGCACCCTGCAGCCACCGGTTGTGGATGCAGTGGATGTTAGAATCATAGAATCCCTGCAGTGCAGAAGGACGCCATGTGGCCCATCGAGTCTGCTCCAACCACAATCCCACCCAGGCGCTATTCCACAACCCCACATATTTACCCTGCTGATTCCCCTGACACTAAGATCAATTTCGCATGGCCAATCAGCCTAACTCCTTGAAGTGGATGAATTACTGATCAAGAAGCAACACGATCCAGAGAAATGAAAAACATAACATCACTTCTGATTAATGCCCTGCAGAGAGTGAAGCAGATCTGAGATTAGAATGTAAGCCTCTCACCACTGAGTACCTTGTCACTGACTTGCTCTGGTCATTGTGAAGTTTATGTGGCTTTGTTAGGTCAAGTTTCTTGACAGTGTTGGCCCCCTGGATGTTAATGGTGGAGGATTCAGCAAAGGTAATGCCATTGAATGATAAGGCAGGTGGATAGCGTCTCTCTTAAAAGAGTTTAAAAGAGAGAGTGTGGGAACAAAAAGAGACAAGAAAGGGAAAATAAGAAAAGTTAAAAATTGAAATATTTATAAATTTCTAGGAAAACTTCACGATCTGCAGGAATGAGTCTCTCATGTTCCAACAGTTCTCTCTCTGATCTGGAGGGGTTAAATGGTGTTGCATCAACATCAATCTTCTTGCTAAAAGGATGTGAGCCCTACCCCCACCTTTCTACTGTATGTTTAATTGTTCACAAAGGTGCAAATGCAAAAATCTTTGAAACTCATGTTGAAGCTGGCGTTTTCATGAGGTTAATGACAAAACGGCACAAATTTAACTCACGGCAATTCACAACCGATGGTTATCCTTTCCTCACTAAAGCCTGCCCCACAAGTTCCATATTTCATCAGCAAACTCTATACCAATCGTTATTAGTTGTTTCCACATGTCCTGCTCTTTGAAAATAGAAGTGTTCTTACAGGTTGTATCACAGCTTGGTATGGCTCCTGCTCTGTCCAAGACTGCAAGAAACAACAAAGAGTTATGAACGAAGCCCAATCCATCACACAAACCAGCCTCCCATCCGTTAACTCTGTCTACACTACCCGCTGCCTTGAAAAAGCAGCCAGCATAATTAAAGATCCCATGCATCCCGCACATTCTCTCTTCCACTTTTTTCCTTCGGGAAAAATTTACAAAGTTAGAAGTAACGTGCCAACTGACTCAAAAACAGTTTCTTCCCTGCTGCCATCAGACTTTTGAATGCACCGACCTTACATGAAGTTGATTTTTCTCGACACCCTAGCTATGACTGTAACACTACTTTCTGCACGTTCTCATTTCCTTCTCTATGAACAGTATGTTTTGTCTGTATAATGCGCAAGAAACAATGCTTTTCACTGCATGTTAATGCATGTGACAATAATAAATCAAATCAAATGCAGCGCAGCGATTTTCTTTCAATCCAGACAGATGGAATGGCATGGTCTGTTCTGTCTTTAAGCACCTTATGTGAGGTGAGTTTTACAGTCTTAACCCAGCTGCTATCAGGGCACACAACTGCTTCAACACAAGATTTACCAAAATTGGCAGCTTCACTGACGGTGGTCACATGGACTAGCTAAAACGCAATGTGAAAATATCTGCAGCAGGGAATGCATTTCTCATGGACTCCTGCAGATTGTTAGAATAGATTACTCGCAGCCTTATTCTGTATCTGCACAAAAAGGTGATGGTATTAGTGGCATTATCACTCGACTATTAATCCAGAAACTCAGCTGATATTTTGGGGACACGGGTTCGAACCCCACCACGGCCAATGGTGGAATTTGAATTCGGTTAAATAAATCTGGAATTAAGCATCTACTGATGACCATGAAACCGTTGTCGATTGTTGGAAAAACCCATCACCAATGCCCTTTAGCGAAGGAAATCTGACATCCTTACCCATTCTGACCTACATTTGACTCCAGAGCCACAGCAATGTGGTTGACTCTCAACTGCTCTTGGGCAACTAGAGAAGGTCCATAAATGCTGACCAGCCAGCGATGCCTGTGTCCCATGAATGAAATTTAAAAAATGTAGTGTCAGTCAGCCAGGGATGCTAACAAGGAATATCCAAGATGTAAGACATATTCACCATCACACTGACAAACCTCACATTTAATGGACACAAAAACAAACTTAACCAAAATTTTAGAGATTTTGGAATCTAAATTTGAAATTTAGATTACAAATTGCGATTTGAAATATTACAGAGCGCATAAAACTTTGCCCCGACTGTGTACTAATAAAATCTGATTAATGGAGTACAGATGTTGGTTGCTATGCAAGCATCTTCAGCTGATGCATGGCTGCAGTCTTGAAAAATTAGAGTGGTTGGGGAAATCTGAAGTCCCATTAATCATTCGTGAAATGAGCTAACTCAGCTCATCGTGTTCGCTGTCTTCATTACAAATGAATCTCATGTTCCATTTTAATACCAGGGTCCGCTTGGATGTAAGTTGATTATAATTCACCTATTTTTGGAGCTGGGCTAATCTATATAAAACCAATGTCGCAACAACGGACAGCCTTGTAAAATGGTCTCTGATGCCTTAATCTCAAGATAATCAGTTACAATGCAGTTTAGTCCAAATGACTACAGATGACTAAAGAACATTAAAGAGCAGGACTCCAGCTGTGGAACTGAATTTCAATATTTGATTTGATTTATTATTGTCACATGTATTAACATACAGTGAAAAGTATTGTTTCTTGTGCGCTATACAGACAAAGCATACCGTTCATAGAGAAGGAAAGAGGAGAGTGCAGAATGTATGTTACAGTCATAGCTAGGGTGTAGAGAAAGGTCAACTTAATGCGAGGTAACTCCATTCAAAAGTTTGACAGCAGCAGGGAAGAAGCTGTTCTTGATACTGGACCTCAGACTTTTGTAAATTTTTCCCCTCGGAAGAATGTGGAAGAGAGAATATCCAGGGTGCATGGGGTCCTTAATTATGCTGGCTGCTTTTCCAAGGCAGCAGGAAATGTCGACAGAGTCAATAGACGGGAGGCTGGTTTACGTGATGGACTGGCCTTCATTCACGACTCTATGTAGTTTTTTGCAGTCTTGGGCAGAGCAGGAGCCATACCGAGCTGTGATACAACCAGAAAGAAAGTTTTCTATGGTACATCTGTAAAAGTTGGTGAGAGTCATAGCTGACATGCCTAATTTCCTTAGTCTTCTGAGAAAGTAGAGGTACTCGTGGGCTTTCTTAACTATAGTGTCAGCATGGCAGGGAACCAGGACAAGATGTTGGTGACCTGGATACTGAAAAACCTGAAGGTCTCAACTATTTCTACTTTGTCTCTATTGGTGCAGAAATAGTGTTCTCCACTACACTTCCTGATGCTGATGACAATCTCCTTTGTTTTGTTGACATTGAAAGAGAGATTATTGTTGAGAGATTATTACAACTCACACAAATAGGATGTGGCATCTTACTGCTGTTTTACTGGGTAAGGCATAGCATTAGAATAACTTTCACACTAGTAAACCCAGCAAGCTTGAGAAAAGTTACCCTTTCTCTGACTATACTGAACTGAGACAATCTGGAACTTGAGATTGGAATTAGATTAGTGGGCGGCATGGTGGCACAATGGTTAGCACTGCTGCCTCACAGCGCCAGGGACCTGGGTTAAATTCAATGGGTGGCTGATTTGTGTGGAGTTTGCACACTGTCTGCGTGGGTTTCCTCTGGGTGCTCCGTTTTCTTCACACAGTCCAAAGATATGCAGGTTAGATGGATTGGCCATACTAAATTGCCACTCAGTGTCCCAAAATGTGTAGGTTTGATGGATTAGCCATGGGAAATATACGGGGTTACAGAGATCAAACGGGGAAAGGATCTGGGCAAGATGCTCTGTCAGAGAGTCAGTGCAGACTCAGCGGGCTGAATGGCCTCTACTGCACTTTAGGGATTCCAATGATGGTGATTCTATGAACTAGAGGGGAAGGTATAAATAAATGTTCATTCAGAACCTGAAGAAGACAAGGAAACAATGGATAACTGGTACTATTATCTTGTTCTTTAAATAGATTTGTTTAAAATGGTGAAAGGTGTCTGTGCTGGAAAGGAATCTCTCTCCATTTCAGAGATCCAAATGTCAGTAGCTGTCTCTCCAAGGTCATGCATAGCAAAGCACACTCTCTATTCTGTACTCCAACAATGGACCTCATTCTAATCTCAGACAAGGTTATTTTTGTGACTGGAAGCCTTTATCCAGTGATGTACAGCAGGGATTGGAGCTGAGTCCCTTGCTATTTGTAGTGTACATTAATGATACAGATGGGATTGTGGGGGGTATGAACAGTAAGTTTGCTGGTGACACAAAAATTGGTAGTGTGCTAAATATCAAGGAGATAAGCCTTAGATTACAAGGTGATACAGACAGACTGGCCAGATGGCCAGAACAGTGGCAAATGGAATTTAACCCCGTGAGTGTGAGGTGATACATTTTGGGAAGCTGAACAAGGCAACGTCCGAAATGTGGAGTTTTTTCAAGGAGCAGCTACTGCGAGTCCTTGATAGGTATGTCCCTGTCAGGCAAGGAGGAATTGGTCGAGCTAGGGAACCGTGGTGCACTAAAAAAGTTGATTCGCTGGTTAAAAAGAAAAAGGAGGCTTATGTCCGGATGAGACTTGAGGGCTCAGGTAGTGCACTAGAAAGCTTTAGATTGGCTAGGAGGGAGTTGAAGAGTGAGTTAAGGAGGGCTAAAAGAGGACATGAGAAGACTTTGGCTGATAGGATTAAGGAGAATCCTAAGGCGTTCTATAGATATGTTAAGAACAGAAGGTTGGTTAGGGCAAGATTAGGGCCAGTTACAGACAGCAGAGGGAAGTTGTGTGTGGAACCGGAAGAGATTGGAGAGGCATTGAACCAATATTTCTCTTCGGTGTTCACGCAGGGGGACATAAATGTAGCTGAGGAGAACACTGGGTTACAGGGGTGTAAACTAGACAGTATTGCAGTTGATAAGGGGATGTGCTGGATATTCTTGAGGGTTTGAAAATAGATAAGTCCCCTGGGCCGGACGGGATTTACCCTAGGATTCTCTGGAAGGCAAGAGAGGCGATTGCAGAGCCTCTGGCTCTGATCTTCAGGTCGTCGTTGGTCTCAGGTATAGTGCTGGAAGATTGGAGGATAGCGAATGTTGTCCCATTGTTTAAGAAGGGGAACAGAGACTTCCCCGGGAATTATAGACCGGTGAGTCTTACTTCTGTTGTGGGCAAGGTTTTAGAAAAAATTATTAGGGATAGGATTTATAGTTATTTGGAGAGTAATGAATTGATTGGAGATAGTCAGCATGGTTTTGTAGCAGGTAGGTCGTGCCTTACTAACCTTATTGAGTTTTTTGAGAAAGTGACCAAAGAGGTGGACGGGGGTAAGGCAGTTGACGTGGTATATATGGATTTTAGTAAGGCGTTTGATAAGGTTCACCATGGAAGGCTTCTGCAGAAAATGCAGATGTATGGGATTGGGGGTAATCTAGGTAATTGGATCAGGAATTGACTAGCAGATAGGAGACAGAGGGTGGTGGTTGATGGTAAGTATTCGTCATGGAGTTCAGTTACGAGTGGTGTGCCTCAGGGATCTGTTTTGGGGCCACTGCTGTTTGTAATTTTTATTAATGATCTGAATGAGGGTATAGTTGGGTGGATTAGTAAATTTGCTGATGACACCAAAGTCGGAGGAGTGGTAGATAGTGAGGAAGGGTGTCATAGTTTGCAGGGAGACTTGGACAGGTTGCAGAGCTGGGCCGAGAGGTGGCGGATGGAGTTTAATGCGGAGAAGTGTGAGGTAATTCACTTTGGCAGGAATAACAGATGTGTCAAGTATAGGGCTAACGGGAGGACTCTGAATAGTGTGGATGAACAGAGGGATCTAGGTGTATGTGTACGTAGATCCCTGAAAGTTGGGAATCAAGTTGATAAGGTTGTTAAGAAGGCATACGGTGTCTTGGCGTTTATTGGTAGGGGGATTGAATTTAGGAGTCACAGCGTCATGTTGCAACTGCACAAAACTCTGGTGCGGCCGCACTTGGAGTATTGTGTGCAGTTCTGGTCCCCACGTTATAGGAAGGATGTGGAGGCTTTGGAGAGGGTGCAGAGGAGGTTTACCAGGATGTTGCCTGGTATGGAGGGGAGGTCCTATGAGAAGAGACTGAGGGATTTGGGGTTGTTTTCGCTAGAAAGAAGGCGGCTAAGAGGGGATCTTATTGAAACATATAAGATGATTAGAGGTTTAGATAGGGTGGACAGTGATAGCCTTTTTCCTCGGACGGAGAAAGCTAGCACGAGGGGGCATGGCTTTAAATTAAGGGGGGGTAGTTATAGGATGGATGTCAGGGGTAGGTTCTTTACCCAGAGGGTGGTGAGGGATTGGAATGCCCTGCCTGCTGCAGTTGTAAGTGCGCCTAGTTTGGGGGCGTTTAAGAGATCCGTGGATAGGTTTATGGATGGAAAGGGATTGGTTTAGGTTAGAGGGTCATTGTTTTTTAACTGGTCGGCGCAACATCGTGGGCCCAAGGGCCTGTTCTGCGCTGTAATGTTCTATGTTCTAAGGCAAGGGAATACACAATGAATGGTAGGATGCTAGGAAATACAGAGGGACCTTGGAGTACATGTTCATTGGTCCCTAAAGGCAGCAGGACTGGTAGTTAAGGTGTTGCACTTGCCTTTATTAGCCAAAGAATAGAATATAACAGCAGGGAAGTTATGATGGAGCTGTATAAAACACTTGTTAGGCCACAGCTAGAGTACTGTGTGTGTGCAGTTCTAGTCATCATATAATAGGAAGGATGTGATCGTACTAGAGAGGGTGCAGAGGTGTTTCACCAGGATATTGCCTGAGACGGAGGATAGGCTGGTTAGGCTGGGGTTGTTGGGACCTGACTGAAGCATACAAAATTATGAAGGATATAGATAGGGTAGAGAGGAAGAAACTTTCCCCTTAATTTAGGATTCAATAACCAGGGGCCATAGACTGAGGGTAATGGACAGGAGATTTAGAGAGGATTTGAGGAAAAAGCTTTCACCCCGAGGATGGTGGGAGCCTGGATCTCACTACCTGAAAGGGTGGTAGAGGTGGGAACCCTCACAACATTTACGAAGCAATTACATGACCGCTTGAAACATCATAGCAGACAAGGCTATGGGCCAAGTGCTGGAAAATGGGATTAGAACAGATAAGTTCTTGATGGCCGGCACAAACACGATGGGCAGAAGGGCCTCTTTCTATGCTGTTAATCTCTATGAAACTATGACAAACTCCTCCAGTCACACAACATCATTCATGATGGAGAAAACATTCCACAATCTCCCTCAATGAGATTATCAGCTGTAAAAAGAGACATGTTGTCAAAGCTCCTCGCCTTGTACTCACCAGGGCAGACGCAAGAATACCAAATCTCAAAGGGATTTTATACTGCATGAGAAGAGAGTGCTGATGGTTTTCAAGTTGATTCTGACTGGTAGAGATGTTGCTCAGAAGAATGCACCAGGGAACAGTTAGCTGCCAAGCTTTTGTTTCAATTCAAACCTGGTATTATTCAATGCTATGGGGAATGAACCAGGGAATGGCTGCACCCTGGATTTTATAAGGTGAAAAAGGTACAATGCGTGCACATGTTTTTTGTGTTTGCAAGGGCTATGGCCATGTGTGTGAATATATATAGTTTCTGGTACACATAAGAGAGCCACACTGTGAACTCGATTGCTAATATTAAACCAGTAGTTAGTGTAACCCTGGCATAATCAGGATTAATAAGTGTAAGAATCACATCTAATGTTGGACACTATGCTCTGAGTGTAGTAAGCATCCGTTGGTTGAATATTGTCAGTACTTTGTCTATTGCAAACAGCTGAAGGAACGTGCTGTTTGATACAAGTGGTAACATCGCTGGATTAGTAATCCAGAGACCGAGGGTAATGTTCTAGCAGGCCTGGGTTCGAATCCCACCGAGGAAAATGATGGAATTTGAATTCAATAAGAAAATCTGGAATTAACTTTCTAGTGATGACCATCAAACCATTGTCATTTGTTGTAAGAACCCCTCTGACTCACTAATTTTACTCAGAGGGTGGTGAGGGTCTGGAATGCGCTGCCCAGGAGGGTGGTGGAGGTGGGATGCCTCACATCCTTTAAACAGTACCTGGATGAATACTTGGCTTGTCATAATATTTAAGGCTATGAGCCAAGTGTTGACAAGTGGGATTAGATGGGCAAGACTTTTCATGTGTCAGTGCTGACTCGATGGGCTGTTGGATTCTGTGATTTTATGAATGTGCTTTAGGGGAGGAAATCTGTTTTCCTTTCCTGGTCTGGCCCACATGTGACTCCAGAGCAATGAGATTGACTCTTAAATGACCTCAGGAATGGGCAACAAACACTGGCCCAGCAAGTGATGCCCATATCCCATAGACGAATAAAGCAGTACATCCCTGCTTTTGTATTCTAGTCTGCTCGAAATGAATGCTAACATTGCATTTGCCTTTCTAACTACCAACTCGCTGGGGAAGCCCAGAGGCAATTCTGGTGCAAGAGCCACTGTAATCAGTCTCTTCTTCCCTCTTCAGTATGTTGATCTACCTCAATGACAGTGAAGAGGAAACTCGTGTCTTGTTTAGACCAGTACACTAATTTACAAATGAATCCTATTTAGGTTCCACCAACACACCAAAGATCACAGATACATTCTGACTTCTTCTCTTCGGGCTTTTGATGGTGAAATTACCCTAATTGTCATCTAAGTGTAAAATCTAAATATACATTTAGCATCAAGGGAGACACGCTGGGCAAGCCTGTAAACAGAGTGGTGGGAGAGGAAAGATCACACTTTGCTGCTAATGTTTTATTTATTCGGATCTGACATTTTATGTTAAAACAGATTCGAATCTCAAGCCAAGTTTGGAGGATTTTCCAGCAATCTCACGCAGGGCAAAAAAAAACAGCTTTACAAGTAAATCCCATCAGAACAAAAATCAGGTTTCAAGATGAAAGTATCAAACAGCTGGTCCTTTACATTTGGCAGTGAAGGAATATTGGCTCAGATCTTCCAAACTCTGGATTATCAGGTATTAGATGTACCCACTCTCACCACCCCCACCCCCACTACAAAATACACGTTGACACACTTCAACAGTCTCTGTGGGAACTGTCCGGGAAGTTTGAACTTCCAATGGGCAATTCTGCAGCTCCAGAGAACCCTCCAAAAAGGTCTACTGAGTTAGAGTCGGAGGGCAGGATTTTTCAACTGCGTTCACCCCAAAGCTGGAAAATCCCGTCCGAGATCAATGAACCTTTGCATGGTCCGTGTCCTGCCCGCTATGATTCTCTTGGAGGGTGGGATGAGAAAATTCCGCCCAGAGACTTTGGACAGTTCCAATTTACCTACCTCAACAGTTACTCAGGAAACGTTAGACAGAAAAATCCTAGTCTAATGTGTAGGTAAGTGTACAACTGACTCTCCCCAGTCACTCCCACACTTCTCCCACCCTCCAGCCCCGGTTACTCATATCACTGAATCCCTTGACTCCTCTTCCCTTCCCATACTCTCACCTCCAGCCCTTCCTCTGTCTGCCCACTTGCTGCTGTTATTGCCTTCCGTGCCCAGCCCTCACACAACTTGTGACAAGGCACCTGAAATCTCACAAGAACATGCAAAGGTAGGAGAAAGCAGCATCTATGTACTTTAACATTGTTGATGCACGGCACTTGTTTACATCTGGGAAACAGGTAGTTCTTGCTACCTCTGGTTGGACACTCCTGCCCTACCCATCTCCACCCTTCCACCTGCTCCCCCACAGCACCACCCTGAACCCGATCCTCCAATCCCCTCACCGAGGCCTGCTAGATAGGTGCTGTCAAGAGACCCCAATTTGCCTTCAAAGAACAAAGACAACTACAGAACAGGCCCTTCGGCCTCCAAACCTGCACTGACCAAATTTGGTGGTGCTGCTAGGACTAGTGAGCTGCTGACCATCTGATTGGTCAGTAGCTCTGGGAGGCAGATGGCCTCCCAGACAGAGGTGGAAATCTTGCTCTGAGCCAATTAACAGCCAGATGACCATTAAGTTACAGTGACGAAGGTGGAGGGAGGGGGGATGCTGGGAGTGACCCAGCCAAACAGAGGTCAATGTTTCAGCCAAGGCTGGGGCCCGGCTGTATAAAATTCTGTATAAAATTCTAGAATATCTCTCTGTTCTGACTCACTTAGTAAATGTTTGCATTTGTGCAAAAGCATACCACACAAAATGACCATCGTGTTTACGTTTCTACTGGAAACCAAGGTCAAGAAAGGTTTTTCCCTTCTTCCCAGTGGGAAGTTTCTGTCAAGCGAATTCAAGCTGTTTTCATTCACCCATGACATCTGTGTTTGCCATTTTAATGTTGTTTAACATTAAAACCTGTATTCTTAGTGCACTTAATTCTGAGTTCTTTCGCCCATCTGGAATGTCTACAGCAGGGGGTATAGTCTCAGGAAAAAGAGTCAGACATTTTGGCCAAGAGGTTCGCCATCGTGGCAAAAATGGAAAACCAGCCTGGAAATTTGAACCCCAAACACAGCGCTTCATATTTTCACAGAGATGAAATTGGGGTGGAACTGGGGGGTTCGTTCATGCGTGCTTTTTGGAGGCAGCTGGGTATTTAACTCATCAGCTGCCTCCACTGATGTGGGATTTTGGTTAGCCAGGAATGTGATTCCTGGAGCGTGCAGAGTACACCTGGCAAGAGCAGGTCTGGACTTGATGGATGAATTTGGATAGCCAGACCATTTCTTTGGCGAGGTAAGGTTTTCCTCTGGATATATTCCCTGGATAACCTCAGGAGACATAAGACATCCTTTGAGACCTTAAAAATTAAACATGATAATGTGCAAAAGGTATTTCAACTCATTGCGACTATCAAAGCAGTCAAAGAGCTCTCATAACTGTCAAGGAACTGTCAAAAGATACTTGATGAATTAACATGGAAGAGTTAAGCAGAAAGGATGATATGTGAGGGCATGAGTTGGCATTAAGTTGGCAAAGGGGCTATAAGACTCTAGATGGCACCGGAGCACCGCGGTGTCTTGTGAACTGTGGCCAGCATACCCTCTAATTCTATCTTTTGCTCTCATTCTATGCTTACATTCTGCACCCTCTCCTTTCCTTCTCTATGAATGGTGTGCTTTGTCTGTATCACCATGAGAAGCAATACTTTTCATTGTACATCAAATCAAAGAGGACATGGGGATGAGGCAGCCTTGGGTTTAAGAGGGGCCATGCATAGAGGGACATATTCTGGCATAAGGGACATGAGGGATGGGTTGAGGACATGGGTTAGCAGGGGGGTTTGAGGGGCTATGAAAGGTGGGTGGGGGTATGGGGAATGTGTGGGTGGGGGGTGAGGGAGGTGAGGGATGAGGGCTTTTTTAAAATTTAATCTATTTTTAATTTAATTCAACAAAGTTCTGGAGCACAGAGGCAGGCATTCTTCCTAGCCCACCTCCATAAGGGACAGCCTCTGTGTTTTCTTGGTGGGCCCACAGCCCCAACCCCCATAACGTCCCTTCCCCACCCCCCCCAACATGAACATAAGAACATAAGAAATAGGAGCAGGAGTAGGCCATCTAGCCCTTCGAGCCTGCCCCGCCATTCAATAAGATCATGGCTGATCTGAAGTGGATCAGTTCCACATTCCCGCCCTCTCCCCATAACCCTTAATCCCCTCTCTTATCAAGAACCCATCAACCCGCTTCTTAAAAATATTTAGCGAGGTAGCCTCCACCACTTCAACGGGCAGAGAATTCCAGAGATTCACCACCCTTTGAGTGAAGAAGTTCCTCCTCAACTCCGTTCTAAACCGCCTCCCCTTTATCTTGAGGCTGTGCCCCCTAGTCGTACTGTCTTTTTTGAGCGGGAAGAGTCTCTCCACCTCTATCCGATCCATCCCATTCATCATCTTATACGTCTCAATGAGATCTCCCCTCATTCTTCTAAACTCTAACGAGTACAAGCCTAGTTTATTCAGCCTCTCCTCATAGCTCAATCCCCTCAACTCCGGTATCAGCCTAGTAAACCTCCTCTGCACTCCCTCCAGGGCCAAAATATCCTTGCGCAGGTGCGGCGCCCAAAACTGCATACAGTACTCCAGCTGCGGCCTCACCAATGCCCTATACAGCTGCAGCAAGACCTCCCTACTTTTATAATAAAACAAAGTGGGTGCCCATTTTAAAGCTTGAATCCACAAAGCCAGGAGTTCTTCCGTCTCTGAGCTTCCGACTGGGAATGAAAATCTGAGGATGCCCTCATTCAGAGGAGTGAGCATCTTTGGAATTCTTTACCCTGAGAGAACTGGATGCTCCTTAAGAATGGGATCGATGGATTTTTGGGATCACAGGATGTGGGGATAGGGTAGTAAAGTGGAGTTAAGGTCAGTCGTATCTTATTAATCTCAGAGTTAAAAGAAATAAAAAAGAAAGGTTTGCATTTATAGCACTTTTCATGGCCACCGATCTCTCAAAGAACTTTACAGCCAATTAACTACTTCTAAATTGTGTTCACAGTTGGAAGAGCAAGCTCTTACAGTCTCATCTTTTGTACAGAAGTTATATTTATTTTTCTGCTATAGGCTGCTGCAGTATTGCTGTGAAATTCAAGACATTTCTTTCCCATGAGGTAACCTGCTCAAGATTTGCAGGAACCCATGCCTGTCTGCCTCAAGGCATTCACCCTTTTTAAAACTCTTGTATTGAAAAACCAAGGTGATGTGTCAAAGTCAGCACATTGCCAAGGTTGAGGAGAGCAGAGAACAAGATGAATTAAGAAGAAATAGTGTTCTTGGCCTGCCAAGTTTGGGTTCTGAAAATGTGTAGATTGTCAGATGGGATGGGGGAGGATTGCAAATCAATGGGCCTCCACAGCACACCGACCAAGAGGTGATCTTATCGCAACATATGGGAGATTCAAAGGTCTAGTGGTATTATCGCTTGACTATTAATCCAGAAATTTAGCTCATGTTCTGGCAACCCCCATTTCGAATCCCGCCATGGCAGATATGAAGTTAACAAAAAAAAATTGGAACTAAGAATCCACTGATGATCATGAATCAATTGTCAGAAAAACTCATCCAGTTCACTAATGTTCTTTAGGGAAGGAAATCTGCCATCCTTACCTGGTCTGGCCCACATATGACTCCAGACCCACAGCAATGTGGTTGACTTTCAACTGCCTTCCAAGGGCAACTCACATTGGGCAATGAATGCTGGCCAGTTAGTAACGTCCATCTCCCATGAATGAATAAAAAATATAAGATCCTGTGGGGACTTGTCAGGGTGGATGCTGAAAGGATGTTTCTCCTTGTTGGGGGGGAGACTAGAGCTAGGGGACACCATTTAAAAATAAATGGGAAATCCCTTAGGGCAAAGGTGAGGAGAATGTTTTTCTCTCAGAGGTTTGTGAGTCTTTGAAAATCTCATCCTTAGAGAGCAGTGGAGGCGGAGTCAATGAATGCTTTGTAAGGCGGAGACAAATAGATTCTTAACTAACAAGGGAGTTGAAGGTTATCATGGGTAGGCAGGAGGTCAATGTTTCAGTAGGGGAGCAGTTCAGGAACAGTGACCACAATTCAGTAAGCTTTAAGGTACTGATGGATAAGGAAAAGTGTAGTCCTCAAGTTAAGGTGCTAAACTAGGGGAAGGCTAATTACAACAATATTAGGCAGGAACTGAAAAATATAGATTGGGGGCGGATGTTCGAGGGCAAATCAACATCTGGCATGGGGGAGGCTTTCAAGTATATTCGTCATGGAGTTCAGTTACGAGTGGTGTGCCTCAGGGATCTGTTTTGGGGCCACTGCTGTTTGTAATTTTTATTAATGATCTAGATGAGGGTATCGTTGGGTGGATTAGTAAATTTGCTGATGACACCAAAGTCGGTGGTGTGGTAGATTGTGAGGAAGGGTGTCATAGTTTGCAGGGAGACTTAGACAGGTTGCAGAGCTGGGCCGAGAGGTGGCAGATGGAGTTTAATGCGGAGAAGTGTGAGGTAATTCACTTTGGCAGGAATAACAGATGTGTCGAGTATAGGGCTAACGGGAGGACTCCGAATAGTGTGGATGAACAGAGGGATCTAGGTGTATGTATACATAGATCCCTGAAAGTTGGGAATCAAGTAGATAAGGTTGTTAAGAAGGCATACGGTGTCTTGGCGTTTATTGGTAGGGGGATTGAATTTAGGAGTCGCAGCGTCATGTTGCAACTGTACACAACTCTGGTGCGGCCGCACTTGGAGTATTGTGTGCAGTTCTGGTCCCCGCATTATAGGAAGGATGTGGAGGCTTTGGAGAGGGTGCAGAGGAGGTTTACCAGGATGTTGCCTGGTATGGAGGGAAGGTCCTATGAGGAGAGACTGAGGGATTTGGGGTTGTTTTCGCTAGAAAGAAGGCGGCTAAGAGGGGATCTTATTGAAACATATAAGATGATTAGAGGTTTAGATAGGGTGGACAGTGATAGCCTTTTTCCTCGGATGGAGAAAGCTAGCACGAGGGGGCATGGCTTTAAGTTAAGGGGGGGTAGTTATAGGACGGATGTCAGGGGTAGGTTCTTTACCCAGAGGGTGGTGAGGGATTGGAATGCCCTGCCTGCTGCAGTTGTAAATGCACCTAGTTTGGGGGCGTTTAAGAGATCCGTGGATAGGTTTATGGATGAAAAGGGATTGGTTTAGGTTAGAGGGTCATTGTTTTTTAAGTGGTTGGCGCAACATCGTGGGCCGAAGGGCCTGTTCTGCGCTGTAATGTTCTATGTTCTATGTTCTATGTTCTAAGTTGACAGGGATTCAGGACCGGCACATTCCTGTAATAATGAAGGATAAGTATGGCAAGTTTTGGAAACCTTGAATAACGAGAGATATTGTGAGCCTACTCAAAGAGAAAAAGGAAGCATTTGTCAAGCCTATGAGGCTGGGAACACACGAAGCAAGTGTGGAATACAAGGAAAATAGAAAGAAGCTTAAACAAGGAGTAAGGAGAGCGAAAAGGGTCATGAAAAAGCATTGGCCATCAGGATTAAGGAAAATCCCAAGGCGTTTTATACATATATAAAGAGCAAGAGGGTAGCCAGGGAGAGGGTTGGCCCACTCAAGGACAGGGGAGGGAATCTATGCATGGAGCCAGAGGAAATGGAGAAAGTACTAAATGAGTACTTTGCATCAAAGAGAAGGACTTGGTGGATGATGAATATAGGAAAGGGTGTGTAGATAGTTTGAGTCCTGTTGAGATCAAAAAGGAAGAGGTATTCGGGCTCTTGAGATACATTAAGGTAGACAAGTCCCTAGGGCCTGCTGGGATATACCCCAGAATACTGAGAGAGGCAAGGGAGAAAATTGCTGGGGCCTTAAGAGAAATCTTTGTATCCTCATTGGCTACAGGGGAGGTCCCAGAGGATTGGAGGCTAGCCAATGTTGTTCCTTTGTTTAAGAAAAGTAGCAAGAATAATCCAGATAATTACAGGCCAGTGAGCCTTACATCAATGGTTGGGAAATTACTGGAGAAAATTCTTTGAGACAAGATTTACTCCCATTTGGAAATAAGTGGACATATTAGCGAGAGGCAACATGGTTTTGTGAAGGGGAAGTCATGTCTCATTAACTTGATTGAGTTTTTTGAGGAAGTGACGAAGATGATTGATGAGGGTAGGACAGTGGATGTTGTCTACATGGACTTCAGTAAAGCCTTTGACAAAGTCCCTCAAGGCAGACTGGTGCAGAAGGTGAAGTCTCACAGGATCAGAAGTGAGCTGGCAAGGTGGATACAGAACTGACTCGGTCATAGAAAATAGACGGTAGCAGTGGAAGGGAGTGTTTCTGAATGGAGGGCTCTGATAAGTGGCATTCGTCAGGGATCAGTGCTGGGATCTTTGCTGTTCGTAATATATATAAATGATTTGGAAGAAAATGTAACTGGTTTGATTAATAAGTTTGCAGATGTCACAAAAGCTGATGGATTTGCGGATAGCAATGAGACCATCAGAGGATAGAGCAGAATATAGATCAGTTGGAGACTTGGGCAGAGAGGTGGCAGATGGAGTTTAATCCAGACAAATGTGAGATAATGCATTTTGGAAGGTCTAATAAAGATAGGAAATATACAGTAAATGGCAGAACCCTTAACAGTATTGATAGGCAAAGGGGATCTGGGTGCACAGGTACACAGATGACTGAAAGTGGCAACACTGGCCAAAGAGGTAGTCAAGAAGGCATACGGCATCTTGCCTCCATCAGCCAAGGCATTGAATTTAAAAATTGGTAAGTCATGTTGCAGCTTTATAGAACCTTAGTTAGGCTGCACTTGGAATATAGTGTTCAATTTTAATCACCACACTACCAGAAGGATGTGGAGGCTTTGGAGAGGGTACAGAAAAGATTTACCAGGGATATTGCCTGGTATGGAGGGCATTAACTATGAGGACAGGTTGGAGAAACTTGGTTTATTCTCACTGGAATGACAGAGGTTGAGGGGCTACCTAATAGAAGTCCACAAGATTATGGGGGGCATGGACAGAGAGGATAGTCAGGCGTTTTTTCCCAGGATGGAAGAGTCAATTACTAGGGAGCATAAGTTCAAGGTGCGAAAGGGAAGGTTTAAAGGAGATTTACAAGGCAAGTTTTTTTACACAGAACATAGAACATTACAGCGCAGAACAGGCCCTTCGGCCCACGATGTTGCGCCGACCAATTAAAAAAGCAATGTCCCTCTAACCTAAACCAAACCCCTTCCATCCATAAACCTATCCACGGACCTCTTAAACGCCCCCAAACTAGGCGCATCTACAACTGCAGCAGGCAGGGCATTCCAATCCCTCACCACTCTCTGGGTAAAGAACCTACCTCTGACATCCATCCTATATCTACCACCCCTTAATTTAAAGCTATGCCCCCTCGTGCTAGCTTTCTCCATCCGAGGAAAAAGGCTATCACTGTCCACCCTATCTAAACCTCTAATCATCTTATATGTTTCAATAAGGTCCCCTCTTAGCCGCCTTCTTTCTAACAAAGACAACCCCAAATCCCTCAGTCTCTCCTCATAGGACCTTCCCTCCATACCAGGCAACATCCTGGTAAACCTCCTCTGCACCCTCTCCAATGCCTCCACATCCTTCCTATAATGTGGGGACAAGAACTGCACACAATACTCCAAGTGCGGATGCACCAGAGTTTTGTACAGTTGCAACATGATGTTGCGGCTCCTAAATTCAATCCCCCTACCAATAAACGCCAAGACACCATATGCCTTCCTAACTACCTTATCTACTTGATTCCCAACTTTCAGGGATCTATGTACACATACACCTAGATCCCTCTGTTCATCAACACTATTCAGAGTCCTACCATTAGCCCTATACTCTACACATCTGTTATTCCTGCCAAAGTGAATTACCTCACACTTTTCCGCATTAAACTCCATCCGCTACCTCTCGGCCCAGCTCTGCAACTTGTCCAAGTCTCTCTGTAAACTATGACACCCTTCCTCACTATCTACCACTCCTCCGACTTTGGTGTCATCAGCAAATTTACTGATCCACCCAACTATACCCTCATCCAGATCATTTATAAAAATTACAAACAGCAGTGGCCCCAAAACAGATCCCTGAGGCACACCACTTGTAACTGAACTCCATGACGAATACTTTCCATCAACCACCACCCTCTGTCTCCTATCTGCTAGCCCATTCCTGATCCAATTAACTAAATCACCCCCAATCCCATACATCTGCATTTTCTGCAGAAGCCTTCCATGGTGAACCTTATCAAACACCTTACTAAAGTCCATATATACCACGTCAACTGCCTTATCCCCGTCCACCTCTTTGGTCACTTTCTCAAAAAACTCAATCAGGTTAGTAAGGCACGACCTACCCGTCACAAAACCATGCTGACTATCTCCAATCAATACATTACTCTCCAAATAACTATAAATCCTATCCCTAATAATTTTTTCTAAAACTGGGAAAAAAAAAGAAGGTGGTGATGCTTGGAACTCTCTGCTGGGGGAGGCAGTGGAAGCAGATACAATCATGTGTCTTAAGGGGCATCTGGACAAATACATGAATAGGATGGGAATAGAGCGATATGGTTCCCAGAAGGGTAGGGGGTTTTAGTTCAGTCGGTGAAGACTTGGAGGGCCGATGGACTGAATGGCCTCCCTCATTTCTGTATCATTCCAGGTCATGGACAGAATGCAGAATGGCATTTACTTTGGCCTGTTGGAGCCCAGGGTTTCTGGCAGCAAGAGGTTTAATATTTTTAAATTGCGCAGTTTCAGTGAACCAGGCTAGGTCTGAAATTAGTCGATTTCAGTACAAAGAGGCTGTGAGGACGGGGAGATGTGCACCGACTGGCAGATTCTCTGTATTTCTACGGCAACTGACAAAATGGAAAATGTGCTTCAAAGGATGTATTTTTATTGCATCACTAAGTAACGCAGTCATCCTTGCCCTGTGACCTGCCAGTAGAAACATACTCGTGACTGAACGGCATGGAATATTTTAGCATTTAAAAGAGAAAGGATATCTGGGGAAGAATCTTTTCTGATTCAAAGTTTCTTCTTGCTTTAAACAGCGACATGTAAATTTCTTCTACACTATGATGTCTCACACACACAAAAACACACATGCACACACATACAGGTATGCACGCATGCATACACATACACACATGCACACACATGCAAAAATACACATGCACATAAAAACACACACATACATGCACACAAAACACTCACATACACGCACGCACACACACACATGCAAATGTACACACAAAAACACACACACACAAACACACACACACGCATGCGCACAGAAACACACACATTCACACATGCATGCACTTAAAAACACACACAAAGTAATAATACATTATCCATCCATGTACCAGTGTTTTTTTAGTTTATTTATTAATGTCACAAGTAGGCTCCACTGCAACGAAGTTACTGTGAAAACCCCTTCGTCGCCACACTCTGGTGTTTCTTTAGTTACACTGAGGGAGAATTTATCATGGCCAATGCATCTAACCAATACGTCTTTCAGACTGTGGGAGGAAATTGGAGCACCCAGAGGAAACCCATGCAGACACAGGGAGAACATGCAGACATCACACAGACAGTGACCCAAGGGAATCAAACTTGGATCCCTGGTGCTGTGAAGCAACAGTGCTAATCATTGTGCCACCATGCTGCCCTGTAGGGCATGTTCTAGAAACTGGAAACATAGGGCTTTGAGGAAAGAGCAGGGGAAAGTTGTGGGGGTGGAGCAGGGAATGGGGGTGGAAGGGTGGTGAGGGGGTTCGGGGGAGTGTGGAGAAATGTGGGAGGGGTATCGGGGGGAGGGGGAGCAGTGAGAGGTGGTATAGGTGGATAGTTCTTTCATAAGAACCAGCACAGACGCAATCTTTTCCTCACCATACCATGCTCTGGAATATTGTACTATACAATACTGTACAGCCTGTGACTTTACCATTGCTACCTTGCCGGCAGGCTTTACGCTAGCACCAGAGACAGATATACGATGAAACATACAGCGTGGGACCCAGGCCCATGTCGGGGTGGGGACATAGTGAGAGGTGGCTGTGGGAACGCCATTCAGAGCTTGGTAGCTCTGAATTAGTGTGGTTTTTTTGTGGGGGAGCAGTGGGGTGACTCGACCAGAGAACAGGGATGAGGGTGAGGAGGGCTGGAAGGCAAGTAGACCCTCCAGGGCGAGAGCAGAGGCCAGGCCCGATAGCCGGCAGCCGCAGCAGCCGTTCAGTCAGTGAGTCGCCAACACACCCAACAGCTTAATCCGTCAAGGAGAACAGCTACAGGAGCGACTCAACCCCCAGGGCCATGGCTGAGGAGGGCTGGACAGGCAAGGGCAGAGCTCTCACAGGTGGGCGAGCTGCCATGTCGCCAAGGGGTGAGGTGTGATGTAACGGGTGGATCCCACAAAGAGAGAGAACGTGGGGTGCTGAGAAGGGTAACCCACCTCTGCCTCGCAGAGGCCTGTTTTAAACAGCACACTTACAACAAATTCGTCCAACACAGGTATTGCACAATACAGTGCAGAGCAGCACCAAAGTGACACGGTGGCACAGTGGTTACCACCGCTCCCTCACAGCACCAGGGTCGGGGGTTTGATTCTGGCTTCGGGTGACTGAATGTGTAGAGTTTGCATGTTCTCCCTGTGTCTGCATGGGTTTCCTCTGGGTGCTCTGGTTTCCTCCTACAGTCCAAAGATGTGCAGGTTAGGTTGATTGGCCATGCTAAATTGCCAATTAGTGTCAGGGGGATTAGCAGGGTAAATATGTGGGGTTACAGGGCTAGGTGTTGTTGGTGCACGCTTGATGGGCTGAATGGCCTCCTTCTGCACTGTAAGGATTGTATAGCAAAAAATTCTTTTAAAAATCAAAGTCCACTGCATTTCCTCTTCATCAGCGGCAAAAGAATTTGAGAAACAAAGTGTTCAGTACAGGATCTGCAGTATAAGGTACAGCACAGTGGAGAATTCTTTCCAAAAACCGTGTCCACAAAATTTGTCATCTACTACAGGGTACAGTAAATAAGAACATAAAAACTAGGAGCAGGAGTAGGCCATCCGACCCCTCAAGCCTGCTCTGCCATTCAATAAGATCATGGCTGATCTTTTTGTGGACTTAGCTCCAATTACCCACCTGCTCACCATAATCTTTAATTCCTTTATTGTTCAAAAATTTATCTATCTTTGCCCTAAAAACATTCAATGAGGTAGCCTCAACTGCTTCACTGGGTAGGGAATTCCACAGGTTCACAACCACTTGTGTGAAGAAGCTCCTCCTCAACTCAGTCCTAAATTTGCTCTGCCTTATTTTGAGACCATGCCCTCTAGTTCTAGTTTCACCCACCAGTGGAAACAACTTCCCTGCTTCTATCTTATCTATTCCCTTCATAATCTTATATGTTTTCATAAGAGCTCCCCTCATTCTTTGGAATTTCATTGAGTATAGCCCCAGTCTACTCAGTCTCTCCTCGTAAGCCAACCTTCTCAACTCTGGAATCAACCTAGTGAATCTCCTCTGCACTCCCTCCAGTGCCAGCATATCCTTTCTCAAGTAAGGAGACCAAAACTATACACAGTACTCCAGGTGTGGCCTCACTAGCTGCAGCTGCAACATAATCTCACTGTTTTTAAACTCTATCCCTCTAGCAATAAAGGACAAAATTCCATTTGCCTTCTTAATGACCTGCTGCACCTGCAAACCAACTCCTTGTGATTCTTGCACAAGTGCACCCAGGTCATTCTGCACAGCAGCATGCTGCAATTTTTACCATTTAAATAATATTTCATTTTGCTGTTATTCCTACCAAAATGGATGACCTCACATTTACCAACATTGTACTCTATCTGCCAGACCCTCACCCACTCACTTAGACTCATCTATATCCCTTTGTAGATTTTCAGCATCCTCTGCACACTTTGCTCTGCCACTCATCTTACAGTCATCTGCAAATTTTGACACACTACACTCGGTCCCCAACTCCAAATCATCTATGTAAATCGTAAACAATTGCTGATCCCTGAGGCACACCACTAGTCACTGATCGCCAACCAGAAAAACATTCATTTACCACCACTCTTTGCTTTCTGTTAGTTAACCAATCCTCTATCCATGTTAATACATCTCACTAACTGTCCTGGCTGGAGACAATACACATCTCTTTAACCTGTGCTTGGTCCTCTCTCCACTCACATTGTCTGTATCTTTAAGACTTGATTACCTGTAGAGACTCACATTCTAACCATTATCTTGTAAATTGAGTTTGTGTCTGTTTATGCCCTGTTTGTGGACACAGTTCTTCACTCACCTGATGAAGAAGCCTGAGACTTCAAAAGCTTGTGCTGCCAAATAAACCTGTTGGAATTTAACCTGGTGTTGTGAGACTTCTTACTGTCCTTACCAATGGGACAATGTATATCCAAATGTCTCACTATTTCTTCCTTGATGATAGATTCAAGCATTTCTCCACTACAGAAGTTAAGCTAACCGGCCTATAGTTACTTATCTTTAGTCTACTTCCTTTTTTAAATAACGGCGTCACATTCGCTATTTTCCAATCTGTGGGAACCACCCCAGAGTCCAGCAAATTTTGGTAAATTACCACTAGTGCATTTGCTATTTCCCCCGTCATCCCTTTTAGTACCCCAGGATGCATTCCAGCAGGACCAGGAGACTTGTCTACCTTTAGCCCCATTAACTTGCCCAACACTATCTCTTTTGTGATAATGATAATTTCTAGTCCTCATCTGCCATGGCCTCTCTGTCATCAATTTTTGGCATGCTATTTGTGTCTTCCGCTGTGAAGACCGACACAAAATACCTGTTCAATGCCTCAGCCATTTTCTCATTTCCGGTTATTATGTTCCCCATCTCATCCTCTAAAAGACCAATGTTTACTTTTAACCACCCTTCTTCGTTTTATATATTTGTAGAAACTTTTGCTATCTGTTTTTATATTCTGAGCTAGTTTATTCTCATAATCCATCTTACTTTATAGTTTTTTTTCGTGGTTTTCTGTTGACCTTTAGCGATTTCCCAATCCCCTAGGCTCCCACCAACCTTTGCCACTTTGTATGCATTTTCTTTTAATTTGATACTCTCCTTTATTTCCTTAGGTATCAATGGCTGATTACCTCTTTTTCTACAGTCCTTCCTTATCACTGGTATATACTTTAGCTGAGCACTGTGAAAGATCACTTTGAAAGACCTCCACTTTTCCTCAATTGTCCCACCATAAAGTTTTTGCTCCCAGTCTACCTTAACCACCGCCTCCCTTTGTAGCCTCCTTTGTTTAAGCACAAGACACTGGTATTGGATTGTACCTTCTCATGCTCCAAGTTTGAACGTGAAGTTTAGTTTAGCACAGGGAGAGGGGTACCTGAAAAATGCAACAAAAAAATCCTCAAACAGAAAGAAAGGATAAAGTGACGCTGTCCATAAACCAGACTCACGATTTTAAGATGTCTTCACACCGCTTGCACACTTTAAAATGGGAAATGCTGCCCTTTAAGTAGAACTCAAGCACTAAATGAAACCACTTTAAAAGGGGAAACTTATAATAGGTGTTTGCTTTTTTTTATCCTGGATATCCTTCCATCCTCTCCCGCCTGGCATCCACATATTGGCTGCAATTCCTCAAACTCACTACAACTGGGAATCTCCAGTCCCGCTACTATGATTGGAGATTTGGCCGAGTGCCAAATTCCCCATTCTCGGTGATAGCAGTGGCAGGGCAAATGAGACCAGAGAATTCCAGCCATTGGCCTCCCTGTGTGGAGGGCCACCACACTTGCTTTGTCTCTTCACTGCTCCACACACGGCTGTGATTTTCCACTTCCCGCCTTGAACACCAGATTTCACTCTCTAAATTTTGTTTTCTGCCTTTGTGCAATTTCTCACAACAACTTTGCAACATCCTAGCAGGTACTTACTGTAAATGACCTCAATGAGACCCATGAGGCTGGCCTCTTGTATGAGCTCCCTGACTGAGGTGACGATTGTCTTTTTTTGTATTCATTCATGGGACTTGGGCATCGCTGGCTAGCCAGTATTTATTGCCCATCCCTGGTTGCCTGGGGGCAGTTGAGAGTCAACCGCATTGCTGTGGCTCTGGAGTCACATGTGGGTCAGACAAGGTAAGGATGGCAGATTTCCTTCTCTAAAGGACATTAATGCACCAGATGGGTTTTTCTGACAATGGTTTCGTCGTCGTCATTAGATTCTTAATTCCAGATATTTTTTATTGAATTCAAATTTCATCATAAGATTCGAACCCAAGTTCCGAGAACATTAGCTCAATTTCTGGATTAATAGCATAGCGATAATACCACTAGGCCATTACCTCCCCTGTCCAATCGGGGGTCTCACCTGTGGATATAATGAGGGGTGTCAGGGCTACCTACACTCTGGATTCTGACTTTGTACCTGGGACATTCTTAGGATTGAGATAGAGTTTATAAATAGAGGAAATCTGGTGAAGGGACACAGCCTCTGAGGAGTTATTGCACTTACCACTTGGCATATTCTTTGCACATTTTTATTTGAAGGATCCTAACATTCTAAAAGCATACTGAGTGATGTTGGGTATTCCAGCCAGCGCAAAGGGCAAGTCTTAAAACAGCCACTTACTAAACTGCATGTGTACGAAGAATGATTTCACCCCAAAGAGAGGACACAGAGGACATGGAAGGTTAACTCACATCACCTCCTTCCAGATCAGTCAGTCTGAAGATTGAAAAGACAGCGTTGTAAATTCATGAAGATAATTTATGTTAAGAGCATTTTAAAAATAGTTTCTGCTGAGGTGCAGAGCGCAAGGTGAATTGCCTCCGGCAAATTGCTTGATTTGGTGGGGATTTTTTTAAATGTCCTTGCTCACTGGTGGATGGAACCTGCGGGGGAGTGTGGGGGGGGGGAGGGGAAGGGGAGGGAGGGGGTGAAAAGTGATGGCTAATGACAGCAGTTGAGTTCCAGCTCAAGCAGCAGCAGATAGGGCTAGGAGAAGCCGAAGGGAAGTGCGCCTTCGAATGAAAATGCAGATTATAAAAATTGGGCTGCTTTTGGAATGCACTTGCATCAAGTTGATAGCAATAGCTTTTATACTGTCTTGTTTTGGAGCAATTGCCTCCAGCTAAAAGCATGGTGGAGTCCAATTAAACAAGTGACTGATCAAAACCAGATTCTGATCTATGTAGACAGACATCTGTTGTATATACATTTCCATTGTATACTCTCATTCTATAGCCAGATCATTCTGAATGGTAACTTATCTGAAATATTGTAAACCCACCAAATGAGGTATTTGTTGAATGGGCTATTCATTCCACACATCGCACTGAGTTTATTTTCCGCTAGTTGATTGGTCATTTTAATACCTTTTCCTTTCTTTTATTTCATCTTATCCTCAAGGGACTGATTGCAAACTGAGTTACAATTTCACAAGTACTGCCTGTCCTTGTAGTACATTTGCCTCAAGCTTTTCACTCCTAGGTCAGCTTAGATAATGATGTGATGGTTATTTGACCATCGAAGCATTTTTGCTGCACACGAGCTTGTCCTCAGTTGACATTCATTAAACACCAAGCAGGAGAGCACTGATTTCTCCTCTCTCATATCTCTGGGCTCCAATCACAATTGTGGCATGTCTTCTGCTATGCTGGTGGACACTGCTGTCTCAGCATCATTGAATCAATAATAGGACCCCTACAGTGCCAAAGAAGGCCAGGTGGCCCATTGAGTCTACACCAACTCTCATTCAGAGCATCTTACCCACACCCTATCCCTATAACCCAATGTATACACTCTACTAATCCCCTAACCTATACATCTTGGGACGTTAAGGGGCAATTTAGCATGGCCAATCCACCTAATGTCACATCTTCGGACTGTGGGAGGGAACCGGAGCATTCAGATGAAACCCACGCAGACACGGGGAGAACTTGCAAACTCTACACAGATAGTCACTCCAAGACCAGAATCTAACCTGTTTCACGGATACTGCAAGGCAGCAGTGCTAACCACTGTGCCACCATGCTGCCCCAAAGTACTGACAAGCTAACACTTTGCACCTTGTATAAACTGGATAACCAAGCAACAGGTTATGAGTGGATCTAGGGGCAAAGTGTTGAAATAGCATGTCAGTTCATTGCCACCTCTGAGGAACCGTGCGGGGTTGAAAGGCAGAGCTACTGATTAATGAGTCCACTGGGGGAAAGGTGATGGTGCTATTGGATCTTCCTGACATCGGACGTATCCCTGCTGAGGCCGGAGCCCCGTTTTTAACTGGAAGCGGCATGGTCAAGAAGCCATCAAAGCCTCCTCTCTATCACCCCAGACGTATCTGTGTTACAACGATCAGCGAGCAAAGATAGCCTGACAGCTGGGGCCATATCTTTTATCTTATGCCTCCCTTGAGGTCTTGTGTCTGCCTCACCAAGGCCCACCTCTCTCGGCCATCACTCCTATTGGGCATCCTGTTTCCTTGGTCCACCTGCCATCTTTAATTGGACAGGGATTCCAAAGGGAGCTTCATTGGTTACCTCTGATAAGATGATGATTGATATTCCACCAGGTCCCCCACCTAGAACTGAGACCCACATATTGGGATCGCAACCCATCCGGAAAAACCCAGTCCTATGGCTTAGTTCCATATTCAGTTGTAAACGTAACAGCAAAACCTTTACGGGAGAATTTACACAATATATTTGATCATTCAGACTGGAAACATTGGGGGCAATTGTCCCAAAGGTGCTGAATTGGCGGGAAGACTGGTCTAAATCCCGACTATTTTGTCAGTTCAGCTTCTCACCTGAATCTCTGCGCTCCGTGCACTGCAGAGGTCCCAGTCACGAGTTTCATTAAAAACACAGGGAGGGGCAGGGCTCAATCGCGCCGGAGTTTGACAATTCTGGAACTCTGCACGTGCACAGTGGCCCCGATCTGTCAGACTCCCCGGTGTTGGCCAGCCCCATCGCTGGCTAGCCCAGGACTCCCGCAGTGCTGCCCTTCTAGCTCCCCCAATCGTGGCCCCCCACAGCAATTCCCAGGCCAACCTCTATGCCCCCCCCATCCCATAGTGCCCTGATGCATAGCCACCCCCACCCCCCCCTCAGCAGTGGCAATCCTGCACTTTGCTCACCCCGGCAGATGCCCACCCCCCCCCCCCACACACTGATCCCCTCTGGGATCAGACCCTCTCTCCCAGCAGATCACCCCCTCCCGCCAGCCCTCCCCAATCGTTGGCCTCCATTCATCCCAGACCAATTGCTATGCAGAGGGGCAGCGAAACCCCCCACCCCCATTGATCACTCCAGGCCCTGCCAACATTAGGCCACACCCCCTTGGCACTGCCCAATGCCTGATGGGCAGTGCCAAGGTGGGCACTGGGGAAGGGCATTTTGCTCCCTGGGCAGTGCCGGGGGCACAGATTGACACTGCCAGGGTGCTCATGCCCTGGGGGAATCCCCCTCTGCCCTACCTCCTGGGGGACCCCGATTGCACCCCCTTCATTCCAGTGGGGTCTTCCGCTAATTCCCTGAATGTGGAGAGCTAGTCTGAACCCTGTCGGAATGAAGCATTCCTGACGGGGTGGGAGATTCAATCTGGACCTGAAAGTTCCAGATAACGAACAGCTAAACATGTTTAAAATACATTTAAAAATGATTTAAATTTCTTATCTGCCTTCGTGAGAACATAAGAAATTGGAGCAGGAGTAGGCCATCTAGCCCCTCGAGCCTGCCCCGCCATTCAATAAGATCATGGCTGACATCACGCCAGCCTGTATAGCTAAGGCCACCATGCCAAGAAATAACAACAGAGGCCTCTAGCAGCAAGAATGGAACCAATACACCACCATTAATAACACCTCCCTCATTACAAATCCCACAGCCTGTCCACCCTACTTAAACCCGCCAACACTGGGCACCCCTCAACCATTTCCGCCCTGGCCCAGGCCTTTCTGCAACAGATCTGCAGCCATGCGGGGAACCCTGACTGCAGATGTGGGTCACCCCAATCAATGACTCACATCATTGAAAACCAATTCAGCAGAGGGTTTACAGAGCTCCATTTAGCCACGGCAGAAGCTATTGCCTGCCTTGGTGATGGCTGCACAGGCTGAAAATACATAAATAAAGGCAAATTTAGGGGTTGATGGCTGGAACATTAAAGAAACTACTCCAACCTGGGCCTTAAAATTACTGTAACCTATCTAGCCACGAGCCTCACAGCGCCAAGGGCCCCAGTTCAGTTCCTAGCTAGTTGCGTGAGTGTCTGTGCTGAGACTGCATATTCGTCTTGTGTCTGTGTGAGTTTCCTCTGGGTGCTCTGGTTTCCATCACAGTCTAAAAAAACATGCTGGTTAGATGCATTGGCCGCACTAAATTCTCCCTCAGTGTACCCGAACAGGCGCCAGAGTGTGGCGACTAGGGGATTTCCACAGTAGCTTCATTGCAGTGTGAATGTAAGCCTACTTGTGACTAATAAATAAACTTGAAAACATTAAGTATGATGCGAAGTGAACACTGCATTGTCAGGAGGTAACTGCTTTGAGGTAAGATATTAAACAAGACTCCAGGTCGGACTGATTTGAAAGAGGAATTCTCCCACTGGCTTTGCCAATATTCATCTCATAAGCAACATCTTGTTTAAAAAAAAACAGATTCAATTCTCAGAAAAGGTAAATAACCTATAAAACTGTACAGATTATTGAAAAGCAATTCTGTCTTGCTGACAGAGTTACCGTCCTGTGGGTGGACTGAAGATGAAAAGAATCTCTAGTGATCTGGCAACACAAGAGTTCACTCACTAAGTGCCAAGCGTACCTAATTCGTAGACTATCGTCGCACTAGCTAAAAACTGTGGATTTTAGTTTCCACAGAAAAATGGACTGAGTCACTCTGCAAATCCCCGTAAATCCCATGTCGTAAAATCAGAATTTATTAATCTTGTCATTACAATCATAACTCCTCACCAGGGGACAGAATGTCAAATGCAATCCTCAAAAGCCCAGTAAAACCCATGAACCTTTCTAATAAAAGCAGAATTTCATGGTCTATTTTTCTCAGTTCCAAGTAGATAATAATTCAAAAACCTCGAAATCCCTATTTTCTGTATTCTCATCCTATTACTATTTACATTGTTTAATCCATATCATTGAATAATTAGTTCAATTGTCATTGCAAATTATCAGCAGTAGATTTTATTGCCGCCATAAATCTAGTTTTTGCTTTAATTCCTTATCCAAAGTGACAGCATTTGAAGCTGATAGACGGGATTTTCCAATCCCACTTGCCCCACAATCGGAAGATCCCCCTCAAGGTCAACGAACCTTTCCATGGTCTGCCCCTCGCCCACTACAATTCCAGTGGCGGGCTGAATGGGAAAATCCACCCCGGTGAGGTGGTGACGCAGTGGTATTGCCACTAGACTATTAATCCAGAGACCAAGGGTAATGCTCCAGGGGCTTGAGTTCAAATCCCACCGCGGTAGAAAGTAAATTCAATAAAAATGTAGAATTAAAAAAAATCTGAATGTTGACATTAAAACAATTATCATTAAAAGCTAATCTGCTTCATTAAGGTCCTTGCCTGGTCTGCCGACATGTGATTCAAGGTCCACAGCCATGCAGTTGACTCTTTTAAGTTAGGGATGGGCAATAAATGCTGGCGCAACCAGCGATCCCCACATCTCATGAGCAAATTTTTAAAAATGTAACTATTTTATGAATGATAATGTGCATTTTACAGAAGTACTAAGTGCAATGCTGGAAACAAAAGTTGGTCTCAGTTCCAAGTTGCCACATGCAATCATTTTTGCTTGAACTCCGCCCTTCAATTGAATGTTAAATAAAAACAGAAAATGCAGGAAATACTTAGGTCAGGCAGTTTCTGCAGACAAGGGAACAGAGTGAATGGGATATGATTTTCCAGTCCTGCTACAGCAGGTTTCCCCCTGATGGATGCAGCGAGACAGCCATTGACTTCAGCAGGACTGGAACTTCCTGCTAACGGACAGGACTGGAAAATTCCGGACAACCAAGGTCCTCGGGAGGAATCTCATGGAGATCTCAGTCATCAGCTGGAGAGCCAGTGGGAACCCCGTGGCCACTTCCTTTCCAAGAAGAACTTGACAGGCCAGCGGTGAACCTTTCCCGCCCACCAAGAGTCACTGGCCAATCAGAAGGCAGCAGTTTTATTGAATAGCCATATACTGGGGAGATTGGCTGTGGCTGTTTTTCTAATTTATTCGTTGTATGTTGTCATCACCATCTGCATTTATTGCTTATCCCTGAAGACATTTAAGAATAACCATATTGCTGCAGATCTGGAGTCATATGTAGGCCAGATCAGGTAAGGATGGCAGATTTCCTTCCCTAAAGGACATTGGTGAACCAGATGGGATTTTCTAACAATTATCGATGGTTTTGCGATTATCATTAGACTGTTAATTCCAGATTTTTTTTATTGAATTCAAATTTCACTATTTGCCCTGGTGGGATTTGAATCTGGTTCCCCAGAGCATTATCCTGGGTTTTCGGATTGCTAGCCCAGTGACAGTACCACTACGCCCCTGCCTTCCTTCGTTACGATATCCAACCAAGGCCTGTGATCAGTTTATTTATCATACCAAACATTTGTCAAGTATCCTGCCTGCAGCTGGGTTAATACCTGCGACGGTGGGATGAGGACCTAACCTGGGTCTTAGAGAGGAATGCGTAAAATGATAGAATGCCTATAATGCAGAAGGAGGCCATTCAGCCCATCAAGCCTGCACTGATCACAATTCCACACAGGCCCTAGACCAAAACCCCATGCATTTACCCTAGCTAGCCCCCCTGATACTGAGGGGCAATTTACAATCCACCTAACCCACACATTTCTGGAGTGCCAGTTAAAGGCCTTAACTGGCAATGGGCCAGGAAAGCTGTCCATGGGCCTTCACAGCACAGACCAAATCGAGGTGGGGACAAGAAGGTGAGGGGTTCCCACTTGCCACCTTCCTGCCTGATTGAATGAACCCCCTCCCCCCATTGCTCAACCTACTGCCAAACTCACTAGGGGTACAAGACTCTGCCCTTTGTGTCACCCTGTAAAACACTCCCACCATCGTTCATTCCCATAAACTGCAGGGGTGGGGGGGTAAAAATATTATCCTCAGAGACTGATTCACCAAGGAAAATGTGAATGTTATAATCATGAGCTCCTTTAAGTACATGTAGGAGAGCTCTTGTATCTTCATAGGGTCACCTTGAATAGCATCAAGAAGATAATCCAGACAATGTACCTGAAAGTAATTACTGCTGGAGTACTAATCACTGCTATCTGTTTTCTCTAATGGAAAATGTACCCTGTGGTCACCTTCAGCAGTTTGTTTCTTTAAAGGATAAAATGCAGAATGAATCATTTTAAATTACAGAAAGAAATTTTGATTTCCTGAAACACCGGCCTAGTTACTGATGCCAGCTGATGCTTCCTTTGATCATGTATGTAAATTTATGCAGCTTTTGCAGAGATAAAGGAATTCCTTGGGCATTTTCAAGCTATTAATTAATCTGCCTCTCCCAATGGCTCAGCTGATTAAACCAATAAGCAGTTAATGCCTGCAGTCTGAGCAGCACTGTGGGAGAACCCTCACTGCATGGAACTGCAATCAGCGTTCGAGCGGAGGCTCATCGTCACTTTCTCAAGGGCAACTAGTGTGGGCAACTAAAGCTGGTGGCACCGATATGCCAACAATGCATGTTTATAAATGACCAAAGTTACATCCCTGGGACTGGACCTTTACTTTAGGGAACTAGATTGTTTCCAGAGCCCTGAACCCCATCCCCTCCATCACCACCACTGAGGGAAGGATTGAGGTACCCCCACTGAAATAACTCATCCGAGGCTGGTGTCCCTTCACCAGATTCCCTTTATTTACAAACCCAATTCCATTCCTAAGAGTGCTTCAGGGACAAAGTTAGAATCCAGACTGTCAGTAGACCTGACATTCTCATATTTATACACAGGTGAGACTGCCTGATTGGGCAGGTAATCATTACCACAATCAGGGAGCTCATACTCGATTCAATATATACATAGGTGAGGCTCCCTGATTGGGCAGGCAATCAGGAGCTCATACACCAAGAGGCCAACCTCGTGGACTTCATTGAAGTCATTTCACCCTCAACACAGAATTAGGTTTTCCATCCAATTAAGAGCACCAGAGATGGGTTCTCGAAGGTGGAGGAACAGTTAGAGGCCTTCTAGCTTGAGAGGAGCTGCAGGCTGCAGTGGAGAATAAGAAACTTCAACATGGAAGCACCTTCTCACCAGCTCATTTAAAAATATTAACTAGAACCAGAAAAATCAGACGGACCTCCACTTTTGAGGAAGGGGGGAGAGTGTGGTAGAGACCCTCTAAGGGCACCTTAGGCCTGTAGACTTGCCTGGAGTGCTGCCCCTGCTAACTCCCAACCACTGGGCCCTGCCACTGGGTGCCCGCCTTCAGGTAGTTAAACCGTCCACCCATCACATTAGGAAAATGGAGGCCGACTGGTAATCCCAGAACGGCTTCTGATTAGTGCCCTGAACAAGGCTCTTAATGAGTCTTATTGGCTGTGCTCCTTGTGGGGTAGTCAGCCCTGCCAGGCCATGAACCCCCACCTAGATTGATGGAAGAAACCAGCATGACAGCCGGCACCTATACTTCTGAGTCCTGTCCATCTCCATTGTTGAACTCAACAGGGCCTAAGATTCTGTCCCTGGTCTACCCCCGACAAGGGCAGGAATACCATAATTCACTTCACTACCCCTCATTCCGGGAGAAAAATATTGGCCATATTTCACAATCCTAATTACTATCAAAACACCCACTCGAACTGGGCATGGCATTGGGTACAGATGGGAACAGATTTCTTCCTGTGATCCTTAAGTGTTCTCTTTACACTCACATGCAAAGAATGGACACTTAAACAATTTACCAACAGATACAATGAAACTCCACCCCATTTTTGGGGAGGAAGCCAAGGTTGGGGGGGGGGGCGGGCAGTGTTGCATGCAAATGTTAGGTTAAAAATAGTTATCTTAGTTCTCTAAGCATCAGATCATCCAGGACAAAGCAGCACTCTTGATTGGCGCCTCAAGTATTCACTCCCTCTGCCAGAGGCAGCCGTGGATGCCCTCTACGAAATGCACTGCAGGAACTAACAGGGGCAGAAAGGAGTGTTTCCCTCTGCCACGTCTGGTTGGCAAACATGGCAAAACTTCTGGCCCTGCCTTTATTAATTACGCACCCTGGTGTTTTATGTTAAATTCGGTGGCGAAGCAGGCCTGGATGGAGCGTTGTCCACCATTGTGACCAGGTGCCATATTAAAAAGATGCCAAATCTCACTGACCACCTGTTGAAGAAAGTGAAGATAGATCTCCAGGAGCACTCTGAGACCAGACGATGGACCTCCTGAGAATGAAGGTGGAACTCCAGGAACACTCTGAGGTTGGCAGATGGTATCCCTGCAGGAAATCAAAGCTGGAAGGGCTACCTGCAGCTGCACCCCTCCACCCACAGCTGCAGTGTTCCAGGGCCCAGAGTTATGGGAGGTTTCCGTATTGAACTCTGGAGCCGTTGTTCAGGTGAGTTCCAACCTGTATTGGTATAGAATCATAGAATCCCTACAGTACAGAAGGAGGCCATTTGGCCTATCAAGTCTGCACTGACCACAATCCCATCCAGACCCTAAGTCCATAACCCTACTTATTTACCCTACTAACCCCTGACACTAAGGGGCAATTTAGCACAGCCAATCAACCTAACCTGTATATCTTTGGACTGTAGGAGGAAAAGGAGCACCCGGAGGAAACCTACACAGATGCAGGGAGAACGTGCAGGCAGTGACCCGAGGCTGGAATTGAACCCGGGTCCTGGACGCTGTGAGGCAGCAGTGCTAACCACTGTGCCACCATACCGCCTAACATGTTCTAAACGTGTTTCACACCAGCTTGTTTTCCCATCAATATTGCGGTGAATCTGGCATGCACAGATCCAGCATTCCATTAATGGGATGCAGATGAGGCTCACACCGGCCTCTGTTGGGTTTTCCGACCCACTGTGCCAGGTCCCAATGGAAGATTCTGCTCACAAAAATAGCAAGTGCTGGAAAATCCCAGCAGGTCTGACAGCATCTGTGGAGAGAGAATAGAGCCAACGCTTTGAGCCAGGATGACTCTTCAAAAGAGCAGGAAGATCCTGCTATCAATTCACACCAGCTGAAACCGATTTCTGGGCATCCCGCAAAATTCTCCCTCCATTGAAGCTGCCAGCAGGAGCGCGAGGGGAATTCCGCCCACACATTTGGAAATACACCTTCTCAAATTCTCAGTAAAATACGCGGTTTAATTATCGTTGGTTCATTCAGTACAGACTGCGTCTTACAATTGTCACTTTCCCGTTGGCACATAATTGGGAAGATACTTCTCGAAATGTAGATTAGTTAGTGCTTACATTGCTGCGTATGTCACCAATGAGATTTCATTAATTAAAATGGCCCCAGGCATGTTGGGATTAAAACATACCAAGTTCCATTAAGCAGCAAATAACAGGATTTTTTTTTGACATCGAGGATCTGTGAATAAACTCATGAAGTATGTACAATGGAAATGAAAAAATAGTCCCCCATTGCTGCTGATCACACAAAATGGCACAGTTGAGTTAAGACAGCTGTGATACCAGTGACCCTGTGTCAATACTCTTTATGTACCATTTTAATCTTGTTGATGTTTTCAGGCAAAAAATTAATTTTTAGTGGGCCAATTTACAGAGGAGAAATCGGAGCAAACCGGGATCCTCTGCACACCCCGCCATGTGTTTCACCATAGTGGGGACGGCTCACCATTAGCCAGAATGCACTCCCTGCTACCCAAAAACCCGCATTGGGGGTGATCCATTGACGGGACCAGAAGATCCCGTTGGCATGAATGGCCACAATATCCAAGCCTGGGACTTTAAATTGTTCAATGTAGCTGCCTGAAACAGCCAACCACCTTCTCCAATCATGATAATATCAGTCTTAACACCCTCATTAAGTATCTCACTGCTTCGCCGGTGCACAATTAATTTTCAGCAATATGTCAAAATTTTTGACTTGTCTGTCAGGGCATTAAGTCGGAACGTATTGGTCAGCTTTTGCAAATCTATCTTAACTGTGTGCCTCCTCCCTTCCTGTAGAGGATTAAAATCAAGGTTTGTGCAACCACTTGTCAGGTTCAATGGTTTACTTGTTCTGTCTTTGATTATTTGATCATAGAACTGATCATAGAATCTCAACAGTGCAGATGGGGGCCATTCGGCCCTTCAAGTCTGCACCAACTCTCTGACAGAGTATCATACCCAGGCCCTCTCCCCTGCCCTAGCCCCTTAACTCCAGGCATTTACCATAGCTACTCCAGCTAACCTCTTGGGATACTAAGGACAATTTAGTTGGTCAATCCACCTAACCTGCACATCTTTGGAGTGTGGGAGGAAATCAGAGCACCTGAACAAAATCCATGCAGACAAAGAGAGGATTTGCAGACTCCAGGCAGACAGTGCAGAAGGAGGCCATTTGGCCCATCGAGTCTGCACTGACCACAATCCCACCCAGGCCCTGTTCCCATAACCCCACATACTTACCCTGCTAATTCCCTGACATGAGGTTCAGTTTAGCATGGCCAATCCACCTAACCCACACATCTTCGGACAGTGGGAGGAAACTCGAGCATCCAGAGGCAACACACACAGAGGGGAACATTCAGACTCTACACAGATAGTGACCCCAAGGTCGGAATTGAAGCCGGGACCCTGGAGTGTGTGAGGCAGCAGTGCTAACCCACTGTGTCACAATGCCACCCATGATCTAGAAGGTGGGATTCTCCAGCCACACATGCCCCAAGATTGGAAATTCCCACCCGAGCTCAACAGACGTTTAAATGCACCGCTAAATTGTCTGTCTCTCCCACTACAATTCCCACAGCAGGAGAGAATCATAGAATCAATCAACAGCACGGAGACAGGTCCTTTAGCCCAAATTGGTCCATTTGCCTGCATTTGACCCATATCCCTCTAAACCTTCCCATCCCATATATCTGTCCAAATGTGATTTAAATGTTGTCAATGTCCCTGCCTCAACCACTTTCTCCAGTAGCTCATTCTACACACATACCAACCTCTGTGTAAAAAAGTTGCTCCTCAGATTTCCATTAATTCTTTCCCCTCTTAAACCTGTACCCTCTAATTCTTGATTATCAACTCTGGGAAAGAGACTGTGTGCACTTATCCTATCCTTGCCGCTCATGATCTTATATTCCTCTATAAAATTACCCCTCAGTCTCCTACGCTCCAAAGAAGAAAGACCTAACCTGTCCAATCTCTCCCTATAACTCAGTCCCTTGATCCTGCAGCATCCTTGTAGATCCCTTCTGCACTCCCTCCAGTTTAATAGCATAAAGGTAAACATAGTAAAGATAGGAGAATTTCGGCCAGACTCGCTGTGCTTGATTGGCTGGGTATGGATTAGCATCATAGGAGCTGCTAGAAGCTAAACGGGAAGCGTGAATGCAGATATTTAGTGATTGCTGAGGTATTTTTTAAGAATTATTTGAATAAAACTACTTAGCAACTAGCATCACCTCTACGTTGCTCTCAGGCATATAATATATATAACACAGCTGATAAAAATGCATCAACGTTTTGTGACCTTAAGAACTAACGCATCACAGAGTACAGAAATGAGACCAGAAATTGGGTTTACGCTTTGAAAAGATTTCTGTTAGTCAGTTTACAGATAAAAAAAATAAGCTGCTGTTTATCTGTCCAAAACCAGAATGGTGATGCAAACAATTTACAATTAGAGTTCCGACATACCAGAATGCCCAGATATGTACCCATGGTTAAACACTTTGAATTAAAATTTGATCAGATCAATTTAAATTCTACACAAAGCCTCGCAGCGTTTTTTTTTTGATGTGACTAAGATATTGCACTATTCATTAACTCAGGCATGGGGATTTGTCATGAATAGGAAATTAACAAGGCTGGAAATTATATTACAGGTCGAAAGTCCTTTATCTGGAACCCTCGGGCCCGACTGCCTTTCAGATTTCAGATCATCCTAGCTTTCCCGACGTATAGAAACATGGAAACTAGAAGTAGGATTAGGCCATTCGGCCCTTCGAGCCTGTTCTGTCATTCATTATGATTGTGCTTGATCATCAAATATTCTGATCCCTTTAGCCCCAAGAGCTATATTTAATTTCTTCAATTCACACAACGTTTTGGCCTCAGCTACTTTATATAGTAGCGAATTCCACAGATTCATCACTCCCTGGGTGAAGAAGTTCCCCCTCACCTCAGTCCTAAAAGATTTACCCCTTATCCTCAAGTTATGGCCCCTAGTTCTTTCTGAATCCACCCTGTCTAATCCTGTTAGAATTTTATAGGTTTTGATGAGATCCCCTCTCACTCTTCTAAACTCCAGTGAATATAATCCTAACCAATTTAGTCTCTCCTCACATGACACACCTGCCCTTCCAGGAATCAGCCTGGTAAGCCTTCCCTCTACAGCAAGGATATCCTCCCTCAGATAAGGACACCAAAACTGCACACAATACTCCAGATGTGGCCTCACTGATGCCCTATACAATTGAAGTAAAACACAATTGTAATAATGCCACACATAAGCCTAGCCTTACTTACCTTACAATGTTGGAAGCCTAGGTTAGCTGTGGTCTAAAGTAAATTGAATGGCTAGAAAAGTAAGATATGTCACTGAATAGTCAATATGGAGTAATGGGATAAGTTCATACCCTTGATAGCAATTCTGTTCATAGGAGAGAGCATAAGACGATAAAATACAGGAGCAAAATTAGGCCATTCAGCCCATCAAGTCTGCTCCACTCATCAATCATGGATATTAAGTTTCTCGACCCTTCTACTGCTTTTTCCCCGTAACCCTTGATCTCCTTACCAGTGAAGAACCTATTTATCTCTGTCTTAAATGCACTCAATGACCAGGCCTCCACAGCCTTCTTGGGCAATGAAATCCAGGTTCACCAACCTCTGATTGAAGAAGGTCCTCCTCAGAGGGCTCACGATGTAACAGCACAGACAACAAAGTAGATTTTCTGCACTAAAGGATGTGTTTTCAGGAAGGTTTGTGTTGACTCGACTAATGTCAGCCTGGCTCAGAGATTCACCCTGCCACAGGTCGATGAGGTTATAAAACAAATATGGTTTTTGGAAATGTTCACTTTTCAGTTCATGGATAAAGAATACTCAATGTGCATTAGAGATAACTCTGCAATGTGTTTTCAGGATTTCCCAAGATGGAACCAATACTTCCCATTGGCTGCACAGGAGTACAGAATCACTTCTGATGTTAACTAAATAAAAGTTGTCATGAGATTTTTCCCTTTTTTTATTTCTTCTTTCATGAGATGTAAGCTAAACTGGCATTTATCGCCCACCACTAATAGTCCCTTCAGAAGGCGGTGGTGAGCTACCTTCTTAAAAGGCTGCAGTTCATGTGGTCTCGGTACACCCACGGTGCTGCTAGGGAGGCAGTTCCAGGATTTTGACCCAGCCGATATATTTCCAAGTCAGGATGATGAGTAGCTCGGAGGATAACTAACAGGTGGTGGGCGTTCCCTTGAATCTGATGTCCTTCTAGGTTTCTCAGTGTCAGAGGTTTGGAAGGAGTCTAGGTGAGTTGCTGCAGTGTATCACTGCTGGCATTGTGTGTTGATGCTGGAGGGAGAGAATGTTTAGCTATTAGTTGGGGTGCCAGTCAAACAGACCGCTTTGCCCTTGATGGTGTCGAGCTTCTTGAGTGTTGTTGAAGCTGCACTCATCCAGACAACTGGAGCGCATTCCATTGCACTCCTGACTTGTGCCTGGTAGATGGTTGAAAACAATTAGGGAGTCATGAGGTGAATTACTTTCCACAGATCCCAGCTTCTAGACCTGTTCTTGTAGCCGCAGAATTTATATGGTTAGTCCAGCTCAGTTTCTGGTCAATGGTAATCCCCCCCAGGATGTTGATATTGGGAGATTCAGCAATGTTGATGCCATTGACTGTCAAGGGGAGATAGCTAGATTTTATCATTTTAGAGATGGTCGAAGGGGAACAACAATTTATACTGCATGAGAAAAGGGTGCTGATTGTTTGGCAAGTAGACTTTGATTGAACGAGGCATTGCCTTGGAGAATGAGCAAGGGAAAAGTTATCTTCCCAGCTATTGTCTAAATTCAAAAAAGGTATGCTTTTCTCATGCAGTATAAATTGTTGCTCCCTTTGAAATTTGATATTCTTGCTTCTGTCCTGATGAGTGCAAGATTAAAAACTTTGATAGGATATCTCTTTTTTCAACAGTACTAAAATCCTGCACTACCAAGCAATTATCTGATTAGTACTCTAGTCGATAGTTTATTAACCAAACTATCAAATTAATCCTTATATCTCAAAATCATTCCACATCATTCTAAAATGCTCTCCATCACATTTACATTCATTTGTAAAACAACCTCTCCGAGGTCTTCAATTTTTCAAGCACAAGAGGTCACTTAGCAATGGGTCATCGACAGTGCATGAGGGTAGCCCCACCCACAAAGCAAACTACAAAGTAATGTCAGACTAGGGGCACAGTGATGATCAAACCGTATAAGGCCGGGATTCTCCAATCTCGTTCACCCTGCCCTGCTGCCAGCAAGGACCATGAATTAGGCGTTCAGCCAAATCTGCATTCACTGCAGCAGGACCGGAGAATTCCTGCTGCTGATAAGGTGGGAGAATCCAGCCCTATGTTTTGACTGCAGGAAAGGCAGAAGGCACTGGCAAAAATATATTTAATTCACACTCTGATGGTAGCAAGAGATCTTAATCCAAAACTGAGACATCAAACCCATGTATGGTTGGAGGGTTTCCTTTCCAAGGAAATTAATAAATCAATTGGATTTCTATGACAGTCTGACAGCTTCACAGTCACTATCACTGATGCAGATTTTCACTTTCAGACTAAAAACAAATCCTTAGGTTGTTCTCATGGAAAGACATTGGGCGGCATGGTGGCACAGTGATTAGCACTGCTGCCTCACAGCGCCAGGGATCTGGGTTCAATTCCTGGCTCCAGTCACTGTCTGTGTGAAGTTTGCACGTTCTCCCTGTGACTGCGTGGGTTTCTCCGGGTGCTCTGGTTTCCTCCCACACTCCAAAGGTGTGCAGGTTAGGTGGATTGGCCATGCTAAATTGACCCTAGTGTTGGGGAATCAGCTGGGTAAATGTGGGGGTTACTGGAATAGGGATCTGGGTAGGATTGTGGTCAGTGCAGATTTGATGGGCAGAATGGCCTCCTTCTGATTTGTAGGAATTCCATGAAAATGGCCTTGTGTTTTTTTGAGTACCATCACCAAAACATGTACACTGCGCATACAACACTTCCACATTTATTCTAAATTTCTTAACTCCTTCTCATAGCAGGTGCTAAGTGTTTCTTGTCGATTCATTCCTCGTTTACTTTACACTTCACCCCAGGTTTTTACCTGTGTCATTCTTCTGCTTCCTGTTGGTCTCGATCCCCTGTGGAGTTCCTGTGGTTTCTGGCCTGCTTCCTAACAATCATCATTTCTTTTCTTTAAAGATCAGCTTCTTCTAGCAAACCAACAGGCACGTGTTGGAAATGCCTCTCTGATGTTCCCCATTAAGCTGCAGAGTTTCTCACTCCTTTAAGTGATTGATTAATATCAATTTCAAGCTTCTGTAGCTCAGATGCTCTCTGTTGAATAACTCACACTGTGTGATAAAACTGCACTCCATTTCATGCATTCGCTTTGGTAAAATTAATACAAGTGTACGGGCACTTTAGGTGCAAGGGAAGGGCTCATTTGTTTGAGACAGCACGGTGGCACTGTGGTTAGCACTGCTGTCTCACAGCAGCAGGGACCCGAATTTGATTCCCGACTTGGATCTCTGTCTGTGTGGAATTTGTACGTTCTTGCCCTGTCTATGTGGGTTTCTTCCGGGTGCTCCAGCTTCCTCCCATAGTCCAAAAGACGTGCAGGTGAGATGCATTGGCTATGCTACATTCTCCTTCAGTGTTACCTGAACAGGCACCGGAGTGTGGCGACCATGGGATTTTTACAGTAACTTCATTGCAGTGTTAACATAAGCCTACTTGTGACACTAATAAATAAACTTTAAACCTTTGTTTGCCTAAGTGAACTTTGACAAAGCACACAAAAAATAATTTGGGATGAACTGAATCTTCTTCGCTGCCTCTCCTTTCAGTGGTAAATATAAAATCACCGGAGTATTTTTTCGATCTGTCATCTGTCATTCTCATTCTCAATGTTTCCATTAGTACTGACCCCCTCTCTTGATTCTCCCCTTGGAAACCTGGGGTAAAATATCTTTCTAATATTGCATATAACCTCCATGTGCATTCAAGTCTCCCATCAGGCTCCATGAATCATCATTGTGGAGTCTTAGAAAACAGTTCTTTCACTTTTGGTTCTTGGTTTAAATAAATGACTTCCTTTTCCTGATGGGCCCCCCAAGTATAATAAACCTCAGGTTTGCTCTGCCTTATGTCAGCTGAAATGTCTCATCCATCCTAATACAGCAACAGCTTTCTGGGGCAACATCAAGATGCTGTAGGAATGACCACAGGAGTTTCAGAGAATATTGACACCCTTTGTGTCCTCTTCCTTCTCCTTGACCAGCCCCTCTCCAATGGCAAACTCTACCACCTGGAAGGACAAAGGCAGCGGGCACATGGAAACTTCCGTGTAATATAATAAAGCCACACATCATCTTGACTTGGAAATATATTGCTGTTCCTTCATTGTCACTGGGTCAAAATCCCAGAACTCCCTCCCTGATATCACTGTGGGTTTACCTACACCACATGGACTTCAGCAGTTCAAGAAAGCGGCCCACCACCAAATTCTCAAGGGCAATTAGGAATGGACAATAAATGCTGGTCTAGCCAGCGACAGCCACATCCTGCAAGATAATTTAAAAAGGGTTGTGTATTTGTGAGTGTCGGTTAAATTGGTATTTTCCGTTGGTCGAGACACTTCTTTAGAGATTGGTACATGATGGTACAGTGGTTAGCACTGCTGCCTCACAACATCAGGAACCCGGGGTCAATTCCCAGCTTAGTTTGCTGTCTGTGCAGAGTTTGCGCATTCTCCGCTGTCTGCAGGGGTTTCCTCCGAGTGCTCCTGTTTCTTCCCACAGTCTGAAAGATGTGCTGGTTAGGTGCATTGGCCATGGTAAATTCTCCCTCCGTGCACCCAAACAGGGGCCAAAATGTGGCGACTATGGGGTTTTTGTAATAACTTAATTGCAGTGTTAATGTAAGCCGACTTGTGACAATAATAAATAAATTTAAAAACTGACATCACGTCACAGGGTATGGAACTGAATTGAGTCAAGAATGTGTCAGGAGGGTCTCATGTTCTGTTGCTGAGTTAGCTGATGGCTGACAGTGTCTTGCCGCTGGGTCAGATAGTTGTGAGTTCAAGTCACACATTGGAACGTGAGTGCAAAAATCAAAGGCTGACAGTTCCCCAAACCACAGCGGGGTAGAAAGCCTCTGATGTGACTCATTCAAGAAGTCTCATCAAGCAGAATCCAATCAGCAATCATAGAGGACACCATTACAATCCTGCCATCTACTGAACAAATATATTTACTTTCTAAAGAAAGACAATGAACAGGATAGAAAAATACTATCAGTACCTGCGCCACGCTGCAGATTACTCAATTTGAGTTTTCATTCGAATGCAAACATTTTATCAAAACACAGGCCAAAAGTCAATATCACCCATAATTCCCATTGGATGCAGCTAGATATTTTATTCAGAATGATAGTCAAAGGCTGCAGCCATGGAGTTAGTGTCAATCTGCCGTCCTAAATACACCAGACTGATAAATCCATCCAGACGTCTAGCCCAGCTTCAACTCGGCCTGAGAATGTGAAGTGGAAATGGATCACTTTGGTATGTCTGTTTGAGCAATGCAACTTCAGGTCACTCAGGGTTACTCTGAGTTCAGTCATTCAGAACTATGTTAACCACAGTGGCACAGTGGTTAGCATTGCTGTCTCACGGCACCAGGGACCCAGGTTCGATTCCTGGCTTGGGTCACTGTCTGTGTGGAGTCTGCACGTTCTCCCCATGTCTGCATGGGTTTCCTCCGGGTGCTCTGGCTTCCTCCCACAGTCCAAAGATGTGCAGGTTAGGTCGATTGGCCATGACAAATTGCCCCTTAGTGTCCTGGGATGCTTAGGTCAGAGGGATTAATAGGCAAATATGTGAGGGTATGGGGATAGGGCCTGGATGGGATTGTTTCTTGGTGCAGACTCAATGGACCGAATGGTCCCCTTCTGCACTGTAGAGATTCTATGATTTTGTACTTAACAATAGACACCGGCATAGCATCTTTAATTCAGGGAAATGTCTCAGGAGGATCGTAAACTATTTGTAAACAGTCGATATGAAAATAAATAATTAGAAAGGAAACCATAACCATGGTTTAATGGAAATTCCAATGTGCAGATTCCAATCACTGAACTGTGCTACAAGTTAATGAAAATGGAGGGAATGCATTGGGAGAGAACAAGATAAAAGCTGGAACACAAGGATTGGGAGCAATACCAATGGGCTGAATGGCCTCCTTCTGCACTGTAGGGATTCTATGATTCTAATAATGGATTCTAAAGTCTTGGCAAGGACTGAAGTCAGGCTGCCCAACCTATAATTTCCAGTCTGTTGCCTCCCTTCCTTCTCAAATAGTGGTGTTATATTAGCTTCTTTCCATTCTTCTGGGACCCTCCCTGCCTCCAATGGTTCCTGAAAGATTACCACCAATGCCTCCACAATTTCCCCAGCTATCTATTTTAGAACCCTGGGGTGTAATCCATCCAGTCCAGGAGATTTATCCACTTTCAGACCTTTCAGTTTCCCCAGTATCTTCTCCTTAGTGATGGCCACTACACTCATCTGTGCCCATTGACTCTCCTGGAGCCCTGGAATCCCCTGGTGTCTTCCACCATGAAGATTGATACAAAGTTCCTCTGCCATTGCTTTGTTTCTTATTATTACTTTCTCTTTCTCTCTCTCTGATGTTGTAAATTCTGTTGGCTAGTTGGAACCAAGACTTCTGGGCTTCCTGGAGTGAAAATTCTGTTGTTGGTAGTTTGCTAGCTAGTAGCTCGAGTCTCTCAATATATAAAAGGTAAGAGAGAGGCAAATATAGACATTGGGCCATTGGAAAATGAAGCTAGAAAAGTTAACTTCAGATGGTTCTGCCAGGGTTACGCTGGTAGTTACTCTGAAAAAGTTAGAAGAAATAAAACCACTTTACTTTAAACGCCCAGACCAATCGATACACAGGACACCCCCCTTACCCTCAACCACAACCCCCTCCAACCAGGGGACACCCCCATCCCCATCCCTGACTAATCACCCTTCCATGGTATCCCCCATCCCCCAACACCCAGGCACAGGGGACTCACCCTCTCAGCCTGAGGGCTCGATTCTCATTCCCAACCTTCGACCCAATCCCCTGACATGACCCTACCGACTTAACTCTCACTGACACAACCCCACCAACATGACCTAGCTGGATCCCGCTCCCAGACCCTACCAACTCATCTAATATGCGTGTCTTCCCAATGACATCTGTCTTCCAATCCCTCAACATCCCAGCATCTGACAACCCCACCCCGACCTCCCCATCCACCACTTTTATAAGTTTTTATGAGATCCCCTTTCACTTTTCTGAACTCCAATGACAGTAATCCTAATCGACTTAATCTCCCCTCATATGACAGAGCTGTCACGTCAGGAATCAGCTTGGTAAATCTTCACTGCAAAATCTCTACCAGAGTCAGGTTAGATGGGGGACAATTGTCCAGACTGGCTAGGGCTTGCCTCAATAATCAGATGTTAAATAGCCAACTATTTGGTTATCAGAAGGCAACATTAACCTGAGGCCAGAGGCTTAGGTTATGTGCTCTTAACTCTCCACAATGTCTTCAAAAAAGGAAGTTTATCAAGTGCCTGGAAAGCAGCTTTGAGTTCAAGGCTGATAACATCCCAGCCATTATGGGTTGAAAGAGGTGCTATTAGTTGAGGGTCTCTCCATAGACTCACATGATACCGTGGTTTGTCAAGTGCAAATAGCCATCCAATAGTTCCCTTTGAAGTTGGTTTGTGCTGTTCCCAGGTGATCTGACAGAAGCTCCTTCGACATCAGGGACACAGGGACAGGTAGTATTGAGGCACCAGGGGGCCTGCAGAGGACTTGGACAGGTTAGGAGAGTGGGCAAAGAAGTAGCAGATGGAATACAATGTGGAAAAGTGTGAGGCCATGCACTTTGGAAGGAGGAATGGAGGTATAGACCATTTTCTAAATGGGAAAATGCTCAGAAAATCAGCAACACAAAGGGATTTGGGAGTCATTGTTCGAGATTCTCTTAAGGTTAACGTGCAAGTTCAGTCGGCAGTTAGGAAGGCAAATGCAACATTAGCATTCATGTCTAGAGGGCTAGAATACAAGAGTAGGGATGTAGTTCTGAGACTGTGTCTGGGCTCTGGTCAGACCTCATTTGGAGTACTGTGAATAGTTTTGGGCCCCATATCTAAGGAAGGATATGTTGGCCTTGGAAAGGGTTCAGAGGAGGACCACAAGGATGATCCCTGGGATGAAGAGCTCGTCATATGAGGAATGGCTGAGGACTCTGGGTCTATACTCATTGGAGTTTAGAAGGATGAGGGGCGATCTTATTGAAACTTACAGAATACTGCAAGATTTGGACAGAGTGGATATGGAGAGGATACTTCCACTAGCAGGAAAAACGAGAAGCAGAGGGCACAATCTCAGGCTAGAGGGACGATCCTTTAAAACAGAGATAAGGAGGAATTTCTTCAGCTAGAGAGAGGAGAATTTTTGCCGCAGAAGGCTGTGGAGGCCAGGTCATTGACTATCTTTAAGACAGAGATAGGTTCTTGATTAATAAGGGGCTCAGGGTTATGGGGAAAAGGCAGGAAAATGGGGATGAGAAAAATATCAGCCATGATTGAATGGCAGAGCAGACTTAATGGGCCGAGTGCCCTAACTCTCCTCCTATGTCTTATGGCCTTATGGCCTTATAACAAGTGCAGCATTGCAGAAATTGAGAATTGAATTCTTTTTCGTTCAGGAGGCTTACAGATGATAACTCACTGACAGAGATCAGCTATTTTAATGGCCTCCATTCAGCTAAAAAAATGAAATAGCAATAAGGATATATTTTATAAAAGGGTGAGGTTTAGCTCTGTCACAGCGCAAAGAAGAAATCATAACATCTGGAAGACACTTGGAAAGATCAGGAACACCGACTTACAGTTAGTGGCAGAGGAATGAGGGACACCATGAGGAGATAGGTTTTTATGCTGCAAGTGGTTCGAATCGAGAATGCACTGTCTGTGAGCAAAGTGGAGGCAGGTTTATAGCGAGGCTTTCAGTTATCTAAAGAGAAAATATTTACAGGGGAGTGAGGAAAAGGCTTGTGGGACAAACTGAGTTGCTGTCTGAGAGAAGTGGCAGAGACTCAAATAATCTCCTTCTACGTCAGGGCAGCACGGGTGGTTAGCACTGCTGCCTGACAGTGCCAGGGACCCGGGTTCCATCCCAGCATTGATTGACTGCCTGTGTGGAGGTGCACATTCTCCCCATGTCTGTGTGGGTTTCCTCCGGGTGCTCCAGTTTCCTCCCATAACCCAAAGATGTGCAGGTTAGGTGGACTGGCTGGGCTAAATTACCCCTTAGTGTCCAAAGATGTGTATATTAGGGGGATTAGCGGAGTAAATATGTGGGGTTAAGGGGATAGGGCCTGGATGGGATGCGCTGTCAGAGAGTCAGTGCAGATGCAATGGGCTGAATGGCCTCCTTCTGCACCATAGAGATTCTATGTGGTAATCATTCTGTGATTCTATGAAAAAAATCTCCTCAGTGATGGAGGCAATCCTAAGTGATATAGAAATGGGGTTGGTAAATTTACATATCCTCTGCCAACAATCTTGGGGAATGATCATCAGAACAGCAGAGTAGATGGCTAACAGTTCATACAATCCAATTCAATGAGGAAAGGGGTGGTTAAATTTCTGCTGCAGAGAGCTAGCATGGAAACAATGGGCCTCCTTCTGTGCTATAACTATTCCAGCTCTAATAAATCTCTTCATCCTCGAAGATAATTTTTGTACTTGCATCTGGGATGAATGAACAAGATAAAAGGGCATGCAATATTTTCAAATTAAATGTCATCTTCATTTTAAGCCAACCTCTTCCCAATCTCCGAGGTTGGGTGGGGAGGGGCAGTGGTGGGGGGGGAGGGGTGTGCATATTTTATCTGAAACGCTTTGGGACATTTAGAGAGCAGGGCAATTTGTTATTATACAATTGATTTATTGTTGATGAAAAATTTCAACACTAACATTTAATTATTTATCCTTAACCCGCTGATATTAACATTGATTGAAGTGTTCTCTGAGATAGAAAGACACTACATGTGTGCTGTGTATTTCATATGAAATACCTGCTGGTGGTGTATCCTAAGGTTAAGTGTATTGATTTTAAATGTCAAATTCTGCCTCGATAGTTATTCTTTCAGACGTCTGTCCTCTTCAGTCTGCACCAAGCAATTCATAATCACAATGCACATTTAAGCAGCAGAGTTAATGGATTCTTTTCTTCACCTTTGGAAATGTTAAGTCACTGCTAATGTCGAACAGCACAATATAGGCACTAGTGTTTGGACTGTAGGAGACTTCCATCAGTTCACCTATCGTCTCTGTTTGTAGAATCTCTACAGTGCTTCTCCACAGGCCATTTGGTCCGTTGAGCCTTTACCGACTTTCTGACAGAATACTCCACCCAGACTCTGTCCCAGTAACCCCATGTATTTACCCCACTAATCCCCCTAATCTACACATCTTGGGACATTAAGGGGCAATTTAACGTGGCCAATCCACCTAACCTGCACACCTTTGGACTGTAGGAGGAGACTGGAGCAGCTGGAGGAAACCATGCCACTGTGCTACGGTGCCATTCATGCTGATAAACACGGTCATAAGATCATGAGAAATCGGAGCAGGAATTGGTCATGCAGCTATTCGAGCCTTGCATTCATTAAGATCATGGCTGACCTGGCTGCATCCTCAGCTCCACCTTTCAGCCTGGGCCCCACACCCCACTATCTCCCATGTCAAACAAAAATGTGTCTACCCTCAGTGATGGTGACCATTAAATTTGATTGTTGTAGAAACACATCTGGTTCACCAATGGTTCACTAGAGCAGCACAGTGGTATCACTGCTGCCTCACAGCGCCAGGGACCCAGGTTCAATTCCCAGCTTGGGTCATTGTCTGTGTGGACTCTGCACATTCTCCCTGTGTCTGCACGAGTTTCCTCCCACAGTCCGAAAGATGTGCTGGTTAAGTGCATTGGCCTTGCTAAATTCTCCCTCAGTGTACCCGAAAAGGTGCCAGAGTGTGGCAACTAGGGGATTTTCACAGTAACTTCATTACAGTATTAACGTAAGCCTACTTGCGACACTTATAAATAAACTTACTTAAAAAACTTTAAAACAATGTCCTTCAGGGAAGGAAACCTTCCCACATTTGGCCTACTTGTGATTCCAGCCCCATAGCAATGTGGTTGGCTCTTAAGGGCAATAAAGGCCAGTCAACTGATGTTGGCTTTGCCTACAGAGATGCCCATGTCTCATGAGTTAATATTTTAAGAACATGTATAATTCAGGAAAAGGACTTTATAGATTTTTAAGAAGTCCTTTATGTTCAGTCATCCTTCTAACCGTGCCCATTGTATTTATAGAGTCAATCCCCAGCTGTAGATTTCATGGTTTCAGTGATGAGGAAAGGAATGGGACGTCACCATTTTACATTCGTTTTACCTGAACTCAGATTCTGTACAAGGGAAATAAATACAATCGCTTAACTAGCAATATTAGCCACCCAATTGCAATTAGGGATATCAGTTTTAAGCAAAGCGGGTACACGTAGGCTGGAATAATGAAATATCAAGTTGTTCCCTACACAAAACATCTCTCCAAAGAATTCTAAAATCCTTGTAATCTCAGGTATGTGATGTTTAATTAGATGCTGAACTTCAGCAACCACCAAATGATTTAACCAGAAGGACTTTCTAGAGACAAACCTATCCAGAGTTGTGCTTGATTAACCTTTTCCAATGAAAGTTAAGATCCTTGAAGTCATTAAAAATGTTGCAAATGAAACCTAGGCCTGAATCTCATGCTCATCAGCACAAAATGATGCCGGAGTGAGGCAAAATTCTGCCCCTGAGCACAGCATACCTTCTAATTGTATCTTTTACTCTCGTTCTGTTTCTAAAACTTCATTCTAACTCTTTTAAACTATACCCCAGCTATGTTTGTAACACTGCATTCTGCATCTTCTCCTTCCCTTCCCCTAGAATGGTATGCTTTGTCTGTATAGCGCATAGGAAACAATACTTTTCACTTTATACTGATACATGTGACAATAATAAATCAAATCAAATCAAGATGTGCTTTGGGCCCCATTTGGCCTCCAACATGATTTCACACGGACATTTAGAAGAGTGAGAGGGGATCTCATGGAAACCTATAAAATTCTAACTTGGTTAGACAGGGTTGAAAGGATGTTCCTGATGGTGGGGGAAGTCCAGAACTAGGGATCATAGTTTGAGGATAAAGGGTAAGCCTTTTAAGACTGAGATGAGGAGAAATTTCTTCACCCAGAGGGTGGTGAATCTGTGGAATTCACTTCCACAAAAAGTAATTGAGGCCAAAATATTGTGTGATTTCAAGAAGAAATTAGATACAGCTCTTGGATCAAGGGATATGGGGAGGGAAGGGGATTAACTATTGAATTCGCTGATCAGCGTGATCAAAATGAATGGTGGAGCAGGCTTGATGGGCTGAATGGCCTACTCCTGCTTCTAGTTTCTATGTTCCTGTTTCTAAAGGGCAGCTAGAGTGAAGTGTGCACTGAGAAAGGCTCAATGTTGCCAGGAGTGCGGCGTGGGGTGTGGGGAGGAAGTTGGAGAGAAAGTCGGTGGCAAGAGAAGTGAGGGTGTGGGTGGGCACTTTTAACCAACTCCCTTAAGGTGAACAGCTGCTGGGGAGCTGCCTGAGGGAGGCACTGACCTGTACAAGTTAAACGAGATGAAGAAAATGCAGCAAACGGTGCCTATGCATCACATTCAAGCAGCCAACAGCAGAACTCAAAATACCTCAGTTGCCAGACATCGTTTTTTGAAATGATTTTTCACCCTTGGACCTTTCACCCTACCCTGGATTGAGGTTGCAGCAAAAACATGAAGGCTGTCTGGACAAATGGCTGCTCTGCCAATTGTAAAATTGGACGGGCTGCATAAAATCACTTTCAACTGACTTATGAATGGGCTAACTGTCTGCTTAATTGTTGACGGGCACAGTTCTAACTGCTGCATATGCAACGTAGGTCCATTCAAAAGTCTGATGGCAGCAGGGAAGAAGCTGTTCTTGAGTTGGTTGGTGCGTGACCTCAGATTTTTGTATCTTTTTCCCGACAGAAGAAGGTGGAAGAGAGAATGTCCAGAGTGCGTTGGGTCCTTAATTAAATTTGTAAAGTCACTCATTTACTTTTATGAAGTGGGCAACAGAAACAAACATTTCTTTTGCAAACAGATTGAAACGTTTGGGTGACAGAACTAAATAATTTAGCGGCTGACAGACAGTAATGGATCTCTATAGTTATAGCACACTTTTAAAAAAATATTTCACGTACATGCAAGGGCTCTCATTTTTCTTTCTCCTGGATTTCAAGTTCAGTTTTTAAATTTCGTAATAAAGCTGATTCTTATTCTGTGGAATGTCTGTGGTCTTGGCCAGCAGGAGCCTGTGTCAAGAATTCTTATATCCTCTATGCGGTTTTGGACTTTGCAAGAGCTGCCAAATCTAACTGTTGTGGTTGTGTTCATCAGTTTAATGTAGCTCAAGAAATTGACAGTTAAATTAAGCCTGCTCACTTGTTCCAACAGTTAGTTTCAACAGAAACTATGGCATGGAGCTGTGGCATGGAGACCCCTTTGGCGCATTTAAACTATTTCTTGCTGAGTATCAATCTTGCCTTTTTTTTCATTCTTTCACAGATTGTGGCCATCACTTGCCAGGTCCAGCAATTTTATTGCCAGTCACTAATTGCCCTGGAGAAGGTGACGGTGAGCCACCTTTGCTGCAGTCCATGTGATGTAGGTACACCCGCAGTGCTGGTACGGAGGGAGTTTCCTCATTACAGCATAGAACCATAGAACCTCTACTGTTCAGAAGGAAGCCTTTTGGCCCATTGAGCCTGCACTGACAACAATCCCACTCAAGCCCTATTCTCATAACCCCATGTATTTATCCTGCTAGACTTCTGACACTAAGGTGCAATTTAGTATGACCATCAACCTAACCCACACATCTTCGGACTGTGAGAGGAAACCGGAGAACCCGGAGGAAACCCATGCAGACACGGGGAGAATGTGCAGACTCCACACAGAGAGTGACCCGAGGCTGGAATTGAACCCTGGTCCCTGGCGCTGAGAGGCAGCATTGCTAACCCACTGTGCCGCCGTGCTGGCCAATTTAAACTATTCCTTGCTGAATATCAATTCTGCCATTTTTAAAATTATTTCCTGGAACATTGGCGTCACTGGCTAGGTTAGTATTTTGCCCTGGAGAAGGTGGTAGTGAGCTGCCTTCTTGAATGGTTGCAGTCCATGTGGTGTAGGCACAGTGGTATTAGAGAAGGAGTTCCCTCATTACAGCATCTACCACTTTCTGAAATTAGTGCAGCCTCCTGGTCCTTGGTTGCGATCAGCCCTGATGTCCCATTGCAGCTCACTTGGAGGAAATATTTCTGTGATATGGAGACAAATTGATGTGGGCAGGAGTCTAGGTCAGGCCACAGGTTTGGATCCCTAACTAAACCCTAAACTGTGGGGTCTATAGGATGACTGTTCATTTGGTTTCATACAAGAGTGTCTGGTTTACCTGCTAGCAGGTACAAAGTGCCTTTCCATCGGATATATCCAATGCAAGTTTTGTTTAAAGAGGCATACATCTATAATTTTGCTAAATTATCTTTGCAACCATTCGGCCCCAGGGACCTAAAAGGGAATTACTATCCAGGGATAGATGGCAAAGCAGTTTGCTGCCCTCATCAGCTTTGATTTAAAATTAAGGCTTTATATACACAAACAAAGGTCGTTCTGGTGCATTTTTAGGCTGCATGCTTGTGAATGGGAGGTCCATGATGATACCATCTCCATGTGCGGTGCAGCAGCAATAATATAATTCTTCCCACATCACAGTGTTGTAGGTCTGGTGTTCAGTACTCTTGGTCTCCAGCTGTGTCCACCCTAACATTGCACCTTTTCTTTTATTCATTCAAGGGATGCGGGCATCTCAGTGCTGCAATTATTTTCAAAGAGCAGGACACAACTAGTAACTATTGGGATGGGGTTTGCTCACAAAATAACAGCGAGTTTAACACACATGCTATTTTCAAAGTGGAACTCATGGGGCATGCAGAGAGGAAGGGATAACCATGAGTTGTGAACTGTCGTTAGTTAATTGTGTGCCATTTTGTCAATAACCTCATGAAAATGCCAGCTTGCCCTCAACATGACATTGTTGCATTTGGACATTAATGCACAATTAAACTTACTGCAGAAAATTGGGGGCAGTACCTGCACCCTTGTAATGGGGAGATTTATGTTGATGCAATGCCGCTCAACTGTTCGAGGTCAGAGATACAACAGCTGAAGCAGGGGAGATTCGTGTCATGGATTTTTCTGAGAAATTTAAAAAGATTTCTTACTTTTCCTTTCTTGTCTCTTTTTCTCCCTCTCTCCCTCTCAGTCCAATATTTATTTCCCTCTATTTATCTCTACCTGTGTGGAAACTAAGTTGTAATTCCAGCTATGGGCAAACATTCAATTCATTTTGTTCTGCAAGATTAAAGTTGCTCACTTCAAATAAAACACCCTGGAGTTTCTGGAACCTGTGAAACTATAGGTAAAAGCAGTTAAAAACTGCAGATGCTGGTAGGGAAAAATTAAGTTACAATAACTGTGAAAATTATTTTAAGACAAACAACTCTGTCAAGTAATGGAAAATGTTTATCAGCAAACAAGGTCTTCAGTGAGGCCAACACTTGCATACTGAGGATAAGAAATTAATCTAACCTTGCAGTTTCATAAACATTGCATTCCAGAGCTAGCACAGAGGATGAAAACAAAGACAAGAAACCATGATGATTACCAAAAAACAAGATACTTTGACATGTTACGCTAATGAAGGAGACGAAAGGGCAAAAAACTATGCTATGATTGATGGGCGATGTATGCAAATGAAGGATGAGAAAGGTATTGCTTCTCATTTGCTCTTACGGGCTATAACTGCTAAATATCTGTATGGGATGGCACTGTAGCACAGTGGTTAGCACTGCTGCCTCACAGCTCCAAGAATCTGGGCTCAATTTCCGGTTCGGATCAATGTCTGTTTTGCACATTCTCCCCATGTCTGCGTGGGTTTCCTCCAGGTGCTCTGGTTTCCTCCCACAGTCCAAAGATGTACAGGTTAGGTTGATTGATCATGCTAAATTGCTCTTTAGTGTCCCAGGATGCGTAGGTTAGAGGGATTAGTGGGGTAAATGTGTGGGGTTGTGGGGATAGGGCCTGGGGTGGGATTATTGTCGGTGCATTCTCGATGGGCCGAATGGCCTCCTCCTGTACCGTAGGGTTTCTATGAATTGATAGGACACCATAGTGAAATTCATTGTTCACTGTGTCTGTTCCCCTTGCAAGCAGGTGATAAAAAAACTTAAAAGATTCGAGTAGTCACCATAAGAACATAAGAACATAAGAAATAGGAGCAGGAGTAGGCCATCTAGCCCTTCGAGCCTGCCCCGCCATTCAATAAGATCATGGCTGATCCGTCGTGGCTCAGTTCCACCTTCCCGCCCTTTCCCCATAACCCTTAATCTCCTCTCCTATCAAAAACCCATCAACCCGCGTCTTAAAAATATTTAGCGAGGCAGCCTCCACCACTTCAACGGGCAGAGAATTCCAGAGATTCACCACCCTTTGAGTGAAGAAGTTCCTCCTCAACTCCGTTCTAAACCGCCTCCCCTTTATCTTGAGGCTGTGCCCCCTAGTCCTACTGTCTTTTTTGAGCGGGAAGAGTCTCTCCACCTCTATCCTATCCATCCCATTCATCATCTTATACGTCTCAATGAGATCTCCCCTCATTCTTCTAAACTCCAACGAGTACAAGCCTAGTTTATTCAGCCTCTCCTCATAGCTCAACCCCCTCAACTCCAGTATCAGCCTAGTAAACCTCCTCTGCACTCCCTCCAAGGCCAAAATATCTTTGCGCAGGTACAGCGCCCAAAACTGCACACAGTACTCCAGCTGCGGTCTCACCAATGCCCTATACAGCTGCAGCAAGACCTCCCTACTTTTATATTCAATCCCCCTCGCTATGAAGGCCAGCATCCCATTCGCCTTCCTGACCATCTGCTGCACCTGCAAGCTGGGTTTTTGCGACTCATGCACAAGGACCCCGAGGTCCCTCTGCACCGTCACCTGCTGCAGTTTTTCGCCACATAAGTAATAGTCCTTCCTACCATTATTCCTACCAAAGTGGACCACCTCACACTTGCCAACATTAAATTCCATTTGCCATTTCCTGGCCCATTCGCCCAGCCTATCTAGATCCTTCTGCAGACTCTCCACATCCTCCGCACAATTTGCCGTTCCCCCAATCTTGTACATTGCCTGTTTAATCCTTGACATCTGACTTGACTCCAATTTACCCATTTCTTCCCCATTGGTTTCTTTCTCTAAACTGAAAGCTCATTGGTTCAGGAGATTGGTCCCATCACGATCCCAGATGCCTCATTGCTCTCATTATCTGAAAATGCTGAAAAATCTCAGTAGGTCTGACAGCATCTGCAGAAAGAGAATAGAGCCAACATTTCGAGTCTGGATGACCCTTTTCCACAGATGTTGCCAGACCTGCTGGGATTTTCCAGCATTTTCTGTTTCTGTTTCAGATTCCAGCATCCGCAGTATTTTGCATTTACCCTCATTATTTGCTTCTGCGTCCATTAATTTGCAATGCAAAGGCATTTCAGCTGGAACATGAGGAGAGCGTTAATGGAATGTGCTGGCAAATTCTGGCCCAGCGCTTTAAAATGTCTCAGGAGACAGAAAGACAAGAATACATACACAAAAATGCAACACACACTTCACTTATCTATTTTATTCAGTTGCCGGTTTTGTGTGACCTCTAAGTAACTTCAGAAACTGCCAAAATACAATTTCAAAACAATTTAGAATATGTCTGTACAGCAGTCAACATCAGCATCTTGCATTTGCATATTGGGATGTCTCTGCCTAGTCCTGACCCTAACTGCCCTTGAGAAGGTGATGCTGAGCTGCCTTCTTGAACCGCAGCAGTCCATGTGCTGTAGGTACTCCCACAGTGCTGTTAGGGAGGCAGTTCTAGAATTTTGACCCAGTGAAATGAAGAAATGGTGAGATATTTCAAAATCAGGATGGTGAGTGGCTTGGAGGGGAGCTTTCATCTGGTGGCATTCCAGGTATCAGCTGTCCTTGTCCTTCTAGATGGTAGTGGTCATGGGTTTGGAAGGTGCTGTCTAAGAAGCCTTGGTGAGTTCCTGCAATGCATTTCGTAGACGGCATACTCAGCTGCCTCTGGTGGAGGGAATGAATACTTGAGGCACAAATCAAAAGTGTTGCTTTGTCCTGGATGATCTGATGCTTAGAGAACTAAGATGCTATTACTAACCCAACATCTGCATGCCGCCACCACCCCCCCACCTCGCCCCAGTGGTATGGAAACCAAGTTCCACAAAATTCCTGCCAGGGATCCCCTCTCCTATATGTGGTTCCCTTTACTGAATGGGCCTGTGATTCATACAAAGGGAGTTCTTGCCTCATTGTGCCCTGATAGAAACTCGTAGTGTAGGGTCAGGAACAAATCTACCTGGGTCATGTCTAATTTCACATCCCATCTGCTGCACTGCCAGTGGTTTTACGCTGGGAGTTCCCATATAAATGTTGGCTGCGGCTGATTTTATGTCTGCCCCAGAGGTGGGAATAAAAGAAATCCTTTATTCATGAGATCACGTCCCATCAGATGGGAAAGGGCTCATGATAAATCAGATTATTAGATGAGATTGCCACAATTTAAGATCTATATATTTGTGATAAAATATTGTCACAGAGCCACGACCATGGCATAAATATTAATGCTGTATTTGTTTTAACGTTTAAATGTTATTACTGTTTAATATAAATATTGCATAGATGCCTCCCTGATGCGTTAGTAAAGGTCATTCCATTCATTTTCAGCCTGCAGTTTGTAACACAGTGACACTAATTTCCCAATAATTGTTTCATTCTGGCACATTAGACAGCTCTGCTGTAATGTTTTGGCAGTCTCTGCAACTCTCTGAATCAATACAGTTACATTTTTTCATCACAAACTCATACAACTCATTAGTCTTCAGCATCTCGCACGTGCAGATCACAAGCCTGACACAAACAAAACAGGGATGCCCGAACCACGGTAAAAATTATTTATGTATGGCACCTTACACATTATCAAGAAGATGCAAGATGCCTCACAGCCACTGAGTTACCTTTCTCTGAAGTGTAGTCACTGTTGTTATGCAGATTTTGGACACAGCAACCAGACAAATGATCTGTTGGGACATCAGTGACAAAAATGTTAGTGCCCTCATCAATATGGAACCTATACGAAACAACACCAGCTGAATTTGTTCAGCTGTTCCAGGGGACTGACAATATAACTCCAATGAGATTGCTACTGAAATGGTGATAAACTCTCTGGAACTCAATTACAGTGGCACAGAGGTTAGCACTGTTGCCTCACAGCACCAGGGACGCAGGTTTGATTCCTGGCTTGGGTCACCGCCTGTAGGGACTCTGCACCTTCTCCCCCATGTCTGCCTGGCCTTCCTCTGGTGAGTGGCTTGGAGGGGAAATTTCAGGTGATGGTGTTCTCAGGTATCTGCAGTCCTTATCCTTCTAGATGGTAGTAGTCGTGGGTCTGGAAGGTGCTGTCTAAGAAGCCTTGGTGAGTTCCTGCAGTACATTTCATAGACTTCCGGTTTCCTCCCATAGTCCGAAAGACATGCTGGTTAGGTGAACTGGCCATGCTAAATTCTCCCTCAGTGTACCTGAACAGGCAACAGAGTGTGGCAACTAGGGGATTTTCACAGTGACACTGATAAATAAACTTTAAACTTTAAGAAAAACTGTATTCTGATGGAGTTAGGAGTGATGGTCACCAATTAACATAGCTCCAAACATAAATGGAGATCACCTGATCCTGGAATTCTCTCCTGAAGAAGAGCTAAAAGTAATAAAAAATAATTTCATGCAATATAACATTTTTTAAAAGATTGCAATGAGTATTTATTATCCTTGAGTTAATAGATTCATCAGTTCCCCTGACTCCCTAAAGACTTAAGCAGAAAACCTCTATTTAATTAGTATGCTTTTAGTGTCTTCATCTAAATTCTAAATTAAGCAACGTTTACTTGTCCTTTCGTGAACCTAATTACCTTTCATCGTTCAATAAAGGAGAGACAATTATCTGCGACTCAACTATTCTTCATTTCATTTTGCTGTCAGTGATACACTTTAGTGGCACCAGGCATCAGATAGTTGGATGATGGATCAGCTGTAACAGAGAATGCATGTAGCTCTTTAGGAACAGTGCAATTTAATCATTGATTATTGCAACCCAACATTGACATATTCAATGGCAGTAAAGCATCCACACAAGCATGCTGATGGATAAAAATCTGGATTCACTGGTATTTATATTTTAAAAGAGTGTCCTGTAGCTTTTGATACTAGGCTTTAGAAATAGCAAGAAGACATTGGCTGGGCCTTTTCCACCCCATCCCCTCTGGACTGCCTCTGAACCGTTTCCATCGCATTTATATCCTTCCTTAAAAAAGGAGACCAAAATTGCGCACCATATTCAAAATGTGGTCTCACCTAGTCCTACTTAAAAGAAGCATGACATCCTTACTTTTATGTTCAATTCCTCTCCTATTAAAGGATAGTATTCCATTAGTCTTCTTAATTACTTGCTGCGCCTGATTACTAACTTTTAGTGACTCATGCACTAGAACACCCAGATTCCTCTGCACTTTGGAATTCTGCAATGGTTTTCTGTTAAAGTAATATTCTGCTTTTTTATTCTTCCTGACAGAGCGAACAGCTTCACATTTTCCCACATTTTACTCCACCTGCCAGATTTGTCCTCAGTTGCTCAAACTATGTCCACCTGCAGCCTCTTTAAAGTTCATTTATTAGTCACAAGTAAGGCTTACATTAACAATTCAATGAAGTTACTGTGAAATTCCCTGAGTTGCCATATTCTGTTGCCTATTCAGGTCAATGCATCTAACCAGCACATCTTTCAGATTGTGGGAGGAAACCGGAGTACCTGGAGGAAACCCACACAAACACAGGGAGAATGTGCAAACTTCACACAGACAGTGACCTGAGCTGGGAATCGAACTTAGGTCCCTGGCACTGTGAGGCAGCAGTGCTAACTACTGTGCCACCCTCTTTATGGCCTGTAAATAACTTATTTCCCTATCTATCCTTGTGTCATCTGCTACCATGTCTTCACTCCTCTTGTTTACAAGGTTGAGGCTCCAGATACAGTGCAATATTAGAAAACGTGAAGCAGTGCACTATAGATGTCAGATGAGTATAAATAGAGAAGCAGTATGGGACAGATGAGCAAAGGGCCTATGAGGTTGTGGAACAAAGGCCTTTGAAAGTTAGCCATGTGGATCATTTGGTAACCCTTTCATCTTTGAATCAGGTTCAAGTCGAACTGCAGGGCTTGAGTATAAAAATCAAGGATAATGGAATGCTATCCTTTATTAGGAGAGGAATTGAACATAAAAGTAAGGATGTCATGCTTCTTTTATGTAGGACATAGGTGAGACCAATCTCGAATGCGGTGCGCAATTTTGGTCTCCTTTTTTAAGGAAGGATATAAATGCGTTGGAGACAGTTCAGAGGCAGTACTCCAGTGCGGTACTGAGCAGCATCATTTGTTTTAAAGTTTAAAGTTTATTTATTAGTGTCACAAATAGGCTTACATTAACACTGCAATGAAGTTACTGTGAAAATACCCTACTTGCCAACTCTGGCACCTGTTCGGGTACACTGAAGGAGAATTTAGCATGGCCAACAGACTTAACCAGCATGGCTTTCGGACTATGGGAGGAAACCAGAGCTCCCAGAAGAAACCCATGCAGGCACCAGGAGAATGTGCAGACTCCACACAGGCAGTGACAGAAGTCAGGAGTCGATCCTGGGTCCATGGTGCTGTGAGGCAGCAATGATAACCACTGTGCCACTGTGCTGCCCCATCTCATTGAGTGAGGTGTTAAACCAAGGCCACAAACTGTCTGCTCAAGTGAATGCAAGATATCCCATGGCACTATTTCAAAGAGACATCACCAGGCTCTGGCCAATATTTATCCCTCAATCAACATCATCAAAAAACAGGTTAGCTGCTCAATGTCATATTACTGTTTGTGGGATTTTACTGCCTACAAATTGGCTGCAATTTTCTACATTACAACAGTGGCTACTCTTCAAAATGTACTTAATTGGGTGTAAAACATCTTGAGATGTCTAGTAGTCTCTTCTCTCTGCAACTGGATCCTAGACTTCCCAACTCACAGACCGCAATCAGTAAGGATGGGCAACAACACCCCCTCCACGATCATCCTCAACACTGGTGCCCCACAAAGCTGTGTTCTCAGCCCCCTACCATACTCCTCATACATCTATGACTGTGTGGCTAAATTACCCTCCAATTCGATTTTCAAGTTTGCTGATAAGACCACCACAGTGGGTTGAATCTCAAACAATGACAAGACAAAGTATGGAAATGAGATAGAGAATCTGGTGAACTGGTATGGCTACAAAAAGCCCTCCCTCAATGTCAACAAAACGAAGGAGATTGTCATCGACTTCAGGAAGCATAAAGAAGAACTTGTCCCTGTCTATATCAACGGGGATGAAGTAGAAAGGGTCAAGAGCTTCAGGTTTTTAGGTGTCCAAATCATCAACAACTTGTCCTGGCCCCCTCATGCCAACACTACAGCTAAGAAAGCCCACAATGCCTCTACTTTCTCAGAAGACTAAAGAAATTTGGCACGCCAGCTATGACTCACACCAACCTTTACAGATACACCATAAAAAGCATTCTTTCTGGTTGTATATAGCTTGGTATGGCTCCTGCTCTGCCCAAGACTACAAGGAACCACAAAGGGTCATGAATGTAACCCAATCCATCACACAAACCAGCCTCCCATGCATTGACTCTGTCTACATTTCCTGCTGCCTCAGCAAAGCAGTCAGCATAATTAAGGACCCCCACACCCCGGACAGTCTCTCTTCCACCTTCTTCTGTTGGGAAAAAGATACAAAAGTCTGAGATCACATACCAACCAACTCAAGAACAGCTTCTTCCCTGCCGCTGTCGGACTTTTGAATGAACTTACCTTGCATTATGTTGATCTTTCTCTACACCCTAGTTTTACGTGTAACACTACACTCTGCACTTTCTCATGAGAGTAGTATTATTTGTTTTAAAGTTTAAAGCTTATTTGTCAGTGTCACAAGTAGACTTACATTAACACTGCAATCAAGTTACTGTGAAAATCCCCTGGTTGCCACACTCCGACGCCTGTTTGGGTATACGGAGAGAGAATTTAGCATGGCCAATCCACTTTAACCAGCATGTCTTTCAGAGTGTGGGAGGAAACTGGAGCGCCCAGGGGAAACTCATGCAGACACGGGGAGAACGTGCAACAGTGCTAACAAGTGTGCCACCATGCTGCCCCGTCTCATTGAGTGAGATATTAAACCAAGGCCACAATCTGTCTGCTCAAGTGAATGTAAAATATCCCATGACACTATTTCAAAGGGATATCTCCAGTGCCCTGGCCAATATTTATTCCTCAATCAACATCATCATAAGAAATATCACAACTCCAGATTAAAGTCCAAAAGATTTATTTGGTATCACGAGCTTTTGGAGTATTGCTCCTTCATCAGGTGAGTGGACCTGATGAAGAAGCAACGGTCCGAAAGCTTGTGATTCCAAATAAACCTGTTGGACTTTAACCTGGAGTTGTGAGATTTCTTACTGTGCTTACCCCAGTCCCAATGGCTGCATCGCCACATCATCAAAAAACAGGGCAATGTTTGGGGAATGAGAGTGGCTTTCCCAGGCCACATGACTCTTTGGAGCCTCCAGTTTCAATGCCCCCTCCCATCTATCACAGGAAAGCTGCCTCCATAAAGTTGGAGACTTTCCCACAAGGTATGCAGTGGAGAACTGCTGTCAACCAGCAAAATGTCAGCGGGCGCAAGGAACCATAGAATTCCCTACAATGTAGGGAGAGGCCATTTGGCCCATCAAGTCTGCACTAACCACATTCCTACAGGCCCTATCCCCACAACGCCATCCATGTACCCTAGCTAGTCCCCCTGACACTAAGGGTCAATTTAGCATGGACAATCCACCTAACCTGCACATTTTTGGACTGTGGGAGGAAATCAGAGTGCCTGGAAGAAACCCACACAGATATGGGGAAAATGTGCAAACTCCACACAGGGAATGACCCAAGTTGGGAATTGAACCCAGGTCTCTGGTGCTGTGAGGCAGCAGTGCTAACCACCGTGCCACCCCAAATCCTGTTTCCCCCTCCCCAGTAGCTAGAATGCAATGGGGAACCTTCCTGACATGGCTCCCCTACTGGCCTGACCTGCTCTTGCACCTGCCAGCACAGGGCAGATAAAAATCTATCCAAGGAAGGAAATACAGGACCTAAAGACTCCTCCTGCATGTAATCAACGCAAGAAATTCAAAACTTAAGGCAGCAAACTAATCCTGATCCTCAGTTGTTCCATTTTAGCATGCTGTAGGTATAACGCTTTGATGGGGAAAAAAGAAACTTGTTGTTTGTTTTGAGGGCAGCAGAGTTTATTATACAGAGTACGATACATATGCAGTTTTCAGCACCTCAAGGGAAGCAGCATCCAGCCCAGTCTTTTCAGCCTGAGGAACAGTTCTCTCAGTACAAAAGGTTATTTTCTGACTCAATTAATGCAGGAAATTTCTTCTATTGAATTCCTTCAATGTGTGATGGGTTTTCTCCCAAGAGCCATCCGTGAATTTTGATTTAAACTGGATCCAAAATGCTACTGCAACCCTTAAAGAATTGAAAGAAAATTCAGACAGACAATTTCCATCAATTCTGCCCTTTCTACCATGGGAAAATGGGCAAGTTTTATATGGGATATCTCAACAGACGGCATTTGATTTCATAAGATATACCTCAAAGATTTTCTAGACATTCTTTTATTCGTTTGTGGGACATGGGCATCGCTGGCTGGGCCTGCATTTATTGCCTATCCCTAATTACCTGAGGGCAGCTGGGAGTCAACCACATTGCTGTGGCTCTGGAGTCACATATAGACCAGGCCGGGTTCGGACAACAGATTTCCTTCCCTAAAGGACATTAGTGAACCAGGTGGGTTTTTTCCAAAAATGGTTTCATGGTCATCAGTAGACTCTTAACCCGGATATTTTTTATTGATTTCAAATTCCACCATCTGTCATGGTGGGATTCGGACCCGGATCCATAGAACATTAGGTGAGTTTTCGGATTAATAGTCTAGCGATAATATCACTAGGCCATCGCCTACTCAATTCTATGATAAATACTGTGTACAAATACAAATCAACATGCATCCCATGAATAATGGTCACAGCCGTCAACTATTTCCTCCAAACTTTAGTCGATAAATTGAAACTTTAATGTGAAGTTGGTTTCTTTGCAGAGTGGTAATATCTTAGAAGATAGTTTCACAACTTATTGAATGGGAGGATAGTGTGATGGGGGAAATAGTGTCAGCAAACCGATTGAGGCAGCACAACACTTACATCACTTTTATTCTGTTTTTACTAACAATAAAATCATTGTTAGTAAAAGTATTAAAATTATAAACATGTGTACAACAATGGTCATTGTCAATTGGCCAATGTTAAGATAGCAGCACAAGTGTACCATAGATAGATAGAATCCTACAGTGCCAAAGGAGGCCATTCAGCCCATCAAGTCTACACCAATCACAATCCTACCCAGGCGCTATCCCCATAACCCCATGCATTTACCATAGCTAGTCCCCCTGACACAAAGGGCAATTTAGCATGGCCAATCCACCTAACCCGCACATCTTTGGGCTGTGGGAGGAAACCGAAGCACCCAGAGAAAACCCAAGCAGACACAGGGAGAACGTGCAAACTCCACACAGACCATGACCCAAGCCGGGAATCAAACCTGGGTCCCTGGCACTATGGGAGAACAATGCTAACCACTGTACCATTGTACCTCCAGGGTAACCTAATTGAAAATAGCCCTTCAGTTGCAGGAAATGTTTGCATTCAAATTGGCTCTTGATGAGCGACTGATAATCTAAGTATCAGCAAATTTTAATCTGCTGTGGTGTTTGGTACTTTGATCAAATTTTTGAAAGCTATTTGTATTCAGCAGGAAGTGGTGTTGCGTTGTAGGTCACTCAGGAAGTGTGAGTTGCTGTTGCAAGATGCACATTGTAATCACAGAATCCTAATTTATAGAAAGAGACTGTTCAGCCCATCGAGCCTGCACCGACAACAATCTTGCCCAGGTCTTATCCCCATTACCCCACATATTTACCCTGCTAAGCCCCCCGACAATAAGGGGCAATTTAGCATGGTCAGTCCACCTAACCTACACATTTTAGGAGTGTGGGAAGAAACCAGAGTATCCAGAGTAAATTCCACACAGGCAGGGGGAGAATGTGCAAACTCCACACAGACAGTGACCTGAGGCCAGAATCGAACTGCGTTCTGAATGCAATCTTCTTTACCATCAAGTCTTGGGATGGGACTCGAACTCAGACGCTTTGGGATACTACACATTACACCACACAAACATCTCAACAAGAAGTATCAGGCCTATTTTTAAATTATTCACGAGGAAGGAGAATTAATTGCAAATATAAAACATCCTGAATGTATGCAGCATGTTATAATTCATACTTTAATGGTTGTCTTTAGAGAAATAAACAGTAACTATAAAGGAAGTTTTCAGGAAGCTTACAGGTGGCTACTGAGTTAGTGCTGAATTAGCTGATCATTTCTGGGGGATGTTGGGTGGATGCTACAAATAGCCTTTGTGTCCTTGACCTTGGGAGTAGGAAATAAATAGTTTCCTGAGTCCTACTTAGTGAACTTTGCTGGAAAATCCACATGTGAAAGTTAGTAAGGAAGGCATTTAGCTCAACTAATTAACATTTTCATGTTTCTATAGACCGCTGACATTCTCTATAGTCACACGTGTAGATTGTCCACTTCGGTGAATTACTTGGAGAATTACCATCACCCATGAAATCATATCCCAGGAAAGGTCACTTCTGTCACACTAGAACATTGAGAAAGTATATAAGAACAAGAATTGTGGATAAGAAGAAGAAAGAGGCTGACTATCTGTGGAGTTTCCACATTCTCCTTGTGTCAAAAGGAGCACTTGGGGTGAATGGGATCAAAAATTATGAGGAGAAAGCAGGATTAGGCTTGGACGATCAGCCATGATCGTAATGGATGGCAAAGCTGGCTCGAAGGGCCATGTGGCCTCCTCTTGCTCCTTTCTTCTATGTTTCTATGTTCTGCATGGGTTTCCTCTGGGTGCTCCGGTTTCCTCCCACTGTCCAAAGATGTGCAGGTTCGGGGGATTAGCGATGGGAAATGAGCAGGGTTACGGGAACAGGGTGGAGGGCATGGCCTGAGTGGGATGCTTTTTTGAAGAGTTGGTGCAGACTCGATGGGCTGAATGACCTCCTTCTGCATTGTAGGAATTCTAATCTTCTAGTTGAAAAACAAGACGCAGGCATTTTAAAACAGACCACAATGTAAGAACTGTAAATGTATCAATGCAGGGAAATGTTATGCACTTTGGGAGGAACAATAAGGAGCTGAATATTATTTCAATGGAGAAAGACTGCAGAAAGCTGCAGCACAGAGGGGTTTGGTGGTTCTCGTGCATAATTCATACAAAACAAGTATGCAAGTTTAGCAACTAATTGGGAAGGCAAATGTAATGTTGACCTTTATTTCAAAGGGGATGGAGAATAAAAATAAGGAAGCCCTGTTAAAACTATACAAGACGCTCGTTAGACCATACCTGGAATACTGTGAACATGTGGAATACAGTGGTCCTCTTATCTAAGGAAAGATGTACTGGCATTAGAGCAGTCCAAACTAGTGGGTGGCATGATGGCACAGTGCTTAGCACTGCTGTTTCACAGCACTAGGGACCCGGGTTCATTCCTGGCTTGGGTCACTGTCAGTGTGGAGTCTGCACGTTCTCCCTATGTCTGTGTGGGTTTCCTCCGCGTGCTTTGGTTTCTTCCCACAGTCGGAAAGATGTGCTGGTTAGGTGCATTGGCCATGCTAATTAACCACTTCATGCTAAAAAGGTTTCACGAGGTTGATCCTGGTTTTGGAGGGCTTTTCTCTTGAGGAGAGGTTAAGTAGGTTGGGCCTGTACTCACTGGAGTTTAGAAGAATGAGAGATGGCCTTATTGAGACATATAGAATTTTCAGGAGGTTTGATAGGGTAGATGCTGACAAGATGGGCAGGATTTTATGGCCTCACTCAACCTGAGATCGGAAAGTCCCGTCCGAGGTCAACAGACCTTTCCCATTGTCCACCCCTTTCCCGCTCCGATTCCTGTGACGAGCAAGATGGCAGAATTCTGGTGGATGTTTCCTTTTGTGGAAGAGTCTAGGACCAGAGGGCATAATCTCAGAATAAGGGACCACTGTGGAATTATTTACACCTGAGGACTGTAGAGATTGGCTCATTGAGTATGTTCAAGGCCGAGATAGACAGATTTTTAATCAGTAGGCAATCAAGGGTTATGGGGATAAGGCAGGAAAGTGAAGCTGAAGGTTATATCAGATCAGCTGTGATCATGTTGAATTGCAGAGCAGACTTGATGGGCTGAATGGCTTATTTCAGTTCCTTCATCTTATGGTCATACACTATGAATGCTATACAACTGCTATGCTTCAAATTCAAAACAGAAGTGCTTTCCCCATAGAACTCAAGAACGTGCAAAGTGAGAAAAATATAAATTTAGGAGAACAAGAAATGACTATGCGATAACAGCTTGAAAAAAGTACAGTAACATTTATTTATTAGTAACAAGTAAGCTTACATTAACATTGCAATCGAGTTACTGTGAAAATCCCCTAGTTGTCACACTCCGGCGCCTGCTTGGTTACACTGAGGTACGGTGGCACAGTGGTTACCATTGCAGCTTCACAGTGCCAGGGACCTGGATTCAATTCCACTTAGCTCACTGTCTGTGTGAAGTTTGCACATTCTCCCCATGTCTGCATGGGTTTCCTTTGGGTGCTCCAGTTTCCTCCCACACTCCTAAGATGTGTGGGTTAAGTGGATTGGCTATCTAAATTGACTCTAGTGCCAGGAGATTTGCAGAGTAAATATGCGGGGTTATGGGAATAGGGCCTGAGTGGGATCGTGGTCGGTGCAGACTCAATGGGCTGAATAGCCTCCTTCTGCGCTGTTGGGGTTCTATGATTTAGCACGGCCAATGCACCTAATCAACATGCCTTTCAGACTGTGTGTGGAAACTGGACCATCCAGAGTAAACCCACAGAGAGAGCATGCAAACTCCACACAGAGAGTGATCCAAACTGGGGATCGAACCGGGGTCCATGGCACTGTGAGGCAGCAGTGCTAACCACTGTGCCACCCTGCCATGCTGAAAGATGAGCCATTAAGAATGATAAAACTACTTTAAGATTTACAGACTCAGCAACTTGTAAACTTAACGTTGGATTGACAAAAAATGTAAATGTGATTGCTGCTAGGAGGGGCTGAGTGTAGAGTGCTGAGGAGCTTGCTTGCATTAAATATTCTTTCCTCTCATTATAACAAGATAGCGCCATTAATCATCTCAAACAGGGAGAAAACTTGACAGCATGGTAATATCAACAGATAAAACAGTGCAGTCTTGTTTAACTGTAATTACCTGTTCTTTTCTGTATAATTACCAGAAACTGACCAACTGACATTTGCAGTTCTACATGGTACTGCACAGTTAGCTTTAGGATTGTCAGTGAAATGACTTTCATAGCATTGAAGGTAGCTTGCAGAATTGCAAGCCTGCCCTAGACTATCAGTGTTCCTGAAATGTGTGAGACTATGATCTCCATCATATGATGTGTGCTCTCTCTGGAAAATGGATTCTAGTGAAGAGTAAACAGGGCTGGCACTCCCACTGGTACCTTTAGCTCAGCCTGTTCGAAATAAATCATTACTGTCATAACCTAGGCTCCTAAAGTTCCTCTCACTACAGGATGATAAATGGCCTTCCACATCTCCCGCTTTCTTCAGCTGTTCTGTTTGTTACTCAACTCATGGTGTTTGGAATGCTTAATTGATACCATTCATTGAATTCCCACCACAAATTTTGGAATGGGCAGGAAAAGACACAGTAGCAAATATCCTTGGAACACCAGCCTCCGTTATTTCTGGGATTTTTGCCAGTTGTTGTCTACATCTGCCCATTTTTCGGGAAGGCAGTGGCATAGTGGTATTATCGCTGGACTAATAATCCAGTGACTGGGGTCGCTGGATTACTTAATCGATATTCTGAGGACCTGCGTTCAAATTCCACCATGACAGATGGTGAAATTGAATTCAATAACAGTGTGGAATTAAAAGTCTAAAGATGACCATGAAACCATTGTCAATTGTCAGAAAAACCCATCTGGTTCATTAATGTCCTTTAGGGAAGGAAATCTGCCGTCCTTACCTGGTCAGGCCTACATGTGACTCCAGAGCCACAGCAATGCAACTGATTCCTAAACGCTTTCTGGAGTGGGTAATAAACGCAGGCCCAGCCAGTGACACCCACACCTCATGAACAAATAAAAAATAAATTTGCTGGGTGCATTCTGATCTGACATTAACCCATCTTTCAATGCATTTCTTGTCACGGACATCTTAGTGAATTTGGACATCAACAATGACATGCATTTATATAGCACTTTAAATACGTTTTTTTATTAATTCGTTGGGCATGGCCATCACGGCTGTTCAGCATTTATTGCCCATCCCTAGTTGCCCTTGTTCTGAGGGCAGTTGAGAGTCAAACACGTTGCTGTGCCTCTGGAGTCACAGGTAGGCCAGGCCAGGTAAGGACGGCAGATTTCCTTCCCTGAAGGACATTAGTGAACCAGATGGCTTTTCCGACAATCAACAATGGATTCATGGTCATCAGTAGATTCCTAATTACGGATATTTATATAGAAAGGTACCCCCAGACATTTTCAAACAAAATTTGACACTGGGGGGAGGTATTTGTCAAAAGGAGGGATTGGGCAAGGTAACTAAAACTTGGTCAAAGAAGTGAGTTTTGTCTTAAAAGAGGGAGAAAGGGGTTGAGAGTTGGGAAGATTTAGGGAGGGAATTCTAGGGGCTAATGCCAGCTGAAGTCAGGCACTGATGTTGGAGTGATGAAAATCAAGGATTTTAAGAGGATAGAATTGAAGGGATGCAGATTTCTTCAAGGATTGTAGGATTGGCGGGGGTGGGGGCAGTGAGAGATAACAAGGTTGGGTGAAAACAAAGAAGAGAACTTTAAACTGAGGTATTACTGGAACAGACCCTAATGCAGGTCAGCAGGCCTGTGTGTATAGAGTGAATAGGGCTTAGTGAGGGTTTGGATATGGCTTTTGGATGAACTGAAGTTCACAGTAAGTGCAAAGTTGGAGGTCAGCCCCACTGTTGTGTCCTACCTGCATTGCAGTGGCAACTGAAGGGAAACTTTAACAATCAAAGGAGTGCATTGCCCAGTTCCAAACTTCCACAGGTTGGAAGTTTTTGGACAGTCACACTACAACTTGAGTTATTTTTTTAACCATCATTTCCACCAATCCCGCAAAGCCCTGCCCTGGTGTGGAGATGACAACATCGGACTGGAATGGGCATGGTAAGAAGTCTTATTACACCAGGTTAAAGTCCAACAGGTTTATTTGGAATCACGAGCTTTCAGGGCGCTGCTCTTTCAACAAGTGAGTGGAGTTTAGTTCACAAACATAGCACCACCTGTTGGACTTTAATCTGGTGTTGCAAGGCTTTGTACTGTGCCAATCACCTGGTGGTAGCAGAAATACTTGCAGGAGCACAGTCAAGTCTCCTTCTGTACAAAAACAAGGAGGTTAAACTCATATAGAACACTGGTTCAACCTCAGCTGGAGAATTGTGTCCGGATCTGGACGCAGCACTTTGAGAATGCATTAGGGAGAGTGGAGAAAAGATTCTCAAGAATGGTTCCAGAAGTGAAGGACCTCATTTAGATTGGAAAGGTTGGGACAGTTTTCTTTGTCAAAGATGATATTGAGAGAAGGTTTAATCGAAGTATCCAAAATCATAACAGCGGGAGATGTGGAAGGCCATTTATCATCCTGTAGTGAGAGGAACTTTAGGAGAAATGTAGTTGGTTTGGGCAATGTAGTTGAAGGAACAGCTGTTCCCATTGGTGAAAGAATTGAGAAGGATTGAGGGCACTGATTCAAGGTGAAGGAAGCAATGGCAACTTGGGGATAAACCTTTTCGTATGGTGAATGGTTGGGATCTGGGGTGCACTGCCTGCAAGCGCGGTAAAGGGAGGGTGAAATGAAGCTATTAGGAGAGAATTGTAAAGTAAGAATGTGCAGAGCTATGGGAGAAAGCAGAGAGTGACACGGGGTGAATTGGTCCTTTAGGAAGACAATGCAGACACGATGGGCTGAACCTCCTCCTTCAATGCTGTAACCATTCTATGAAAAACTGTGTGACTTTCTAACTCATACAGCCTGGGGAGGTGATGGACTTGTGGTATTATCATTGCACCAGAAATTCAGCTAATATTCTGGGGACTCATGTTCAAATCCTGCCATGGCAAATGATGCAATTTGTATTCAATAAAAAAAATCTTGAATTAAGAATCCATTGTTGACTTTTTCCAATACCTCCTTGTGGCAATAACTCTCCCAGTGTCAAATTTTGTTTGAAAATGTCGGAGGGGTGTTTTATTATATAAACATCTGGAATTAAGAATGTACTGACGACCATGAAACCATTGTTGATTCTGGGAAAAACCCATATGGTTCACTAATGTCCTTTAGGGAAGGAAATCTGCCATCCTTACCTGGTTTGGCCTACATGTGACTCCAGATCCAGGGCAATGTGGTTGACTCTCAACTGCTGTCAGAACAAGGGCAACTGAGGATGGGTAATAAATGCTGCCCAGCCAGCGATGGCCATGTCCCACGAATGAATAAAAGAAAGTATAGCAATCAATACTACTTTTGCCTATTTTCTAAAATCTCAACGCAGAGATTGATCTGAATTCCATTCATCCCTCCATGCTGCAGTGCACACAAGGCAGTTGCCCCACACACGAGGATTTCATTCTAACTTCGTATCCGGAGAAAGTCTTTTACTATTTCTCCCACGCAAGCTGCCTCGGCCATCTTTGTGCAACACAAATAGAATTTCTGACCTTCTATCAAACTGAGATTCCCGATGGCAGCAGCAAAAATGATTGCAGTTTAATTGAGTTTACCTTCAAAAGACATGTGCTTGAAAGTAGATTGTTGCCTGCCGGGTTGCTAACAGAATCAATTTGCTCCAAAGATTGGGAAATTGCCAAAAAATCTTCACCAAGAGGTGGAATGAGATTTCATAAGCGGGACAGTTCATACATATAACTGAGAAAAATGTATCAAATGCTGAAAAAGGACATACCAGAATCAAAAGCCTCAGGGGCTCCAATGGTAAGAGTTAAAACACACAATAAATTTAATCTTTGTAAAGTTAAATGAGAAATGAGCACTTTAGATGATAAAAAAAAGGCCCATTAGATCTTTGTTAGCTTCTATCCTTAAACGAAATATCACAAGGGGTCCTTTGGTGTGGTGAGTAAAGTTTTAAGGTTTAAAGTTTAATAGCATCATAAGTAGGCTTATATTAACACTGCAATGAAGTTACTGTGAAAATCCCCTAGTCAGCACACCCCAGTGCCTGTTTGGGTACATTGAAGGAGAATGTAGCATGGCCAATGCACCTAACCAGCACCTCTTTCAGACTGTGGGAGGAAATCGGAGCAACCAGACAAAACCCACGCAGACACGGGGAGAATGTGCAGACTCTACATAAACAGTGACCCAAGCCACGAATCAAACTCGGGCCCCTGGCACTGTGAGGCAGCAGTGATAACCACTGTGCCACCATCTTGAAGCCAGAAGCTCTGAGTTCCACTGCCACCCTAGGATTTGATGGTCAAGGATGGCATATTCATAACACAGCCAAACAGGTGAGTCTCACCCTACAAATCCTTCCAACACCAAGAGCAGTTGGTAATAGTGGGAGAGAATCCTGGTCAGCCAAGTGTTGGAAAGAATGGTGGCACAGTGGTTAGCACTGCTGCCCCACAGCGCCAAGGATCCGGATTCGATTCCAGCCTTGGGTGACAATCGGCATGGAGTTTGCACGCTCTTCTCCCCATAGATTTCCTCTTGGTACTCCGGTTTCCTCTTATAGTCCAAAGATCTGCAGGCTAGGTGTATTGGCCAAGCTAAATTATCCCTAGTGTCCAAAGATGTGTAGGTTACTTGCATTTGCCATTTACAGCGTGAGGTTATGGGGATAGGGCAGAGGGGAGTGTCTGGGTGGGATGCTTTTTCAGAGAGTTGAGCAGGCTCAATGGGCTGGATGGCCTCTTTCTGCACTGAAGGGATTCTATGGTTCTAATGAAGGAGCCTCCACATCACTATCCATAGCTCCAGATTATAATGTGCGTGTAAGACGCACAGTAGCAGCATTGTGTACTGTCTATAAGCTGCACTGCAGCAACTCACCTAGGCTCCTCTGGCCACACATTACAAACCCACAACTGCCACCATCAAGAGCAGCAGATGCAAGGGAACACCACGGCCTGGAACTTCCCCAATTGAGCCACAACCATTCCTGATTTGGAAGCATATCGCTGTTCCTTCATTGTCACTGGGTCAACATCTGGGAATTCCCTCCCTACCAGCACTGTGGGTGGACCTACAGCACATGGGCTGCAGCAGTCCAAGGAGGCAGCTCGCCAGCACAACCCCCTCTGACCCACTATCCCCTCAACCTTCCCCCTCCCCTCCCTCCCACAGTAACAAGGGAAATTAAAAATGGGAGACGAGCAATGACTGCTGGCCAAGCCGGTGACATTCACATCCTCTGAAAATGAGAATATGGGAGGGGGGGTGGCTGCCTCGTCACTCCACACAACCCCCCCCCCCCTCCCCCACCGCCCCCCCCCCCCCCCCCCCCCCCCCCCAGCCCTCAACCCCATTGGCCATCAATCTCAACAGCACCAAGAGTGTGTTAAAGGCCACTGCCAGACTGCACGGGAAGGAGGATGGAACTCCAATGGATCCCTAGAACCAAGTCAATTGGGGCCTTGGGCACAATAGGCTCGAGCAAGTTGGGGGGAGTGGCTGGAGGGAGTGGGTGGAGTGGATGGTGGGCTTAAGGCTGAAGCTGAGTGGAAGATTGGGTTGAAGGAGATTGGGTCATAGGGGATGCTGGCCCCAATCTACAAAGGGCAGCTGCCCCTCCCTCATCCCACTCCCACCTACAGATAAAACTCCTCCTCCTTCCACACCGTCCTTGACCAAATTATTTTTAAAAATCAGGTTGACTGTTGCCTCCTTGTGTGGGCAGCATATTATCAGGGTCAACTGGCAGGAAGCTTAATTACCCCCTGAATAGCCATCCAAAGGGCCAATTTTGACCCATTTCCTGTACTAAGGGGGTGAGCTGAGGGGTGGCTGGGGAGGTGGTGGGGTGACTACCCGCCCTACATGACCTCATTCCCCCACCTCTGAAAACATGCCTGGTGGAAGCATACAAAACACAGCCTATTGATACAATTAAGGCACAGAAGGAGGCCACTTGGCCCATCATATCCATGCTAGCGCCAGCCACGTCTTTGAATCAATTAAAAAAAACACATCTTTAACAATGCTTTGCTTCTGTATCTGAATTTTTAAGTCGGGGGTTTTAACTGGACAATATGAAAGAGCTGGAATCAGCTTGGTAATGGGATATATGGTTGCACAAAATAAACAATCTTGTCTTCAGTACGCATTGCCCTACACCACGAATATATCTAAACAGGGCACATGCTTTGTCTTTAATCAGGGTGGTTGGCACTGCTGTCTCACAGCACCAGGGACCCGGGTTCAATTCCAACCTCAGGTCACTGTCTGCTTGGAGTTTACACAGTCTCCCTGTGTCTGCGTGGGTTCCCACCAGGTGCTCTGGTTTCCTCCCACAGTCCAAAGATGTGCAGGTTAGGTTGATTGGCCATGCTGAATTGTCCCCTAGTGTCCTAAGATGTGTAGATCAGCAGGGTAAATAAGTGGGGTTACAGGGATAAGACCTGGGGTGGGATGATGTGTTGGAGAGTCGGTGCAGACTTGATGGGCAGAATGGACTCCTTCTGCACTGTAGAGATTCTATAGTTCTATATCAGTCACCCAGTCCGTGTTATATAGTTAAACATAGTTATTCATATTGCATTCCTAGTTACAATATTGAGATGCAGCAGGCTGGTCCTCCTCCTTTGTGTTGTCCTTGTTGCTGACCTCTAGTTGTCAAGACTGAGGTCTGCCTGACAACCACGAGAACGATAAGAACTCGTCAATAGTTTCTGCTTCCATGATGATTGTGATATAAAAATTGCCCATTTTACTATCAAGACGATTTGTTAGCAACCTGCAACCCCTGCTGTACGGCTGCAGTAATGCAAGTAAGATTTCCACTTTGATCATGCCTTTCCCCATTCTCAGGACTTCCCAGAGCACATACAACCAGTAAAGTATCTTTGAATGTGGCCACTGCTGCAATGCAAGAAATGAGACATTCAATTTATGCACAGCAAGGTCCCACAAACCTCAACCCGATAATGATCAGATCATCTGATTTTGGTTGAGGGGTAAATATTGCCTAGGATACTTGGGGGTAGACTTCAGCCTGAACTCCCCAGCCGTTCGCGCCAGCAGAATCCTCTGGGCCCGCAGCAGATTTGGCTGAGCCAAATTCTCTGTCCTCTCTGGCAGCAGAGGCAAGGCATTAACAACCGAGAAATATGAGCAGGAAAATTTTCTTTCTATTCACTCTGTCCAGCCCTCCTCATGATTTTGAAGATCTCTATCAAATCTCCTCTTAGCTTTCTTCTCTCCAAGGAGAACAGTCCCAACCTCTCCAACCTCTCCTCATAATTGAAGTTTCAAATCTCTGGAACCATTCACATAAACCTCTTTTGCACTCTCTCCAATGTATTCACATCCTTCCTAATATATGGTGCCTAGATGTCAAACAAGTGTTCTATACAAGTTCCACATAACCTCCTTGCCTCTGTGTTCTATGATCCTATTAATAAAACCTAGGGTACTGTTCACTATATTAATTGCCCTCTCCACCCTCAATGGCTAATGCACATATACACCCAGGTTCCTCTCATCCTCCACCCACTTTGGAGATGTACCATTATTTTATACTGTGTCTCCTTGGTAATAAGATATGATCATCTGATTTCTGTGATGTTGATTGAAGAATTAATATTATTTAAGATGCCAGGGATAACTCAGTTATCAGAGGTCAGGGAGTTAATTAATGCATGGAAAGAACTCTTCCATACACCAGGTGCATCAGTGTAATAGCACCTCTAACAATGCAGCATTCCACTGATATATTAGCCATGATTTTTGTACTTGAGCCTGGAATGGGAATTGAAATCACAACCTCCTGATTGTAGGAACAAATGTGCTACCAGCTGAACCACAGCTGATACTAACGCAATAGCTAATATATTTGGTGTGGCAGGGTGGCACTGTGGTTAGCGCTGCTACCCCACAGCTCCATGGAACCGGATTGAGTCACTGTCTGTGTGGAGTTTGTACATTCTCCATGTGTTTGCGTGGGTTCCTCCAGGTGCTCCGGTTTCCCCCCACAATCCAAAGATGTGTGGGTTAGGTGAATTGGCCATGCTAAATTGTTCCTCAGTGTCAGGGGGACTAACTAGGGAAAATGCATGGGGTTACGGGGATAGGGCCTGGGTGGGATTGTGGTTGGTGCAGACTCGATGGGCCAAATGGCCCCCTTCTGCACTATAGGATTCTATTTTATAAATCCTATATAAATAGTGATGTAATTGTGATCAGGTTTTGACAGAGGAATCATAGAATCCTTACAGTGTAGAAGAGGCCGTTTGAGTCTGCACCAACTCTCCAACAGATCATCTTATCCAGGCCCACCCACCCGCCCTATACCCATAACCCGATGCATTTACCCTGCTAATCTCCTTAACCTACACATCTATGGGGTAATTAAATATGGCCGATTCATCTAACCTGCACATCTTCGGACTATGGGGGGAAACCAGAGCATCTGGAGGAAACCCATGCAGACACAGAGAGAATGTGCAAACTCTACCGTGATACAGTAAGATCACCCCTCAGCCTCCTACACTTCAGAAAAAAAAATCCCAGTCTATCCAGACTCTCCTCATAACTCAAACCATTAATTCCGGGTGACGTCCTAGTAAATCTTTTCTGCAATCTTTCTAGCTTAATAATATCCTTTCTATCATAGCTCCCTAAAAATGGAGTCACAGGTGGATAGAGTGGTAAAGAAAGCATTCAACATGCTTGGTTTCATTGGCCAGAACACTGAATACAGGAGTTGGGACACCTTGTTGAAGTTGTACAAGACATTGGTGCGGCCACACTTGGAATACTGTGTGCAGTTCTGGCCACCCTATTATAGAAAAGATACTATTAAACTAGAAAGAGTGCAGGAAAGGTTTACTAGGATGCTAGCAGCATGTGATGTTTTGAGTTATAAGGAGAAGCTGGATAGACTGGAACTTTTCTCAGTGTAGCGCAGGAGGCTGAGGGGTGACCGTATAGAGGTCTATAAAATAATGAGGGGCATAGATCAGATAGATAGTCAATATCTTTTCTCAAAGGTAGGGGAATCTAAAACTAAAGGGCATAGGTTTAAGGTGAGAGGCGAGAGATACAAAAGTGTCCAGAGGGGCAATTATTTCACACAGAGAGTAATGAGTATCTGGAACAAGCTACCAGAGATTGCAATAGAGGCGGGTACAATTTTATCTTTTAAAAAGCATTTGGATAGTTAAATAGGTAAGATGGGTACAGAAGGATATGGGCCAAATGTGGGCAATTGGGATTAGTTTAGGCGTTTAAAAAAAAGCGGCATGGACAAGTTGGACCAAATGGCCTGTTTCCATGCTGTAAACCTCTATGACTCTAATAGGGTGATGTGGAGATGCCAGCATTGGACTGGGATGAGCACAGTAAGAAGTCTCACAACACCAGGTTAAAGTCCAACAGGTTTATTTGGTAGCAAAAGCCACAAGCTTTCAGAACACTGCCCCTTCGTCGGTTGAGTGGGAGTTCTGTTCACAAACAGGGCATATAAAGGCACAAACTCAAATTACAAATTGTTTTACTCCAACAGTTATTTTGTAAATTGAGTTGTCTTATATGCCCTATTTGCCAACAGAACGCCCACTTATGTGATGAAGGAGCAGTGCTCCAAAAGCTAGTGGATTTTGCTACTAAATAAACCTGTTGGACTTTAACCTGGTGTTGTGAAACTTCTGACTCTAACAGGGTGATCAGAACAACGCAGGATTCCAATTGCTGGACTTGTGATGACGTCACAAGGCAGCAAGGAAGGCGAAAGAAACTACAACTCCCGCGGGTCATTACGGCGCCACGACGTCAGGTCCGCCTCCGCCCCCCTCCGCAGTGCCGCCCAATCAGATTCAAACCCTGAAGCCGGGCGGCTGGGATTGGCCGGAAGTTTTGGCGGGCCGCCGCGCGATTGGTGGGGCTGGCGTTTCATTGAGAGATCGGGCGCTCGAGCAGCGAGCGTTAGTCTGAGCGCGGCGCGAGCGGGAGGAGAGCCGAGCGGAGCGGAGCGCCATCGCTTCACCTCACCTCGGGGAGAGAAACACAGCCAGAGAGAGAATCATCAATAGCATCACTCTTCCCCCCCCCCTCAACCCGCCACCTTGTTGTTTAAGCAGCTTTTAAACATCGCCGTTTGAAACCATGGCGTTGGAACTTGCATCGAGCCCCTTGAGGGTGAGTACAGCTTCCCTTACCCCTCCCCAAACTTCAGCTTCCACTAGCTCCTCATCAACTGTTTCTGATTAAAACTTGATCGAGGCTAAAGTTTCAGCTTTTAAAATACCCCATGGCCGAGTTGGAGGAAGAGAAAGTGTGGGATTTATTTTATTTTTTTAAATGTAAAGTTGTGGGAAATATTCAAGTATTACCTCGAGCTGAAGAGAGCAAAGTGCACGTTGTTTTTTTTAAATTCAATCCTACGTTTGCAAAGTCTTTTTGTGATTCTCATCCCTTTTTTCTACACCCTGCCTATGACTGTAACACTACATTCTGCACCCTCTCCTTGCCTTCTCCTCTATGTACTTTATAAATGGTGTGTTTTGTCTGTATAGTGTTCAAAATAATAGCTACTGTACCTCAATATATGTGACAATAATAAATAAAATCAAAAAATTCCCCCCCCCCCACCCAACTTGTTGAAAATGTTAGCTGTTGTTTGATCAGCTGTTAGGCTGATCTGGAAGATAAGGAATTGAATCTCCAGTTGCAGAGACAGTTGGAGCAAAGTAAAGGTAAAGTTTATTTATTAGATTCACAAGTAAGGCTGACATTAGCCCTGCAATGAAATTACTGTGAAAATCCCCTAGTCGCCACACTTCAGCACCTGTTCAGGTACACTGAGGGAGAATTTAGCATGGCCAATGCATCTAACCAGCATGTCTCTCGGACTTTGGAACAAAACCAGAGCACCCGGAAGAAACCCGTGCAGACACGGGGAGAACGCACAAACTGCATACACAGTGACCCATGCTGGGAATTGAACCCAGGTCCCTGCCACTATGAGGCAACAGTGCTAACCACTGCCAGTGTGCCACCCAGTCATCAGTTAGTTAGTTAGCATAGGCAGTCCACCTAACCTGCACAACTTTGGTTTCTGGGGAGAAACCAGAGCACCCGCAGGATATAAAAGTACCTAATCAGTGAGTCCAGGAGGGGAGGGGGAGCAGAATTGAGAAAGTGCACCAAGAGTCCAGTGGCTTAATGTCATGAAGGAGCTTGGTGTTGCTTGGATTTAAGTAAACTATACTTCAGTATAAGGTTCCCAATCGTGATGCAATGTCCTCAAAGTCTCCTGATGTGATTTGCCTCCATATTCTAACCATTTTTTGGACTAACACATCCATCTTTGTGATGCACTGTCTTCCTAGGCTACTTGGAAAGCAAAAAGATTCATTATGGAATTGTTGATGCTTGACTTGGCTCAAATAGCATTTTCCCCAATTTGTTTTGCGGAGGCAGTCTGCTGTTAGCCGGCAGCAAAATCTTCTGATTCCACTGCTGTCAACAAAACCAGAGCACCCGGAAGAAACCCATGCAGACACGGGGAGAACGTGCAAACTGCATACACAGTGACCCATGCCGGGAATTGAACCCAGGTCCCTGGCGCTATGAGGCAACAGTGCTAACCACTGCCAGTGTGCCACCCAGTCATCAGTTAGTTAGTTAGCATGGGCAGTCCACCTAACCTGCACAACTTTGGACTCTGGGGAGAAACCGGAGCACCCGCAGGATATAAAAGTACCTAATCAGTGAGTCCAGGAGGGGAGGGGGAGCAGAATTGAGAAGGTGCATCAAAAGTCCAGTGGCTTAATGTCATGAAGGAGCACTGTTCTCTGGAAGCCTTCAGCGGGACCAGAGATCCTGCTGGTCGGAATATTCTGGCCACAGTTGTGACTACAGCTTATGCGGCTTGTGACAGCATTTTTAGATGAAAATCCATTTGCATATCGTTACAGCATTTTTACTTCACTATAATTTCTCTCCCTTGCCTGTCTTCCAAAAAGGTTTTGCTACCAATTTCCCCAAATTAAATCAGCCAACAATTGTCAAGTATTTTAACTACTTGATACAATTTTTTACTGATTATTTATAACTTTCCCATACAATAGAATGATCCATATACCATTACCTTGTATCAGTTTGTTTTATGTTTTGCTACACAGTGTAAAATCGATGTATATAAACAGCTAGTTTGTGAATCAGATTAATGCTAACCGCAGAGTTTGATATTCATTCTGCTGAGGTAGACTTGGGCCTGCTTCTGCTCCCTAATCTTGACAAATATTGATGGCATTTTGCATGGTTTAGTCAATAATCACCAAAGACTTCCCTTCAGGTAGAGAACTTGTGAAGAGTAACATCAAAATTAACTTTATTTTCATCTTCATGCAGCCTTTGTTTCCCAATCAAGTAAGTAAGGTGAAGAAAGGTGATCAAGATCGTAGGTTGTCTGTTGAGAGAATCTACCAGAAAAAGACGCAGTTGGAGCATATTTTGCTCCGCCCTGACAGTTACATTGGCTCTGTGGAGACGGTTGTACAAGTGAGTATTGATATTGTTGCATTGTGAATTAAATATATTAATCTAAACTCATTGTTAAGAATATGACAGAAGGCAATTCCATTTTGCATGCTCCTTTTGAATGCAATGCAAAGGGTGCTAATTGCCTATTTCTGACCAAAAAAAAATCCTTTTGCTGCTCGTTTGAGTTTTTTATTTCAAGTTTGTGGTTTTCTCCTTTTACCTTGCAAAACAATTTAAGTTTTAATAGTGTAACCTCATTATTTTAATGTGGAAATTTATTTCTTTTACATTTCATCCCCTCCCTGTTCCAGATTGCAACCAGTTGTAACATCACTATCACTGGGGTGCTCTTAGTAATATTTAGAATGCAACATTGGGAGGCATTAATCTGTCTGACGTTTACTAAATATATTTGAAAATACAAGAACTGTAGGAGAAAATTACTGTGTGTAATCGCCAATTGCTTGAAAATGCGGTCTCTTTTTTATAGCAAATGTGGGTGTTTGATGAAGAAGTTGGTCTTCATTGCAGAGAAGTAACTTTTGTTCCTGGTTTGTACAAGATATTTGATGAAATTCTAGGTACGTGGAAACAAAAATCCTAAATAATCTTTCTGTATTTTGGAATGTGATTGTAAATTAAATTGCTGAATTAATTCTCTTTTTCAATAGTGAATGCGGCCGATAACAAGCAGAGGGATAAAAACATGTCCTGCATCAAAATTAATATTGACCCGTAAGTTGTTTTTTAAATCGATTTAGAAAACTTCTCTGGGTTCCTAAATATTTATGATGGAGTATATCATTTTAAAATGAATGTAAGTGACATTAAAGTTTGAAGCTCACTCCATGTACTTTTAAGGTGATCTTGTTTATGAAAGTGAACTGTGTCTGTTGTGAAAAATGATATGCAGTGTGCAATCATATTTATAAGTTGCATTTCAGTGAGACCAGATGATATCATGTGAAAAAGACAGCCAGGCTTTGGTTTAATGTTTATCATACTCATGCTTCATGCAAATGGCCATCAGTCCAGTCACTGAATGCTATTTGATGAGCCAACCAAATGGCAAGTGTGATGAATCTGAAAATTTATTTAGCCCCAATAATTTAAAAATAAAATGCTAGAAATAGAGGCGCAATATATACACAATTTTTAGCTTAGTCAAATTTCCTTTATGTTATTTACTTTGTACTGTTATTGACTGCCAAGCATTTGAAAAATCAGGATCAATCTGATCAGTCTTCAAAACTATTAATGCCATGAATCGAAAGGTAATTCAGTGTTAAATTATTTAACTCCACAAAACAAAATGCAGCTCCAGAAGTAAGGCAAGATTATTCCACACAAAGTAAAATGTGACAAAGCCATGTCTGGTAATGACCAAAATGATCTATGGTGTGCATATCATTAGCACGGTCAGTATTTATTGCTCTTCCAGATTGAGAAGTGAGCTCTCTTCTTGAAATACTGCAGTCCATGTATAGTAGGTTGACCTGCAATAATGTTAAGGAGGGAGTTTCAGGTTTTAGACCCAATAATAGTGAAGAAACTGATATAATTTCAAGTCAGGAAGCTGTGTGGCTTGGAGCAGAATTTGCAGGTGGCAAGGTTCCCATCATCCTGCTGCCCTAGTCCTAGGTGGTGGAGATCATGCTTTTGCAAGAGGCTAGGCAAGTTGCTGCAGTGCATTTACGTACGCTACACACAGAGAAAGTGAGTGTTTAATTCAGTGAATAGGATGCTGCTTTGCTCTGGATAGTATTGAGCTTCTTGAGCACTGGAGCTGAACGCATCTGGACTTGTGCATTGTAGTTAGTGGACAGGGTGTAGGAATCATGTATAACGTGGAGAAAGTGAAATTGTTATGTTTTTTTACTCACAGTGAGAACAATACAATAACAGTGTGGAACAATGGAAAGGGAATTCCTGTTGTGGAACATAAAATAGAGAAGGTTTATGTTCCTAATCTCATTTTTGGCCAGTTACTGACTTCTAGCAACTATGATGATGATCAGAAGAAAGTTACTGGTACGTTTGTGTTATTTACTATTATTTGGAGTTCAGCTATTTAAAAATATGAGATTTAACTAGCATTCAGAAGTTAGTGTCTGCCATAGGACAAACTACTTTGAATGTGTTATTGAAGCTAAACAAAACCCTGATGTGATCATTCTATTTCACCAATAAAAAGTGACCAGTTAGACTACATTGGTAGATGCCATGGTTTCTTGGATGCTACATATAGTTTGTACCTGGTTATTTAAAAACTTTGATTTGATTAGGTGGGCAGGTCAGGGCATTTCATGCATTGGTGCATATTCAATGGGCCGAAGGGCCTCTGCTGCACTATAGTATTCTGTGGTTCAAGATTTATGAACCAGTGAGGCATCATCAATAACAGTTATTTTGAATTCTCTAACTGCATAAAATTTATTAGGATTAATCAGTTAGGACTAAATGGCCTTGATTTCAATGGCCAGCTTGCCAGGTTTTCAAAATACCTGATTTGGTGCATCTCTGGAATAAAATTGAAGTCACTTTTACAGACCTTCTGTATGATGGGGTGGAAAGAAGTTGACATCACCCTTTAACTGAGTGTGGGTTGTAACAAATTGATTTCCTGTAACAGTTTTCATGGGAGCATCAAGATTAAATGGATGAGAGGTGAGGATAACTGCAGTGATGTGCTGAATCATATAATTTAAATTTATTTTTCTGCCCTGACTTATAATGTCCATTTCACTTTTATGTTATTTATAGTTAAATAGCAAATCACATGGAAGTTTGAGGCATAGATTTGGTTGAAATATAGGAGTTTTTTAGTGGCACAGTTTGTGGGAGGAACAGAACTGAGTCGTGACATCACTTGTGGCAGGGCATAATTAGAGAATGACAAGTCAGCATAGGCCATTTCATTACAAATGTAACAAAAATGTGAAATACAGTGTACATTTTAAATTCCTTGATATAGATAGATAATACCATATTTGCTTAAAATGTCTTGTTGCTCTGTGATACTTGAATTTCATTTTCACTTACTCAGGCAACATGTAAAGCTTGGAACACTATGTATTAAAAATGTATGTAAATTGCAGGTTTGGCGCCATCAGTTTTTGCTTTTTGTGCTATTACAGAACCGGAAAATAATCCTTATTTGTTTGTTTCAGGTGGACGAAACGGTTATGGTGCAAAGCTCTGCAACATTTTCAGCACAAAGTTTACAGTGGAAACTGCTTGCAGAGAGTACAAGAAATGTTTCAAACAGGTGCATTGAACTGACAACTCTGAGTAATTATTCTTTTAGCCTAACTTGGGGTTTAAAAGAACTTCAATATTAATCTTTTTTCAGAGCAGTTTATAGTGTGAGATAGTTCTTAGACTGGTACCTACAAAATATCATGTACCTTTAGCAGGTGCTGCTGTCTTAAAAGGATTGCTGAAAAAATCCTGCATCTGCGTTACTTATTGGATTTCTTTTAGTGACAAATCCATTTTGGTATTTTTGTTTCCAAATTTTCAGGAAATGTGTTATAGTTGAGGGGTGTAATTCAGGTGTTTCAGTTAATTAAGTTCCTAGTTAAAATCCTTTTAGACAAATTCAAGAATGATATGAAATTTAATCATGGTTGGTTTTCATTAATTTTATTCCACTTTTTCTTTGCAGACTTGGACGAACAATATGGGAGATGCACAAGAAGCTAAGATCAAGCCCTTCGATGGTGATGATTACACTTGCATCACTTTTCAACCCGATCTCCCAAAATTCAAAATGCAGACCCTTGACAAAGATATTGTGGCAATAATGTCACGGAGAGCATATGATATTGCTGGCACCTGCAAAGGAGTCAAAGTGTTCCTAAATGGCAAGAAATTACCTGTACGTTTTTGAAAATACTGTTAAGGTTTTTCGGGAAAGGTATATTAGTGCACAGCTATATCTGACTGCCACTGCATTTATAAAAAGTGGCAAGTTAGAGTTGTTTTCAATATACTGATATAGTCTATAATTTTAATGGTTAATGCTAAATAATGACTGCCACAAAGCAACTTGAAAAGTGAAAATGGTGTAAGTGTTGCTGCAGCTCACTTTCAAGATGGAAAAGAGACATCCAGCTGTACATTCAGCATTACTGATCCCAAAATGAAGCTTTTACCCAATTCATGTCCATATTAGATTTGTACCTATCATTTCTTGGACAAGCAGGCAAGTGAACTCTGTGCATCTTGGCTAATTGTTCCCCTGAGTTGACCCTTCAATTTAAGTGCACTAGAACAGAATTAGATACTTCCCTGGATTTTTGAGGTCAGCGGTGTAGCAACGGTGTTTGCTGCTTATCCCAAAGGAAGCTACCCACAAATATCTAGCAATTCTTTTGGCAAGAATTTCTTCTTTCCTGGTGTTACATTAAATCTGGAGATCTTTGAATACCCAGCAATCCTAATCAAGCAAGTAAGATCCAATTTCTTTGGAAGTATTTTCACAGTCAACCAGAGAGAAAAATGAGCTTTTAATTAAGTTTTATGACGATTGAAATAAACGTTTGGGAGATACACATGGGAAATTAAGGTAGCAGTAGAAATAACAAAATCTTGAAATGTATTTTAAAATATGTGCATTGTTTATCACAATTAAGACATTTGATATTTTACAAATATAAAATTAGCTTTCAGGGCCAGAAAGATTTTTCAGCAATACTTAATGCTGTTGAACTCATTTGTACCTTGTTCAGTAGCATATGACTTTTTCAGGGGGTTTCGCAATAAGGCTGGTAGCATAAAGCAGACGTTCTTACAATTCATTGATTTCTAATTGTAGGGGTACTTTAATGGTACACTTTCTGGAGAAGCTTACAATAACTGAATTTAACTGAGTAAATAGAGTCAGTTTCAGAACAATAATGATAGTAGGCTGACAGTTTCACTGTCATTATGCTGCAGAGTCCAGACCAATGTCCAAAACTGTTACGTTATCTTGTCTTCTTGCTAATAGGTTTCTGGGTTCCGTAGTTATGTGGATCTTTACGTAAAAGACAAAGTGGATGAAACAGGCAGCCCACTTAAAGTAGTCCATGAAGTTGTAAATGAGCGGTGGGAAGTCTGTATGACTATGAGCGAGAAAGGCTTCCAACAGATCAGCTTTGCAAATAGCATTGCCACCACGAAGGTAAGCTGACATTTATTTTTGCCAGTTTAAAGGTGTTTCACCAAATAGATTTGTCTTGGAGAACGTGGCCTGAAAATAAATAATTTTCTTAACTAATTTATTCAGCAAGTAGCTGAACCAAACAGATTGCAAAGGGCCATGTTTTTAATCTTCTGTGCGTTTGTTCATTTTAACAAAGACAATGGTTTGTAAAGAGGGAAATGGAAGTGGCTCAGTTATCATGAGAGGTATATTGCAGGACAAAATCTTCAAGAATCAGGGAGTTTAGGTTGAGAAATGCTTGGAACATTGAGTCTCTGGCTGGAATTTTACCGGCATGCCCGCACCGATTGCAGGTGCACGCGAGGCTCAGAGAACAGCATTCTCCATTGGCCTTGGGGGAGGTCATAAGAACCTCAAGTGGATGTGCCGGTAAAATTCTGCCCTCTATCTCAACCTTTCGGCACCGAATGGTGCAGAGGTTCTATATTGGGCGGACTTGAAACTGGGAGAGATTCAGAGCTGACTTTAAGGCCAGTTTTTAGTACCCCTCCCAATACGCACTCTGCCTGCAAGGTTTCGAGTGTGTCAGTTTCGCACTGCAGAATCCGGTGTGCGGGCTTAACGTGCCCAAAAGACTGTAGAGGAAGGCATTGCGCATGTACAGGCTCTGATGCTGCACATTAGCAGTAGAAGGGGTTTGACTAGCAGGAAAGACTGTCCTGCCGCTGCTATTGCAGGCTACCTGAAGAAGCTCCCCTGACCCCTGCGCAATCGCGTTCCCACCACCGCCCCCCACCAACTGATTGCTATAGAGTGGCAATGGGCCTCCCTCCCATACACCAATCCCTACAGAGTGGCAGTGGGCCCCCTACCACCATTAGCCCCACCCCTGGCACTGTCCAATGGGCATTGCCACTCTGGCATTGACCAAGGCACCCCCCTTGCCCTCAGCCTCTCCAGGAGGCTTCAGCGGCCTCTGATTTTACCAGCGAGGTCAAAAGTCAACTGCTCCCCATTCGTGGGCCGCATGTCTATTCCGTGCCAGTGCAAACCTTCCCTGAAGAAGTCATAAGTGGGGCTGAGCCCAGATGACTGAGTGCCGGTTTTGGTTAGCAGGTGCAAATATTCATTTTAATAGATTTAAATATATTAACTCGCCTCTTGCCCATTTCTGGTGAGAGGCTGACTATGCTGGATATCCGGTGCTAGATGCAAGAACTGCTGCCAGTGGCCCACTTTATCACTGCGTCATGCCTGAAAATGCACGCAACATGATGATAAAGTCACCCCCTGAGTAGCATACTTTTAGTTGTATCTTCAGTGTGTTTGAATTCAGCCAATTGGCAGGTAAAATGATAAATGGAGTAAATCCTGAGCCGTTTCAATTCCATTTTTAACTGGTTCAAGTGGGCAATACAATTTCCCATAATTGTGAGTTTACCAAATAAAATAGCTGACATAATTGTCATTCTCAGAATCTATTAGGATAGCTGTTGTGGCAAATGGAAAATACATCTTGACTGTGCATAAACCTCCATTGAAGGATGTGCTTGATTATTAAATTGAGCAGCAAAGATATTTTTTATTCATTCGTGGGACATGGATGTCCCTGGCTGGCCAGCACTTATTGTCCATCCCGACTTGCTCAAGAAGGTGGCGGTGAGCTCCCTTCTTGAAAAGCCACAGTCCACGTGCTGTGAGTTGACCCACAATGCCATTAGGAAGGGAATTGCAGGATTTTGACTAGCAACTGCAAAGGAACAGTGATATTTTTCCAAGTCAGGATGGTGTGGCTTGGAGGGGAACTTGCAGGTGGTGGTGTTCCCATGTATCTGCTGCCCTAGTCTTTCTAGATCGAAGTAGTCGTGGGTTTGGAAGGTCCTGTCTAAGGATCTTTGATGAATTGCTGCAGTGCATCTTGTAGATAGTGCACATTGCTGCTACTGCGCCTCAGTGGTGGAGGGAGTGGATGTTTGTGGGTGTGGTGCCAATCAAGTGATCTGTTTTGTCCTGGGTGTGTCATGCTTCTTGAGTGTTGTTGGAGCTGCACCCATCCAGGCAAGTGGGGAGTATCCCATCATACTCCTGACTTGTGCCTTGACAGGATTTGGGAGTCAGGAAGTGAGTTACTTATGGCAATGTCCGTAGCCTCTGGTCTGAGCTTGTAGCCGCTGTACTTACATGGCAAGTCCAGTTGTGTTTCTGGTCAACGGTAACCTCAAGCATGTTGACAGTGAGGGATCCTGTGATGGTAACACCATTGCATGTCAAGGTGCAGTGGTTAGAGTGTCTCTTATTAATGATTGTCATTGCCTTGCATTTGTGTGACGAGAATGTTACTTACTACTTGTCAGCCCAAGCCTGGATATTGTCCAGATCTTGTTGCATGTGAAGACGTATGCTTCAGTATCTGAGGAGTCGCGAATGGTACTGAATGTTGTACAATCATCGGCGAACACCCCCACTTCTGACCTTATGATGGAGGGAAGGTCATTGATGAAGCAGTTGAAGACGTTTTGGCCTAGGACACTAAGGGATTCCTGCATAAATGTCCTGGAGCTGAGATTAGTTACCCTACACAACCATAACTATTTTCTTATGTGCCAGGTATCACTCCAACCAGCAGAGTTTGTCTGCTGATATCCATTGATTCCAGTTTTGCCAGGGTTCCTTGGTGCCACGCTCAGTCAAATGCAGCCTTGATGTCAAGGTCTGTCGCACTCATTTCACTTCTGGAATTCAGCTCTTTTGTGCATGTAATGAGGTCAGGAGCTGAGTGACCCTGGCGAATCCCAAACTGGGCATCACTGAACAAGTTATTGCTGAACAGGTGCTGCTTAATAGCACTGTTGATGACCCCCTTCCGTCACTTTGCTAATGATTGAGAGTAGGCTGGGCAATAAGTGGCCGGGTTGCATATGTCCTGCTTCTCATGTACAGAACACATCTGGGCAATTTTACACACTGTTGGGTAGATGCCAGTGTTGTAACTGTAGTAGAAGAGCTTGGCTGGGGGAGCAGCAAATTCTGGAACGCAAGTCTTCAGTACGATTGCCGGAACGTTTTCACGGCCCATTGCCTTTGCGATATCCAGTGCGTCCAACTGTTTTTTGATATAATGTGGAGTGAATTGAATTGGTTAGAGACTGGCATCTGAGATGCTGGGGACTGTAGGAGGGTGAGATGAATCATTCACTCGGCACTTGTGGCTGAAGATCACTGCAAATGCTTCAGCCTTATCTTTTGTACTGATATGCTGAATTCCTCCATCATTGAAGGTGAGAATTTTTGTAGCGCCTCCTCCTACAGTGAATTAGAACCATAGAACATTACAGCACAGAAACGGGCCTTTTGGTCCTTGGCTGTTCCAAGCCATTTTTCTGCCTAGTCCCATTGACCTGCACCTGGACCATATCCCAGGTTTAAATATATTAACTTGCCTCTTGCCCATTTCCGGCGAGAGGCTGACTCTGCTGCATATCCAGTGCTAGTAAATTGGCGTCGGGCAATTGGTTAATTGTCCACCAACATTCATGGCTGGATGTGGCAGGACTGCAGAGCTTAGATCTGATCTGTTGATTGTGAGATTGCTCACTTGCTGTTTGGCATGCAGGTAGTCCTGTTTATTAACTTCACCAGGTTGACACCTCATTTTTAGGTATGCTGATGCTGTTCCTGGCATGCCCTCTGCACTCTGCATTGAACTAGGGTTAAACCTCTGGCTTGATGGTAATGGTAAAATGGGGGATATGCTGGGCCATGAGGTTGCAGATTGTACTGAAGTACGTTTGTTGGTGGTGGCCCGCAGCACCTCATGGATGCCCAGTCTTGAGTTGCTAGATCTGTTCAGAATCTGTCCCATTTAGCACAGTGATAATGCCACACAACATGATGGCAGTTATTCTCGATGTGAAGGCGGGACTTTGTCTCCACGAGAACTATGTGGTGGTCACTCTTACTGATAATGTCGGCACATTGTTAAGGATGAGATCAAGTATGTTTTTTCCTGTTGGTTCCTTCACCACTTGTTGCAGACCCAGCTTAGCAATTATATTCTTTAGGACCAGATCCGTAGTGCTCCTGCCGAGCCACTCTTGGTCAGAGTAATTCGGAGAAAGTGAAAGTCTGGATCATTGTACTTTTTTATGATTACAGCTTGCAATTAGCTTGCACCTTTCATGTAGAAAAGGGTATGCCTTGCTTCTCAAAGTTGTAATTCAACATGGAACCAAACAACATAGTATGTATGGTGACTAAAAGGTTACATTTAAAGGGGTTTTCAAAGTATTTGTTGCAAATGAGTAAATAATTTCAAAGTTTGGAGTCTAAATGGTGCATGCATCACCATCAATAGTGGAAAGATGAGAATGGGAGGATGTTGATCATCAGTTTTACTTGATACATTTTAATGCTTGATGTGACTATTTCCTTTTACAGGGTGGGAGACATGTTGACTATGTTACTGACCAATTGGTGAACAAATTAATTGAGGTTGTTAAGAAGAAAAATAAAGGAGGCGTTGCAGTGAAGCCATTTCAGGTGAGGTTTGTGTGAAATGTGTTTGCCAGTCTAACAGATGTCTGAAAGTGAAATGCATCTTTTTCACAAATGTGACAGCTTTATTGATATCTGGATACATGATAGGAGGTGGGTTTTAAATGAGAACAGATGTAACTCAGTGATTTCCATTCTAAACTTGGGTATCTATTTCAAAAAATTACCACTGGATGGATCTCTTACTCTAATCGATTGCTAACTAAAGACAAAGAAATCTGATGGTTTCGTGTCTCAACTATAGCCCTCCGGGTTAATCATGTGAAACGTAAGACCTATTTCTCGAGTTTCTGAAATGAGAAGTGCAGTCTCATAAGGAAAGACAGAAATGGACCTCATTGTCAGTCTGACCCAATCTAACGTTTGTCATCTGCCTTTTTTAAAGAAAATTGATTTGTTGATCGAGGAAGTAAGTTTTAATCTCTTTTGTGAGGATTTCTGTCTATTCGTTTACTTTGTTGTTTATGATGCAGCATGTCTGATTATTCTCTGTTGCCTATTTGTGTATTATTAACAGTTATAAACTTGGATTTATGGCAGATCAAGAATCACCTTTGGGTCTTTGTGAACAGTTTGATTGAAAACCCAACGTTTGACTCCCAGACCAAAGAGAACATGACCCTTCAAGCAAAGAGCTTTGGGTCAAGATGCATGTTGTCTGAGAAATTCATCAAAGCGGTATGCTCTGACTATATTTAACATCACTGTATGTTTTTACATTGGATGCCACTCCAAAATTGTTTACATTTTAAAGGCTTTGTTTTTCTTTATTCATGTGTTTATACTTCTACGCTCCTTCGACAATTGGGTCCTTTAGAGTTTTTTAATTTGTGGCCTACTCAGACCAGAATGGTACGGCTGTTCACGCTGACGGGTTATTCCCAAGCCGCTGCAGTGAACAGAAATTTGACTGGGTGCCAATTTCCTGACTTCGCTGCAGTGGGAGCATGGCGTAAACAGCCAAAGTATACTTCTTTACACCTGCTCTGTACATATCTGCTCTGTAACAACATATGTTAGTGATTCGCATTCTTTTGCCGCACCCATATTTTGATTCTTTTGCCCCTATCCTTGCTTCCCTATTACCAACACTATCTGTCCTGCCATGAACATTGGTCCAATTTATATCCACTTGTGGTTTTCCATAGGCAGAAGGAAGGTGCCTTTATGCAAAATATTTTGTGTTATTTGTTGTGGAATGCATGTCGGTTTCAACATGGTGCCATTGAATGTAGAAGACAAAAGCACAACTGCAGTTTTCTGTAATGCTAGTTTTTGTTCTCTGCTTTGCTTTATTGGGGAAGTTGTAGGCAGAGACCAAAAGTTTTCTTAGAATTTGGCATAAACTGGTGGCAGGCAAGAAAAGTGGCATTGAAGCCATTGACTGCAATGGGCGTGACCCTCTCCATTGAGCACAGTGCTCAGCTGGGCTCCCATGGAAGGTCTGTTCACTCGGTGCACGCTTCAGGAGACCAGTTGTGATTCGCACCACGGAGCCTGATGCCGGTGTAGGCCTGATGATGTCACAATGTGAATGACGGGAAATGCACCCCATCGCTGATGGGAAGGGACAATCACATCATGTATTTATGCATTAATAAAATGCAACTTTGCAGTCCTTGTGATATTTTCCACTGAACCAGTCCAAGGGGAGCGGAAAATCCTCTTCAAAGGAATCAGCCAAAGATGTCTTCCTTGGTAGTTAGAATTTGAGGCATCTATTTCATGAAGCCTGTTGATGTGTACTACATCATTGTCAGTCTGACCCAATCTAACGTTTGTCATCTGCCTTTTTTTAAAGAAAATTGATTTGTTGATCGAGGAAGTAAGTTTTAATCTCTTTTGTGAGGATTTCTGTCTATTCGTTTACTTTGTTGTTTATGATGCAGCATGTCTGATTATTCTCTGTTGCCTATTTGTGTATTATTAACAGTTATAAACTTGGATTTATGGCAGATCAGTGTCAATTTTGAATATGTTCATGGTTTCAAAAAATAATTATTTTGCTGTATTGTTTGGACCAGCTGTGAAATTATGCATATTGTTCTGTTTCTGTTATAGGCAATGAGCTGTGGCGTCGTTGAAAGCATCATGAACTGGGTTAGGTTTAAAGCTCAGAATATGCTTAATAAGAAATGCTCAGGATTAAAGCAAACAAAAATCAAAGGAATTCCGAAACTGGATGATGCTAACGATGCTGGTATGATGACATTTCTAACAAGTTTTTGGGGAAGGCCAATTATCATAGCAATGAAGTATCAATGTTCAAGTGCTAAAGCATTTTAATGCAAGAAAATGCTGGATAATGGGATGTAACTAGAAGGTGTGGAAAATTAAAACTGGCAATCATTGCCTTAAATCCTAGAACATTGATCAGTTAGCAAAGCTTGTAATATAAGCACAACTAGGAATTCTGTTCTTGTGTTCAATGTGTTCTGTTGATTCATTCATCTTCTGTTTAATTGAACTTTGAACACCCGGTAAGATATCTCAAATCTTATAAAGACGTTGACCAAAGACCCATAACTATGATCTGCAGAACTTAAATGTTAAAATGGGTTGGATATTCACAACTAAGACAAATTATTCATGGATGTCTATTTAATTCTCATTTTAAGATTCAGCTAGCTACAGCCATGTAATAGTTTATATGCAAAATGATCGTAGAATAAGCTCAGTTGGTATTGAGGTGCAGTTTCATGTGACAACAGGAAGATGCAACCTATGTCATTGTGGCCTTATTTTTGTTCAAGCAATTTGAAAGGCTATACACTAGACGTACTGATTGTTGCATCTAGTGATTTGATCCGTCTTCCTATCAAGCACCAGAAGCAGTGACTGAAGTATTCCATGGGAATTGTCCTCTTGGTGACTGTTGGGGCTTTGATTTAAAACCTTTAAAGTTCATTCATTAGTGACATAAGTAGGCTTACATTAACACTGCAATGAAGGTAGTGTGAAAATTCCCAAGTCACCACATCTCCAGTGCCTGTTTGGGTACACTGAAGGAGAATTTAGCATGGCCAATGGACCTCACCAGCACGTCCTTCAGTCTGTTGGGGGGAAACTGGAGCCCCCAAAGGAAACCCATGCAGACATGGGAGAACATGCAGATTCTGCACAGACAGTGATCCAAACCAGGAATCGAACCCGCGTCCCTGGCCCTGTGAGGCAGCAGTGCTAATCACTGTGCCACCACCATGCCACTCGGGTGGAATCATGGGTTTTTGGTCAAAACGTGGCCTCATTTATTAAATTTGATGCTCTCGGATTCAATTTTTCATGTAATACAAGGATCTTGGGTTGAAGCAACATAAGTAGAAAGCATGGGGCGATTCTCCCAAAAAGCAGTGAATCGGCAAGAAAACTAGTGTAAATCTCAACTTTTTTTTCAGTTCAACTTCAGACCCAAAACTCGACACTTTGTGACTTCTGTATTGCACAATCGTGAATATTAAAAGCTCGGAGGGCAGGCCCTACTTGTGTCAGAGTCTTGACAGTTCCAGCCTCTGCGCGTGCATAGTGGCCCCAATCTGTCAGTCTCCCTATTTGCTGGCCAGCCCCCAAGCCTGCACTGATCACTAGCCTCCCTCCAGCTCTGACTGATTCCAATGCCAAGTGGCAATGGGGTTCCCCTCCGATTGTTCTCTTGGCATTGTCGGATGCCTGGTGGGCAGTACCAGAGGGCACATGCTGGCACTGCCAGGTTGCCCATGTCCAAGAGGCGCCAACCCCCTAGGGGCCCCAATTGCCGCCTCCTCCCCGTTTCACTACTTTGCTGCAAGTGGGAGTCTACTCTAAGCCACGCCAGAATGAAATACTCCTGGCAGGGTGGGAGATATATCTGGCCCAGAGAATTCCATGCAGGACCTGATAATGACATTTAAAATACTTTTTTAAATTTAAATTACTTATCTCTCTTCCCCCTGGCTTCCAGCGTGGTCTGAGTATGCGAGACGCTTGTGCATTAGGAACGAATGCGTGAATCCCACGAAATGGCCAATGTGCGATTCTCCCACCCCGACATGCCAAAAAACACACGCTTCAGGATGGGAGAATCGCCCCCACGTGTGCATTTGTTCGTACACTGACAGATATTTGGCTGCTCTAGATAACACAATAGTTGCTCAAACCTAGGCATCCTTAATTCATTGGGCCATCAGCAGAAAAATTTCATTCAACAACAGTCTGTGTTTGCATATCTATCACTCCACCATAATCATCAAGCTAGGAACCAATATTGGGGGTTGTTGAAAAGGATGCCAGGAGAAGCATCAGGCAAACCCAAAACTGAGGTGCCAACCTGGTAAAGTTACAACGCAATTTCCCTTTACTATTTTTCCTGAGAGGTGGGCATAGCTGGCAAGGCCAGCATTTATTGCTCATCCCTAAATGTCCTTTTTGTGGGTCTGAAGTCACAAATAGATCAGGCCAGAATGACTGATTTCCTTCTCTAAAGCACGTAAGTGAACCAGATGTGTTTTTATGACAATTGATGAGTGTTTCATGGGTACAATTACAAAGACTAGCTTTCAATTTCAGAGCTTTTAAGATAATATATTAATTGAATTTAAATTCCACGTGTAACTGTGATGGGATTTGAACCAGGACCATAGATTTATCATCTCCCCAAATGCCTGCATATTAAACAGCTGAATAACATGTAAGACACAGAACATAGAACGTTACAGCGCAGAACAGGCCCTTCGGCCCTCGATGTTGCGCCGACCAATTAAGAAAAAAGCAATGACCCTCTAACCTAAACCATTCCCTTTCCATCCATAAACCTATCCACGGACCTCTTAAACGTCCCCAAACTTGGCGCATCTACAACTGCAGCAGGCAGGGCATTCCATACCCTTACCACCCTCTGGGTAAAGAACCTACCTCTGACATCCGAGGGAAAAGGCTATCACTGTCCACCCTACCTAAACCTCTAATCATCTTGTACGTTTCAATAAGGTCTCCTCTTAGCCGCCTTCTTTCTAACGAAAACAACCTCAAATCCCTCAGCCTCTCCTCATAGGACCTTCCCTCCATACCAGGCAATATCCTGGTAAACCTCCTCTGCACCCTCTCCAATGCCTCCACATCTTTCTTATAATGTGGGGACCAGAACTGTACACAATACTCCAAGTGCAGCCGCACCAGAGTTTTGCACAGTTGCAACATGATGTTGCGGCTCCGAAATTCAATCCCCCTACCAATAAACGCCAAGACACCGTATGCCTTCCTAACAACCTTATTGACTTGATTTCCAACTTTCAGGGATCTATGCACATATACACCTAGATCCCTCTGTTCGTCAACACTATTCAGAGCCCTACCGTTAGCCCTATACTCTACACATTTGTTATTCCTGCCAAAGTGAATTACCTCACACTTTTCCGCATTAAACTCCATTTGCCACGTCTCGGCCCAGCTCTGCAACTTGTCCAAGTTTCTCTGTAAACTATGACACCCCTCTTCACTATCTACCACTCCTCCGACTTTGGTGTCATCAGCAAATTTACTAATCCATCCTTCTATACCCTCATCCAGATCATTTATAAAAATTACAAACAGCAGTGGCCCCAAAACAGATCCCTGAGGCACGCCACTTGTAACCGAACTCCATGACGAATACTTTCCATCAACCACCACCCTCTGTCTCCTATCAGCTAGCCAATTCCTGATCCAATTAACTAAATCACCCCCAATCCCATATATCTGCATTTTCTGCAGAAGCCTTCCATGGGGAACCTTATCAAACACCTTACTAAAGTCCATATATACCACGTCAACTGCCTTACCCCCATCCACCTCTTTGGTCACTTTTTCAAAAAACTCAATAAGGTTAGTAAGGCACGACCTACCCTTCACAAAACCATGCTGACTATCTCCGATCAATTCATTACTCTCTAAATAACTATAAATCCTATCCCTAATAATTTTTTCTAATACTTTGCCCACAACAGAAGTAAGACTCACTGGTCTATAATTCCCGGGAAAGTCTCTATTCCCCTTCTTAAACAATGGGACAACATTAAGCAAGTCCATAACCAGTAAATCAGATCAGTGCTCTGTGGTCCTGCTGCATTCGATTATGAATGATGGTGGACAATTAAACAAGAAGGAGGAAGGTCCATTAGCTTACCCAGTTTCATTCATGAGGGGGGCCAATATATTAATGCACAATACAAGACTGAAACATTTGCAATCATCTTAACCAGCAGTACTAAATAGATAAACGACCTTTTGAGAGCCAATTCACTCCACACGATAGAAAGTAACAGCAAAGGCCATCAGCCCTGCTAATTCCTGTACAGTACTGAAGACTTTCTCCAAAACTAGCAGAAACACAAGCCAAGCTGCAACACTAGGATTTAAAGTTAAAGTTTATTTATTAGTCATAAATAGGCTTACATTAACAGCACAATGAAAATCCCCTAGTCCCCAAATTCTGGCGCCTGTTTGGGTACACTGAGGGAGAATTTAGCATGGCTGGTGCACCTAACCAGTACGTCTTTTGGACTGGGAGGAAATCCACGGCAACGCAGGAAGAATGTGCAAACTCTGCACAGACAGTGAGCCGAGCCAGGAATTGAACACAGGCTAACCACTGTGCCGCCCTACCCAATAATGTGAGAAATTATCTGGACAAATCCAATCCAACCAATTACCTTCCATCAGTCTATTCTCAATCATTAGTGAAATGAAGCAAGGCGTCATCAGTCCTATCAAGCAGTACTGATGCTCAGTTTGAATTTTGAAAGAGCCAGTCAGCTCAAGACCACATTACATGGGGAGGTGGTGGTATTGTCACTGGACTGGTAACCCAGAGACTCAGGGTAATGTTCTGGTGGTCTGGATTCTAATGTCACCTTGGCAGGTGGTGAAATTTGAATTCGGTTTTTTAAAAATCTGAAATTAAAAACATGAACCATATATCTCATCATAAAAACTTATCTAGTTTACTAATGTCCTTTAGGGAAAGAATTCTGCCATCCTTATCTGGCCTGACCTCCAGATCCACAACAATGTGATTAACTGAAATGGTGTGGCAAGTACTTAGGCCCAACCAATGACACTCACATCCCATGAATGAATTAATGACCTGAATTCCTGAGGTGAGAGTGATGAATCAGAGAATCTTATAGTGCAGAAGAGGGCCATTCAGCCAGTTGAGTCTGCACTGACCACAATCCAACCCAGGTCCTATCCCCATAATCCCATGCATTTGCCCTAGCTAGTACCCCTGGCACTAAGGGACAATTTAGCATGGCCAATCCACCTAAGCTATCCATCTTTGGATTTTGGGAGGAAACCCACACAGACACAGAGAGAATGTGCAAACTCCACACATTCAGTGACCAGGCTAGGAATCGAACCTAGGTCCCTGGCACTGTGAGGCAGTAGTGCTAACCACTGTGCTGTCCCCTTGAATTTTGACACCAAGGTGGTATCTGACCCAGTGCAATAACCAGTAGCAAATTTGAAATCTGGAAACTGCAGGGATATCTTTCCATTGGTTGGAGTCATACCTTCTTAAAAGGACAGCAGCTCAGTACTCATTTTCAGTTGCTTTGCCAAGGATCTCGCCAAGATGAGGTCAAAAGGGGGGTGTTTGTTGATGATTGCACAATGAGAATATCATTTGCAACTCATGCTGAAGCAATCCTGACTGCATGCAGCAAGACCTGGACAACATTCCAACTTTAGCTGATCAGTAATCTGAGTACAACAAAAATGTCAGGCAATAGCCATCTTCATCAAGAGAGGATCTAATCATTGATCAGAAACTAGATCAATTGGATACAGAGTGGGTTAGAGACTGGAAATTCTGTAGTGAGTCTTCTATATCTTAGCCTATCCACCATCCACAAGGACTGTGATGGGATATTCTCACTTACCCTGATGAATGCCGTTCCAATAACACTTTTGGAGCTTGACACGATTCTGGACATTGATTGACATACTTCCAGCATGTTAAACATTCCCTCCCTCCATCACTGATGCACAGTGGCTTCAAAATAAATTGCAGGAATTTGCTGCCTTTTTTTTTAATGCCTTCTATTCCTCCAAAGAAGCTGGCATATGGGAACATTGCCACCAGAAAGTTCCCCCTCTAAGCCACACGCCATTTTGACTTAATAAAACAGTGTTCATTCGGTGTCACTGGGTCAAAATCTTGAACTTGTTCTTTAACATCACTTTGAGTGCATCTGCAAAATAAAGGGCAAAAGGGTTCGAAAATGTGGCTCACCACCACCTTCTCAAGGGCAATTAGAGATCTGAAATAAATGCTGGCCTAGCCAATGATGCTACGCTCCATGCACAGGAAAAATAATTAATTTTAGATGTGAATTGTAACCATAAATATCAAACCTTTTCTTTCAGGGACAAAACACTCTCAAGGCTGTACTCTCATTCTAACGGAGGGAGATTCAGCCAAAAGTTTGGCTGTGTCAGGTCTAGGAGTAGTTGGACGAGATCGGTATGGCGTATTCCCTCTTAAAGGGAAAATTCTCAATGTACGAGAAGCTTCTCACAAACAGGTAGGTCGATGTCAATATTGAATTTATTTTGCATCCTAAATGTTGAAAAATGTCCCAAATCACTTTGCATGGGTGTAATTCAAATGGCAGGTCTGCTCATGGTAGGGACAAAAGGGTACACAGGAGTTTAGATTTGGAGAAGTCAATGGTAGATATCTTCAGCACCAAGAAAGATTACTTATCACCTAGGAAGACATTAGGCCATCAAAGAATTCAGTTAAGAATTTGATGTTTGAGACACTGAGCAGGAAGCAATATAGGTAAATATGAACGCATGATCATGTGAACAAGTGGGATGGAATTTGCTGGCAAGTGTTTTAGTTGCTAAAGGAAGGTGGGAGGCTAGCAGTAAAGCCTTGGAATAGTCAAATCTGGACACTTTTGGTTTTTAGAAGGAGACGTTGGGGCAAGTGTGGAGATGGGAAGATTTGAGGTGCAAGTAAGTGAGCTTTATGAAGGAGAGAGTATGGACTCGTAGGCCATGTCTAGGATGTTGAGTTTGTGAATAATCCAGTCCAGCCCAAAATGACATCCATAAAAGGCTAGAATCAGTAATGTGGATGTAGTATGTGGCTTCTGCATTCATGTCATCATTCATAGGCAGCATGGTGACACAGTGGTGCTAACCATTGTGGTTCAATTCTAGCCTCAGGTGACTGAAATTCGCACATTCTCCTCATGTCTGCATGGGTTCCCTCCAGATGCTCATTTTCCTCCTGCAGTCCAAAGATGTGCAGGTTAGGTTGATTGGCCATGAAAAAATGCCCATTGGTGTCAGGGGGATTAGAGGGGTAAAAATGTGGGGTTAGGGAAAAAGAGCCTCGGGATTGTTGTTGATACGGGCTGGATGGGCCGAATGGCCTCCTACACTAGGGATTCTATGATTAAGTTCCTGGATTTGGGGCGTTTAATGCACAGTACAAATGCAAGTTGTTGTTTGCTGGTGGATAGTTAATGACAAGTGCATCACCCTGCGTTGCAGGGTACAATCTTGAGCCTACAGTCTGTGGGATTCATGATTGGGGTCTCCATTTTGATTTTTGCCAACCTTCTCGGTGATATAGGTTTTTTTTTAAGTGTTAATAAATTAAAATGATCATTAAAATATGCCATGAAGCAGAGCTAATAAACAAAATTGTTTTTTGCTTGTGAAGTAGCACTAAAAGGGCAGACTAGTGCCCAAGCCCTGGTCACCAAGAAAGCAATTGGCTTTAACTAATCCTACGTTTTCCACAGGTTAAACACACAGCTGGTCTTGGCAGAATTCATATGAAAATCAGGTTCAGAAGTGGGTTGCATTTCAGCCTGGGTTTTTCATCCTCTCCCAGCCTGATTTGTGAACAGGGTTTTTGAGAAGGATGGAGTGCTCCAATAAATATATTGTAGTATAATATATTCCTACATCATTTGAGTTGTCCCAGAGAGCTTTTCAGAAAATATATTCACTAAGGTAATTCTGGTGTTTGCTGTGACCTGTACTGCCCTCATTATAAATGTAAGATAATATGCTTTTGTACACAAACATCTTTTTATAATCAGAGGAAATGCAGTGCTACATTCACCTCCACCCTGTTTGTTCTGTCGATGTGTCCCCAGCTGACAGGCCACTAGTAACTCTGCCTTGATTAACCACCTTTGGCCAGAAATGAAAGAGAAGCGTAGCCCAATCTGAGTTGATACTTCAGCAATTGAACCCTATTATCCATGCCATTCATTGAAGATTATAATGCACAATACGATGAGTTGCTACTTTAGTAGGCAATCAGAAACATTTAGTTTACATATCAATGGTTTTTTGCAGATTATGGAAAATGCTGAGATCAACAACGTGATAAAAATCATTGGTCTACAATATAAGAAGGATTATAACGATCAAGAGTCTCTGAAGACACTCCGTTACGGAAAACTGATGATTATGACAGATCAGGTTTGTTCAATTGACTTGTAGCATTGAAAAATAGCTTATCTTTTCTAATTGTGTGAAGTTCAGGAAGTGAATATCTGGGTTGTTGTACATTAATTTGCAGTGACACTGTGCCACCCTTCCCAATCCCACTCCCCCACAAAATGTTGTGAACTATTCAAATTGCATTCTAGGTGAAAGTCATTAGGTAAACGGCATAAATTGCTGAGAAAAGTTAAGTGCCTGCATGGTGGCAATTGTGAAAATAAATGAAATATGATATATTAATTCTGTGGTTAATACAAAGAGAAATGTATTTGAGATCTTGTTATAAATTTCTTATCCCCCAATGCATTTTATTGTGCAGACTTGTGGAGTATGTTCCGCATTCTAATGTAAATCTTAATTCGACTGAATTATTATTCTGCAGGATCAAGATGGTTCACATATCAAGGGCTTGTTGATCAATTTCATCCATCACAACTGGCCTTCATTGCTCAGACATAACTTTATTGAGGAGTTTATTACTCCCATTGTAAAGGTATGTTCGTATATTTTTGAATAATATTAAATAGAATAGTCTAGAGCAGTCCATGTAAAATATGCACAATCAAGCTTAATTTTACATCACAATTACTTCAGTGTTCCATGAACTAATGCAGCAGTGACAGGCAATACGCTATACAAATTTAGATTTTGGTTTTCCCAGGTGTCAAAAAACAAACAGGAGCTAGCATTTTACAGTATCCCTGAATTTGACGAATGGAAAAGTACCGTAGACAACAGCAAAACTTGGAGAATAAAGTACTACAAAGGTTTGTCTAAAAATCTTTTGTTAATGTACTCAACTCTGTAAGAACATACTTTGTTATAAAGTTTACTCTGATAGTTAAAAAAAATATTTTTAGCAACATTTCATTTTTACCTGTAATTGCATCAGAATAGAATCGACTCTTTCTTGTCTGCATGGGTTTCCTCTGGATGCTCCAGTTTCCTTGCAGTCCAAAGATGTGTGGGTTAGGTTGATTGACCATCGTAAATTGTCCCTTTGTGTTGTGGGGGGTGTGGGGTAGCAAGGTAAATGTGGAGTTATGGGGATAGAGCCTGGGTAGGATTGTTGTCAGTGAGGTTCAAAGGGCCAAGTGGTCTCCTTCTGCACTGTAAGGATTCTGTGATCAATTTCTGATTCTGTGATTGGAATTGTCTAGACCCTGCTGTGGAATTCCTCTGCAGTGGAGCCAGTGAGCCATTGAAATCCCGATCACATTGTAGATCTCGCTGGCGTGAAAGGCTGGAATATTTCAGCCCATGAAAATAAAATTTATCTTCCCCCTCCTTGCCTGTGGCTCATCATTTTTGATTGACAGGTGAACTGTTAGTGGTTTCACTCTTAACCATTCAGAAGTGTCTCATGACTTTCCTTGTGATATGCTGTGTATCCGTGTAATTGGCTTACATCTAAATACTGAACTTAAATCATCTAGGTTTGGGTACGAGCACTGCTAAGGAGGCAAAGGAATATTTTGCTGAAATGCAGAGGCATCGTATCCCCTTTAAATATGGTGGACCAGAAGATGATGCTGCTATAACTCTGGTGAGAACTGAATGCAACAATGTGTCATCAAAAAGAGTTTTGTTACCTTAAATGCCTCAATTACTAATCCTTTTAATTTTTCAGGCATTTAGCCGGAAAAAAATCGACGAACGCAAAGAGTGGCTGACTAACTTCATGGCTGACAGGAGACAGCGGAAATTAGATGGATTACCAGATGTATTGTATCAAAACTTGTTTGCTGGAAATCACAACAAATTTTATTGAATCATTATCCTGAATGTGCCACATGGAAGATGAATAAAATAATTTGTGTATAGACAAAACTACAAACTATTATATCTTTGGCTGTTATGAAGAACAAACCTCCAATTGGCATAGTCAGATTGTGTGTTAAGGAGCAGGACCTAGCCTGTTCTGCTGTAGAATATTGCTAGAAATACCTCCATAAAATGATTTTGACTTTTTTTTACAGCAATACTTGTATGGGAAAGAAACAAAATATTTGACTTACAATGACTTCATCAATAAGGAACTGGTGCTTTTCTCAAACTCTGACAATGAGCGGTCAATTCCTTCACTTGTGGATGGTGAGTCTTTAACTGTGATAAATACATAGGTTTATTTGTTAGTCTATAGCATAACCGTAGTTTTCTAACTAGATGTTTTAGACATTTACAATCAAGGTGTAATTAATTAATTATTCCTTTTCTTCATTACTTGTGAATGTGCCTGGTCTGCATGGTAAGTTGTAGGCAGCAAAGGGGCTAAAGGTTGGCTGCTTCATGTAAGTTTTTTGTGTATTGTGTTATTTAATTGAGTATGTAGATTTGTTGCAAATCAATTGATGAGCAGTAGAAAATTGAATGCTGCAGCAGAAAGGAGGCCATTCAGTCCATTATGTCTAGGCCAACATTTTGAAAGAACACAAGACCAAGAGTAGTCTTTCCAGCCCACTCCACCATTCAGTGAGATCATGGCCTACTTCAACATCTTTTGTCCATATCCCTTGATGTTCTAGCAATGTCGGTCTTGAACATACTCAACGACAAAGCCTCGCGGCTGTCTGGGGCAGAGAATTCCAAAAGTGCACCATCTTCTGAGAGAAGAATTATCCTACTAACCCTTTCCACAGCTCTTTCCCTGTAGCTTTGCTTTGTAAATTTTTCTTTTGCGTTATATAGACAATTTACTTTTGAAAGTTAGTATTGAGTTTGCTTCTCTCCATCTTTTCGGGCAGTGCATTTTAGATTCTTTAACATGATTTGATTAAAAATTCTCATTTCTCAGTTCTTCATCCAATTATCTTGAATCAATGTCCTAATTTTTGAACACCTCCCCCCCCCCCCCCCCAAAACTTCCTTAGCTAGTGTCCCTATATTTCCATGAAAATTCTTAATTTTGGGCACCTTTACCAAATTTCTGCCAAATAATTACAGCTGTTCTCGTCTTTCCACTGAAGTTAATCAACTATGACACCATTCTAATAAATGTCTTCTAGTGCTATGATGTAAATGGCTGAGAAACCCATCCCAGTTTTCAGCAAGTAGAATTGGGCAGAAAACGGCTTTTATGTTGGAGGATGTCCTCGCTCAGTTGTCCCCACCAATGATGTAATCGAGTTCCTATCATGCATGACGGGTACCTCATTGGGCACAACGGGCACACTGCTGGCAAGGGGTGATAAAAGATATCACAATCTAGATGACATGATTTGCGATTTTCGGCTTTTGCCAGAGCTTGAGCCCCAGCAGGTGATCTGATGAATGGAGAGTGCAGATTCAAGATTCTGCCCATCAATTTCACATTTGATAGAAATAATGCAACAATTTCTAAATTTTCTGGTGTTCTGGAAAGTGGATCAATTGTTTACTTCAGTTCTTCTCTAAAATGAATTATACAAAAATAGGTTAATGGGAACAGGGAATTTTACAAGTTGTGCCAACATATGTGCATTGTGCATATGAATGTAAATGAAAAGGTAGTCAATTGGACTAACATCTGTGTCCAGCTAACAAAGTTCAGATTCCCTGATATAACATTTCTTGGTAGGTGTGTTTAAATCTATCATATGGTATTCTACTGATTTATGCACATAGGAAATATGCCTCTAGTTTGTGCTGGATTTGTTGATTTCAACCAGGATAGCAGTAGACATCAAAGTTAAAATTTTACTTTGAGAATGCATTGTTGTTTGGAATATTTGACTTAACATTTCTTTTACTCAACGTTTATTAATCAAGGACTGAAACCTGGTCAGCGCAAGGTTTTATTCACCTGTTTTAAGCGAAATGACAAACGTGAAGTCAAAGTTGCACAGTTGGCTGGTTCTGTTGCTGAGATATCAGCCTATCATCATGGTGAGGTAAGGTTTTATTGGTTAACTGCTCTTAATTTTTAATTCCTATTTGGGGAAGGCTTGTGGTTGTAAATGTGGGTTTTCAATGCCATACATGTGTGGGTTGTGGGCATTTAAATACATTTTTGGCCAACAGGCTAACTTGCCCACCCTACATCAGGTGCATTTTGATTATCCTTCTCCAAAGTCTACAAGAGAATAATATTTTAATTTTTTCTGTAATTTATAGTCAGTGGTAGTTCTGCCTCATGAAGCTGAAAAGACTTCTTTATTCTGCTTTTAGCAAATGTTTTTCACAATGAATCCAGGTGTTTAGGGGCATTGCTATGTTAAGTCTTTCACTGAGGAAATCCAGAATCTGTCAGTATTGAGATCGGGGATTAATACTTTCATAGCCAAAAGCACAAGAGAAAAGACCTTGAACCATTAGTTTCCGCTGCACTTCTACTGAGAAGCCTTTCCATCTGTGCTATCCTCAAGTATTACGACCTTGCTATTGATAATTCAGCAGTGCACCATTATTGGACTAGCAGCTTGGATATCTTAAATGCAGATGCCAATTGCAAGTTATGAAACTAAATTACAGTCAGACATTATACAGTCATACACAGCACAGTTCTTAGCATTGCTGCCTCAGCACCAGGGACCCAGGTTCAATTCTAACCTTATCTAGGTGGAATGCGTGTTTCAATGCTCCAGTTTCCTCCCACAGTCCAAGGATGTGTTGTTGGGTTGGCCATGCTGAATTGCCCGTTGATGTCCCAAGATGTGTAGGTTAGGGGGATTAGTAGGGTAAATGCATAGGGTTATGGGGCAAGGGCAGGGTTATGTCTGTCAGAGTCAGTGCAGACTCTGTGAGCCAAATGGACTCCTGCACTGTAGGGATTCTGTGGTTCTACTAGGCTCCCCTAATATCAGTGTGCAGGTAGCTTTGGTAGAACTGTACCAGTTCAAGAAGAAAGCGCATCACTTTTTCATGGCAATTATGAGTAATAAAAATGACCATGGCAGCTGCTTTCTGTACATAAATAAAGAGCTTACTGAACAACAGTTATTAATAATAATTTCCATAAGCATGAATTACTCCTACTTTGCAAATGAGGTAAATTGCCTTAGCTTATTAGTAAACTGTTTTCTCTTATTTGGTGAAGAGACCACAATCACTGGGGGGATATCTGAGGAGTTCATCAAAGTACATTTCTCAATGTCAAATTTAGCCAAAATCAAACTTCTGAGATCAAACCTCTACTTTTAATATCTTGGGGCAAAAAACCAAATAGCCTGAAATCCTCAAAATGGATTACTTAAGTAATTTTGATGCAAAGGTGCATGCTAGGAATTATAACGTCTCCCTGCTCAATGTCCAGGCGTGGTTAAGGATGATGGACAGCTGGTATGAAATTAATTTTTAAAAATCCAGTTGCACATCAGATTGGCTAATGGCCTTGAAGCAAAACCTAAATGGGATATTGAGATTATAAGACCATTCAGTGGATAAATTTGATTGTAGGGGCAATTCTCCAGGGCTGCTAGCCTGAGCTGAGATTATTGGTAGCCCGTGGAATCGGGTGTGAGGGCCAAATCAGGATGCTTGCCAAACTGTTGCAAGTCTCCTGACTTGTTGTGCCTGGTCAGATCAGATTTCCATCCAGGGTGGATGAAAGCCTGATTAGAATTGATTTAATTACAATTGAATACAAATAACAGACTGGATGCATGATTCAAGGCCTCTTAGAATGCGTGACCCCATTTGCTCAACTGCTGTTGCCAGGCTGTGGAGGAGTCCTTCACGAGACTTGCAAGTGGATATGCTAATGAGTGCGCTTTGACAGAGTGGATATGAAAGAACCTGTTTTGAAAAGGAGTCACCAGAGGGGCATAGACTAAAAGCGATAGGCTGAAGCAGTGGAGGGGAAATTATTTTAACCCGAGTGGGGGTGTGGGCGCAGTATAGGCAGAAAGCTTCCAGGATATGCCGCACGTGGTCATCCATTAAGAATACCATGATCTACAGGGTTACTGCCAAGTGCTGAAAATGAATCTATTTCAGCTGGCAGACACCTGGTGGGTTAAATTGCCACCCTCAAAAGGACCATCTATACTAGTTAAATAGGACATCAGAAATAATTTTGCCATTAACATTTGAGATGAGCATGTAGAATCTTGTCCATTCGAGCATGGCTCATTTGGTATTTTATTGCTTCTTAGAAGTTTCACTGACTTTTGTTGTGGCTAACTTGGATTTGAAATTGACCTTAAGAGTTATGACAATTCCGTGCTTAACAATCATCCAGATCCTATATGTGAAAACTGTTGATTAAAGTACAACACTCTACATGATTTTGTGTTCTCCTCATGAATGTTCTCCATCTTGAGAACGGTTAATAAAACCTCAATGTAACTCACTGGCATTCTGGGACATGATGAGGTACTATGCAAGAATGCAAGTTTTTTTTAATGACGGTTTTCTCAATTTTCACTGTTGGCCAAAGGAACTGGAAAATTCCATCGTAATTGTCACATTTTAGTCAAAGTGTGAAATTGGAAGTGTAGGTCCATCACCAGTCATCAAAATATATGTACTACATCTATAACTGTCTGAATTGATTTTTTTGGAAGAGAGGCAAAATCTTTGTGCCCTAACATATAGGATTTACTAAAACATCAGAAATAATTGTCACCTGATAAAATGCAAGCATATGATATAAATAGAACACTTGATGGCTACATAAAGAATTCCTGATCTTACTTAGGAAATGAATGCTCATAAAATCATTTGTTGCATTGTAGTTCAGATGTATTTTTATTACCTGCTGCTTTAATTGATGCTTTCAGAGTTCCCTTATGATGACAATTGTTGGATTAGCTCAGAACTTTGTGGGCAGCAATAATATCAATCTTCTGCAGCCAATTGGTCAGTTTGGTACAAGGCTAAATGGAGGCAAAGATGCTGCAAGTCCACGATATATTTTCACTATGCTCAGGTGGGTACCATTACAATGTTTAAGTCACAGTTGGTAGCAGCTAAAATTTATTTTGCAAGAATTTATTAACTGACCCAGTTTGTATACTTTGAAGGATACCTTTAAACGAAGACTTGAAAAATTTAGTGATATACCCTTATTTTGTGAACCACTAAAATGATATTCCTACATTTCATTGTTCTTCTGCTTTCCAATGCTAACCTGTGCTGTAAACTTAATGTAAGAATGTTGATTGTTGAATGCTTTTCTTTTTACGAAGCAAGTTCTCTTTTCCTTATCTTCTGAAAGGCTTTTTGTTTTTGAGTTGTCTGAGCTGCAAATTTTTTAAGTACCTTTTTTTTGTTCCAGTTGTTACTCATTGAAAGTGAGAAATTGGCTTCTGAAAGTTAAATCATGTAACTGAGTTTTAGTTTGGGCTAAAGCAATTTATTTTTCTAACAAAGAGTATATCATGTTGAAAGATTTTATTTGGAAATGTTTGACCTGGTCTATCGTTACTGTGGCGATCCCTGATTGCAGATTGCACAGGTTTTCACTTGCAGCCTCTCCTTCAGATCCCCATCCCTTAGTACCGTCCAGTGCCGGGCACTGCCCCCTCCCTCTGCCTGTAACCGGCAGGGGGGGCCCCTCAATGACCTCCAGTCCCACCAGCAAGGCTATCACATGCATGATCCTCAATGGTGACATCGTCCACCTGTGAGCCATTAAGGCAAGTGAGCCCACATGATTCCACCCTGGCTCACTAATAATATTCAAATTAGGATTCAAATATTTAAATCAGCCTCATCCCAGATGTGAGGCTGATCACACTGACAATCCAGTGCAAGTATCATCATGAGCAGCGGGAAGCCAGGCACAAACTAGGTTTTTGCCTCTCACGATCTTACCACCTCTCCTCACCAATTGATTGGTATGATGAGCAGTAAGATCCTCCTGACGGTTTTTCCTTTCATATGAAGTTCTCTTTTATTTTAAACGTGGTTCTGAGATATAAATTTTACAAAAGTTAACATGCAAAGCCTCAATATTTATGAAGAGTAAATGCCCAGAATTTCTGACATAGCTGCTTCAATATTTTTCAACGTTTTAAGCTAATGCCTAGATTTCTTTCAACCATTTTCTGAGCCTCGTTAGTATTTCACGTTTTATTGTTATGTATAAATAAAGTTATTTTTATCAATTATCTTTCACAATTGCCAGTTACAGGTGCAATTTTCGTGGATTTCAGTAGGTGGGTCACATCTACAGATTTTGATACATAACCTGGGAAAATTGTACTTGAACTAGTTTCCATGAATTGCACAAGTAATCTCAATTTGTTTTCTTCAGTACTTTGACTCGCCGGCTATTCCCCATAATGGACGATGCTATCCTGAAATACCTGGATGATGACAATCAGCGTGTGGAGCCAGAGTGGTATATCCCTATTATTCCTATGGTGCTAGTGAATGGCGCAGATGGTATTGGCACAGGGTGGGCATGCAGAATCCCCAATTATGATGCAAGAGAAATTGTTGATAACATCAGGCGTATGCTGGATGGAGATGATCCAATGCCCATGGTAAGTGAATTGTTTCCATTTCCATTAACTTGAATTCCTTAATGCAGGGATTCACAATACCTTTGGTTAAAGAATACTTTTTCAAATGGGTTAGTAATCATGGATTCCCCTTCAAATTAATTTGAAATACCATATGATACTCAGTATAAAAGACTGGAATCCACCTGTTTTGGTGGAGAGTTCCTTGTTTTCCAAGCTGTGATAGCAAAACTTAACAAAGTTTGCTTTGAAACAAAAACAACTAGCTTTTATTATCACAAAACTGCATGCAGTATATGACCGAATCTTGGAAACAGAGAGCAGTCCGCACAAACTGCTGATTCTATCCCAAGACCGCACCAACTACCAGGGTCAATTCAGTAATTATACCTTTTTCTTATCAGCTTACATGACTTTAGTAATACAAGTCATTATTGTATTACTAATACAATAGTAATTGTATTAGTAATACAATTACTAATTGTATTACTAATTACATGGAACAAAACATATTCTGTGACTCCCTCATCCCCAACCTTGGTTTTGTGACTCCTTCATGTTTTCTGTAATAAACAAATTCTGTGACTTCTTCATCCCCGACCTTATCTAATGTCTCGTATGTTATCTCACGGTATATGGAGTCAGCCTTGTTAAGACAGGCTTTCCTGGTGTTAATCATGTCTCACTCAGGCTGTGAAAAGTCAACCTTATCAAGACAGACTGAGGCCAAGCATTTGGCCTTCTCTGGTTGTAGTCATTTCTTTGTTCAGTCAGTTTTACAGGGGTCTGGTATTTTGAAATGGCTTGTCTGCTATCCTTCTTTCATACTAAATACTTGACCATTTTTCCCATCATGCTGCTGCTTCATTCATACACTATCACACACCACTAACCATGATAATTGTGGATCTACCTGGCAATCTTCTTGTCCTCTGTTCTCCTGCATACACATTCCCCCTGTAACTGAGATAATAGCCATTATTTTACCATTTTTATTCAAAGTGCTGGGCGGATTTGAAACTTGGAGAGTTTCTGATTCGTCTTTTGGGTGTGTTTTCAGGCCCTCCATATGCACTCTGCCTCCAAAATATCAGTAAGCCTGTTGTTTGCTGCAGAAGCCTGTGGGCTGGGCTTAACGCGCCCGAAACCCTGCAGAGGGAGGTAGTGTGTATGTGCAGATCTCTGATGCTGCGCATTAGCAGAGTTCTGACAGACAGAGATGTCAGGCCCCTGTTGATACAGGCTGCCTGAAGCAGCTCCCCTCTCTGCAATCTCGGGGGCCCATGGCCCAAGATATAGCCCCCGTCGCCCAGACCGATCAGGGACCCGCCGCCCTCCCCCTGCTGTTCACTGCAGAGTGGTGGTGGATCTCCCCTTCCCTTTCCTCCGCTCGTCCCTGCAGAATGGCAGCAGGCCCCCTCACCTCGCCTCCCCCCCTGCCCCCTCCCCAATCATTTCAGAATGACGGCAGAACCACCCCCCCTCCACTGACCTCCACCCCCATTAGCTGCTCCCCTGCTGGCACTGCCCAGGTGCTAGGGTGGTATTGTTCAGGCACTACGTGATGGTAAAGTCGCCCCAATCAGTCCAGTCTGTGCTGCACTTGCATCTAACAGACCTAATTTGCATACTGTTGACCAAAACAACATCTGACCAAGGCGCATTGAACAGTCACTTTCACAGCAAGCACTTCATTCCAAATTTATTACTAAATTAAATTTCCAAGCTGGTGGAATTTGAAACCATGAGCTGGATTTACACTCTAAAGGCAGGTAGGAAAATGCTGTGAATGTTTGACACTACTTTATCTTGTGTAAAGAAATATTGAGCAATTGAAATATAGGTCTAAGATCAAGGCTTCCCTTGAGTACAGTTGCTTCAACAGAGTCATGGAGGTCTGGTTGCTCAGCCATGCCTCGTTATGCATTTTGTATTCTCAATTGTTCAGTATTTATTTATAGAAGATAAAGATGTCAAGTGTTTGCATTTTCTCTTGCTGATACTTTAAAGGTATGGTTGATCGACATTTTTATAAAGCTGTAGTAAAAAGAGTTTCTTTAAAAGAAAATTATGGGTGACTTTTGATACATGCCATTGATGCTATAAGGTTCATTGGTCGTGTACAGAGTGAATAATGCATGGATGTGCCATAAGTTGATGAGAAGAGCTCCATGGATAGCATGGAGGGTATGAGAGACCATCGGGGTGAGTTGAGGGGCACAGTTAAAATCGTTTGAACTTCCCTTTCAAAAGGTTTCCTCATCCAGATTATGGTTCATGATGCCTCTTGGTCAGGAGTCGCAACTCCTTGAAAAGCTGGCCTGAAACCAATATAGTTGCGGGGCCATAGTCGAGCCAGCCATTTAGGGTCTTGGCCGGTACTAACCTGCATCGTGTGCTGATGAAAATTGAGGTGCTGAGAATCCCAGAATCAAGTCCCAGCAGCCATTTCTAAATGTTGGCAGAGACTTCCCAATTCTGAAAATTCAGCCCCGTGTCTGGAAAATTAGTTAGGACCTCTGGATTACTGGTCCAGTAACATTACAGCAACGATCCTCTCCCAGTTTGAGAACCTTTCAAGATTATCCTCCTTTGTATTAATACACCATTAAGAAGATAGTTGGAAGGAATCTTGTAATCTGGTTAAATTACTCTTAGTCAATAGTTGATTAAATGGATTTGCTGACTGGCATAATTTGTTCACATGGTATTCGTTATTACAGAATTTATGAATGTGAATTATTCTGATGTGTGTGTGTTTGACTTTTTCTCAATAGCTTCCTAATTACAAGAACTTCAAAGGTACGATTTTTGAATTGGGTGCCAATCAGTACATGATTAATGGTGAAATCTCAGTGTTGAATACCACCACTGTGGAAATTTCTGAACTCCCAGTCAAGGCATGGACTCAGGTAAATGGAGCTTTCATATTTGACTAATCTGCATCTGTTGTATCAAAGTAGCACAGTTAAAATTTTAGACAGGCATTTACTGCTTATACCCACCTCATAAGCTTTTTGTAGTTGCTTTTTAATTGCATCCATTTTATGAGTTTTATAACGGTGTTTGGCTTGCTATCAACTAGAAAATGATTAAGTTGTACTTCCACACCTGACCACAGCCACTAATTTTGTGGCTATTGGACTATGTTGGCATTGATTTGAGATACTATATTTGAGTGATGTGTATACTTCAACATCCAGGATTGATAAAGTATTTATACATTTTTCTCATCAAGCTAACTTAATGGACCATTTCTCTTTGATGTATCTTATGCAGACTTACAAGGAGCAGATACTAGAACCAATGTTGAATGGAACAGAGAAAGCTCCGTCATTGATCACTGATTACAAGGAGTACCACACTGATACCACTGTACGTTTCATAATAACAATGACTGAGCAAAAACTGGCTGAGGCAGAAGCAGCAGGGCTGCACAAAGTCTTCAAACTAAATGTCCCTCTTACGTGCAATTCAATGGTAAATAATATACAATTATTCAATATTCTATGTATATTGAAGTTTTGTTTGGATATCAATGCTGACAGCATATATTATGCTTACACACAATGTTCCCTCTAAGCCATGTAGCAACTCAAGAGTCATAGAGGTTGTGCATAAGTAATCCCCTTTAAGTTACTGCATGAGTGACTGCACACTTAAAACAAATTATCCATGCAATGCAAAACAAAATAAAGGCTGCTTCTACCATTGGAAAAGCTTCAGAAGCTCCAGAACCTACCTGCTCTTTCACTAAATCTACATCAACACTATTTAGATAGCTCCAGACCATTCCAAGCAATCCTAATATTTCATTGGAAACTATTAAGTTTGAATAAATTACACACCATTTTCTGCTAACTTTGTTCCCCCGATTGTCTTTGAGAGCCTACCAAGTTTTTTTCTCCCCTCGTGATCATTTTTCACCACTACATCTCACTTTCAGAGTTTGAAAACCTACTCGATCACGAATACATTGAAGGAACTTTTTGTCCTGAATTTTCATTGGCAAAACCACAAGTAATCCTTTAGTCTCCCAATGCTGGCCATTGCGTTAGTTGTTACGCGTGTGCATTGATATGGAACAGCCATTGATATTGATAAGACTAATTGTTTGGGGCTGAATGTTGGTTCTAAACTACAGAAGTAGAAACCTTATATTCTAGTTTTATTAGGTAATAAAATTAAGTTACCCCAATCTCCTTATGATCATAGGTTTAGTTTTGATCTGGGAAAAGAGCGTGCAAAGCTAAAAATCTAAACCGTGCCTGTGCAAAATGTTTCCAATTTTCCTGGCCCCTTCCGGATGGCTCAGCCCAAAAAGAATGCGATGAATATTTGCATGAGATTGAATGGATTTCAGTATCATTACTGAGTTTGGCACTTATGCTTCCCACCTCTCCAACAAGATGTCACATAGGTGCGAATCACGACTGGTCTACGCAAGAAAATGAGAGAGAATCACTTCCACTTTTTAGGCGTGTTCACTGATGTAATCATACAGTGCTTAGGGAGGGAAGAAAAGCTGAGTTAATTCTCACCACCAGTGAGGCCAGGCCTATTCTTGCTGGGAAGCTGGCTGTTGAGTTCTAAGGATGCCATTGTGCAGGCGCCCTGATCTCCCAGTGCAGTGTATTCCCAGGGGTATGTGTCGTTCTGGACACCTGGACTCTGCGGCTCCCCCCCCCCCAACTCCCATTGAGGCCCTGCCACCTTGGAGGTGTCAGGTTGGTGATGCCCAGCTCTGCTCTGACCACCCGGGGGCTTTAATGGCCCCCGTTCCCACTAGCGAGTGCAAAAATATGCCAAATTCTCCACCCCTAACCTCATTAGTTATACACCCTGGTTTTTCACAACAAATTCAGTGGCGGGTCAGACCTGGATAGTACGTAAGCTACTGTCATGTCCGGGTGCCATATTGAAAAAGTGTCCAACATCACTGCCCACAATTGAAGAAAGAAAGTGGACTGCCTGAAAATGTAGGTAGATTTCCAGGAGCACTCTGAAATTGGAAGGTGGATCCTCATGAACATTCTGAGGCTGCAGAGCAGCATGGTGGCACAGTGGTTAGCACCGCTGCCCCACAGTTCAATTCTGGCATCGGGTCACTGTCTGTGTGGAGTTTGCACATTTTTCAACTTGTCTGCTTAGATTTCCTCCGGGTGCTCTGGTTTCCTCTCATAGTCCAAAGATGTGCTGGTTAGGTTGATTGGCCATGCTAAATTGACCCTACTGTCAGGGGATAAGTAGTGTAAGTACATGGGTTATGGGAATACTGCCTGGGTGCGATTGTGGTCAGCGCAGACTTCATGGGCCAAATGGCCGCCTCCTGCACTGTCAGGATTCTATGATTATGAGGAAGATGGATCCCCTCCAGGATACCTAATCTGGAAGGTCCACCTGCAGGTGCACCCCCCAACCCGCTGCTGTAGTGTTCCAGGGCTCTGGGCTGCCTCCATCTACATCCCATTAATGGGATGCAGATGATAATTACGCCAGCCTCTTAAGTTTTCTGACCCGCAGGCACCAACAGAAGATTTCGCAGTAACTTCATGCCAGCATGAAAGTACTTTCTGGGTCTCCCACCATATTCTCATGCACACCTTTGAATCTACCAGTGGGGACAAGAGGGATTTATGCCCAGTGCATATTTCCCAGTACAAATGGTTAATTGTTATAATGGATCAGCATGTTAGATTTTTAAGTTGGTTTAAACGAAGAGCATGTGATCACTTAAAAGTCATCTTAATTTGGTTTTCTAATTGCTTTTCTTTTTAGGTGTTGTTTGACCACACTGGCTGTCTGAAGAAGTATGAAAATGTACAAGATATCCTAAAAGAGTTCTTTGACTTGCGTCTGAAGTACTATGGTTTAAGAAAGGATTGGCTTGAGGGATTACTGGGAGCAGAATTTAACAAATTAAGCAACCAGGCCCGTTTTATCTTGGAGAAGATTGAAGGCATATTGGTCATCGGTACGTCTTATCACCTAAGGGTTTACGTAGCATGCATTTTGGTCTAGTCTATGCTCCAAATGTGTGTACAGGACAAAATATTTGAAGGCAATATCTGCTTTATTTTCCTTTCATTGGATGTCCCAGTGTATGTGCTGTGTGATTCTAATACCCAGTGAAATTGGATGGCAAAATTCTATTTAACGTTCTGGCCACTTAATGTGTAAGAGTACTTGTTCCTCTTGTGGTCTTTAAGTGTTCATACCAGATGTATAATTTTCTTCCCTCTGTAGAAAACAAACCAAAACGTGAGTTGATCCAGTTACTGCTCGACCGAGGTTATGACTCAGATCCTGTGAGGAGCTGGAAAGAATCTCAGGAAAAGGTAATAGGCCAGGCCAGCAAGATCAGTTGTGACTTGAACTGTGCCGCTGACGCACTTATAATTTCACACTGATTTTTTTTTTAGAATGAATTTATAAATGGATCTATTAAACTGAAATGTATCATGAATAATAAAGAAAACTTGCAATTTTAGAGTGTCTTTACCAATATAGGGCAATTCACAAGTAGCGTTATTGAACTAAATTTGACATTGGGTATTAGGACATGTGACAAAGCTTGGTTAGAAAAATTTGTTTTCAAGCACCATCATAAAGGAGACTGAAAAAATTTGACAGAAGGATCTAGATAGGCTGGGCAAATGGGCCAGGAAATGGCAAATGGAATTTAATGTTGGCAAGTGTGAGGTGGTCCACTTTGGTAGGAAGGACTATTACTTACGTGGCGAAAAACTGCAGCAGGCGACAGTGCAGAGGGACCTCAGGGTCCTTGTGCATGAGTCGCAAAAACCTAGCTTGCAGGTGCAGCAGGTGGTCAGGAAGGCGAATGGGATGCTGGCCTTCATAGCGAGGGGGATTGAATATAAAAGTAGGGAGGTCTTGCTGCAGCTGTATAGGGCATTGGTGAGGCCGCAGCTGGAGTACTGTGTGCAGTTTTGGGCGCCGCACCTGCGCAAGGATATTTTGGCCTTGGAGGGAGTGCAGAGGAGGTTTACTAGGCTGATACCGGAGTTGAGGGGGTTGAGCTATGAGGAGAGGCTGAATAAACTAGGCTTGTACTCGTTAGAGTTTAGAAGAATGAGGGGAGATCTCATTGAGACGTATAAGATGATGAATGGGATGGATAGGATAGAGGTGGAGAGACTCTTCCCGCTCAAAAAAAGACAGTAGGACTAGGGGGCACAGCCTCAAGATAAAGGGGAGGCGGTTTAGAACGGAGTTGAGGAGGAACTTCTTCACTCAAAGGGTGGTGAATCTCTGGAATTCTCTGCCCATTGAAGTGGTGGAGGCTGCCTCGCTAAATATTTTTAAGAAGCGGGTTGATGGGTTTTTGATAAGAGAGGGGATTAAGGGTTATGGGGAGAGGGCGGGAAAGTGGAACTGAGCCACGACAGATCAGCCATGATCTTATTGAATGGCGGGGCAGGCTCGAAGGGCTAGATGGCCTACTCCTGCTCCTATTTCTTATGTTCTTATTCCAGAGCTTTGGAACTTAGGTAGCAGGGGACGTGGGTGCCAATGATCAACATTCAGGATGAAGAATTGCTTATTCCAAACTACTTGGAATCACAAAAGTTGTATGTCCTGCTGGAGCGATGTGTCCTAGTATAGCAGATGATGGCTGGAACTTTCCAGCTGTTCATGCCAGCAGCACACCCCTGCCGCATATTTCCCAGTGGCAGGGAAATCCCATTGATGATGATGGGACTAGAAAATCTGATCAACGATGTGCTGCCTCGCACTGTGGGGAGGCCAGGGAACCCTACCTGGTGTCAAATTCTAGAAATACTATTGCAATGTGGTAGAAACAAGTTGTAATTGTTGGAATTTTTATATAAAAATGCAGAATTTTGTATGTGTTAAAAGGAATCTTTGTAGCACAATGTGAATGTCATATTTGCTTTGAGATATTTCAATAATCATAAACCAATATATAGAAATTCTTGCTACAATAGGTATATACTTTGCCAACCTATTCTGAAGGAATCAATGAAAACGTTTTGGGATTAATAGAACCTTTGCAAAGCAGGCAATGGTGCAATACGTTAACAGCACCAGATCCTAACAATGTTGTATTGCTACGCCAGCATCCTTGCTTGCTGACACGCCTATTATCTTTTTCCATTTGAAATCTTGTAAATTGGTATTCTTTTCTTACAGGAGAGAGTTTCCGGGGTGGGGAAATTGAACATGTGCTAAGCATGGACGTGTGAATTTCCAAATTTATCTACTTTTAAGACAAGTTTAGACCTTGGCTGGATTTTAGTTAAAACTACTCTCATTTGTTCTGTATTTTTTCTTCAGTAAGTGCTTTAAATTACTTCCTAACAGGAGCAAGAATCTGAGCTGGAGGAAACCGAGGGAGAAGAAACGACTACTTCATCTGGGGCAGATTTCAACTATCTTTTGAATATGCCCTTGTGGTACCTGACCAAGGAAAAGAAGGATGAATTGCTTAAGCAAAGAGATGTCAAAGTAGGTAAATGTAGATCAATAAGAGACTGATGTTAAGTGTGGAGATCAATTTTTGTACTTCAGAACAGTATTGCTTCTAATCAGTATCTGTTTCCCATTGGTATCTGTAAAGTTTCAATTACCATGACACCCGTTGCATTTGTTTCTAAATTAATTTGTTGATATTCAATGTTTGTGTGCTGGGACATAGCAATTGTGGCATGAAGAAAGCATGAAATCCTTTGACAAGTAAGAGATATTCTTTGCCCATCCCTGAAGCAGATGTTGGGTCTTTTACATAGGCATAAAAAGGTACCTAATTGCTATTTGTGGACCCCTTCTGTAAGATTAATTTCCCATGAGGTAGTCTGCACCAACACTTGTTCATGCAAGAAAACTAGTAGGAATGTCGCTCGCAACTTATTATTAAACAACTTTTTCAGCATTCTTGACACACATCTACCCAATCACCACAGCATTATCCAACTGTTCCCGATACCCAATAACACTAGCAGCAATGCCAATTTGGAAATCTTTTCAGCAATGGAATCTTGATGTTTTGGTGACTATTTTGAAATAAGGACAGATGCTAAACTGAGTGCCTTAGTTCCTGATGTTTCGACATGAGTTATGGAAGCCACACAGGCTTTTCTACACCCATATCTCTGCTATGGTCCTGATTTGGAAGTGGGGAATCTGCTGCATATGACGATGGGGATTAATTTTATTTCTTGGTCTGTAATTTCAAACTCCATGTTAGGAAAAAGAATTTAAGGATCTGAAGAAGAAAACCCCATCTGATATATGGAAGGAAGATCTGGCAGCCTTCGTTGAGGAGCTTGAGGTACTATAATTATTTCTGCTTGCTTGGAAACACCGTTAAATTATTGTGTCTACTTAGCACGTTATAAATTGAGATTACTTGGCATTTTCTCTCTTATCCTTGCCTTTCTTCCTTGTACAGACTTTTGTCATGGTGTTGAATGTGCTGCAAGTCTTTTAAAAATATTTTCCATTAAGTAATTTGCAAGTTTATGCATTACAAATAAACACATTGCTTCTTAACACACCTATACACTGCAGTGAATGTATTTTTGGTTAAACTAGTTAAGGAAAGAAAATTTGCAAGATGCACCAAGAATCTCTTTCTTTAAATACTATCGTGCGATCCTTAATATTCCTCTAAGGGATCAAGTAATTGGATCTATATTCGCCATCTCTGACACAGCAAGCCAATATACATGCAGTGGGAAAATTGGGTGTTGTCACAGTTAAACTCATTTTAATTGCTCAATTTCATATAATGAATTTGTCTAAAATTTATGGTTTCTTTGCTGAGGTGTTGTTGTTAAAGTTTATCTTGCATCTGCTCCACATATTGCTAATTATTTCAGTGAAGGAACCTGAAACATATTGAGTTTCTAATTTTTTCATAAACATGGTGCCTGTTTTAGATGCTGCCTGGAGATGGGCACTGTTTGATCCCTCTACCATGAAATTGGTCCTTCGCCCCAGATTTTCCAGCCCTTCCCACTGGCAGGATCTTCCAGTCCCTTCAAAGTCAACCCCTTGTGGGTTCCTCAGCAGCATTGGAGGGGGTGGGGGATCTTGGTCATTGTGTCCCACATCCTGCCCAGAAAAGGGTGCAATAAGGATCAGCTTGCTCTTGCTCTTTGTGTTTCTTTGCTGTTTTTGTGTGTGTCATCCACCACCACACACACACCCACCCCTGCCCTGCCCCCGGTTACACAGTTGATAAGTGAAAAGTTACAAAATTACTGAGCTGGGCTAAAATGTTGCCGCAACACAGCTAAAAGGTAACTGAAGAAATAAGTTGTTTTGTTGATATAGTAAATAACACAACGTAATTACATTTTCTTCCATTCATTGCACAATACAAAAGAATTTGGAGGGGATGCAGCTCCTCATCTTCTCACTGGAGAGATCAGTGTCTTTTCTCCTTTCAAAATGATTTATTTTTTCTTTATTCAGCGTGTGGAGATACAGGAGAAAAATGATGAGTTTGCTCACAGTTCTAAGGCTGCTAAAGGTAAAGGTGGTAAGGGTAAAATGAAGAAGCTACAGTTGGAAGAAACCATGCCATCTCCTCAAGGCAGAAGGATTGTCCCCAGAGTTACTACTGCCATGAAGATGGAAGCCACCAAGAAAAATATAAAAAAACGGGGAAAGGTGAGTCAATCTGCTTTTGATGCTTTTTGAACTACAATTAAGGGATTCAAACAAATGTCAGTATAGCCAATGACAATAAAATAGCATTGCTATTGTGATTGGGTCTTAATGCAAATATTAGTATACCATACAAAAAGTTCCTGAACCAAAGAAATGTTACCATTACAATAGAAGGAATACTCCGTCCCGCCCTTCTGGTGGGAGCTTCCGGTTCTGCCAAAGTTGAATCCCACCATGGGTTCTCTGAGAGTTGCACAGATGAGGAACATAAATCATTACTGACTTCAGTGGGACCAGAAGATCTTGCCAGCAGCTGATCATGGCCCACCTCACTGGTGATTATAGTCAATAAAATTGCTGGCTTAAATTTCCAGTGTTGGTATTGCATGCGCTTTTTGCTTTCAATGGCACAGTTCATGTTGAAGAATTTTGGGCTTGGGACAACTTTGGTATTTAATCAACTTTTGATTTTCATTAACCTTCACCACAAAAAAATGTTCCATGAGAACTGAAAGGGAAAGCTGTGTCCTTTTACAATGTGATGTGCTCTAAATGGGGTGCGATTCTTCAACCCATATTGGGTTTTCTGACTAAATGTAATGCTCTTGTACTTGTGAGGGGGGAGAAAGCAGAATAGTGCCTGCCATACAACAAATTAATTTGATCAGCCATCTACTGATATTGTTTTCAGTTAAACTCTTAAACCCACTTCACATCTTATTGTTAACAGAAATGGCTTCAGTGATGTTGGTTTTGTTGGCTTTCTGTGATAAGACTTTGCAGATTCTCAAATGGTGGATTGTTCAAAATTCTATTTGTTCAGATCTATCTTCGAACTTGTGGAACTGCAGTGTAAGGATGCCGCTATTTGTTGTAGCAGTTGTGTGAATTTTTGACTTGAGTTTTTAAAAATATTTGTCATACTACAGGGTGAAACAGATTCCCTTGCTGTTAAGATGGAATTTGGTGATGAAGAGGGAAGTCCCCTTGAACATGAAAGTCTTGCAGAACGACTTTCCAAGAAAGTGAAAACTGAAGGAGGTAGGTTTACAGTGTAATTTAACCAAAAATGGTTGATTTTCTCTCAACAGGAATTGACAAATGGGAACACCAGCATATTGAACTTTTCTACATGCACATGTAGGCTTTCTTCTACTCCATTTGAGCTGAACACCCATGTTGAGGAAAAGGAGCATCTCTCCTGTGTAAATTACTTTTTATTATTGTATTAATGACAGGGACCTTGAGGGTTTCAATAATCTCAGCAACAAGTTTGTGATTGTCCCACTTCCTGGAATGTTCCCACCTCTCTGGCAGGAGGTCATGCTGGTGTCAATCAGTGCTGATCTTCACTCGCGGAGACCAGGCATGGTAGTCACGGGGGGGGGGGGTCCGGGGGCAACTGCCAGTGTACCAGGACACTGCCCAGGTGTGGGGGATCGTGCAGGGGTCAGTCATGAAGAGGAACATGTCAAGGGTCGCAGTGGGGTACGCATCAGGAGGGCCCCAATGCTAGTGACACATGCCCGGGGAGGGGGGAGTCTCACCGTATACTGTGTACATGGAGATCAGAGTGCCTGTGCAGTGGCGCCCTTAGAGCTCAGCAGCCGGCTTCCTGGCAAGAATAGGCTCCGTGTACTCCCCGACTGACAAGGATCGTATCTAAGCTCTTTTTCTTCTTAAGTGTTTTCAACTGCGACTTGGGGCTCTCCCATATTCATCTTGTTTGACGCTTCAATTTTTTTTGAGGGGAAATTCTGTTCAACACATATAATGCAGCAAATAGAATATATTGAATACATCACCAAACATAAATTGACTTGGAAATTACAACATTTAACAGATTGTTTGGGCCAATCAATTGTTGTTGTCACATTAGCAAAGATGTCTTGCCTCCTATAGATTGCCCATTGTGTTGGCTGTACCAGGTTGACCCTTGCTTAATGGCTATTGTGTATGTGAATCTCTCCACTCCACAATATATATTAACCTTAACCCAGCGGGCTAAAATGCTGGGATTTCAGATGAACAAGATCAAATGATGTTTGTTATGATGTATGCCATTCAATAGCTTGCTGCTAACTGATTTTACATAGAAATGTTTTATTTGAATGAGCTTTTTGCACCATTTCTATAGTGTTAATGAAATATTTCTTTTTTTTTAAGGTACAAAGACTAAGCCAACAGCTCAGAAGCAGACTAAACTTCAATTTAAACCCCTTGCGAAGAAAAGGAATCCTTGGTCAGATTCAGATTCTGCATCAGAGTCGGACAGTGATGTGGAAATTGTTGAACTTCCTCCAAGACAAAAAACACAAAGGGCAGCAGGTAATGCTTTAGAATCCACTTTTCTGCTAATATTTTCATAGTTTTTTTAGTTTTAAGTTTTTTTTAAGGATTTGCAAAGATGGTTTGTAAATACTGGTGTTGTAAGTGCATAAGAAGTACATTAACAAAACTATTGAGCAGAATTGAAATCAAGAATTATCTATACATAGTATAAAATAAGTTATGGTTAGCTTTAATGGATCAGGTGGGAAAAGCAAATTCGTACAGACTGAATGGTCCTGGGACTCTAACTACTTGATCCCATCAATGGCAGGGATGCTAGTGAACTTGGAATTGGGCATTCAACAAATTGCTGTTGAGTTATCCTTGCTCCAAAATATATCTATTGGAAAAAGAACAGAATGGCTATGACACTAATATCAGTCAAAGTAAGCCTGCCAAAACACATGTTAATTGAGTTCACATTGAAAAATGACCATTTGACCTAGATTCTGGAAAACAGCTGACATACATGGTACTATATAGCACAGTGAGAGAGGCAGCATTTGACCAAGTGTGACATTAAGGATTCCTAGTGAAACTTAAATCAGTGGGAACCAGGCAAAACTACATTAGCTGGAGTCAGACCTAGCAACAAGGTGGTCTGGTTATTGATTGCCAATCAGCATAGCTACGGGTGTTTGTCAGCACTGCTTTGGGTCCAAGCACTTTCAGCAGGTTTAATGACCTTCCCTTCCTGCTAAGGTCAGGAGTAGATTGCCTTCTGATGCTTATACTGTCCTATTTCATTTGCAAGGAACAGTTCATGCCTACATGCAGAAGATGGACAACATTCAGCTTGAGTTGATAAGTGTCAAGTAACAACATATATCACATAAGTGGGAGGCAGTGATTATCTCCAACAAGAGAGAAATTCGCCATTCTTGATATTGAGCAATATGACCATTGCTGAATCTCTTAACATCAACATTCTGGGTTTACCATCTGACAAGGCAACCCCCTTGTCTAGAGCAAGGTCTACCTTGGCCCTAAATATACGCAAGGGGTGGAATTTTTTTATACTGCCCACCATGGAAATCATGGCAGGCGGGACAGGAATATGCAGAGATCTGTTGACCTCAGGTGGGATTTTCCAATCCTTGAGCACAGCTGGAAATTCCCGACCAAGGACTGTCCCCACAACTCTCTGTGGCAAGGAGCTCCAAAAACTCGCAACCCTCTGAAAGAAGAAATTTCTCTTCATCTCAGTCTTGAATTGCCACCCCTTTATTCTGAGACTGTGCCCTTTGGTCCTAGACTCTCCCGTAAGGGGAAATATCCTCTCAGCATTTATCCTGTAAAGCCCCTTAAGAATCCTATATGTTTCAATGAGATCATTTCTCATTCTTTTAAACTCCAGTGAGTAAAATCCCAACCTATTTAACCTTTTACCATAAGACAGTCTTTCCATACCGGGATCATCCGAGTGAACCTTCTGTGAACTGCCTCCATTGAAACAATCTGTCCTTAAGGGGATCAAAAATGCTCACAGCATTCCAAATGTGGTCTCACCAGCACCTTGTACAGTTGCAGCAAGACATCCCTACTCCTTTACTCCAACCCCCATGAAATAGGTGCCAACATTCCATTAGCCTTCCTGAATACCTGCTGCAATTATGTGTTAGCTTTCTGCATTTTGTGCCCAAGTACTCCAAAATACCTTTGTGTTGCAGCTTTCTGCAGTTTTTCTCCATTTAAATAATACTCTGTTCTTGTGTTTTCACTTCCAAAGTGAACAACTTCACATTTTCCCACATTTTATTTTCCATTTGCTAACTTTTTGCCCACTTACTTAACCTATCAATATCTCTTTGTAAACTATTTATATCCCTCTCTCAACTAGCCTTTCCACTTATTTTTGTGTTGTCTGCAAATTTGGCTTCCTTTCTCCAAGCCATTACTATATACTGCAAACAGTTGCAGTCCCAGCACTGATCTCTGTGGAATCCCACTGGTTACAGGTCACTAAGCTGAAAAAGAACCCCTTTTCCACACTCACATTTTCTGGCCATTTGCCAATTTTTTATTCATTGCCAATACGCCACCTCCATCACCATGGGCTCTTATCTTATGATTTAACATTTTGTGAGGTATGTTGTCAAATGTTTTCTGGAAGTCCAAAATATAACACATCTACTGGTTCCCCTCTATCCATTCTGAGACTGACTCAGAAAACTCTTAAGAAACTAATCAGACACTATTTATTTTCATGAAGCCATGCTGCTCTGCTTATTTAGATAGGTTTTCCAAATGTGCTGCTATTATTACTTAATAATTGATCCCAACAATAGATGTTTTACTAATTGACCTATAGTTACCTGCTTTTGCCTCCTTCCCTTTTTGACTGGGAGTGGCACATTGGCAGTTTTCCAATCCTCCAGTACTTCGCCATGACCTCTGCCACCTAGAAAAACATGGAAACATCGTCACCCACAAATACCCCTCTAAACCATACACCATCCTGACTTGGAGCAATATTGCTGCACCTTCACTGTCATTAGGTCAAAATCCTCAAACCACTTTCCTAATGGCACCATGGGTGTACTTGCACCACAGTGGTTCATGAGGCAGTCCACTGTTACCTTCTTGAGGACAATTGGGGATGGCCAATAAATGCTGGCCCTGCCAATAATGCCATGTCCCATCAATGGTTTAAAATGTTAGTGTCTACAAAAGAATTGAAGTGACAATAGATCACTTGCTTGTTCTGATGGGATTGCTGTATATTTCCAGCACTTTGTTTTCAGATTTTTGTTATTAGTTGCTTTCCTAGTTTTACCCATTATCAAATTGAACTAGCTAAAAGCATTACCATTTTTAAAAGGTATTTTGTTGTTCAGTTGTCACAGTCTAATCAACTCCGCAACCTCACCCAGGTCCAATCCCTGTAACCCCATTTACGCTACTAGTCCCAAAGGGACAGGTGCAAGCAATTTAGCTTGGCCAATCAACCTAACCCACACATCTTTGGACTGTGGGAGGAAACCCATACAGACACATGGAGAACATGCAAACTCGTCACAGACAGTGACCTGAGCCGGGAATTGAACCGGCTATGAGGCAGCAGTGCTAACCACCGTGCCATAGCAGTATATAGTTTAACATTTCAACCGACTTGCACACCTTTAAATTTTTGTGTTTGCAAAATTCTTGCACAATTTTAGTAACCAAATAATTTTTATGGCCAGATTCAGGAAAGCTGTTATTTATGCTCATTCGTTGGCATTTTAAAGACCTTTGATTCTTTCGTTGTTATCTTTTGGCGTTTTCAAAAAGTGCGCTAACATATCGAAAAAAGATGAAAACTATGTTTAATAGTTATTAATGGACCTTGCCTCTTTTTCCTATTGCCTCAGTTTTTCCTTTCTATAATCTTCCGATTCCTAATTCCAAAACTCAATGGCTTCAGGACTCTGACATTTTCTGCAAGATTTTTAGTCCTTCAATTAGATTTTCCAAAAGTAAATGTGCTAAAATAGAAATTCAAACCTGCAATCACCTTTGCACATTCACATTTCATATCATGTTTTTGTTCTACCCAGATTCAATTGTGTTTCCTTGAGCTCTGCTCACATTTTTAATTTTATCCTTCCTGAGCAGAAAGGTACAGAATTTCCTTTAGATAATTTCTCACTTTCCCCATTTACCACAGCTTCGAAGACCAAATATGTGCTTGGGACATCTGATGAGGAAGATGAAGATGGTGATAAAATGATGAGTGATCGGGAAAGTGATGATGATTTTTGTATTTCTGATAGTGATACTGAATTCTCCGCTCCAAAAACAACTAATGCCCTAAAGTAAGTGTGATAATGAGATTTAAAATCAGAGGTGAATTTGTCCCAAGTGAAATGGACAAATACATTTGCCTATAATGCATGTAATGTGTTTCCTCCAGGAAAGCTCAGTCAAAAACTTCTGAGAAGGCTGTTCCTCGTGAGAGTGCAATTCTGCAATCATCACAGACATCTTCCAAAACATGTAAGTGAATCTGCATTTCCAACAGTAGTAACTTTAAAGAACTATCATTTTGATACAAGCTTGGAAGCAGCGCTAATGGATCAGTATTTTTTGACCATGAAAATAAATTAAACTACACACTAATGGATCCTGGATTTGATCTCTGTGTCTATCAGCCAGGTGACTGCAGATGAAAAATAACCTTTATGCCCTTGGAAACTGCCATCCACTCATTTATTTTAAAGTGCATGCATGGGCTCCGGTGTTCTCTTGTGGTAAAATGCTGATAATATGTGGCACGTGGTTGAGATTGATCGAAACTGGCAGAATCATAATTCAACAAGATGACACTTTCATGAGTGAGATAGAGTAGAACAAAATTTAACCATGTACTAAGTTGTTGGACATAATGTTGCATCTAGAAAGTGTATACCAGTAGAAGAAAATCCAAATGCATAAGCTGAGCTTAAGACAAAGCCTCTAGGTACAGAGGAGATGTCAGGGGTAAGTTTTTCACTCAGAGGGTAGTGGAGGCAGATTCGATAGGGTCTTTTAAGAGACTTCTGGATGAGTACATGAGACTTAGTAGGATTGAGGGTTATAGGTAAGCCTAGTAGGCAGAGATATAATCAGCGCAACTTGTTGGCCGAAGGGCCTGTTTGTGCTGTAGTTTTTCTATGTTATGCTTAAATCAATGTGCAAATTGATGGATATTTGGCTCCAGCATTCCTTGTATGGGCAGTCATTGGTGAAAAGGTGGTGCTAACTGAACAAGGTTGCTTGATTTACTTATGCATGCTACTAACTGGTTCATTGTAGAGCACCAGGGTGGTGTTTGCAGCTGATTCAGTGTTTTAAGAAGGAGATGAGCAAAAAGATTTTTAAAAGCTGTCTTGTAATTAAGCCATATTGTCTGCAGTGAATTTAGTGGAGTATTATGAAAGGGGGGGTCAACGTCGAGCTGAAGAGCTTTGAGTATTTTTTTAACCCATAATAATGCTTTTGAGATTGGGTTGCATTTTGGCCTGACACCCCCGAATGCTGTATACGTGCCTTGCTGAATGTGCCTGAACAAATCAATCCCAAACAATGTTGTTAGATATTTCAAGAACTCTTAATATTTTTGAAATTCTACAAAATAGTACTGAATTTGCTTTGCTGATTGTAGCATTGACAGGTTTTTTAAAAGGTGATCATTTTCTTCTGTTGAGGAAAATATTGATGCAATTTGTTTAGAAAATGTGATTAATATACAAATAGTGTTTTTCAGGATTTGGGACCTTGCTATTAGATTTTTTTTTGACACTTATCTTAACTATAAAATCTATTCTTGTTTACAGCCACGAAGGACATTCAGAAGAATGTCCCTGAAGTAACTGATGATTCTTTATCAACTTCTGAGACAGTTGATGAACCTGAAGCTCCTTCAAACAATTCTGCCACTTCTAAACCTGCAGCCAAGAAACTAGCAGCCAAACCTGCTGGAGAAAAAGCAGCACCAAAAAAACGAACTCTTGGAAAGAAACAAACATTTGCTTCTAAGAAAGGCAAGTGAATCTGTTCTGAAAAAGATCTGGTCTTGATTGCAATCTGCACGGTTCTTTGATTTCTGGCAACAAAATCACTGCCCCTAATTGGGAAAAAAAGATATCAGAAATTGTTTCAGTATTTTTCTTTGGATTTATGTTTCATTTCCAGTAAAGCGACCGTGGCTAATGCTTAGCAATGATATAGTTATTAATGTGTTATAACTATGAGGCCAATTTACCATTGCTATTGAAGACTGGATTTGATAAATTAATAACTGAGATTAGAGATTTATACCATATTGTCAAACATTGTTTATGCAAAGAGTTACAACAAAGCTTTTTTTCCTAATTTACCATACTTCGAAAGGACGTAGTTTGCTGTAAACCATTTTGAGACATCTGGTGGTTTTGAAAGATTTTACTGGAGTTCCTGAGAAGTTTTCCTTTTGACCGCTCGTGAGAATTGCCTACTTGAGCAGCTTTGAGAAAAGCTGAGGTTTGGTTATTCTCTCAGTCTGGGAAAAGGAAATGTTTATTGTGAACTTATTGTCATTTCGAATTATATTTGCTGCTAAGTTATTGAACAGGTTAACGAATAGCAACTTTGAAAAGCTCAATATTAGGTTTAATGTAAAATATAATTATTTCCAGATGAAAACCAGCCCTCCATTTTTGATGTTCTCACCAAACAAAAGGCTGCTCCAAAAACTTCCAAGACTGCTGCAAAAACAAAAAAACAAACATCTTCTGATGAAGGCAATGCCTCAGAGAAAGTTGCTAAGACTAAAAAACCTAAAAGGAAAAAGGATGCTGACTCTGATTCGGAATCTGACTTTGGTTCAAAGGCTGCAAAAGCAACTGCGAGCAAAGTGAGTGGGTTTTTCATTTCACTTCCACTTTTTGGAGCGTAAAATTGCCAGTGCATTTCTTTGAAGTTAGTAAGATGATTTGCATCTTTTCATCTCTGAGATGTGGCTGGTGAATTTTGTTTGCTGCTTTAAAAGTCATAAATCAACTGGACTTTATTAATTTATTCAAATTTGCATGGTAATTTCAAACTGATTTCTAATGAAATCTGCACAAAGCACAGATCAACCCTCAAACTGCCAGTGGTAGGAAGGGAGATGGGAGCATATTTTGCGTAGGTTGGTAAAAATGGGCAGCATTTATTGGCCCAAGATGTGGCAAAAGCCCTGCATAGCCTCCTCCAAGAAAGGTCTTCAATATTGAGCTAATGCCAGAGTAGCTCTTGCCAGAAGCCTAGGGTCAGAGAGCAGCATCCAGGCCACCCTTTAGAGGCGAGAGAGGTCACCAGCAAGGACAGGGTTGGCTCTTAATCGTCAAGCCTTCAATCAAGGACTGAGTACCTTTAAATGAAGGCATGGCAACGCTGGGAGTCCACAAACTAACCTTGGGGGGGTGGGGAGCGGGGGAGGGTAGTGAGATTATCCAACATGACTGTGACTGGATAATCCAATGGTAGCCCTTTAAATTTATCAGTGCTTGCTACTTCATGTTGCAGGATATGTTCTGATCTCTTGAGCCTGACTCGATACTGCTTATTTGTTCCATACATATCCTTTGGAGCTGCCAATTATTAAGTTTGCTTTCTTCTGCTGCTCTAATTATTTTGATTGACCAAGCTGCCAGTGATATTTCCCTTCATACGGGATGTATCTCTGACACATTGCATGCTATCTTAGCAGGTAACCAAAGAAGTAAATTGATCAAAAACAGTTCACAAGTGCTGATTTTTTTTTCATAAACTCTCGAGTGCATATACTGTATAAATACAAGTAGTGCATCACATTCCCAATAACTGTGTCTCATGCTTATATTTATTTACTAATCAAATTAATCAAGACATCCAACTCATTCAGGTGAGGATGGTTTGGTATATGTGCACTGCTCTTAGCTGACTTAGCTGATCATAGATGGTGCATCAGAAGTATTTTAATATTCCTGAATTATAGAGAGTAATATTAGCCAGAGTTCTCACTCACATTTGGCAGTGCCTGTTGAAAATGTGTGAATGAGGACATTGGCAAGGACCTGAGGAACAGTGATACCCCTGCCTCCTACTACAGGGATGTGATGATTATACATGAATGGTGACTGCAGATACGGCACCACTTATATAATTATTGTTGATTTTGGAAATCCTCACTACATTTACTTTATTTTTAGCTTCTTCAGTTGCACAATGATTTGAACTTTATTTCTGGCTTCCCTCGTCTTTTAATAAAACACAGCCAGAATCCTCAAATAGTTGTATTTTTTTTAATATTGTGGTTCTCCTTCAGAAATGCAAGATGCTGGAAGATGAGAGCTTCCGTGTTGATTCTGCTGAAGACTCTAACTCAAGTATTGATCTTGGTAGACCTCCCAGAATGACGAGCCGTGCAAAAAAGCCTGTTCAATATTTGGAGGACTCTGACGATGATGATTTGTTTTAAATGTTGAAGTATTGTCCATTTAATTTGTGCCCTGCCAATTTTGGTATTGAGCCAAATAGACCAGGGAAGTCCCAGTATTGCTTTATAATGTTATCTGTTATATTGGGACACTATTCTTCCTCTGGGATAGTGGGTGAAAATCAAAGCAGATTCCTGCTCCTAACCTATGGGGGAAAGTGCAGTTTTTATATGCTTTCTGCACACAATTGAATAGCCTTTGAATGTCTGTTTTCTAATCTGTATGAAGAATGATCTGATAGACTGCAAATGGAATATTTTGGAAATATGCTGGCTAACTTTTAGTTTTGTCTGTCCATTGTAAATATTTGCTGGCAACTGATTCTTATCCTCTCACTTACCGGTTCACTTGCACTTCACTTTTTTAACTTTTCCAAATTCTGAAATAAAACTTTTTTACAAAAGTACATTTTGAGCATTCTCTCAGTTGAACTGTGTGCTTTTGAGAAAAATATAATAGTTTCCTCAATTTAAAGTTGCTTTATTTAACTTGGCTGTTAATTTAAAATAACTCCTTTGTAAAGTACATCAATTTTATCAATTAATTTTCACAGTTCAATGTCCCACCACAAGTAAGTATGATTCCTGAATAATTTGAATTCAACACTATGATCAGCATCAGGAGTCATAGTCTGGTACTCATTCTCTCAATTATAAAGTTTATTTATTAGTCACAAATAGTCTTACATTAACATTGCAATAAAGTTATTGTGAAAATCCCCTAGTCACCACATTCCAGTGTCTGTTCAGATACACTGAGGACAAAATGAATGTAACCAATGCACCTAACCAGCACATTTTTCAGACCGTGGAAGGAAACTGGAGTACCCAGAGAAAACCCACACAGACACAGGGAGAACATGCAGACTCCACACAGACAGTGAGCCAAGCTGGGAATCGAACTGGATGCTTGTTGCTGTGAGGCAGCAGTGCTAATTGCTATGCCATATGCTGCCCATAAAAGATTAATGGATGATCTGACTGGGATGTTTATGATGATGAGATAGGGTAGTTTGAGAAAAAAATCTGGTGAGGCAATTATTACAAAAAAGCATAATCTTATAGGTAGAACTAGGCTAATTAGGGGTGATTGTCAGGAAAAACCTTTTACGCTGGAATGGAATGCTGCTGAGAATATAGATCAGTTGAACATATTAAAGCTGAGATTGCTGGATTTATGATGCACTGTATGGGCCCAAGATAGGTAAATAGGTTTTTTAATTTTTAGCCATGATTTCATTGACTGGCAGGACAAGTTCAAGGGATGAATAACTCATTCCTGTTCTTATGTTCTGGGTCAGGTATAACATGAAAACATTTCACTGGGCAAGATATGGACCTCTCGATATGACACCTTTCAATTTGCCAATTAGTTTTGCTGGATTGGTTCAAAAGGGTCAAAGTAACTCACGTAATGTCTGGTGACGAAAGACACCAGTTAATTTGGAACTGAACACAATGGCATCATAATTCCAGCTCCTGTGGGGAAATGGGATATAAGAGTCCAGGGCAAGTATGAGTTTTCCTTAAGTTGTAAACTACAGACTACTCAATTCCTGGCCTCCATCCAGCCTCCCTACTATACTCCTTATACACCTATGATTGGCCAAATTCCCCTCCAATTCAATTTTCAAGTTTCTTGACACCACCACAGTGGGTCAGGTCTCAAACAATGACAAGACAGTACAGGAGTGAGATAGAGAATCTGGTGAAGTGGTGCAGCAACAGTACACCAAGATTGGAGGAAAGGCAAATTGTGTGGAGAGTCTACAGAAGGATCTAGATAGGCTGGGCGAATGGGCTAGGAAATGGCAAATGGAATTTAATGTTGGCAAGTGCGAGGTGGTCCACTTTGGTAGGAATAATGGTAGGAAGGATTATCACTTACGTGGCGAAAAACTGCAGCAGGCGACGGTGCAGAGGGACCTTGGGGTCCTTGTGCATGAGTCGCAAAAACCCAGCTTGCAGGTGCAACAGGTGGTCAGGAAGGCAAATGGGATGCTGGCCTTCGTAGCAAGGGGGATTGAATATAAAAGTAGGGAGGTCTTGCTGCGGCTGTATAGGGCATTGGTGAGACCGCAGCTGGAGTACTGTGTGCAGTTTTGGGCGCCGTAGTTACGCAAGGATATTTTGGCCTTGGAGGGAGTGCAGAGGAGGTTTACTAGGCTGATGCCAGAGTTGAGGGGGTTGAGCTATGAGGAGAGGCTGAATAAACTAGGCTTGTACTCGTTAGAGTTTAGAAGAATGAGGGGAGATCTCATTGAGACATATAAGATGATGAATGGGATGGATAGGATAGAGGTGGAGAGACTCTTCCCGCTCAGAAAGGATAATAGGACTAGGGGGCACAGCCTCAAGATAAAGGGGGGGTGGTTTAGAACGGAGTTGAGGAGGAACTTCTTCACTCAAAGGGTGGTGAATCTCTGGAATTCTCTGCCCGTTGAAGTGGTGGAGGCTACCTCGCTAAATATTTTTAAGACGCGGGTTGATGGGTTTTTGGTAAGAGAGGGGATTAAGGGTTATGGGGAGAGGGCGGGAATGTGGAACTGAGCCACGACAGATCAGCCATGATCTTATTGAATGGCGGGGCAGGCTCCAAGGGCTAGATGGCCTACTCCTATTTCTTATTCTTATGTTCTTATGTCCAGAACCAGGAGTCACAGTCTGAGGATACAGTGTTGGCCAATTAGGACAGAGATGAGAAATTTCTTCACTCAGAGAGTGGTCAGCCTGTAGAATTCACTACCACAGAAGCAGTTGAAGCCAAAACATTGAATGCTTTCAAAAAGAAGTTAGATATAGCACTTGAGGTGATATCAGAGGATATGGAGGGCAGGCAGGATCAGACTATTGAATTGGATGAACAGCCATGATCATAATGAATTACACAGCAGTCTCCAAGGGCCAAATGGCCTCCACCTGCTCCTATTTTCTGTGTTTCTGTGTCCTTATATTCTTTTTGATAAAAGGTAATTTGGACTCGAAAGGTCAGCTCTTTGCTCTCCTTACAGATGCTGCCAGACCTGCTGAGATTTTCCAGCATTTTCTCTTTTGGTTTCAGATTCCAGCATTAGAGTAATTTGCTTTTACTCTTATTATCTTGCCTCAGTGTCTTGTCTATTGTCATGTTACTATGAAGCCTTTTCCTACATTGAAGGCACTATCTAAAAGAAGCATTTTATTACCATAAAGTAGGGGAGGGGTGGGATGTTTCAAGGGAACGATTTATCTTTACCGATCCCTATTTCAGGAGGAGCTGATTAGGGGCGTCATTGAGTCAATGGGAAGGTGAAAGCCCGGGAATGGGAATGGGAATGGGAGGGGGAGGTGGCTGTTCACCAGTCGTCATTCCACAGATTAAACAAGCCCTGGCGGCGTGGACTTGAGTATTTTCTTGAAAACTTTTCCACGACAAACATTTAGGAGACTTGCTGTGTCAAAGAAGATGTGGTTTAGCCGCTCCGTAGGTCACGTTACAAGGGGAGGAGGGATGTCGGGATCGCTTGGACAAGAGGAGATACAGCCACCAGCAGCCTGAAGTTTCAAAGACTTGGCAAAGGGGGAGGCGGGGGAGAAGCATCTTCCTAAAACGGGAGGAATTTTCTGTTGCAGCCCATGACACACATCATTGCGGGACTGACGCTGCTGATTTCCCTGAGCAGCGGTTCTGTCGACTTCCTCCACAAAGAGGTGGACGCGTTTTGTAAAAAAAAAGTTTGCTGTTTTATGGGTTCAAACTCTTCCAATGCCGGTGCAACTGTGATTATAAATGCATGGGGAGGAGGAGAAACGTTACTATCGTGATCCCGGCAACTGCTAGAGGGAGTGTCAAGACATCGCAAAAGATTGGCTTTTGTTATGGAGAACTTTGCCTGTCATTAAAAAAGTTAAGTGAAACTTTTTAATCAAGTTGCTTTATTCCTTCTTTAAGCATTTCAAGGAAAACACAATTCACAGTGACAGATTTTTTTTAGTGATAGAGAAGTTATGATTAAGCTTGTTTTTTTTTCCCTCCCCCAATGGTTATTTTTGGAGGGAACATGCCCTCTACCCAGTTGCAAACTTTGCAGCAAATTGCACTGATTTTCCGGTTGGAACTGATGGCAGGGTTTGCCTCTCAATGTAGCTGGGGTAGCAAAACCTTAACTTGAAATGGGAGAGCAGCTCAGACCAAGGTTTGAGTGGGAATGTTTCTTTCGCTCACCTGACCACGGGAAAGGGTCGAAATAAGAATATTTCATGCAGCTTTCGAAAAGCCAGTGTTCTGCAATATTTAGTAACATTTTAGTTGATTTCATAGTAATTACACTAGTGGTTGGCTAACTTTTTTCTGAGATTACCTCCCCCACCCCCCCACTTTAAAATAGCATTAGCCAGGAACTTTTCGTAGCAAGCTTAATTCAAGACACTGATGGAATGATTAAATATTCCTGAAGCTCCATGATGCTACCGTTGGAATCAGAGAGTTGGTTTGGGTCAGGTGCTGCAACACCAATTTCTGACTGATGTGATCATAGCGAGGGGGATTGAATATAAAAGTAGGGAGGTCTTGCTGCGGCTGTATAGGGCATTGGTGAGGCCGCAGCTGGCGTACTGTGTGCAGTTTTGGTTGCTGCACTTATGCAAGGATATTTTGGCCTTGGAGGGAGTGCAGAGGAGGTTTACCAGGCTGATACCGGAGTTGAGGGGGTTGAACTATGAGGAGAGGCTGAATAAACTAGGCTTGTACTCGTTAGAGTTCAGAAGAATGAGGGGAGATCTCATTGAGACATATAAGATGATGAATGGGATGGATAGGATAGAGGTGGAGAGGCTCTTCCCGCTCAGAAAGGACAGTAGGACTAGGGGGCACAGCCTCAAGATAAAGGGGGGGCGGTTTAGAACGGTCTGCCCATTGAGGTGGGTGGAGGCTGCCTCGCTAAATATTTTGAAGACGCGGGTTGACTGGTTTTTGATAAGCGAGGGGATTAAGGGTTATGGGGAGAGGGCGGGAATGTGGAACTGAGACACGACAGATCAGCCATGATCTTATTGAATGGCGGGGCAGGCTCGAAGGGCTGGATGGCCTACTCCTGCTCCTATTTCTTATGTTCTTATGATCTGAATTAACTAACTCCCTCAGTTAGGCACCGCCAGGTAGCTAGACAAAGTAATTCTGTTTGTGGCAATGGGTTATTTCAGTCCAGGGAAACTGGGCATCAGAGCCAGGTTTAGGTTTTTGCCTCAGCCGGTGTTGACACAAAACCTTAGTGTCCAGCAGATGTCACTAGACAGTAATCAGAAGCTGAATCCCTGGTTGAATATTCGCCTCCCTCACCTTTTTGGGATATTCGAGGTATTCTTGCTGGCTTTGGCTAAGTCAGCAGATTCCAAGGACCTTCCTATTCTGTGCATCTCAACTAGGTGACAACTTGGGGGTCGTCATTTTCATGACCATTAACATAGGTCAAGTTTCACAAGTATCCTATCTTGAACGAAATGAGCATTAATCATATTTGAATGAAGGCTATTGATAACTTAATGATCTGTCACTGGACGGATTGGTTCTGAGAAGCTATTTAAAATATATACTTAAAATACCTTTGATCCATATGAACTTGTGCCTACTGCTTCAATTTAATGTCCCAAGATATACAGGTTGGGGAGATCAGCGTGATAAATCCATGGGGTTACAGGGATAGGGCCTGGATAAGGGTCAGTGCAGACATGATGGGATGAATGGTCTCTTTGAGCACTGTAGGGATTCTATGATTGCTGGTCTGTGTGATCTGGGGCAACAGTTGGCCTCATTGCTCCTGAGCGGCAAATGGAAAGTAGCCAGGTTTCTTATTCAGGCCATAGCAAGCTTGCAACTGAGTGGGGAGGGAGGTTGGGGGAAGTGGGGAGGAACATGTTCCCTCCAAAAATTACCACTGGAGGAACAAACTAAACCCTGGGTGGCACAGTGGGCACAATGGTTAGCACTGCTGCCTCACAGCACCAGGGACTCAGATTCAATTCCTGGCTTGGGTCATTGTCTGTCTGTGTGGGGTTTGCACATTCTCCCCATGTCTGCGTGGGTTTCCTCCAGGTGCTCCAGTTTCCTCCCGCAGTTCGAAAGGTGCACTAGCCGTGTTAAATTCTCCCTCAGTGTACCTGAACAGGTGCCGGAACGTGGTGACATGGGAATTCTCACAGTAACTTCACTACAGTGCTATGAAGTTACTGTGAAAGTAACTTCAGGCCACTAATGTAAGCCTAGTTGTGACAAAAATAAAAAAAGTCATAATTCCTCTATCAATAAAAATCTGTCACCGTGAATTGTGTCTGTTCGTACCGAGCCATGTCTGGAAATTGTGCATGTTGCACGATTTTTATATGCATCTATTGTACCATAGCTTGCTTTCATTTTTGTTTTAAACATTATGGGATGTGGGGTGTCACTGGCAAGTCTTCAGCCAGGATGTTGTTGAGGTCCATAACCCTTGTTGTGTACGGTGCACTCAGCACTTTCTTGACATCATGTGGCATGAATTGAATTGACTGGAGGCTGAGATGGATCATCCACTCAGCACATCTGAAAGTGTGGTTAAAACCTTCAGCCTTGTTTTTTATTGTATCTGCATATGGGGCCCCAGCATCCCTGAGGATGGCGATGTTTGTGGAGCTACGTCTTCCCATTACTTGTCTAATTGTCCACCACCCATTCATGACTGGATGTGACAGAACTTGTGGGATTGTTTAACTCCTGGTTGCATGCTGGTTCTGCTGTTGAACAGACCTACGGTGCTGTGATGTATCTTCACCAGGTTGGCACCTTATGTTTAGGTATGCCTGGTACTATTCCAGATATGCTCATTGAATCAATGTTGATAGCCTGGCTTCATGATAACAGTATAGTAAGGAATATACCAAGCCATGAGATTACAGGGTGTAGTGGAATACAGTCGAGTTACTAATGGTCATGATTTCCTCATGGATGCGCAGGTTTGAGCTGCTAGGTCTGTTCTGAATCTATTCCATTTAGCATGTTGGTTATGCTGCACAACATTGTGGAGCGTGTTCTCGGTGTGAAGCCAGAACTTTGACTTCAGAAGGACTCTGCAGTATTACTTACAGATGTACGTGCCATGTACAGATGCACTTGTAACAGGTAGCTTGGTGATAATGAGGTCCAGGAGGTTTGTCCCTCATGGATTGTCTCTCATGGATTGTCTGACCATCTTATTGGGTTGAAGGGTATGGGGAGAAGGCAGGAAAATGGGGATGAGGAGGTTATCGGCCATGATCGAATGGGTGATTCGGACCCAATGGGCCGAATGGCCTAATTCTGCACCTATATCTTATAGAAGTTATGTACCACCTGCCATAGGTCCAATCTGGCAGCTATGTCCTTCAGGAATTTGCCTGAGAGAAAGTTCCTCAGGTCCATCATCCATGAAGAACGGCCACTTGGACAACTTGCTGCAGGACGTCCCGACCAGTGGAACTATATTCCAAAAAGGCTCAACACCTTCAGCAGAGAATGAGTAGATAGATCAGACAATTGAAGGTCAAAAAGGAACATAATCCTATTAATATAAACGCTGGCAGTTCGCATATTGAAAAGACTCTCAGACAGTGCATTCCAGATCCTATCCACTCGCTGTATGAATCTGCCTCCAGCCCTCTCTCAGTGCTTTGCAGATCCTATCCCCTCGTGTGTGAACCTGCCTCACTGATGCCCATGCCAGATACAGTCGTAACTTTGAATTTACTTAGTTGAAGTTGAAGTTGTTGAGTTGCAAATGCCCAGAAAAGTTACCTGTGAATCTCCAAGTGATGCATGGAGGCATTGACTGGTGTAGTTGGCATGAATAAAATTTGTTAAAGAAAGGCATTCTATCTCGTGGTGTAGCGGACAGTTTGCACACTGGGTTTCATCTGGGCAAAACCCAAGTTCAACGGGAGGCATGCATTCCGGGGTTACCTGATGAGGAGCATTCTGCAAGGCTGCAATTACCCTGTATATTCTATTTATTGAACAATAGTAGGAATAATAAGACAATTTCGGAGCTCTAACGGAATGCGGAGCCACAAAAGTGAAACTAGTTTGTAAATGCCACCGGAATCCTGTAACCAAATATTGGCTTCACCAGCAGGTGATTTCCTTACAGAAAAAAACTATGATTCACTAGTGTGAAATGAATTAAAATTGAGCCAAATTCTGTCCTTAAAAGGGATTGATGGAGAGCGATGTAGGGGAAAAAAAGCCTGGGTAATTTTGTTTACACGTCAGAAACCCAGTGTGGCAGTCAGACCTAGTTCTTGGATAACATTTCTTCAGCTTAATGCGCACAGAAGTGGACTAAATCTGAAACCTCAGTAGTCTGGGTGGTTCCACTCCCCCACTGAGTTGATGACTGAGTTGTTACCATCCATTAGTAATGGTACTTATAATTCATTTAATTCTGGGCCTTCCCTATGGCATCTTCCATGTTGATAATGGTTTGGTGATGAATGAGTTAGCAAGGTCAGAGCCAGGATGATGCATGATGTCCCCATTGTAGAAGAATTGGTATCAAACCATCAGAACAGCAGTGGTTGATTTATCCAGGTTGCACACATCCTCATTTAAGATTTCATCCCAAGGTTTAATCTTGTTTTTGCTGGAGTTCAAACAAATGAGGGGGGATTTCATAGAGACTCATAAAATGCTAACAGGCCTAGATAGGATAGGTGCAGGAAGGTTGTTCCCAATGGTGGGGGAGTCCGGAACCAGGGGTTACTGTCTGAGGATTCAGGGTAGAACATTTAGAGTGGAGATGAGACATTTCTTCACCCAAAGAGTGCTGAGCCTGTGAAGTCATTACACAGAAAGTAGTTGATGCCAAAACATTGAATATATTCAAGAGGCGGCTGGATATAGCGCTTGGGACAAATGGGATCAAAGGTTATGGGGAGAAAGCAGGATTAGGCTATTGAGTTGGACAATCAGCCATGATCATGATGAACGGTGGAGCAGGCTTGAATGGCCTCCTCCTGCTCCTATCTTCTATGTCTCTATGTTTAGTAGTGTAGGATTCACAGAGTTAAATCCATTGATCCACCAATTCGTTACTATAATATCCACTCGCATTCCTGAAGTAGGTATAAATGTGAATATTGCTGATGCATTGTATTTTAAGATTGTGAAATATGTTAAGTCTCCATATATGAGATAACATATGAGAGCTCACAATTACAATGTAAAATTGGAAGAACAGTTCCCATGGCAGGGAGTCCTATTCTCTAAGTGAATTATCACTGATCCCACCGTCTTGAGAGAATTGTCATCAATTTGATTTGATTTGTTATTGTCACATGTATTTGGCTACAGTGAAAAGTATTGTTTCTTGTGTGCTATACAGGCAAAGCATACTGCTTATAGAGTACATAGGGGAGAAGGAAAGGGGGAAAGGAAGAGTGCAGAATATAGTGTTACAGTCATGGACAGCGTGTAGAGAAAAATCAACTTAATATATCAAGTTGAAGCAGAAGGCCAAAAACTTGCCAAACTTGATTTTCAGTACACATAGACCATGAAAGCAGGGCCTCACTATCGTTCTGACCTTTTGGATTTTAAGCAGGAGGTGTCACCTGCCTGGTCCATTCAAAAAGTCTGATGGCAGCAGGGAAGAAGTGGCTCTTGAGTCAGTTGAGTCATGTTCTCAGACTTTTGTATCATTTTCCTGACAAAAGAAGGTTTAAGAGAGAATGTCAGGGGTGCGTGGGGTCCTTGAATATGCTGGCTACTTTTCCATGGCAGCGAGAAGTGTAGACAAAGTCAGTGGATGGGAGGTTTGCATGATAGACTGGACTACGTTCACAATCCTCTGTAGTTTATGAAGGTAGCTGGTATTACCTCCGTCCTAGCATTTGCCCTTTTTATCTTGTTCCAACTGAACTGGAGACTTAAGGCTAAATACCTCGTGGTCAAAGATTTGTCAGGCTTTGGTGACCAAGTTCATAATTTCAGCCAATGTCCCATTAGTGTTGGCGAAGTCTAGACCAGCCTATCAGTAGCCACTGCTCAGGCAGGCCTCACATCTTTACTGTTGTTTACTTCGTAAAGTCTCTCTGATAGTCGCTCGAAGCAAGGAGGATACTTGCCAGTGAACACTAACCTTGAATGTGGGCACTACAGTAACCACATGGTTCTGGCTAACCAGAAAACTCTCCCCTGTTACTGCCTGCCATAGGAGTGTAGGAAGGGTTTGTAAGTTGATAATCAACCTGTTTGACCATGAAATCCCAGAGTGAGATTTGAACCCAGTGCTTCTGGCTCTGAGGTAGCAATGCTGCATATTACTCCACAGGGGCTCCTCACTTCATAATGCAAGTCAACACCTGGCAAGAATAAAGTTGGGTTGAGAACACAGCCCTGGCTCAGAACACTTCCTGTCAATATGATGCTGGCTGCTTGCGTGGATGTAAAGCTCTTATGATTAATAATAAAACTTTGATGGGGTATCTAGACATGGTAACAGAAACCATTGGCACTCTGCATTCAATGAATCAATGAACCTTTTTCATATTGAGGTAAGCATCGTATTGTGTCTCGTGCTATTTATCTCATTTGGTTGCACCTGCCGTAGTGTAAATATCTGCTCAATGCTGGACCTTTCCTTATTCTCGTGTAACATTGGTGTGTATGAGGGTCCTTGACGTGAGTAAATAGCATCCAAGCAAGTTCTTTAGCCACTGTTGACAGTAGGACAATGGCCTCAATCAGTTTTGGTGCTGTGCATTTGTAAAAAGAAAGAGGTGATGATGTCTTTGCAGCAATGATTTGCAAACAGCTGGGAGGTGATAGTCCCTCCATGACCATCTTTGCAGGGTGGAACCCCATGTATTGGGTGAAATGTAAGGAACAGGAGTAAAAGGTCAGCCCCTCAAGCCTGTTCCGCCATTCAGTTCAATTCATTCCACCTTCCAATTTGGCACTTTTTCTTTAATCTGTGAGGGAGGGGTATCAAAATATCGCTTCTTGCATTCTTGTTTCCATCTGTAAGTTCCTAAGGTGTTGAGTTGGTCATCTATAGCCTTTGGCTAAACACATAACTGGGCACTTTATATAGAGGAGCAGGAGAAGAGAATGATGAGAAAGATGACCCACAGTGTGTAGTTTCTGTCACTGTGGTATGGGCTTGAATTACTCTGACAAATTAGATCCACCGAGGATTGAGATTAAATTGTTTTCCGCTAAATCAGTATAGATTTAGTGACTATACAGAGAGCCTTCCTGGTTTGTCACAGAATCCCTACAATGCAGAAGGCTGCCATTCAGCCCATTGGGTCTGCACCAATTCTCCAAAAGCGTATACCACTCAAGCCCTTCCCTCCACCCTATCTTCATAACCCTGCACATCAACCATGGCCAGTCCACCTAACCTGGATATCTTGGGACACTAAGTGGCAATTTAGCATGACCAATCTACCTAACCTGCACATAGAAACTAGAAGGAGTAGGCCATTTGGCCCTTTGAGCCTACTCCACCATTCTGTTTGATCATGGCTGATCATCAAATTCAATATCCCAACTTGCTCCCCTATCCCTTGATACCTTTAGCCCCAAGAGCTATATCTAATTTCTTCTTGAAATCACACAATGTTTTAGCCTTGACTACTTTCTGTGGAAGTGAATTCCACACATTCACCACTCTCTGGGTGAAGAAATTTCTCCTCATCTCGGTCTTAAAAGGCGTACCCTTTATCCTCAAACTATGATTCCTACTTCTGGATTCCTCCGCCATTGGGAGCTTTCTTTCCAAATCTAACCTGTTTAATCCTGTTAGAATGTTGAGTTTCTATGAGATTCCCTCTCACTCTTCTAAACTCCAATGCATATAATCCTAACCAACTTAGTTTCTCCTCATGTGACAGACCTGCCATCCCAGGAATCAGCCTGGTAAACCTTCGCTGTTCTCCCTCTACAGCAAGGACATCCTTCCTCAGATAAGGACACCAAAACTGCACACAATACTCCAGGTGTGGTTTCACCAACTCTCTACACAATTGCAGTAGAACATCCCTATTCCTATGTTTGAATTCTTTTGCTATGAAGGCCAGCATATCATTTGCCTCCTTTTACTGCCCACTGTACCTGCACACTTACTTTCAGTGACTGATGCACGGGAACATCAAGGTCTCGCTGAATATCTTTTGACTGTGGGAGGAAACCGTAGCACCCAGAAAAAACCCATGCAGACATGGGGAGAACATGCAAACTCCACACAGTCACCTAAGGCCAGAATTGAACCTGGATATCTGGCACTATTAGGCAGCAGTGGTTAGCATAATTTGCATGCATCAGAGCAATTTACATAGGTTATGGGTGGCACAGTTAGTACCGCTACTTTACAGTGCCAGGGACCTGGGTTCAATTCTGGCCTCGAGCCACTATCTGTGTGGAGTTTGGACGTTCTCCCTGTGTCTGCGTGGGTTCTCTTTGGGTGCTCGATGTTTCCTCCTACAGCCCATAGATGTACAGGTTAGGTTGATTGGCCATGCTAAATTGCCTTTAGTGTTAGGGGATTAGCAGGGTAAATATGTGGGGTTAATGGGATTGTGGCCGGCGCAGACTCAATGGGCCAAATGGCCTCCTGCTCTGTAGAGATTAAATAAGTAAAAGTTAAAAATTTTATTTATTAGTCACAAGGAAGACTTACATTGACACAGCAAAGAAGTTACTGTGAAAATCCCCTAGTCGTCACACTCCGGCACCTGTTCGGTACACGGAGGGAGAATTTAGCATGGCCAATGCACCTAACCAAGCACATCTTTCAGACTGGAAGGAAATCGGGGACCCGGAGGAAAGCCACGCAGACATGGGGGGAATGTGCAAACTCCACGTAGGCAGTGACCGAAGCTGGGAATTGAACCCGGGTCCTTAGTGCTGTGAGGCAGCAGTGCTAACCACTGTGCCACCGTGCCACCTATGATTCTACAATGTAGTTTCTGAAACAGAAACTAATCTGAATCGTTCCATGATTTCTGCCAACTTCAATATCTTTTTCTAATTCTACATTTTCGTAGATACTGGATAACATCAGATCTATTCCCCTCTCCTTGTTCCCACCCTGTGTTCAAAGCATAATTATCACGAGTTTCTGTCGCTGAGTTATGCTGAGGAGTTCTAGGGGTTGAGTGGATAGGCCTATTTCAGTCTCTCCTTGTCCTGCTGTCATTCTGCAAACAAGTATTTCTCGGCAGCCAGCCACACAGTCCTGTATGATCTAAAAATAAAATCAAAAAACTTTTAGACAAACTTTTGCCATGTTCTTCACCGAGCCTGATTAATTTAAAGGGATATATCCCGAGAGAGAGAGAGAGAGAGCGAGGACTTTAGTGGTTAACTTTTCTACTGCTGAGACAGAAGAGAAAGTGTTTGAACTCCCCACCAGACAGAGGCAGTGGCTGGAGACAAGAATGTGGTCCCTACACATTGGGCTGATATCTACCAGGTTACTCACATCTGAATGGAGGGAGCACAGACTGAGACACCGCATTCTCACTCTGAGTCAGAATGTTCGCGTTTGGGGCCCCACTGCAGGCAGCAAACCAGAAAAGGAAACACAACGGCGTGAACCATCATGAAGGAATTTAACTGAATGGAATACTGATAGTGGGTCAATAGTGATCATAGAATCCTGACATGCAGAAGTAGGATATTCAGCTCATTGATTCTGCACCAACCCTCCATCTTACCCAGGTCCCCTAACACCACTTGTGTATCCCGCTGTAATAAATCTTCAGAGGCAGAAGTCCCTTCAGCAAAACTCTTTTATTTACAATTCTAACATCAGTACACAGAGTGCTATCAGTCAGCAGTCTGCCTTCAGGAGCGCCAGAGGAACTGACACTCCCGCTTAAATACAAGGAAAAGATTCCCTGATTGGCTCATCAATTGACTTTTTAATCAGAGAGTTCATATTGCAATAGACCAACCTGAATTACCTTATTAAGTCATTACACTTGTTAATCTGCCTAACCCACACGTCATTTGGACCGTGGGAGAGCACCCAAGCAGGCAGTGCAGACTCCGCACTGATACTCACCCCCAGACTGGAACCAAACCTGGGCCCCTGCTGCTGTGAGGCAACAGTGCTAACCACCAAGCCGCATCCTTCACATCTACCCAGATCCATGCATCTCAAAGCCCTGTACAGGTTTTCCCTTTCCCATGCTGTGATCCTGTGAACATCATGTCGAAAGAAAAGTCAAAGCTAGCAAGACACCTGTAATCTACATAAACCAACTCTCTTCATTTTATTTCTGAGTGAACTCTGAAATGACCCTTGAGACTTTGTTCTTTAGCAAGAGCTGCCGCCCTTCTCGAGGAACGATTTGAGGACGCAGTCCAGAATAACTTAATTTGGGTGTGAAGGCCCCCCTGGCTAACCTCTTGACTATTATCAGAGGAGGAAGTGCACTTTTGGAAAATATACGTAGATCAACTCCGTATTCGGACAGTCCAAGATTTCAAAAGGTGACTGACGCACGTTAAAAGAAAGCACTTGCCTTTATTCCTTCACCTAAGCAGTAAATGAGTTCCAAAGATTTTAAAAAATAGGAGCAGAAGTAGGTAATTAGGCCCATCAAGCCCACTCCACCATCCAGTACAATGACGGCAGGCCTGATAACTTATCTCCCTTATCAAACAGAAACCTGTTATCACTCTGCCTTGGATATATTTGATGACAGTAAGAAATCTCTCAACACCAGATTAAAGTCCAACAGGTTTATTTGGCAGCATAAACTTTCAGAGTCTCAGGCTACTTCATCAGGTGCAGTCTGTTGAAGAGAATTTCAAAGGCTTTGAGGGATAAACTCATCCCTCACCTCCATCTTAAACGGGAGACCCCTTGATGTTTGTAAACTGTGCTCCCCAATTCTAGATTTCCCCACAAGAGGAAACATCCTCTAAGCAGCCACCCTGTCAAGCACCGCTGCCCCCCCCACCCCCAACTCATCCAAACCTTAGCCAGACTCTCTTTTTTGTCCGTTTATGCTCCACCATTGCCTCAAGCGAGGCCAGAGAATTTGGCGCTCAGCCAAATTTCCATTCACTGCAGCGGGACCAAAAAATCCCACCGGAGTGAACAGCTGGAAAATTCAGCCCTTTTATGTTTCAATAAAATCACCTCTCATTCTTCTGAACTCCGGTGAGCACAGGCCCAACCTGCTCTACCTTTCCTCATAAGGCAACTCCTCCATCCCAGGAATCAGCTCAGTAAATCTTCTCTGAAGTGTTGCAAGTATATCCCTCCTTTAGAATCATAGAATCCCTACAGTGCAGAAGCAGGCCATTCGGCCCATCGAATGTGTGCTGACCACAATCCCACCCTATTCCCATAACCCCACTAATTACCCACTAATCCCCTTGACACTAGGGTCAAGTTAGCATGACCAGTCAAGCTAACCCATACATCTTTGGACTGTGGGAGGAAACCGGAACATCCAGAGGAAACCCTCACAGACATGGAGAGAATTTGCAAATTGCACATAGACGGTGAGTGACCCAAGGCTGGAATTGAACCCAGGTCCCTGGCACTGTGAGGCAGCAGTGCCAACCACTCTCCCACTGTGAGGAGAGCAGAATCATGCACAGTACTCCAGATGTGATCTCACCAATGTCTTGCACAGCTGAAGCAAGACTCCAGTGTGGTGCGTCGTGGAGGAGTAGGTCAGGGGAACTTGTCCCATGTTTCTCCGTGGCTGCGGTGAGGGATGGGAGAAAAGTGTGGCAGCAGAAAAATTTATGGAAAGCATGGAAAGAAAGTCTGGTAGATGAGTCATCAGAAAGAGATATCCAATTAAATACGTCATGTTACACACTCAAATTGGGTAACCCTCTTACTCTTTGCACTGCTCTTCCCATTCATTGCTCATTCATTGCCAATCTGTACAGCGCAGTGAAGCTTCTCTGTACATAACCAGTGGAAAAGAACGTAAGTAGCTATAGTTTTAAACTTGATTTTGCTAATATAACTTCATGCTTGTTTCAGTATGATTAGTTTGGATAGTGTTCATCAATCAGGACTTTGCTCCCTCGGAGTTCAATTCTAAAGCCTTTGCTATAATTTATTAGATGTTATGAATTTCCTGCTGGAATTAGTAAGACGAAAGTGTTTTTCTGTACACTGATCCAGTTGCTACAGTAGAGTATTCTGTCTAAACTTTTCATCTTGCATTTATCAGGACCGTTTCACAATACTAAATGTAAAGGTGTCTGATTTGATTTATTATTATCACATGTATTAGTATACAGTGAAAAATATTTTTTCTTGGGTACTATACAAACAAAGCATACCATTCATAGAGTACATAAGGGGGGAGGAAAGGTGACAGTGCAGAATGTAGCGTTACAGTCACAGCTAGGTTGTAGAGAAAGAGCAGCTTAGTGAAAGTTTATTTATTAGTCACAAATAGTCTTACATTAACACTGCAATGAAGTCACTTTGAAAATCCCCAAGTTGCCACACTCCCGTGCCTGTTCGGGTAAACTGAGGGAGAATTTAGCATGACCAATGCACCTAACCTGCACGTCTTTGGACTGTGGGAAGAAACCCGAGCACCCAGAGGGAATCCAGGCAGACACGGAGACAATGTGCAAACTCCACACAGACAGTGACCCAAACCAGGAATCAAACCTGGGTCCATGGTGCTGAGAGGCAGCAGGGCTAATGTAGGTCCTTTCAAAAATCTGAAGGCAGCAGAGAAGAAGCTGTTCTTGAACCTGAGGAACTCCTACAGTGATGTCCTGGAACTGAGATGATTGACCTCCAACAACCACAACTATCTTCTTTTGTACCAGGAATGACTCCACGTTTGTGGGGACTTGCTGTGTGTAAATTGCCTATTAGCTTCCCTACATTACAGCAACATTACACTTTGTAAAAAGTTACCCCAGGTCAGCCTGAGCTTAAGAAAGGTGCTATATAAATGTAAGTCTTTTATTCTGTTCCGAATCAGAATGAATATTATTGCAATTAATATTTGGTATTTGATGAAAGATCACACAACACCAGGTTATAGTCCAACAGGTTTCAGAGTTCTGCTCCTTTCTCAGGTAATGTGAAGCAAGGTGCAGGATGTGTAGGAGTGTTCTTGAGTCAGTTGGTATGTGATCTCAGACTTTTGACAATGGGAGAAGGTAGAAGAGAATATATCTGGCATGCATGGGGTCCTTAATGATGCTGGCTGCTTTCCCGAGGCAGTGGGAAGTGTGGGCAGAGTCAACGGATGGGAGGCTGGTTAGCATGGTAACCCCCATGGGGAATCTCTAATTGATCTCCCTGGGGGCTTGCACTGAACATTGCAAGTTCCCTTGGTAACAGGCAATGGGCTGCCCAGGTAGAACTCATCACCTGAGCACTTCATAAGACTTAAACTGAAGAGTCTGCAGAACTACTGGGACTTGTGTATTTATGCCACAGAGTAGTGGCTTTATTTTGTGTTTCACGATAAATACAGTTCCTTTCCAGTCACACTTTGTGTGTTATTACAAAAGGGAACAATAATTTATATTATATAAGGGAATGCTGATTGGTAGGCAGGTGGACCTTAATTGGTAGAGGCACTGCCATGAAGAATGCACTAGGGAACAGTTAACTGCCAAGATTTTATTTCAATTCAAAGCAGGCAGGTTGACTCTGGTCAAAGCATTGTCGTGGTGAATGAACCAGTAAATGGCTGTTCCTCAAGTTCTTGTTTAGCTGAAAAAGGTGCAATGTGAGGACCTGCTCCTTCTGTCTATAAAGGACAGAGCTCTAGAATAAGTACCGTATCTAGAGCTCTAGCTTTAGAAGAATGAGGGGAGATCTCATTGAGACGTATAAGATGATGAATGGGATGGATAGGATAGAGGTGGAGAGACTCTTCCCGCTCAGAAAGGATAGTAGGACTAGGGGGCATAGCCTCAAGATAAAGGGGGGGCGGTTTAGAACAGAGTTGAGGAGGAACTTCTTCACTCAAAGGGTGGTGAATCTCTGGAATTCTCTGCCCGTTGAAGTGGTGGAGGCTGCCTCGCTAAATATTTTTAAGACGCGGGTTGATGGGTTTTTGATGAGAGAGGGGATTAAGGGTTATGGGGAGAGGGCGGGAATGTGGAACTGAGCCACGACAGATCAGCCATGATCTTATTGAATGGCGGGGCAGGCTCGAAGAGCTAGTTGGCCTACTCCTGCTCCTATTTCTTATGTTCTCTGTGTGAGTCACACTGCCATGCACTCTCCAAAATAAACAGCATGACCAGAATTCTGCCACCCCACCCGCCATGAAATTGGATCAGGGAAGGGACGGACGACGAAAATGTCCGTTGACTTCAGGCGGGATTTTGCGGCCTTGCTCAAACGAGACCGGAAAATCCCACCCTATATCTTTTTTTCAGTAATACTCAAATACCAAACGGTACTTATCCTTTGACACTCTTATTACCTATTAGTCTCAGGCTGTCGTCACTCTGCCTATATCTTCTGTGCCAGCGCACCTCACTCCACTTTACCTGACGAAGGAGCAGCGCTCTGAAACCTGTTGAACTATAATCTGGTGTCGTGTGATCTTTCATCAAATACCAAACAACAATTGGGATAATCTAATTCTGAACGGAACAAAAGACTTACATATATATAGCACCTTTCTAAAGCTCAAGCTGACTTGGGGTAACTTTTTATAAAGTGTAATTATGCTGTAATGTAGGGAAGGTAATAGCCAATTTGCACACAGCAAGTTCCCACAAACATGGAGTCATTCCTGGCACAAGGAAGATGGTTGTGGTGGGCGGAGGTCAATCATCTCAGTTCCAGGGCATCACTGCAGGAGTTCCTCAGGGTAATATCCTAGGTCCAACCATCGTCAGATGCTTCATCAATTACCTTCCCTCCATCATCAGTTTAAAATTTTAAGTTTAAAGTTTATTTATTAGTGTCACAAGTAGATTTACATTGACACTGCAATGAAGTTACTGTGAAAATCCCCTAGTCACCACACTCTGGCGCCTATTCAAGTACATTGGCCATGCTAAATTCTCCCTCAGTGCACCTAACCAGTATGTGTTTTGGGCTCTGGGAGGAAACTGGAGCTCCCGGAGGAAACCCACACAGACACGGGGAGAATGTGCAGAGTCTGCACAGACAGTGACCCAAGCTGGGAATCGAATCCAAATCCCTGGCACTGAGGCAGCAATGCTCACCTCTGTGTCAGCCCATGAGGGGATGTTTGCTGCTGATTGTACAATGCTCAGTACCAATTGTGATTCCTTCCATATTGAAACAATTCATGTCAGATGCAACAAGACCTGGTCTTGGCTTGGACTGACATATGGAAGTTACATTCATCCCACACTATTGCATGGCAATGACCAACTCCAACAATAGAGAATCTATCGTCATTCCTGGACATTCAATGACATTACTAATGGTGAATTCCCCACTATCACCATCCTAGGAGCTACAATTGACCAGAAACTGACCTGGACTAGCCATATAAATAACATGGTGATTAGAGCAGGTCAGAGGCTGGGAACCCTGCAGCGAGTAATTCACCTCCTGACTCCCCAAAACCTGACCACTATCTACAAGTCAGGAGTGTGATGGGATACTCTCCATTTTCCTGGATGAGTGCAGCTCCAACAATGCTCAGGAAGCTCAACACCATCCAGGAGAAAGCAGCTTGCTTGATTGCTACCCCTCCCGGAAGCATTCAATCCTTCCACCACCAGCACACACTGGCAGCAGGATGTATCATCTACAAGATGCATTGCAGGAACTCATCAAGATTCCTTAGACAGCACCTTCCAAACCTACGCCACTACCTCTAGAGGATAAGGGCAGCAGACACATTGGAACACCACCACCTGAAAGTTCCCCTCCAAGTTACTCACCATCCTGACTTGGAAATATATCGCCATTCCTTCACTATTGCTGGGTCAATATCTTGGAACTCCCTAACAGCACTATGGGTGTACCTACGGGAATGCAGTGGTTTAAAAAGACAGTACCACTACCTTCTCAAGGGCAATGAGGTATGAGCAATAAATGCTGGTCTATCCAGCCCACATCCCACAGATGAACTTTAAAAAAAAACCAAAACCATCTGATCCAGGGCAAGAGCCCTGCCATTGAGCCGCACTAATTCGAGAGAAATCAGCAGTAAAGTGTATGGGAGCACAAAACCGGTGTGAGGAGTTGGAGAGGGGTGGGGGTCTGACCCTTTACCCACTGTGAACCAGATTGTGATGTAACACAGGGAGGGGTGGAGGTGGCACAAGCAGCAGGGGTGACCTTGAGGCAGAGATATGAAAAATGTACACATGCATCCCTTCTAGTGCTGGGCTCAGTGTAATGATGGTGAAAAGCCCAGGACAGGTCACACCCACCTCCCTCCCATTTGGTCACCGTTGATCTTGTTGCTGGCTATAATAGGAGGAGGGGGGGAATGATTTGAGGGGAGGGCGGGATAGAGAGTTATCCTTAAGTTAGAAAAACATTGGGGAAGGGGGGGAAGTGGGCAGCACGGTGGTTAGCACTGCTGCCTCACCGTCCTCGGGACTTGTGTTCGATTCCCGGCTTGGGTCACTGTCTGTGTTGAGTTTGCATGTTCTTCCCCTGTCGGCATGGGTTTCCTCCGGGTGCTCTGGTTTCCTCCCACAGTCTGAAAGACATGCTGGTTAGGTGCATTGACCCAAACAGGTGCCAGAGTGTGGTGACAAGGGGAATTTAATAGTAACTTCATTGCAGTGTAATGTAAGCCTTACTTGTGACACTAATAAATAAACTTTAACCTTTTAAGAATGATACCCCTTCTCCTCCCCCAACCACTTAGCTTCTCTGTGACTGGCTGCTGTGAACACTGTAAACCTGCCTATGCTGTATGTCACTGTCCATCCATACAGGATTTTGATAGGATGGCACTGGGTTTAAACACGATTGATAATCCTGGTGTGGTGTAAGATGCCAGAGAGGGCACGTCTACACTACGCCATCCAAAACTGAAAAATATCAGAGGAGGCGATGGCCTTGTGGTATTATCACTAGACTATTAATCCAGAAACTCAGCTAATGTTCTGGGGATCCAGGTTCGAATCCCTCCACGGCAGATGGTGGAATTTGAATTCAATAAAAGATATTGGAATTAAGAATCCACTGATGATCATGAAACCATTGTCAGAAAAACCCATCTGGGTCACTAATGCCCTTTAGGGAAGGAAATCTGCTGGCCTTACCTGGTCTGGCCTACGTGTTGCTCCAGAGCCATAACAGTGTGGTGGCCTCTTAACTTCCTTCTGACGTGGCCAAGCAAGCCACTCATTTCTGGGGCAACTAGGGATGGGCAATAAATGCGGGTCAGCCAGTAATGCCCACATCCCATGAATGAATAAAAAAAATTAACTTCCTGCCAGCTCTGCACTGTTGCTTCACTGGAACTCACTTAACTTCACAAGTCAGGGTCTGCGGCGCAGTTTGGGTGGTACAGTGATTAGCAATGCTGCCTCATAGCGCCAGGGACCAAGTTCAATTCTGACATCGGGTCACTGTCTGTGTGGAGTTTGCACATCCTCCCCGTGTCTGCGTGGTTTTCTTCTAGGTGTTCCAATTTCCTCCCACAGTCCAAAGATCTACAGGTTAGAATGATTGCCTGTGCTAAATTGACCCTTTAAGGTCAAGGGATGAGCAAGGTAAATACGTGGGTTACTGGGATAGGGCCTGGATGGGATTGTTATCAGTGCAGGCTTGATGGGCCAAATGGTCTCCTTCTGCACTGCGGGGATTCTATGATTCTAGTTCCCCATGTATTGCAATATTTACATCATGGAAAACTGGCACGTGATAGTGGGGACAGAGGGGACAGATGTGCGTGAGTCTGGAATGGCTGCTGTTGCTTGGATTTGTATCTATGTGTGGATGTGTCCTCCATGATTCACCAGTCCACTGACATCTCACTGGATTTTTCCCAGACTAGAGTGACACACAGAGATGCTGACAGTACCTCCAAGTATGGTCATCGGTATAAGTCACTGCCTGTCACGGAGAAGGAAAAGGAAAAGAACTTTTACTGTGGCTTTAAAAGCCCTTAGTACAAATAGTAAGCACTGGATAACGGTGTGGCAACATTGCTCTGACAGTCATTCCGGTTAAACCGGTCTGAAGAGGTACATTTTTGTCATCGTTGCTCAGAAAGCTGACTTAGAGAATCATAAATCACACGCACACTGAGGGAAATGCAAATCGCTACAGGGGTTAAAGGCGTTCTAGGTCACTCACCCTCCAATGACTGACTTTGGAAAAGATCATGAAGCTATAAAGCTCAGTCAACTGCAGTCAAAAACTCATGAGGAAACATTCCACAGGCCCCACTAAACTGTCTTCAGTGCGACTAAACAAAATAAATCTTCCAAACTGCTGCTACAGTTCACAGAATGGACCAGCAACACTTCAGCAAAGGATATTATTTAACCCTGACATGTTTCTTCTCTTGCCCACTTTTGACACTTCCTGCTGAGGTTTTCCAGCATTTTCCGTTTGTTTCAGATTCGCAGCATCTGTAGTGTTTTGCCATCCTATTTGACAGCTCCTTGCCTGGTCGTGAGGAGGCATGGAGTCTGAGTGACACAGTGTTCTGCTGAGTGTCTTGTCAGATCGTGAAACTTGTTAGATTTGCTAACGCTACTAAATGGGAGGATCCAAGGAGTCAGGGTCACTGATCCTTAGCAAATTCATCAGTTTGCTTTTGAAGGTGCCTTCAAGAGGAGTTATGACTTTTTCTATTAGTGTCACAAGTAGGCTTACAGCAACACGCAATGAAGTTACTGTGAAAATCCCCTAGTCGCCACACCCTGGCACCTGTTCGGATACACTGAGGGAGAATTTAGCACGGCCAATGCACATAATAGCACTTCTTTCGGAGTGTGGGAGGAAACAGGAGCACCCGGAGGAAGCACGCAGACATGGGGAGAATGTGCAGAATCTGCACAGACAGTGACCCAAGCTGGGAATCAAACCCGGGTACCTGGCGCTGTGAGGCAGCAGTGCTAGCCATTGTGCTACTGTGCCGTGACATAAACTTCCTGTATATTTTGTCCAAAACCTCATCTCAGCCTTTGATTTTTGAGTATTGTTTATCTGATGGAGCAAAGATCTGTGACCTCATCTGCAGCTGGGATTCTCCTGTGATGATACTGAGCCTTTAAGAAATACATTTATATCAGTTTTCTTGGAAGAGATAGGGTTAGAGTTCAAATCTGTTTTGAAGCTTGCCAATTTGTCTAGCAAAATCTTTAAATTGGTAGCTGGGAGTACAAGACAAGTACTCAATTTAGAGCATAGAAAAAATACAGCACAAACAGGCCCTTCAGCCCACAAGTTGCGCTGATCATATCGCTACCTACTAGGCTTACCTATAACCCTCAATCCTATTAAGTCCTATCGAATTTGCCTCCACCGCCACCGACGGCAGCCGATTCCACTCACCCACTACCCTCTGAGTGAAAAACTTACCCCTGACATCTCCTCTGTACCTAGAGGTTTTGTCTTAAGCTGATCTTATGCATATGTGTTACTTGGGATTCCCCCGGGGATTTCAGTGCAGTTTTGATTAGGTTGATCGACAGGGACAGAGTCATATATTAATGGCTAAGCTTTCAGGAAAGAAATACTTTTTCATTTCCATTCCAAAAATCTGGCAGTAGTGTAACAACATATGGAAGGGTTGTGAAGCTTGAACTGAACCTACATACTCAGAGACTTGAAGGGAAGAGATGGGGTAGTAATAAAGATGTAAATACATGGGACAAACTAGATTAACTTGAAATACGTTAGATAAAGATTTAGGGAGAGGTGTAGTATAAGGATCTGGTACATATAGGTTTAATGTGGGACTAAGTACATTACTACCCACACAGTGATGTAACGAACACATGAACCGCACCTAGGAATCAGTCTAGTGTTGGACAGAGACTTGTGCACAAGCCAGCACAGAGACAGTTTGCAACCTTTATTGTATAAATGCACATTGTTCTTGTCGTTAATAAATACACACAATCTACTTCAGACAACGGAGACTTCATCATTAAGATCTAACGAACGGTGTCAAACATCCTACAAGTACTAGTGTTTGTTTCAAGGAATAAAGAACACTACAGCACAGGAACAGGCCCTTCTGCCTACCAAGGCTCCACCAATCACATTGTCCTATCCAAACCAACTGCCTGTATCCCTCTATTCCCCACCTGTTCGTGTGTCTATCCAGATAAGTCTTAAGTGTTGCTGATGTGTTTGCCTCAACCACCTCAGTTGGCAGTGCATTCCGGGCCCCCACCACCCTGTGTAAAAGACTTACCCTGCACGTCTGCACTGAATCTCCCCCCACCCCCCCCCCCCCCCCCCCGCCCCTCCCCCCATCTTACCTTGAACTTGTGCCCCCTTGGAATTGTCACTTCTGCCCCGGGGAAAAAGCTTCCAACTGTTCATTATCTATGCCCCTCATAATTTTATAAACTTCTATCACGTCGCCTCTCAGCCTCCATCTTCCCAGTTTATTCAATCTCTCCTCATGGCTACTACCCTCTATATCAGGTAACATCCTGGTAAACCTTTTTCTGTACTCCCTCCAAAGCCTCCACATGCTTCTGCTAGTGTGGCGACCAGAATGGGATACAGTATTCCAAATGTGGCCTAACCAATATTTTCTATAACTGTAACATAATTTGTTATCTTTTATACTCGATGCCCCAGCCAATAAAGGCAAGCATGCCATATGTTTCCTTCACCTTTTCCACCTGTGCTGTCACTTTTAAGGATCTGTGGACTTATACTCCCAGAACTCTGTGTGTCTATGCTCCTGATGGTTCTGCCATTTATTTTATAGCTCCCACCTGAATTGGATCTACCAAAATACATCACCTGACATTTGTCCAGATTAAATTTCATCTGCCATCTCTCCGCCCAATTTTCCAGCCTATCTATATCCTGCTGTATTCTCCAATTTAGCCTCTTGCATCAGCCTGCCACGAGGGATCTTGTCAAATGCTTTACTAAAGTCCATGTAGATTACATCCATGGCCCTTCCTTCATCAATCATTTTTATCACCTCCTCAAAAGACTCAATCAAATTAGTGAGACACGGCTTCACTCGTACAAAGCTATGCTGAGTGTCAATCATAGGGCCATTCAGTTCCATATGTGTATAGATCCTATCCATAGGAACCTTCTCCAACAATTTCACTATTGCTGACATCAAGCTCACTGGCCTATAATTACCCCAGTTATCCTTGCTACCCCTCTTAAGTAATAGGACAACATTGGCTACCCTCCAGTCCTCTGGGACCCTCACCAGTGGTCAATGAGGAAACAAAGATTTCTGTTTGAGGCCCAGCAATTTCCTCTCTTGTCTGTGTCTCTCTCAGTAATCTGGGATAGATGCCATCTGACCCTGGGGATTTATCTACCTTAATTCTTTTTAATACACCTAACACTTCCTCCCTTGGAATAATGACTGGCTTTAGAAGGTTTACACACCCTTCTGTGGCACCATCAATCAACGTGTCCCTCTCCTTTGTGATCTCCGATGCAAAGTACTCATTAAGGATCTCACCCATTTTCTTTGGTTCTAGGCATTATTTCCCTCCTTCCCAGAGAGATAGAATTGAAAGGGGATGAAATTATGCTCAACATGTACTGAACTTTGATTAGACTGCACTTGGGAGCTCTGACTGCCATATTATAAAAAAGAGGCAGAGGAATTGAAAAAGGCACAAAGAAAATACAAGAATGATATCAGAACTGAGGTTATACCTGTCAGCAAAGAATAAGCAGCAAGTTTTATTTTATTCTAAAAAGGGAAGTAAGCTAGTAGAGGTGTGTAAAATTATGAAAGATTTTGATAAAGTAGATGGAGAGAGAGGAATGTTTCTGTTGAGGGAAGGAGCAAGGCTATCCATGTAAGATAACAAATAGGGAATTCGTACAAACCTCTTTTAATGGAGGGCAGTGAGACTGTGCAATTCACTAACACAGGATTGACTGAACTGTACAGTTTAGATGCCAAGGAGATGGATACATCTATGAGGGAGGAGGCTACAAGAGATGGGGCAGGATTTTATGGCTTCACTCCCCGAAACCATAAAATCCCGCCCAAGATCAACAGACCTTCTCATGTTCCGACTTTTGTCCGCTCCAATTCCCATGGCAGAATGTTACTAGTTAGATAATGGAAGGAGGCTTAAAATGGAGTATAAATGCTAGGATGGCCTGGTTGGGCTGAACAAAGAACAAAGATCAGAAACAGGCCCTTCGCCCACCAAGTCTGTGTCGACACAGATGTCTCTCTAATATTTTCTTGTCTTTACATGGTCCATATTCTTTTATTCTCTGCCTATCATCTATCTATCCAGATGCTTCTTGAACATTGTTATAAAATCTGCATCCACCACCTCCCCCAGCATTCCAGGCATTCACACCCTCTGTGTGAAAAACCTACCCCTTACATCTCTTTTAAATTTTCCCCCTTTCACTTTCAACCTATGTCCCAAGTAATTGACCCTTCGACCTTGGGAAAAGAGTCTCACTATCCACTCTATCCAAGCCTGTCATAATCTTCTAAACCTCTATCAGGTTCCTCTGCATCCTCCGACATTCCAATGAAAACAATCCAAGTTTATTCAACCTTTCTTGATCGTCCATATCCTCCAAACCAGGCAACCTTCTGGTAAATCTCTTCTTCACCTTTTTCAATGCATCAACATCCTTCTGGTAGTGTGGCAAACAGAATTGTACACAATAGTCCAAATGCAGCCTAACCAAAATCTACAGTTGCAACATAAGAACATAAGAAATAGGAGCAGGAGTAGGCCATCCAGCCCTTCGAGCCTGCCCCGCCATTCAATAAGATCATGGCTGATCTGTCGTGGCTCAGTTCCACATTCCTGCCCTCTCCCCATAACCCTTAATCCCCTCGCTTATCAAAAACCCATGATTTTCCAATTCTTATATTTAATGCGCCAACCAATGAAGACCAACATGCCGTATGCCCTCTTGACCATCTTGCCTACCTGAGATGCTACCTTCAGCGAACACACCTAGATCCCTCTGTCATGCTAATATTTATAAGGGCGCTACCATTCACTGTATACTTTCCTTCTGCAGTAGACCTGTGGCCCACACCTGTGCTGTGAATCCTATCTAATTCACCCCTACAGAATGTGAACAGGTTTCTGAACTGCCTTTGAAGCTAAATTGTTGAGGTAAATTGAAAATATTAAGGAAGCAGGCACCGTTCCTCTTCCTACCCCTGCCCTAATCCAGACTCTCTTAGCGGATGGCCAACCGTTAGCCAGTTTTTTGTCATTCCCGAGTTTCACTGCAACCTGTACGGTGTCGAAATTTGCTGATGACACCAAGATTGGTGGAACGGCAAATTTGGCGGAGGGTGTGGAGAGTCTGCAGAAGGATCTAGATAGGCTGGGCGAACGGGCCAGGAACTGGCAAATGGAATTTAATGTTGGCAAGTGCAAGGTGGTCCACTTTGGTAGGAATAATGGTAGGAAGGACTGTTACTTACGTGGCGAAAAACTGCAGCAGGCGACGGTGCAGAGGGACCTTGGGGTCCTTGTGCATGAGTCGCAAAAACCCAGCCTGCAGTTGCAGCAGGTGGTCAGGAAGGCGAATGGGATGCTGGCCTTCATAGCAAGGGGGATTGAATATAAAAGTAGGGAGGTCTTGCTGTGGCTGTATAGGGCACTGGTGAGGCCGCAGCTGGAGTACTGTGTGCAGTTTTGGTCGCTGCACTTATGCAAGGATATTTTGGCCTTGGAGGGAGTGCAGAGGAGGTTTACTAGGCTGATGCCGGAGTTGAGGGGGTTGAGCTATGAGGAGAGGCTGAATAAACTAGGCTTGTGCTCGATAGAGTTTAGAAGAATGAGGGGAGATCTCATTGAGACACATAAGATGATGAATGGGATGGATAGGATAGAACAAAGAACAAAGAACAACACAGCACGGGAAACAGGCCCTTCGGCCCAACGAGCCCGCGCCGCCGTCCCATTGTCTCAGTGACCTATTCATGATTTTAGTCTACGCCTAGTGTGCGAGGGTCAGGGAGGTCCAATATAGGGACAATTTGTTACCCAATCAATCAGCCTAAAAGCGCATCTTTGGGATGTGGGAGGAAACCGGAGCACCCGGAGGAAACCCACGCAACCACGGGGAGAACGCGCAAACTCCCACAGACACAGGCCCAAATCCATGTGTCCGCACAGCAACAGAGATAGTCTCTGAGCTGTCGTGTTGTCCTCGAGATGGTCCAGTTTAAGCACACTAACGACATGAAGCAATAGGCAACTCCCGAAGCAACATCCAAGAGCAGCCCACTACAACCTGCCGCATGCATGCCCCTTGCTGGTCAACAAGGTGGACTTAAATGCCTGTGGAGACAAAAAATTCATTATTAAACAGGCAAAGACTGTAACATCCCTGAGGCAAAACGGAATCCCAAGCCTACAATGTTTAGTAAGGCCTGCTATATCCCCCTATATGTAGACCGCTCATGTGGCTGTCTAAGCGACTCTTAAACAACCCTAGCGTGCCTGCTTCCACCACCTTACTCGGCAGTGCATTCCACACCCCCACTACCCTTTGCGTGAAAAACTGCCCTCTAATATTTGTCTTATACCTAGCCCCCCTCACCCTAAGCCCGTGACCCCTCGTTCTATCCATTTCTAATAGCGGAAAAAGCTTACCACCATTTACTCTATCTATCCCCTTCATAATCTTATAAACCTCTATTAGATCCCCCCTCAGCCGACGTCTCTCAAGGGAAAACAGCCCAAGTTCATTCAATCTTTCCTCGTAAGACAGCCCTTCCATACCAGGCAGCATCCTGGTAAATCTCCTCTGCACTCTCTCCAGGATCTCTACATCCTTCCGGTAGTACGGCGACCAGAACTGGACGCAGTACTCCAAGTGAGGCCTAACCAACGTTCTATACAACTGCAACATCAGACACCTACTCTTATATTCTATACCCCTTCCTATGAAGGCTAACATACCATACGCTTTCCTCATCACATTCTGCACCTGCACCGACACCTTCAGGGACTTGTGCACTTGCACCCCCAGGTCTCTCTGCGTATCTATACTCCGGATAGTTCTACCTTTTATCGTATAACTCCCCTCCACATTATTCCGGCCAAAGTGCATCACCTCGCATTTCTCCGGATTAAATTCCATTTGCCATCTATCTGCCCAATCTACCAGCCTGTCTATGTCCTGTTGCATTGCCAGGCACTGCTCCTCAGTACCCGCCAATCCAACCATCTTAGTGTCATCAGCAAATTTGCTGATCACACCACCTACCCCCTCTTCCAAGTCATTAATATATACCACAAATAGAAGAGGTCCTAGTACCGAGCCCTGTGGCACACCACTGGTGACAGACCTCCAATTGGAAAAGGAGCCTTCCACTACTACCCGCTGTCTCCTCCTCCCAAGCCAGTTCTCCACCCATCTACATACCTGGCCTTGTATCCCATGAGCCTTCACCTTTTCTATCAGCCTACCATGAGGGACCTTGTCAAACGCCTTACTGAAATCCATATAGACGACATCAACGGCTTGTCCTTCGTCAACCGTTTTTGTCACCTCTTCAAAAAATTCCACTAGATTCGTAAGGCACGACCTCCCTGTAACGAAGCCATGCTGCGTATCCCTGATCAGATTGCAGCGCTCCAGATGTTCATACATCCTATCCTTGAGGATCCTCTCCATTAGCTTGCCTATAACTGAAGTCAAGCTCACCGGCCTATAATTCCCTGGGTTATCCCTCTGACCCTTTTTAAACAACGGTACTACATTAGCAATCCGCCAATCCTCTGGGACCTCACCTGTGTCCAAAGAAGAGACCAAGATTTGCGTCAGAGGCCCAGCAATTTCATCCCTCACCTCCCTTAGCAGCCTGGGATAGATGCCATCAGGCCCCGGAGATTTATCCGTCTTTATACTGTCTAAAAGTCCCAACAACTCTTCCCTCGTGATGACTATTTCCCTCAACGGATCCTCAAACTCCTCAAGCACAGCACCAGACATCAGGCCCCTCTCCTGCGTGAATACCGACGCAAAGTATTCATTCAAGATCTCCCCCATTCCCCCAGGCTCCAAGCATAGTTCCCCTCCTCTGTCCCTGAGAGGACCAATCTTCCCTCTAACCATCCTTTTGTTTCTAGAGGTGGAGAGACTCTTCCCGCTCAGAAAGGACAGTAGGACTAGGGGGCACAGCCCCCTAGAATGGTTTAGAACGGAGTTGAGGAGGAACTTCTTCACTCAAAGGGTGGTGAATCTCTGGAATTCTCTGCCCGTTGAGGTGGTGGAGGCTACCTCGCTAAATATTTTTAAGACGTGGGTTGATGGGTTTTTGATAAGCGAGGGGATTAAGGGTTATGGGGAGAGGGCGGGAATGTGGAACTGAGACACGACAGATCAGCCATGACCTTATTGAATGGCAGGGCAGGCTCGAAGGGCTAGATGGCCTACTCCTGCTCCTATTTCTTATGTTCTTATGTTCTCTGTTAGAGGTGAAGCTGTTAAGTTTGCCAAAGACTTCTTTTTGGAATTTTAGGGGGGTTTTTTTTTTCTTCACACTCTTTATAGTTACAGTGAAGGTCACTTCCATTCCTTCCGCTGGAAAGGGCGTACAACAGTGACTTTTAAGGGGCTTCTTGACAAATACATGAATAGGATGGAAATGGAGGGATACGGTCCCCGGAAGGGTAGGGGGTTTTAGTTCAGAAGGGCAGCATGGTCGGTGCGGGCTTGGAGGGCCGAAGGGCCTGTTCCTGTGCTGTAATTTTCTTTGTTCTTTGGCAGACAGGTGACCTGCTTGTGACCTCTGTCAGCAAGGCTGTTGAAGGACAGCTTAAAAATGTGTGAGCGGGAGTGCCTTGGATGACGAGCTCCCTAAACACTCTCTGCAACAGTTTCCTCGAATGGCAGGACTAAAATAGGGAATTCGCGACCTGGTGTATGGGAACTGGTGGTCACGTGACCTTGCACTGTCTCTCCAGTGCTTCCCACACTGTGGTCCCTACTCCGAATTTCAACACTTGCTCATCTCCTGTCTGTTACTATCCCCTCTGTGTTTAGTCCAGTGTTATGGAAACTTTTTTACCTCGCCAAACTGTTTGGCTGCTGGCAGCTTGTTCTAATGTGGGTGGAATGTATTTGTTTTTATTTCGGAAGGCCCTCAATGGCTTTTTCTAAATAAGGGAGAGAAAATAAAGTGTCTGACGAACTCTCAGGGCCAAGGCTGTTCCTGGGCTGGAGGAGCCCCGCGCTGATGATATGTAGCAAGTCTTCCTGCTGTCGCTTTCTGCAATCCATCTCGAGCGTATTGGGCCAGACATCAAATAAAGCTAACCGTGCTAACCTTATACAGATCATTGGCAGCATTATGTGCGCAATGTTGGCCCCTCTACCTTTTTATGAAGATATTCGGGGCGGTGCAGAGGAATTTGGCCAGGATCATTTTAAGTGGGGGGGGTGGGGGGGCGGTGGGCTGAAATCTGACAAAACACAAAAAAAAACAAGTGAACTTTCTTTCACCGGAGAGAAGAAATTTAAGAGAAAGCCTGAGCGAGATTTAAAACATCCAAGGCAAGTGGAAAGGAGGTTGGTTCTGTTTTTTCATTACTGACTGGTATTAGGGACCAGATCAGAAATTCTAAGGTATATTATGAAGTTAACCTGGACCCCAACTTTATTTGAATTAGAATAATAGAATCCTTAATGTGCAGAAGGAGGCCATTTGGCCCATCGAGTCTGCACTGACAATAATCCCACCCAGGCCCTATCCCCATAACCCCACGTATTTACTCTGCTGGTCCCCCTGACACTAAGGAGCAATTTAGCACGGCCAGTCAACCTACCTGTACATCTTTGGATGTGGGAGGAAACGGGAGCACCTGGAGGAAACCCACGCATATGTGGGGAGAATGTGCAAACTCCATGTGGTCAGTGACCCGAGGCCAGAATTGAACCGGTGCTGTGAGGCTAACTACAGTGCCACCATGCATTAGTGTAAGCACAAGGTGTTTCGCTCCAGGATGTGATTCTATTAACCCACTAGGAAGCTTTTATTACAACAAACTTTACTTTAACAACAGTTAAAATAGAACAAAAAGAATTAGCATTACTTTTACCAATTGAAATACTTAAATGTGACAAGGTATAATTCTTAACAGTTAACTATCTACATAAGAACAGTACAGCGCAGGAACAGGCCCTTTGGCCCACCAAGCCTGCACTGATCATGTTTACCTATCTAAACCAAATGCTCATATCCCTCTATACTCCGCCTGTTCACGTGCCTATCAAGATAAGTCTTAAATGTGCCTAACGTAACTACCTCAACCAACTCACTTGGCAGTGCATTCCAGGCTCAGACCACGTCTGTGTAAAAACCTCCCCCACACATCTCCACTGAACCTTAGTCCCCGCCCCTGCCCCCAATCTTGAACTTGAGCCCCCTTGGAATTATCATATCTGCCCTGGGAAAAATCTTCTGACTTTTCACCCTATTGATATCTCTCATAAATTTATAAACTTCTTCTATCAGGTTGCCCTTCAGCCTCTGTCTTTCCAGGGAGAACAATCCCAGTTCATTCAATCTCTCCTCGTAGCTGATATCCTCCATACCAGGCAACATCCTGGTGAACCTTTTCTGCACTCTCTCCAAAGCCTCCATGTCCTTTTGGTAGTGCACTGACCAGAATTGGACACAGTATTCCAAATGTGGCCAAACCAGTCTTTTATACAACTGTAACATAGTTCCAATTCAAGCAATATCCCCATAGATATACAGCCTTCTTCAGAATCCGTTAGCACAAGAACAGATGGGCTCATTTGGGTGCTATATTTCCAGTCTTTTAACCACTCTGGACAGAGATACAAAAGGACACCTATCTTTAGACTCCCATACAGTATTCTCCAGAGAAAGATTCAGCTTCAAACTGCAGAACTTCAGAGACGGAGACTTATTTCCCTCGCAGGTCCCAGTCTTCAAGCTCCAGAGAGAGCCGAGACCACCCCCCAAGTCACATGACTTGCCTATCTATCAACCTAATCAAACCCTGCTCTGGAAAACTACAGGGGAAAACACTAAAATAACAGAACTGCATTAGTCCAGATTAAAATGAACGCTTTAGCAATTAAGATCATTATGCCTCTGCAGTGTCAGAATGGGCTGCCATTACAGACAAAGAGGCTCCTAGTGAATAGAAAAGACTGCTTAAAAAAAATCCTACATAAGAAACATGACACAGTACATTTCTTAAAGGCACAGTGTCATCACACTGGAGCCTGCTAAAGCTGTACAAGAAGCATCCTGCATCTGGGATATGGCTTGAATAATCCATATGTCCTGATGATGCTCTCCCTGTTGGAAGCCAAGTTCCAAGGAAGAGGGAAATTTTACCAGTTATGTGCTAGTTAAATCCCTATATCAGAAAAAAATTGGTACTTAAAAAGATGCATGAGTTTAGACAGCTTCAGTCAACACTCAAGACAGATGATCTGTTGTGCAGTCATTATTGTTTGTGGGATCTTGCTGAGTGTAAATTGGCTGCCATGTTACCTGAATTTCAAAAGTACTGCACTGGTTGTAATGCACTTTGGGGTTGGGGAGGGGGTGGCATTGGAGATGGCAACATGAGGTTGTAAAAGGTGCTATATAAATGCAAATCTATGTCTTTTGGGCAGCATGGTGGCACAGTGGTTAGCACTGCTGCCTCACAGTGCCAGGGACCGCAGTTCAATTCCGGCCTTGGGTCACTGCCTGTGTGGAGTTTGCACATTCTCCCCATGTCTGTGTGGGATTTCTCTGGATGCTCCGGTTTCCTCCCACAGTCCAAAGATGTGCGGGTTAGGTGGATTGGCCATGTTAAATTGCCCCTAGCGTCAGGGGACTAGCAGGGTAAATATGTGGGGTTATGGGAATAGGCCTGGGTGGGATTGTGGTCAATGCAGACTCGTTCTGCACTAGAGGGATTCTATGATTCTAAACCATTTATATAAAGTATGGACATGGAAGCTGGTAAAGTGGAAGTACACGGGACTCATGTGGGAATTGTGTGTGCATGTGCGTGCACACGCATTGGGTTAGGAGAACAGTGCTTTTATGCATCATGTTTTAAACATGCAAGCTGCTCATGAGGTGGATCTAAAACGCATGTCCCAATCTGAACCAATACTTGAACATTTGGGTCCATGATGTCAGAGATGAGCACAGCTTTGATTTGTGAGTGTCCTTGACCACAGTGACGCTGTGATTCCGACCTTTGAAGTCACCCCCTTGAAAAATCTTGCTTAAACCACATTTTTGAGTACTGCTCACAGATCTGGGGCCCGATTTTACCATTGTGTTCAGGCATGAAAACATGGTAAATACCCAACTCTATCAATGTTTCCCCTTTTACCACCGCATTCGCTGATCCAGAATCGCGCCGAGATGGACACGAATAGCAGTCTGTTTCGGGTGCTGTAGCTGCTGAAGAGCGCGTTCAGAGCTTCCAATGGCTCTCTGACTCAGATCGGTGGTGGGGGCGGAAGGAGGGAGGCGGGTCAAATCATTCTCTGGTTGGTGGGGGGGTGCGGTAGGCAGGGAGGGTTGGAGGCACAATCATTGTCTGAATGGGGGGTGGAGGAGGAGGGTCAGATATACCTCGAGGGGAGTGAGGCCAGATCATTCTCTGGGGGGAGTGGGCAGGGGTGTTGGGGAGTGAGGCCAGATCATTCTCTGGGGGGGAGTGGGCGGGGGTGTTGGGGAGCGAGGCCAGATCATTCTCGGAAGGGGACTGGAAGTGGGTACGACGTAGCTCTGGTTGGCAGGAGTGAGGGAGGCCAGAGGGATCTCTGGTGGGAGGGACGGGGAGGGAGAGTTCGGGGGGGGGAGTGTCCACTGCCACTCTGTGGGTGATCGGGAGGGGGGTGGAAGAGATGGAGTCGCGATCGGTCTGGGTTGCAGGGGGAGTGCGCGGATAAAGGGGACATTGATGTCTGTGGGGGGGCCGTAGCTCCCGCTTTTCATTCCTGGGCTGCTTTCTCTGCTTTTTGCGACCCGGGAGTGATGTGGCACGGGGGGGGGGGGGGGGGGGCACGCTTTTCCAAATTTTTTTTCTAACGCCGCACGCGTGGTTCAAAGCTCCGATCGCTTAGGGCGTGCTAAGTCCCGCCCACAGCGCGATTCAGACCTGTGATTGTTTTTCAGTGTGTTTGGGAGCGCCTGAGAATAGATTTCCAAGTTGGATCTGAATTGCGCCCAGATTCAGCACTTAGAATGAAAATGGGTAAAATCCGGCCCCTGGTCTCCGTATTCCAAAAAGAGTTTAAAGGAGACGGTGCAAAAACAATTTGCAAGGATGATACCGGAACTGAGTGCTTACCATAATGAGGAAAGACTGAACAAGTTCAGGCTCTTTGCTCGATAGAGAAAAGAAAGCCGATTAGCAACTTAATAGAGGCCTTAAAATATGAAGGTGTTCGATTGGGTAGAGTTAGAAAAAACGTTTTCAATTGTATGCAATCCAAATAAATCTGATAGTTACAATTTATTCCAATAACAAATTCAGGATAAACCTCTTTTCCAAGAGATTTGCTAGAATGTGGAACTTCTACATAATAGAATACAGGTGAACAGAATCGATTTGCATTTAAGAGGAAGCTATCTAAATATACGAGGGAGAAAGGAATAGAAGGATGTTTTGAAAGTTTTGTGTGAAATTAGATGGAATAAGCTCAGACCAGGAATAGACCATTTAGGATGGAGATGAGGAGACATTTCTTCACCCAAAGAGTGGTGAGCCTGTGGAATTCATTGCCACAGGAAGTAGTTGATGCCGAAACATTGAATGTATTCAAGAGGTGGCCTGATATAGCACTTGGGGCGAATGGGATCAAAGGTTCTGGGGATAAAGCAGGATTAGGCTATTGAGTTGGACAAGCAGCCATGGTTGTGATGAGTGGCTGAGCAGGGTCGAAGAGCCAAATGGCCTCCTACTGCTCCTAACTTCTATGTTTCTATGTATCAAGATTGGCATGGAATAGAGGGCCAAATGGCGTTCTCTGTATTGTAGTTCCTGTGTTAAATAAAGGTGCTTTAATTTAATTTGATCTGTTGTCCCAGTGCCGATGGTTAGTTTGAAAGCTCAAGTGAAACAAAAGTTCCCAAGGAAAGCAAACAGCTCCCAAACTTGTTACTGCTGCAGTTTAAAAAAATAGGATATAGACGTGGCTGGGGTTAGGATTGAGGACCTGGTGGAAATGTACCGTTGTAGCTGTTTGAAAACTGTGTGGAACAAGGAAGATACTGACTCCAAGGATCAAAGAAATAAAATTGCAAAACAGAAACTGCTTACAAATATATGACACTGTGAACTTAATTCTGTTTGATTTACCTTTTGTAAATGGGGAGGTGATGGCCTACTGATATTATTGTTAGAGTATTAATCCAAAAATTCAGCTAATGTTCTGAAGACCTGGGTTCGAATCCCACTGCAGCAGATTGTGGAATTTGAACTCAGTAAAAAATATTGATTTAAGAATCTACTAATGACATGAAACCATTGTCGATTATCAGAAAAACCCATCTGGTTCATTAAGGTACTCCTGGCTGTCTCATCATTTTGAAATAGGGAACTAGGGGATTTTCACAGTAACTTCATTTCAGTGTTAATGTAAACCTACTTGTGACTAATAAATAAACTTTAAAGCGGTTAGTTTTGTTACACTTTTCTCACAATGATTTGCTTTGTTACAGAAGTTTTCAGAAAATAGTATAACCAACTCTCAAAGTCCATGAGCCAGAACAGAATTCTCTGCTTCAAACAAAACTCATTTTAGAGATGAGATAAAAGTTTGAACTGCTGAAATAAGGTGACTGGCTTGGAGCAGAGCAGGAATACACTGGGGATGAAGGGCTAAATGCAGAAGCAGTGAAGCAAAACTATCCTTTAGGGCTTGGGACAATATTGCCATTCAGACAGGTACATTTTTCACATGCCCAATGTTGTGACTATTGACATTGAAAGGATCTCTTTCTGTGTCAACTGCAATTGTCTCTTTGTAATTTGATGCAGAAGCAGTCAGTTGGTAGCTGGGTGGCACAGTGAAATCTAAGGTTAAAACCATGGGAGAGGCATCACTGAACTACTTTCCCCTTTATACACACAGATATCTTGTTCATAGAATCCCTACAGTGCTGAAGGGGGCCATTCGGCCCATCAGGTCTGCACTGACTACAAACCCACCCAAACCCTATCTCCATAACTCCATGCATTTACCCTAGCTAATCCTCCTGACACCAGGGGGCAACTTAGCACAGCCAATCCACGTAGCCTGCACATCTTTGGAGGGTGGGAGGAAACCCACAAAGACACGGGGAGAATGTGCAAACTCCACACAGACAATGACTCTCACAATCTTTCCACGTACAGATAGCGGGATCAGAGTTACCATGGAATTGTTGCTGTTACATAATATAATTGTAGCAATGAGGGTGTGGGTGCCGTCAGCACCCACATTCCAAGTACGCAAATGTGAAGATAAAGCGTTATCAGTGACAGGCAGACAGATAGAAGAAATGTCGACGCAGGGCAGCAATAAAACAAAAAAAGAAAATGGACCGCAATGTGTGAAAATTAACCAGATCCATTCCCGTGGTGGTTTCAGTTGCTGTTGACGAGGAGAGTCCCTGATCTCTACTTATCCTCCGGTTAAACTCAACAAGTTGAGGGAGCTTAAGAATCAGCCTCTTATTCCTTTTCAGTGATTTCCTCATTCTTTGCTGGAGAGCACATGGGTGTAGGTGTCGAGTAAAGACAGTTCGAATGTGCTGTTGTGGGTGAAACCACTGTCTATTCTGCATTCCTGCCGCAATTATATCATATAATTGATACAATTAAGGGTGGGTCACTACGTCAGTGTAACTGTGACCCGGTTAACAGTAGATGATGAAATTGAGGGAGATAATAGTCTCTGGAATTTAGTTTTCAGGCTTGCCCCAAAACTGGAAAATCCCACATGAGGTCAACGGACTGTTCCATGGTCTGTCGATTTCCGTGGAGGGCGGGACGGGAATATTTGCCCCTTTAAAAGTGTCTTACGTAGAGAACTTGCAACTTTTTTTAAATTTGATTTATTATTGTCACATTGCAGTGAAAAGTATTGTTTCTTGCGCAATCCAGAAAAAGCATACCATTCATAGAGAAGGAAACGAGAGAATGCAGTATGTAGTATTACAGTTATAGCTAGGGTGTAGAGAAAGCTCAACTTAGTGCGAGGTAGATCCGTTCAAAAGTCTGATGGCAGCAGGGAAGAAGCTGCTGTTGAGTCGGTTGGTGCGTGACCTCAGACTTTGGTATCTTTTTCCCAACAGAAGATGGTGGAAAAGAGAGTGTTTCAGAACTGTACCCCTGTATAAGTCAACATCCTTAAAAGGAGGGAATTGATAATTGGATACAAGGAGGAGTATGTTGTGAGAATAAGGACAATGAGAATTCTCAATCGATTTGAATAAACCTCTACCCTGCAGTTTAGTACAGAGGAAATCAAATTGGGGGTTTGACTACAATATGGTAATACTGACAGATGTTAGATGTGTCCTATTCTTAAACATTGCTCTGCCTGTCAGTCTGACATTAACCCAATGGTGATGGAGGAAGGCAATGTAAGTCACAGATTTAGCTAGCGTTGTCCCAGTTTATGGATAAGAACACAGATTCTGTGGAATTCTTTTCAGAGTGATAGCAGAAAGTTAATTTTGTGTCTCAATGCTGGTATCCTTGCCTCTATTCCAGTCTTCCTCTGGAGTTTTTAGCATTAGTTAGGATAACTTTTCGAGCGCCTTACTGAAAGGCTGCTGCACTATTGAAGGCACTGGCCTCAAGATGAAATGTTAAACTGTAATGTTGTCCACCTCTCGGGCGGCACGGTGGCACAGAGCTTAGCATTGCTGCCTCAAGGTGACAGGCACCTGGGTTCAATTCAGGCCTCGGGTCACTGTCTGTGTGGAGTCTGCATGTTCTTCCCGTGTCTGCATGGGTTTTCTCTGGGTGCTCCAGTTGCCTCCCACATTCCAAAGATGTGCGGGTTAGGTTGATTGGCCATGCGAAAATTTCCCCATACTGTCAGGGGATTTAGTAGGGTAAATATGTGGGGTTATGGGGAAAGGGCCTGGGTGGGATCGTTTTTGGTGCAGACTCGATGGGCTGAATGGCTTCCTTCCATATTGTTGGGATTCTAGATTCTATGATCTAGATGTGAAATCTTGAAGTACTACTTTGAAGAGAAGGGAAGTTCCCCCTTGTGTCCTATGATTCATCCCTCAACCAATATCACTAAAACAAGTTGTCATGTTATTATGACCTTGCTGTTTGCCTTGCTGTTTCTAAGTAGAGATTGGTTGCTGTATTTCCTACATTACAACAGTGACTACACTTCAAAAGTACTTCATTGGCTGTAAGGTGCTTTGAGGTTATGAAAATTTCTCCATAAGTTTAATTTCTTTCTTTCTTTCTATTTGGAATGGAGCCAAGCTGGAAGTCCAATGCTGCTCTGGAAAACTAGCTGTTTTGCTGTCATGATTACAGTAACGCTGCAGGTAGTAAGGTTAACCATTCATTGAAAAGCGAGTTATTTTGATGATAATTACTCAACTTAATCAGCTGTAAGTGAATTATGGCCAAAGTCAAACCGGAGAAAGTGAGCTGGTCACGAGAAACAGGGCCTTTGGCAAAAAGGAGAAAGTTCAGATGAAGGTGGAGGTGTATCTCATAACTCGCAGGTTAGATTCAAGTCTGAGAGTCATGGTCCGAACAGTTCAATGTCACTGCCACAGGTAACAGGAAATGGGAGGCAAAGGAGCAATAAAATATAGGGAAGCAAAATTGAATTCAATCATAAATACTCAAGAATGTTGGAAATGGCAGGCTCCAGTCCAAAGACCACTGCTAAAGAGAATGCGACAAGCTACACACAGGGAAGGGTCAGTGAAAGGGCATGGTGACACATTCTCTGAAACATTCTCAGAAAACTAAGAAAATTTAGCATGTCAGTAACGACACTCACCAACTTTTACAGATGCACCTTAGAAAGCATCCTTTCTGGTTGTATCACAGCTTGGTGTGGGTCCTGTTCTGCCCAAGACCACAAGGAACAACAAAAAGTTGTGATGTAGCCCAATCCATCACACAAACCAGTCTCCCATTCATTGACTCTGTCTACACTTCCCGCTGCCTCACCAGCATAATTAAGGACTCCACGCGCTCCAGACATTTTCTCTTCTTCCATCGGGAAAAAGATACAAAAGTCTGAGGTCATGTACCAACCGACTCGAGAACAGCTTCTTCTCTGTTGCTGTCAGACTTTTGAATGGACTTATCTCGCATTAAGTTGATCTTTCTCTACACCCTAGCTATGACTGTAAAGTGCAGAATGTAGTGTTCTCATTTCCTACTCTATGAACAGTATGTTTTGTCAGTATAGCGCACAAGAAACAACACTTTTCACTGTTAATACATGTGACAATAATAAATCAAATCAAAATTAATAAGTTTGGGATTTAATAGGGGAGGGGGAAAAATTTTCCAGTCCTAATTGCTACCTTAACTTTGTGCACGCAGACAATTGTGATGGTGTGAGGGCAAAGCCAGTGTTGATGAGTGGACATGAAGGGTACACGAAATTGTTTTGGCAGATAAGGTAAAGGAGAATCCAAAGAGCTTCTAGAAATACATAAAGGGCAAAAGAGTAACAAGGGAGAGAGTAGGGCTTGTTAAGGATCAACAAGGTCATCTATGTGCGGATCCATAAGAGATGGGTAAGATCCTAAATGAATATTTCTCATCAGTATTTACTGTGAGAAAAGCATGGATGTTAGGGAACTTGGGGAAATAAATATTAATGTCTTGAGGAGTGTACATATTATAGAGAAGGAAGTGCTGGAAGTCTTAAAGCGCATCAAAGTAGATAAATCTACAGGACCTGATGCAATATGTCCCAGGACATTGTGGGAGGCTAGGGAGGAAATTGCAGGTCCCCTTACTGAGATATTTGAATCATTGATAGTCACAGGTAAGGTGCCTGAAGATTGGAGAGTGGCAAATGTTGTGCCTTTGTTTAAAAAGTGCTGCAGGGAAAAGCCTGGGAACTACAGGCCAGTGATCCTTACATCTGTGGTGGGTAAATTGTTGGATGGTATTTTGAGAGACAGAATCTACAGGCATTTAGAGATGCAAGGACTGATTAGGGACAGTCAGCATGACTTTGTGAGTGGAAAATCATATCTCACAAATTTAACTGAGTTTTTTTTTTGAAGGGTAACCATGAAGGTAGATGAGGGCAGTGCAGTTGATGTTGTCCGCATGGACTTCAGCAAGACCTTTGACAAGGTACCACATGGTAGATTGTTGCATTAAGTTAAGTCTCATGGGATTCAGGGTGAGATATCTAAATGGATACAAAGTTGGCTTCTTGATAGAAGCTAGAGAGTGGTTGTAGAGTTGTTTTTCAAACTGGAGGCCTGTGACCAGCGGAGTGCCTCAGGAATCAGTGCAGGGCCTACTGTTATTTGTCATTTACATTAATGATTTGGATGAGAATGTAGGGGACATAGTTTGTAAGTTTGCAGATGACATCAAGATTGGTGGCATGATGGACAGTGAGGAAGGTTATCTCCAACTGCAGCAGAATCTTGATCAATTGGGCCAGCGGGCTGATGAATGGCAGACAGAATTTAATTTAGACAACTGCGAGGTAGTGCTTTTTGGTAGATTGAACCAGGGCAGGATTTACACAGTTAATGGTAGGACACTGGGCAGAGTTATAGAACAGAGATCTAGGGGTTAGGTTCATAGCTGCTTGAAAGTGGAGTCATAGGTGGACAGAGTGGTAAAGGATGCATTCGGCATGCTTGTTTCATTGGTTAGAACATTGAATACAGGAGTTGGGATGTCTTGTTAAAGTTGTACAAAACATTGGTAAGGCCACACTTGGAATACTGTGTGCAATTCTGGTCACCCTATTATAAGAAGAACATAAGAAATAGGAGCAGGAGTAGGCCATCTAGCCCTTCAAGCCTGCCCCGCCATTCAATAAGATCATGGCTGATCTGTCGTGGCTCAGTTCCACATTCCCGCCCTCTCCCCATAACCCTTAATCCCCTCTCTTATCAAAAACCCATCAACCCGCATCTTAAAAATATTTAGCGAGGTAGCCTCCACCACTTCAACGGGCATAGAAAGGATGTTATTAAACTAGAAAGAGTACAGAAAAGATTTACTAGGATGCTACTAGGACTTGATGGATTGCATTATAAGGAGAGGCTGAATAGACTGGGACTTTTTTCTCTGGAGCATAGGAGGCTGAGGGGTGACCTTATAGAGGTCTATAAAATAATGAGGGGCATAAACAAGGTAGATAGTCAATATCTTTTCCCAAAGGTAGGGGAGTCTAAAACTGGAGGACATAGGTTTAAGGTGAGAGGGTGGAGATACAAAAGTGTCCAGAGAGGCAATTTCTTCACACAGAGGGTGGGAGTGAGTATCTGGAACAAACTGTCAGAGGTAGTAGTAGAGGCAGGTACAATTTTATCTTTTAAAAAGCATTTAGATAGTTACATGGGTACAATGGGTATAGAGGGATATGGGCCAAATGTGGGCAATTGGGATTAGTTTAGGGGTTTTAACAAAAAAAAGGGTGGCATGGACAGGTTGGGCTGAAGAACCTGTTTCCATGGTGTAAACCTCTGACTGTATGAGCGATTTCAATGCTTGCTTTGAAAGCTTACAGATGAATGGCCAACAGGACAAAAGATTGGAATGTTGCCATTGTCTGTGGAACCAATGTCACTCCATCAGGACAGCATCCTGGAGGTGAGAGTGGAAGCAAATTAGTGCAGCACAAATGATCTAACAACTTAATTATAACCTGAAGTTAGAACTATTGAAAGAAAAATTCTCTCTTCATTCACTCAAGGAATCCAAAGATGTATGGGTTAGGTGGATTGGTCGTGCTAAATTGCCCCTGAGTATCCCAAGATGTGTAGGTTAGGGGGATTAGTGGAGTAAGTGTGCTGGGTTACAGGATGAGGCGGGGGCTTGAGCATGGGTCAGATGCTCTGTCAGAGAGTCAGTGCAGATTTGATGGGCTGAATGGCCGCCTATGCATTGTAAGGACTCTATGAATCTTCTGCCACTAGTTGCGAGTATCTAATTTGCCAAAGCAGGCTGCCTCGTCAAATATCTTCCCTTCATCATAAGGTCAGAAGTGGGGATGTTTGATGGTTGCCCAATGTTCAGCACCATTCACAACTCCTCAGCTACTGAAGCAGCCTGTGATAATATGCAGCAAAATGTGGACAACATTCAGTCTTGAGCTGATTTAATAGTAATGTTCACACCACACAACCAAGTGCCAGGCAGTGACCAACTCCAAAAAGAAGGAATTTAAGCATCTCTACAAGACATTCAATGACATTATCACCACTGAATTCCCCATTATTAACATCCTGGAGGACACCAATGACCAGAAACGGAACTGGACCAGCCATGTAAATATTGCAGCTGCAAGAGCAGGCTGGGAATTCTGAGGTGATTAACTCACTTCCCAACTCCCCAAATCCTGTCCAGCGTCTACAAAGCACAAGTCAGGAGTGTGATGGGATACTCCCCATTTTGTTGGTTGAGTGCAGCTCCAACAACACTCAGGGAGCTTAATGAGAATAAAGCAGCCTTGCTTGACTAGCACCCCATCTGCCAGTCCTTCCAGCAGCAGCAAGTACCATTTACAAGATGCACTACAACAGCTCGCCAAGGCTCCTTTGACAGCATCTTCCAAACCCGCAACCTCTACCACCTAGAAGGACAATGACAGCTCTACCACCTGCATATTCCTCTCCAAGCCACGCACTTTTCTGACTTGGAACGATATTGCTGTTCCTTCACTGTCACCAGCGATGACTTGGTGGTATTATCACTAGAGTATTAATCCAGAAGCTCAGCTATTGTTCTGGGGACCCGGGTTCGAATCCCACCACGGCAGATGGTGGAAATTGAATTCAATAATAAAAAAAAATCTGGAATTAAGAATTTACTGATGACCAAGAAATCATTGCCGATTGTTGGGGAAAAAAAAACCCATCAGGTTCACTAATGGCCCTCAGGGAAGGAAGGAAAACTGCCGTTCTTACCTGGTCTGGCCTCCATGTGACTCCAGAGCCACAGCAATGTGTTTGACTCTCAACTGTCCTCCAGCACTTTTTTGTTTTTATTTCAGATTCCAGCATCTGCTGTATTTTGCCTTTATCTGAACTGAATTTCAGATGATTGGCAAAAGAACCAAACGTGACATGAGGAACAATTTATTTATGCCGAGAGCGGTTAGGATCTGGAATGCACTGCCTGAGAGTGTGGAGGAGGCAAATTTGATTGAGACTTTCAAAATGGGAATCAGATAATTATCTAAATAGCAGGGCTATGGGTAAAGGCGGGAGAGTGGGAATAACACAATTGCTCTTACCGAGAGCTGACATGGACATGATGGGCTAAATGGCCATCTTCTGTGCTTTAGTCATTCTATGATTCACAGAGTGCGGCAGTCTGTGGACAAACAACACAGGTTGATGCAAGTGTAATTCAGGATGTGAGCTAGACAGACATGTCCAAATTGTTGGATATTATTGGTGCTGACTTCACTCAAATGGATAGAAACCAACAGCTGTGAAACACAATAATGCTCACGTATGGAATGACCATTCAGACCAAACCACTGCAGAGCTCGGGACACGGCTTGAGGGAGATTGGCTCGTGTTTAGCCTTTTAGTAGCCGACTTGTCATCGGCTCAACACTATCCTGATCCTTTCCCTTCCTGAGCAGATGCCAGTCAGATCTCCCCCAGGGGTGTCCACCAGACAAGCAGTAAGGTAAGACAAGGCAAGTGCCAATACCACTATCTCTGATGTGAGCTGGAGCTTGATAGCCAAGGCCATGGCAGCTATTGGCACCAATCCCTCCACCTGCTGTATCGTAGCAAGCAGCAAAGAGTTCTCACTACCAAGTGTTAAGATAGCTTTAGGTTTTAGTCATTGTAATTAGTCTAGTAACAAAATCAATTGTATTTTTATCTTTATTCTGATCACTGAATGGATTGCAGCTTCCTCTAGATTGCATTTTTTGTTATCCATTGTTCCCCCCGTTCCATCCTCCTTTTGGAATGTACTGTCTGGAAGTTTGGTGGAGGCAGGTTCAGCCCAGGCATTCAGGAGGACATTGTTTCTACTCAGGTAATCATCTAACGTGCAGGGGTACAGGGAAAAGACAGGGGAATGGCACTAGGTCATGACGTTTGTTTGGGGAGCCAGTGCAGACATGATGGGCCAAATGGCCTCCTTCTGTGCCATAGCAATTCTGTGATTCTCCCATCCTATTGCTGACTGTATCTTTGCGTGCAGTTCCAGGGCTATACAGTTTGTGTACAGCTCCAGTCACCCAGCCATGGACTTGTCCCTTCACTTGTGTTCCAGCCAGGGAATGTATTTGTTGTGACCACCAGGACTACACACACACACACGCACATACTAGGTGACTGAAGATTGATCGTGATGACTATTAACACACAAATAAATGTGTGTGATAAGACTTTTATGCCACTAACTGACCCATTCAACAAATGCCATGGTCGATTCATCAACCATTTTCCTAATGCATTGACACTGGGACCCACTAAATACCCAAATGCAGCCCCAGTATTAGAGGATGTTCAAACACGAAGCCTTTCTGGTTTGTTTGTCTCACCCATTGCCCACTAACGTAAGCCATTAAGCAAACTTTATTTCTGTTCTTTATGTGGTTACCTAAAAAGAGAGTTCTACCATCATGCCGACCTCATTCAAGCAACAAAGGAGAGTTCATATTAAACATAAGCTCCAGAATAATAGATGGGTGGACTCTTTTTGGGCATGAATTTTGTTTCATTGGTGGGACGTGAGCATTACTGGCAAAATCAGCATTTATTGCCCATCCCTAATTGCCTCTCAGAAGGTGGTGGTGAGCTGCTGCAGACTGTGTGATGGAGGTACATGTTAGGTACTGCCAGTATTTTAACCACCCCCATATTAGTTAAGAATCGGTGATATTTGATTTGATTTATTATTGTCACATGTATTAACATACAGTGTAAAATATTGTTTCTTGTGTGCTATACAGACAAAGCATACCGTTCATAAAGAAGGAGATGAGAGAGTGCAGAATGTAGTGTTACAGTCATAGCTAGGGTGTAGAGAAAGATCAACTTAATGCAAGGTAAGTCCATTCAAAAGTCTGACAGCAGCAGGGAGAAAGCTGTTCTTGAGTCAGTTGGTACGAGAGCTCAGACTTTTGCATGTTTTTCCTGATGGAAGAAGGTGGAAGAGAGAATGTCTAGGGTGTGTGGGGTCCTTAATTATGCTGGCCGCTTTGCCGAGGCAGCGGGAAGTCGATGGGGGGCTGGTTTGCGTGATGCATTGGGCTACATTCATGACCTTTTGTAGTTCCTTGCAGTCTCGACTAGGGCAGTAGCCATACCAAGCTGTGATAGAACCAGAAAGAATGCTTTCTGTGGTGCATCTGTAAAAGTTGGTGAGAGTCGTAGCTGACATGCCAAATTTCTTTAGTCTTCCGAGAAAGTAGAGGTGTTGGTGGGCTTTCTTAACTATAGTGTTGGCATGAGGGCACCAGGACAGGTTAGTGATCTGGACACTTAAAAACTTGGACTTGAAGGGGAGAAGTTTATCGTCCCACCTTCCATAGGAATCGGAGCAGATGAGGGGCAACCACAGAAAAATAGTTCCTTGGACCACAGGTGGGATTTTCCGGTTTCGGTGCAAGCGAGGGTGGAAAATCCAGCCTGAAATGTTAACTTTATTTCTCTCTCTTACGGGTGCTGCCAGACCTGCTGAGCTTTTCCCAGCATTTCCTGGTTTTATTTGCAAATTTCCAGCAATTTCCTTTTAAGACATATTTCCAAGTCAAGATGGCTTGTGACTTGGGGAGAGAACTTAAAGGTGCTGGTGTACCCATGACCTTGTCCTTCTCGACAGTGGAGGTCGCAGGTTTGGAATAAATCATTCCGATGTAAGTCATAGATTCTGTCAACTCTTGGGCCGGGTGTATAACTAGCATTGTGACCCACAATTATATCCTTGCAAATGAAAATCAAACAGTTTCTCTAACAGGTAGTCAGTGTCAATTTTATGCCATGTATTGATCAAGAAACAAAGGCAGGGTGTGTCTTATACACACAAATGATCTATTTGCCAGCTTGTACAGTACGCACTTACATGGCTTTAGGGTTCTTTCTTCAGTCTTCCCAGTTGTGGTGGGACGGCTGTTGCTGCCAAATCAAGTCGGATGCCAAAGTTCTTAAATCCAGGCACCAGCTGCTCGGGGTGGGTGGTGGAGGGCAATTGCTATAATCAGAGTGAAGGGTGTGTCTGAGACCTGTGATTGAGTATCACAACTGAGTGGGGATCAACCTGAATTCTTCCCTCTGCCTCTCCCCTTCTGCCCTCTAATAATGGCTTTAATGAGGGACTGTTGACATTTTTGTGCCAGCCGTGTGAACGCTGCAGGCGATGCTGATTGTGCGACGGGAGGATTTACGATGGCCCAGAAGTGAATTTAAAAGAGTTAAGTCAATGGCTCCAATTGGTGAGCAATAAATAGACTGGAACAGGGCAAAGGTGCTGGTGGGAAATCGCGTGAGGAGATGCAATTTCATTGAAGGAGGATGAGTGTTGAGTAACTGGGATTATTAGAATTCTCTCCCAGTCACATCACACCACAGAGTTTCAGCTATTTACAGCATCCATGGACATTAACAACTTGCATTGATGTAGCGCCTTTGACACCCTCCAAAGGGAAACACCTTAAGGAAATTGACACTGTCTGCCTGTTATAGAAGCTGTTTGATTTTCATTTGCAAGTATATAATTGTTGTCACAATGCCAGTTATACACCCGGCCCAAAAGTTGACAAAATCTGCAACTGTACATCGGAATGATTTATTCATCACATCTTTTCGATGGCACTTTCCAAACCTGTGACCTCTGCTGACGAGAAGGACAAGTGCAACCACTATCCGAACAGGTGCCGGAGTGTGGCGACTAGGGGATTTTCACACTTCATTGCAGTGTTAATGTAAGCCTACTCGTGACACTAATAAATAAACTTATTTTTTTTTAAAAGAATCTTAATTGTAGTGATAATATAAGCCAATTGTGACACTAATAAATAAATCAACTTTAAACAATCTAGTTCAAGCAATGTTTAGAAGCAGACTCCAAAAAGCTTGGTTAAAGAAATGTTTTTTTTCTAGAAGCTGGAGTGAGAAGCAGATAGTTGGAAATGGAGTACACTGAGGGGGAATGTAGCACGGCCAGTGCACCTAACCAACATGTCTTTTGGACTGTGGGAGGAAACTGGAGCACCCAGAGGAAACCCATACAGACACAGGGAGAACATGCAAACTCCACACAGACAGTGACCCAAGCCAGGAATCGAAATCGGGTTCCTGGCACTGTGAGGCAGCAGTGTTAACCACTGTGCCACCATGCCGCCCCAGATTAGAATAATTAGAACAGTAAAAAATGTCAGGACTAAATGTGTTGCAGCTGCAGAACGTGGGAGGTTGTGGACACCACTGTGATCCAAGGCTAACACGTCTGGATTAAGTGTCTGCAGCTGAAGGAACCTCAGTTCAATAGTTAATGGGCTGGAGTCTGAGTTTCAGACGCTCTGATGCATCAGGGAGGGGGACTGCTACCTGGACAGTTTGTTTCAGGAGATGGTCACGCCACGAAAGCTTGGCATCTTGTGCTCTGGTCAGTGGTCAAGGAAGATGCACCTGCGAGTGAGGCCAGTATGAAGACCAAGAAGGTAGAAGCAGGGGAGTCTCAGCCTTTTCGATTGACCCACAGGTTTGCAGCTTGTGTCGATGAGGAGGAGGCACCACTAGATGAATGAGCATATTGATTATGACACTGTGTAGAACTTGGAGGTGTAGAGGGACCTGGGTGTCCTGGTACGTGAATCACAGAAAGTTAGTGTGCAGGTACAGCAAGTGATCAGCAAGGCAGATGGAGTATTGCCATTCATTGCAAAGTGAACTGAATCTAAAAGTAAGAATGTTTTACTTCAATTGTACAAAACATTGGTGAGACCACAGATAGGATTTTCCTGCCACGCTTGCCCCAAGGCCGGATGTTCCCACCTAAGGCCACCGGACCTCTGCATGGTCTGCCCCACCTGCTACGATTCTCATGGTGAGCGAGATGGGAAAATCCCACCAAAGATCTGGAGTACCATGTACAGTTTTCTCCTTATTTAAGAAAGAGCATTATTGCAGTTCAGAAAAAGTTCACTCAACTGGTTTTTGGGATGAAGGTTTTATCTTATGAATAGGATTGAGTAAATTGCACCTGTTTACCAATGGAGTTTAGAAGAATGCAAGATGATTTTATTGAAACAGATCAGATCCTGAGGCGACATGACAGGGTGGATGCTGAGAGATGGTTTCCCCCTGTGGGAGCGACTAAAACTAGGGAACGCTACTTTAATAGGTCTTCTATTTAAGACGGAGATGAGAATTGTTTTCCTGAGAATTGCTCGTCAGTGGAATTCTGTTCCCCACAGAGCAGTGGAGGCTGGGTTATTGCTTATTCATATGGCTGTATGAGATACATTTTTGACTGACAAGGGAGTCAAAGGCTACGTCTGGGTGGGATAGACAGGAAAGTGGAGGTCACAGATCAGCCATGATCTTATAAAATGACGAAGAAGACTTGAAGGATTGAATGGCCTACCCTATTCCTCATTCATATGTTTGCAGCAATTCCAGTAAAAAAGACATTCAAAACTTTCCCCAGCCTTAATAGAAAGGGGATTACTCTATCCCTAGAATAATGTTCACATTTTTTGGGTTAAATCCAGAACAATAAGCAGGGTGAAGTGAGTGGAGTTAGAGTCATAGAGGTTTACAGCATGGAAATAGGCCCTTTGGCCCAACTTGTCCATGCCGTCCCTTTTGCCTCTGTTTGGCCCATATCCTCTCTATACCCATCTCACCCATGTAACTGTCTAAACGCTTTTTAAAAGACAAAATTGTACCTGTCTCAACTACTACCTCTGGCAGTTTGTTCCAGACACTCACCACCCTCTGTGTGAAAAAATTGCCCCTCTGGACCCTTTTGTACCTCTCCCCTCTCACCTTAAACCTATGCCCTCTAGTTTTAGACTCCCCTTACCTTTGGGAAAAGTTATTGACTAACTAGCTGAGCTATGTCCCTCATTATTTTATAGACCTCTTTTAGATCACCCCCTCGGCCTCCTATGCTCTAGAGAAAAGAGTCCCAGCCTATCCAGCCCCTCCTTATAACTCAATCCATCAGGTCCCAGTAGCATCCTAGTAAATCTTTTCTGTACTCTTTCTAGTTTAATAAAACCCTTTCTATAACAGGGTGACTAGAACTGTACACAGTATTCCAAGCATGACCTTACCAATGTCTTGTACAACTTCAACAAGACATCCTAACTCCTATATTCAATGTTCTAACCAATGAAACCAAGCCTGCCGAATGTCTTCTTCACCACTCTGTCCATCTGAAACTCCAGTTTCAAAGAGCTGTGAACCTAACCCCTAAATGTGCTTGTCCTATAACTCTTTGCAATGCCCTACCATTAACTGGCTAAGCCCTGCCCTAGTTCAATCTATCAACATGCATCACCTCGCATTTATCTAAAATGTTGCCAGAAAAAATTGGTTTCTCCGCCAGTGTCTTGAGTTTTATCATTTCTCTGGCGACCCTCGCCCAGTGCTGCATTCTTGCTGTGATTAGAATTGTGTATCTTCCATTGCTTCACAATTTAGGACAGCCATTTAGCCCCGTTATTCTAAAATTCTCTTCTAAAGCTGCTATGATCTTAGCGAGAGCACTTCCTCTGTCAGTATGTTTGCTCAGGTCTCACCTCCTCAACACCACCCACATCTAGAGAGGACGCCATGGGTTGTTTTAAGCACATCAGTGGCATATTGCTGTTAACAATCCAATGCAAAATTCAGGGAACCAACCTTTGACAAACTCGAATCCTGAAACGTAAGAACTTTGTTTTTGGGTTTTGGTCTTGGTTTCTCTCCTCTGGAGGGTGGATACTATCATTTCACACAAGGCAGCAGCTGTTGATGGCTTTTTTTTCATAAATAAATTAAAGAATGACCAATAAACCATAAAATTCAATTCCCATATTGCATATACTCCCACACATGGAACAGACGAGCCCCAAGTTTGATTCCTAGGTTTTCAGATCTTGGTTGGGACAGCACGGTGGGGTGGGAGAGGTATTATAATTGACTTCAATATCCTGCTCGAGGGTGGGAAAGAAAGCTAGCTAGGATTTTTTTCCCTGATTGTAGAAGTATTGGAACAAAAACAGAAAATGCTGGAAAAACTCAGCAGGTCTGTCAGCATCTGTGGAGAGAGATTAGAGCCAATGTTTGAGTCTGGATGACCCTTTGTCAGAGCTGAAAGTTTTTTTTATTCATTCATGGGATATGGGTGCTGCTGGCTGGCCAGCATTTATTGCCCATCCCTAGTAGCCCTTGGAGGCAGTTGAGAGTCGACCACATTGCTGTGGCTCTGGAGTCACATGTAGGCCAGACCAGGTAAGGATGGTGGGTTTTCTTCCCCAAAAGACATTGATGAACCAGATGGGTTTTTCCGACAATTGACAATGTTTTCAAGGTCATCGATAGATTCTTAATTCCGGAAATTTTTTATTGAATTCAAATTCCACCATCTGCCGTGGTGAAATTGGAACCTGGGTCCCCAGAACATTAGCTGAGTTTCTGGATTAATAGTCTAGCAACAATACTACTAGGCCATCGCCTCCCCGACATTGGGTTGCAACAAGTGGTGACCAGGGACTAAAAACAATAAAGGTTTATTGATGATACCAAGCAGCTCTTACATGCTGCCCAAGGGGCAACTTTTTCACAGAGAAGGTGGTGAGTATATGGAATGAGCTGCCAGAAGAGGTAGTAGAGGCAGGTCCAATTACAACATTTAAAAGACATTTAGTCAGATACATGGATGGGAAAGGTTTAGAAGGATATGGAGGCAAATGGGTCTAGTTTAGTTTAGGAAATCTGGTCAGCATGGATGAGATGGGCCAAAGGACCTGTTTCCATGCTGTTTATCTCTGTGACTCTATGCAGTTTATCTCTATGACTCTATGCAGTGTGTCTGTCTGTGCCCAGTCTTGTGGTTCAGGTTAGAAACTCCAAAGTATTTTGTGAACCCACCAGAATATTAAATTGTGGATTTTGAACTTTGCTAGGATAAGCGTGAGATGTTTCACTTCAGGTATGATTCAAATGATCCACTGGGGAGCTTTTATCCAGAATATAGGTAACATGTATAGTAAGAAAATTAGCAAGAAACTTTATCAGTTACAAACAAGAAATAAATAATCATGATAATATATAACCCTTAACAAAGATCTCTACAATGTTCCAATCACACAATCCCACAGACAAAAAACCCTTTTTATAGGTTTAACACAACACAGACTAATCTCACGTGATATTGGGATCAAGGCTGTTAGTTGAATTCTACAGTCAAATGTTAGAGACTCGTTACAGTTTGAAGACAAGACAGCTTCCCAAAACACTAGTGAGACTCTAGTCCAGCTCCCAGCAACAGCAGGTTTTCACCCAGCAGGAAAACGTGTTTTTTTTTCAGTTAACCAAAAGAATTTTCAAAACAGGGAGAGAGGGAAAACACTTCTTTTTAGCTTGCTGTTCCTTCTAAAACTAAAAATCAAACCTGCAGCTCCAAACTGAAACTGAAAAATGAAAGTTCTGTCACCTGAGCTGCCACAGCCTTTTTTTCCCTCCTAACGATAACATCGGCTAAGGTTATGAACACGAATTTTAAAAAAAAACTCTTTAAAGGTACACTAACGTCACACCAGGGAAGAACGCGCAGCGTGTAACTCTTTTTGTACCCACCTCATATCAATGTGCACATGATCACCTGGCCTACACTGCTCATTATTAATGACAGGGCACCTTTTAAGATATCAAGACAAATAGCCTGCTAAACTAGTTCTTCTCTTCCTCTGTCGAATTCCTCATTCATGTTTCATAGAATCATAGATCCCTACAGCGCAGAAAGAGGTCCTTTGGCCCATCGAGTCTGCACCGAACACAATCCCACCCAGGCCCTACCCCCATATCCCAACATATTATACCCACTAATCCCTCTAACCTACACATCCCTGGACACTAAGGGGCAATTTTTTAGCGTGGCCAATCAACCTAACCCGCACACCTTTGGACTGTGGGAGGAAACCCACGCAGACACGAGGAGAACGTGCGAACTCCACACAGACAGTGACCCGAGCCGAGAATCACACCCAGGACCCTGGAGCTGTGAAGCAGCAGTGCTAACCACTGTGCTACCGTGCCGCCCCCTAGACTTGATTATTCCAACACACCTCTGGCTGGCCTCACACATTCTAACTTCCGTAAATTTCAGGTTTTCCAAAACTCGGCTGCCCACATCGAATCCCGTTTACCCATCATCCCATGCTGGCTGACCTGCATTTGTTCTCAGTTCAGCAGCAGCTCGATTTTAAGATTCTCACCCTTGTTTGAGAGAGGCTCCTCGCCCCTGTCCTCGGACATTCATTCCTCCAGCTCCATAACCACAACGTGTGCTCTTCTTAATGCTGGCTCATTGGGTGTCCCTTATTTTAGTCAGTCCAAACCTGGATGCTGTGCATTTGGCTACCAAGAGCCCAGATTCCTGAATTCCCACCCTGGCCCCCTCTGCCTCACTTCCCCCTTTTTAAGCTGCTCACTAAAATCTGTGCTTTTGATATCTGCCTGAATATTTCCTTAAGCAGCTTGATGCCATCTTTTGTTTGATGATGCCTCTACGAATCATAGAAACCCTACAGTGCAGAAAGAGGCCATTTGGCCCATCTAGTCTGCACCGACCACAATCCCACCCAGGCCCTACCCCCATATCCCTACATATTTTACCCGCTAATCCACGCATCTCAGGACACTAAGGGGCAATTTTTTTTTAGCATGGCCAGTCAACCTAACCCACACATCACTGGAACCATTAGGACATTCTGTTACGTCAAAAGTCCCACACAAATACAAGTTGTTGTGGTTACATTTTTATAGACTGCTTGTTGTCACCACAGATCAGACAATCTCCATGATAAGTCAGTAAACAGATTTGGCAAACAGAGCACTCAATTTTTTTTTTGAATGGCAATAGGGAGCCACAAATTAGTCACAATGACCTCTGCATTCATAGAATCCCAACAGTACAGAAGGAGGCCATTCAGCCCATCGAGTCTGCACCGACAACAATCCTGCCCTGGCCTCACCCCCATAACCCCACGCATTTACTTTGCGAGTCCCCCTGACATTAAGCGTTAATTTAGCATGGCCGGTCTACCTAACCTGCACATCTTTATACTGTAGGAGGAAACTGGAGCACCCAGAGGAAACTCACACAGACATGGGGAGAACGTGCAAATTTCATACAGTCACCCGAGGCTGGAATTGAACCTGGGTCTCTGGCGCTGTGAGGCAGTCGTGGTAACGACTGTGCCACCGTGCCACTTTGAGAATGCAGACAAATTTACCTGGGTCTTCAATCCACCTAAACTATGCATCTTGGGACACTAAGGGGCAATTTTGCATGGCCAGTCCAACTAACCTGTGCATCTTGGGACGTTAAGGGGCAGTTTAGCACAGCCAGTGCACCTAAACTGCACACCTTTGGACTATGGGAAGAAACTGGAGCAGACACAGAGGAACACCACGCAAATTCCACACACACAGTCACCTGAGGCCAGAATTGAACCCAGGTCCCTGGCGCTGAGAGACAGCAGTGCTAACCGCTGTATCACCATGCCGCTCCATTGAATTCTCCAATGCAGATTCTCTTAAGTGAGATGCTGCCTCAGGACTGGAGCCTCAAAAGAATTACCCCATTTACTCAGTAGAATACAGAACCCTGGGGAAATCTCCAGAGGAATGCAACTAGTACAGGTGAGATCACTTGTGTCAGTACATCCTGCGGAAGCAAGTTTATAAAGCAGCAAGTTTCTCAGTAGTGAATGGTTCATTACTAATGAGGCTCAGTCAATAAACATCATGCAACTGGACACTTGCATTCATTGCTTCATGACAGAGATTAGGAGTTTCAGTGCATTCCTGCAAATGTACGCACAAACCTATAATCATCTTTTCCCCAAATGATAGGGTTAAGTTATTGAAAAACTGGCCTCAGACCTCCATCGCTATAGAGGTTACATTTGTTTGACGGAATTAATATGGGTGTTACTTAGCAACATTTCTAAGGCAGGGTGAGAGGCTTATAAAACACAGCACCGTAAGTAACTCAATTTCAACTTTGGTTTGGGTAGAAAGTCAACAGATGTATCCTGGCAACTTTTCCAAGCTCCCCCCCACCCCCGCCCCCCCCCCACCCCCGCCGCAAACTTTCCTGGAAGAAATCCATTTGTGGTCACGTGGCCTTATTCAGCGATTGGGTTGAGGTTGTGTTTTGCATCTACTTTCCATTGTTGGTCCTTGGAGTGGAGTCCAATCGCTACAACTTGGATGGACACCTTCCACTAATCGGAGACCTTGGAGCAGGTAGATGGCCAATTCCTTTCAGGTGTAAGAGCAATGTGCTCATTCAGTGCCAGCGCAATGGATTTCTTCCGGAACTGCGGTGGCACTATTGCCAAAAGAACCATCTCTGTAGCTGAAGGATCTGGTTTCAAATCCATCGACTGGCATATCGATGCTCTGTTTCTCCTGTTCAGTTGCTGGATCAGCGTGTGGCACGACTTGGGCTGGCACAGTGGTTAACACTGCTGCCTCACAGCGCCAGGGACCTGGTTCGATTCCTGGCTTGGGACACTGTCTGTGTGGAGTTTACACATTCTCCCCGTGTCTGTATGGGTTTCCTGCGGGTGCTCCGGTTTCCTCCAATGGTTTGAAAGACGCGCTGGTTAGGTGGATTGGCCGTGTTAAATTCTCCCTCGGTGTACCCGAACAGGGGCTGGAGAGTGGCGACTAGGGGATTTTCACGATAACTTCACTGCAGTGTTAATGTAAGCCTACTTATCACAATAATAAATAAGTTTTAAACTTTAAAAATTTGTGAGCTCAATGCTGAGACCTGAATTGGAATCTGAGGTAAACACAGGGAACAAGTTTCATTCCAGTTTTCAGTGAATGTGAAACCTGAATGCTAAACTGGCAGTAATTAATACAGCGATTAGGAGTGGACAGTGTTAATTGAGTCACTTTGTGTGTCGCTAATGAATTTTCTTTTTGATCCTTCTCTGCAGGAAATAAACTGGACTGAGCCACAATGGGAGAATGGACTTTTTTGAGCGACCTGTTGGATTCAATCAAGAGCCATTCTCCTATGCTGGGTCGCCTCTGGCTCCTCCTCATGCTGATTTTCCGAATCCTCGTCCTGGCCACGGTGGGAACTGACGTTTTTGAGGATGAGCAGGAGGAGTTTGCCTGCAACACCTTGCAACCCGGCTGCAAACAGGTTTGCTACAACGAGGCGTTCCCCATTTCGCCGTTCAGGTTCTGGACGTTCCACATCATCATTCTGGCCATCCCGTCCCTACTGTTCGTGGTCTATGCGATGCACCTGTCCTCGAAGGAGGAAGAGAAGCAAGAGAAAGTTGGCCTCATCAAAAGGAAAGAGCAGGCTAGCGACGGGACATCAAAAATAGAAAAATGTTACATGACCCACGTTATTCTACGCCTGCTGACTGAGATTGGCCTCATCGTTTCTCAATATTTGCTATACGGCTTCAGAATCGACTCCCAGTTCCTGTGCACCGTCCCCCCATGCCCTCACATCGTGGACTGTTTTGTATCTCGGCCAATGGAAAAGACGGTGTTTTTAATATTCTATTTTGTAATCAGCATCCTCTCCACAATCATCAGCTTCATCGAGCTGGTGCACATCCTCCGTAAGTGGCATCACCGGAGACCAATGAAATCCTGCGAGCAACAGAACCAATCAAACATTGACTATGAGAGGGTTAGGGACCCACACTCAATCCTGTTAATAAAGGAGAAAGGTGCAAAGAAACACAACGCCAACCATTCTGACATGGAGTCGAGTCATGAGTCAAGTCATAAGTCGAAATCGTTGGGCAGTAGTAATAGCGGAAGGTCCTCACAATCCAGTGCAAAGAAACCTCCTCTGAACATCTAAGGAGAAACTGGCACGGGGCCTGATCAGTTGCTGACATTTGTAAGAGACAATCTTGGTGCCACAGGTGAAAGGGAGACTGGAAACTTAAACACTTGATCCGATCAAAACCTCCTGTGGGTGGCAATGGACACAGGACACAAATCGATTGTCATTTTGTTTGAATCCAGTTTCTCTATTTCACGGTGCTTGTGCTTTTAGTTGGCCAATCATTTCCCTGGCTATTTAAATGACTGCTGTCGAACAATGGAACTTGTTGAGGTTAGTGAGACCTTCTGGAAACTGACAATCACTTCTTTTCGGTGGGGTTGGGGTGGGGAGGTGAATATTCACTTGGAGAGAGACTGATGTGGTTAAGCGAGTTGGTGGAATCTGTAATCAAACAGACTGTAGCAGAAATGGGCCTGGGTAAATAGAGTAGTTCCCTGGCAAGTGGAGAAGTCCTTGTCGGATCAGAAAACTAAGTGACAGTCTAGCAGGTTGGAGGTAGTTTTATTTTTATATTGGAAATGCCTGTCTTCCCCTTCATCACCTACTATCCCTGATGAAATCTACAAGGATCTCAATGAAACAGGGGCCAGGCTGAAGGTTAAGGGTTGCCAATCTGGCAAAATCCTATGAGCTGTAACACCAAGATGTTGGCACAAAAGCAGAAAAATCTCAGCAGGTCTGACAGTATCTGTGGAGAGAGAGTGGAACCAACACTTCGAATCTAGATGACCTTTCGTCAGAGCCCAAGACGGTGGCAGCAATCACCTCACTTGCTCGGTCGTACAGTGCGTGGCTGGCTCCAGATTTAAGCTTGACTTTGGCTAGTTTCAGGGTTTGCAGGAAGGGCCCCTTGGAAGCATGGGTTGCTGAACTGGGGGGTGGGGTTGCAAGAAGCCATATTGGTCAGTGATCTGGCTCACAAAGTGAACAGACAACGGTTGAAGATGGAATGGGCTTCAGATGTGATGTGCCGACTGCCGCCATCTCCTCCAGGGCTTCCCTGGAATCTCGCAAAATGGACAATCGATCCCTCAGACACTGCTGGGGCAGAAATGTAATTTCATTGAAAGCAATTTGCATGTGTTTTTTTTATCATTTCTGTAGAAGTTATAGGACGTGGGAGATTATGGAAGGAAGAGGATAGGAGGTCATGTGATGAATCCTTGCCTGGGCTACCAGGGCACGACCAAGGGCCATGTGTCAGGCCTCAATATGAGCCAGCACCATGAGGAGACAACGATGGTGGGAAGGAGGGAGGGGGGATTATTATTGGAGAATAAAATAATGCCATATTCCGCAACTTTTTTTTCTTAACGGGAGTTGGCTGGTACCAACTTTATACTGTACAACCTGTAATTAAATGTGTAATTCTAGGAATATTTGTTGTCTGCCCATTTGTAGAAATGTTTTTGATTCTGCATCCTTTATATGTACTAAAATAGTATTTTTAAAGGAATTTCTGGATTAATAGTCTAGCGATAATAACACTAGGCCATCGCCTCCCCAAGATGCCTGGTTTAATTTTGGAAAATGATTGGCTTTGACTTCAAATTGAATGGGTTTTAATGGATCACCCAGACCTAGGAAAAGTGAAGGCAAGATATGCAATGGCCACTGAGGAGAAATAAATGGGAACAAAGAGATCGGGACAGTTGTGAATGGGGAATATTTAGGTCTGGGCCACTGGGACTGTCAATACAGCTTCAACATATTTTTGTGTCTTCTAACAACTTGCCTCCCACTGTCCAGTATTTGTCTCTCTTCCTCATGTCCATTATTTTTGTGTAACTAATAAAGTGGTCAAGTTTGTTTTTAATGCCCTGATGCTTTTCCTCGTTGGGTTTGCTTGCAATAGTATCCAGCGGACTTCAGGATAACCCTAAAGAAACCCGACTTGCAACAGGACAGGGAACTTTTAAAGCACAAATTGTTAAGTGAAAGTTTAAACAGAGGAATAAATGCAAACTCGCATTTATAGATAAAACAGTTATCACATCTAGGAAACAACTGATAGCATTTCACACGCAAAAACAGAAAATGCTGGAAAATCTCAGCAGGTCTGACAGCATCTGTGGAGAGAGAATTGAGCCAGCGTTTCGTGTCTGGGTGAGCCGTCATCCAGCCTCAAAACATCGCTCTATTTTTCTCTCCACAAATGCTGTCAGACCTGCTGAGATTTTCCAAAATTCTCTGTTTTTGATTCAGATTCCAGCATCCACATGATTTTTGCTTTTATGATAATATCTCACGTGAAGAGTTCTCTATTCCAGAGGTAAACCCAGAAGGATCCTTTTACACCGCTTTGAGATGAATCAGCCGTTGGTGGTTGAGGGAGCAATTCTGATCAAAATGCATGGAAAAACTCCCCACATCTCTTCCAAAATACCTGGTGATCCTAAAGGATCAACTGAACAAGTTCTAAGGCTTTTGTTCAACATCTTGGCTACTTCAAACGATAAAGGACTTCCTCATTCCTGAGGTGTCAGCCTGGATCTTGTGCTCAAGCCCTAGACATGGAGCTTAAGCTCTTCTGATTCTGAGACTGGAATGCCAACAGTGAACGCAGCTGACAATGAGCTCCGGTATTAAAAAAATCTGGAACTTAGTCACGATGAAAATCTTTACTTCTCTGGTGTTTTACAGATTCTGATATAAATGAATATTTCTTTATTTACTTATTAGTGTGCCAAGTGGGCTTACATTAATACTGCAATTAAGTTATTGTGAAAAGCCCCTCGTTGCCACATTCCACACAATTGAAATGCAGTCAATTAATTGTTTCCTAGGTGTGATAAAATTGCTATATAAAGGCAAGATCACTCTTGTTTTTCTGTTTAAATTTTCACTTAACAATTTGAACTTAAAAGTTCCCTGTTCGGTTGCACGTCACGTTTCTCTCGGATTATACTGGAGGCTTCTGGACTGTTTGGATACACGGAGGGAGAATTTAACATGGCCAATGCACCTAACCTGCACGTCTTTCAGACTGTGGGAGAAACTGGAGCACCTGGAGGAAACCCACACAGACACAGGGAGAATGCGCAGACTCTGCACAGACAGGTTGGGAAATTGAACCCAGGATTTAAGTTCCTGAAGTTAGTAATGCACATTTTTGTCTCTGATCGGATAGATTCCATTTGCTTTCCAGGCTCCTTTGGAGCAAGCCAGATGTCCTTACCAGCATACAGGCTGCTGTCAAGCCTGCTCTCTCACATTGCTTCATCAGTGACCCTCCCCTTATTCTCTCTTTGTAAAACAGACACATGGGAACAGCCGCCACTTGGATGTTCCCCTCCCGTCCTCTCACCGTAGTGATTTGGATAGGAATCGCCGTTCCTTCACTGTTGCTGGGTCAAAGTCCTGGAGCTCCCTCCCTAACAGCATTGTGGGTGAACGTACAACAGGGGGACAACAACAGGTCAGGAAGATGACTCACCACCACGTTCTGAAGTGGCAATTAGGGATGGGCAATAAATGCTGGCCCAGCCAGTGACACCGCCCTGAATGAATAACTGCTTTGCTGAAATCACAGGCAAGATAAAATTAAAAAAACTCAGCTGAATAATAAGGGACAGCCAAATATAATCTCCCTCCAACCTCTTGTGCAATGTACCTTGATACAAAACACATTTAAAAATACTTGAGCACTTTTGTCTTGATGTTGTGAAATTTGTGCTATAGAGATTCTTTCTTTCTAGATATAGGCTAAATTTCTATTACTCCTACATCTCCTCCATCAAAACACTTTTTAAAATCTGCCTGTTTGATCAAACATTTGGTCACCTCAGCTATCAGTCCAGATCTTGCAGTCTCGGGCCTGTCGGAGGTGGGACATATGACCCAAGATGGCCACTGGGCCCTCACAGGAGTTCCAATTCATTGACCTCTGTGGGAATTACCTGGAAATTTAAACTTCCGGTAAGCTGCTCCCCAAGATCCTCCAGAAAAGTCTGAGCCTGAGTCAAAACCAGAGACGTTGGACAGTTCTGATTTACTCTCCTGGACAGTTCCCGTGGCGATGTTGGACAGAGAATTCCTAGATTAATCCCTGGGTAATTACAGAACTGACGCCTCCCCACAATCACTCGCACTGACCCGGATTGCCCCCTCAAACCTCTGACTCCTTGTCAACCCACCTGACTACCCCCACTACTGCCTGAGTACCCCCCCACTGAGACCCCATAACCAACCATCCTGACCACACAAACCCACCGCCTCCACCACCCTACTACACCCTGACTGACACCCAGCCGGCATGCCAACACGACTACCACATCCCACCACACCAACACCCCCCCTCCCCGACCTGACCCAACCTGACTCTGGGCCCACCTCACCCACCCTGCCCACTCACTAATCAATATGCAGTTTGAAACATGATAACTGCTGTACCTTTACTGCATGTACCTCTAATTTCCTGCTTGATGACATCCCCAATCTCACTGCTACTGTTTGATGGACTGTACACAACTCTCATGAGTGTTATTTTGTCCTTTGATGTTCCTCAGCTCCACCTATACAGATTCTACACTGTCCAGGCTGATGTTCTTCCTTACTATTGCATTAATCTCTTTAACCAGCGACGCTACCCCTTTATTTTCCGCCTTTCCTTCCAGAACATTGAATATCTCTGGATGTTGTGTTCCCATCCCTGGTCACGCTAGACCCAGGTCAGTAAGTCCAATTACACTGTATCTGTTAATGACCGTCTGCACAGCTAATTTATCCACCTTATTACAAATGCTCCTCACATTGAGACACTAAGCCTTCAGGCTTTTTTTGGGCATTTATTGCCCTTTTAGGGGTACAGTTCATAGCTCCTTGAAAGTGGGGTCGCAGGTGGACAGAGTGGTGAAGAAGGCATTCAGCATGTTTGGTTTCATAGGTCATAACTTTGAATACAGGAGTTGGGATGTCTTGTTGAAGCTGTACAAGACATTGGTAAGGCCACACTTGGAATACCATACACAGTTCTGATCACCCTATTACAGAAAGAGTATTATTAAACTAGAAAGAGTGCAGAAAAGATTTACTAGAATGTTACTAGGACTCAATTGTTTGAGTTATAAGGATAGACTGGATAGACTGGGAATTTTTTCCCTTAAATGGAGATGCCGGCATTGGACTGGGGTAAACACAGTAAGAAGTCTCACAACACCAGGTTACTATCAAATAAACCTGTTGGACTTTACCCTGGTGTTGTGAGACTTCTTACTTTTTTCCCTGGAGCATAGGACACTTAGGGGGTGATCTTATAGAGGTCTATAAAATAATGAGGGGCATAGATCAGCTAGATAGTCAATATCATTTCCCAAAGATACGGGAGTCTAAAACTAGAAGGCATAGGTTTAAAGTGAGAGGGGAGAGATACAAAAGGGTCCAGAAGGGAATTTTTTTCACACAGAGGGTGGTGAGTGTCTGGAACAAGCTGCCAGAGGTAGTAGTAGAGACGGATACAATTTTGTCTTTTAAAATGCATTTAGGTAGTTACGTGGGAAAGATGGTTATAGAGCAGCGGTCTCCAAACTCCAATCCAGATGCAGCCCACCGGCTGTAGTTTGGAGGCCTCTGGTATAGAGGGATATGGGTCAAACATGGGCAATCGGTGGTTATCTTAGTGGTTAAAAAAGAGTGGTTTGGACAAGTTGGGCCAAAGGTCCTGTTTCCATTCTGTAAACCTTTATGACTCTATGATAACATTCACACTGTACTTGTAAACTTGCCTTACAACAGCCAGGGGGCAGTCTTGTCTTCTCCCGATGTTTCAGCTCCGCAAGGAAGTTCTTAGTTGGGCTGCACACTCGGCATTTCTGAAGAGGCCAGGTGGGAGACCGGATAAGAGAAATGGAGCAGAGTCAGTGCAATGAACAATTCAGACAGAGTGGCAGTCTGATGAAGACTGTTGCTTTGCAGAATCATAGAATCCCTACAGTGCAGAAGAAGCCCATTCAGCCCATCACACCTGCACCGACAACAATCCCACCCAGACCCTACTCCCATAACCCCACATATTAACCCTGCTAATACCCTGACACTAAGGGGGCAATTTAGCATGGCCAATCCACCTAACCAGTACATCCTTAGATCGTGGGAGGAAACTGGAGCACCTGGAGGAAACCCACGCAAACACGGGGAGAATGTGCAAACTCCACACAGACAGTGACCCAAGGCTCAAATTGAACCTGGGTTCCTGGTGCTGTGAGGCACAGTGCAGATTGGGGCCCTCTGATGTGGCCCAATGTTACATTTTATTTTATATTGTCACAGTGGAGAACCTGCTGCTATTTTGATACTTTAGAAGTGCTACATAAACACAAGCTTTTCAAGTTTAAGTGTATTCATTAGTGTCACAAGTGGGCATACAGTAACACTGCAATGAAATTACTGTGCAAATCCTCATGGAAAAGTCATTGTAGTAGTGACACTGAAAGGCTAGTGTGTGTTTGTTCTAAGGATTTGAGATTTGATAAGGCCAAGTTATTGCAAATGCCAAACAGTTGGCATTGACTTTATTTCCTGAGATGATGTCCCCAGAATGCAGCTGCTCCCACGATGATGTTTGTCAGGGAATTCCAGATGTTTATCCCAATAAAGACCATGTATTATTGGAGGTGATGTTGTTCCCACGACATCACAGCTCTTTGCTGCCTTGGTGGAAGGGACTGCGAGCTACCAGCCTGTATTTCACAGGCTGATTTTCTGACTGTAGCTGTTTTTGTTTGTGTAAAAAAGCTTACTGCTACCGAGCCGTGATCATGCTGAATAGCGGAGCAGGCTCGAGGGGCTGAATGGCCTACTTCTGCTCCCATTTTGAATGCAAGTCCCTGTCTGCACAATTTTACTCTACAAATTAAACAGAATAATTAGTGTTTAAAATAGCACAAGCAGAAATTTGGTATTTACCAGCCAATAAAAACAACTTTTATATCAAAGGATCATCAGTCAAGAAGTGGCGAATGCATGTTGAGTTACCTCTATGGCACAGTGGCACAGTGGTTAGCGCTGCTGCCTCACAGCACCAGGGACCTGGGTTTGATTCTGGCCTTGGGTGACTGCACATTCTCTGTGTGGGTTTCCTCCAGGTGCTCCAGTTTCTCCCCATAGTCCAAAGATGTGTGGGTCAGGTGGATTGGCCATTGCTGAGTTGCCCCTTAGTGTCAAGGGGACTAGCTAGGGTAAATGCATGGGGCTGTAGGGATAGGACTTGGGTGGGTTTGTGTCGGTGCAGGCTCAGTAGTCCGAATGACCACCTTCTGCACTGTAGGATTCTATGATTCTGGATTGGCCATGCTAAATTGCCCCTTAGTGTCAAGGGGACTAGCTAGGGTAAATGATGGGATTGTGGAGATAGGGCTTGGGTGGGATTGTGGTTGGTGCAGACATGATGGGCTGAATGATGACCTTCTGTACTGCAGGGTTCTATGATTCTATGTACAGGTTAGGTGGATTGGCTATGCTAAATTAGCCCTTAGTGTCAGGGGAATGAGCAGGGTAACTATGTGATGTTACACGGACAGGGCCTTGGTGGGATTGTTGCCAGTGCAGACTCGATGGGCTGAATGGCCTCTTCCTGCACTGTAGTGATTCTATAATTCTGTTATCTCCACTGGACGACATGTCTTTTCCAGCCTGAATTGGTTCTTGTACTGTTGGTGCCATCTTGTGCTGGCAACAAGAATTACAACAAGAATGAAGACCATAAGTGGACATTTCAAAAATAACAGTTGTCGAAACCTTAATCGGCAAAATCTGAACAAGAACAACTATTTAACATAGTCCATTATTTCACAGAAGTGAGCTTCTCACCAAACATTGGTGAATAAAGCTACTGAAATTAAACAAAGCAACCGCTCCCCCCCCCCCACCCAGTCCAAATCTGAAGCAAACTGTAAAGCTTCACTGAAAGCAGAAAAACTGGAGATCTATCTAATGTAATTGGAAAGAGGAGAAACAGCTTAACATCTTTTATCAACTTTTCATGAAGGGTCCCACCCAAAACCTCACTTCTCTCTCTGACAGCTGCTTCCCAGTTTAAGGGAACATTCACAAATTCAGCCAAAAAGACTTTAATCTGATGTGGGATTGTGGGGATAGGGGCTGGGGTGGGATTGTTGTCAGTGCAGACTCGATGGGCCGAATGGCCACCTTCTGCACTGTAGACGTTCTATCATCACTGGGCACCTGTGGGGCCACAGAGACCCAATTACAGCAACTACGTTCAACCCACCAAATGGCTGAACGGACGCTCAGGATCACTGAGCCAGATTAAAGATAAATAAAACCTTTTCCCGGGACCCCTGGGATACTGGGGAATAAAGCATAGCTGTGAATGAATCCACCCATAAATCATAAAGTCATCACGTTTTACAGCCAAGAAAAAGGCCCTTTGGCCCCTTGTGTCCATACTAGCCATCAAGCACCTATCTATTCTAATCCCATTTTCCAGCACTTGGTCTGTAACCTTGTCTGCTACGGTGCTTCAAGTGCTCATCTAGATGCTTCTTAAATGCTGTGAGGTTTCCCACTTCTACCCCCACTTTCAGACAGTGAGTTCCAGTCTCCACCACCCTCTGGGTGAAAAAGTCTTTCCTCGAAGCCTCTCCAAATCTCCAGCTCCTTACCTTAAATCTATTGGTGTCTGTTATAAAGGGATAAATTCGGATTAATCTAGCCTTTCCAATCCCCTCAATACAGCTCAATCAGTTCCTCCCTCGATTTCCGTCCCACCCACCCCACCCGACCTTCTTCTCCTTCAACTCACTTGTAGATCAACTTATCTGTAAATGAGTTGAATTCAGCTGTAAATCAACCCTGACCTCCAAGTGAATTCACCTGTACATTCTCAAAGTAGCACAGTGGTTCGCACCGCTGCCTCAGCGCCAGGGACCAGCTTGGGACACTGTCTGTGTGGAGTCTGCATGTTCTCCCCATGTCTATGTCTGGGTTCTCCGGTTTCCTCCTACAGTCCGAAAGATGTGTTGGTTAGGTGGACTGGCCATGCTAAATTGTCCCTGAGGGACAGGGGGGTTAATTGGCTAAATACATAGGGTTATGGGGATAAGGCCTGTGTGAAATTGTTGTCAGTGCAGCCTTGATGGGCTGAATGGCCTCCTTCTGCACTGCAGGAATTCTAAGTATGAAGAAGCACCCAAAACACAACAGAAGAATTTCAACAAAACTGCAGCCAGGCAAAACTTTACCAACTGAAACTCAATCCAGAGAACTGTGAGGTGCTAAACAATAAAAGGAAGAATGCAAGCTACACCTTGAGTGAAAAGTACAATGTACAATCTGAAAACTCTTGGGAGTGACGTCTCCAGTTAAAGAGAGAGCAGTCAATAAATCAAAGAGATGCAGCGCTATGTTTCAATATCAGAAGCATGCAAGGATGAGACTTTCACACTGCAACTGTACAGCACTCTGGTTAATCACTGGATAAACATCTAAAGCCCAGGAGATTTCACACAACTGCGAGATGAGGTTCAAGTGGTATTTTCAGGGTCAATTCATCACAGAAGCTAACAACGGTAAGTACTGCTTCTTCACAGCTCCAGAGAACCAGGTTCGATTCCCTGCTTGGGTCACTGTCTGTCTGGAGTTTGTACGTTCTCCCCGTGTCTGTGTGGGTTTCCTCTGGGTGCTCCAATTTCCTCCCACTGTCCGAAAGACACGCTGGTTAGGTGCATTGGCCATGCTAAATTCTCCCTCGGTGTACCCGAACAGGCGCTGGAGTGTGGCGACTCGGAGATTTTCACAGTAACTTCATTTCAGTGTTAATAAAAACATGACAATATGCATCTGGTTAGAGCTGCCCTTGGATTAGAACCAGAGAATTCCCTACAGTGCAGAATGAGGCCATTTAATCCATTGAGTCTGCACTGACTCTCCAAAACAGCATCTGTCCCAAGCCCATCCCCTGCCCTATGTCTCTAATTCTATGCAATTCCCATGGCTAATCCACCTAACCTACACATCTTTAGGCAATGCAGCAAGGCCAATCTACCTAACCAGCACATCTTTGGGCTGGGGCAGGAAACCTAACCACCCAGAGTTGACCCATGCAGACACGGGGAGAACAAGCAGTCACCCACGGCCAGCAGTGCTAACCATGGTGCAGCTCGTTACAAATTGCTCTAATATTCCAAATATTGGGTTCAATTTGTTTAAAAACAAAACAGGGAATTTCATCTATTATTGGTAAAAGATTTATTTAATTATTAGTCACAGGTAGGCTTACGTTAACACTGTAATGAAGTTACTGTGAAAATCTACTAGTCCTCACACTCTGGCATCTGTTAGGGTACACTGAGGGAGAATTTAGCATGGCCAATGCCCCTAACCAGCACATCTTCTGGACTATGGGAGGAAATTGGAACATCCAGAGGAAACCCACGCAGGAACAGGGAGAATGTGCAGACTCCGCACAGACAGTGACCCAAACAGGGAATCGGACCTGGATTCCTGGCACTGTGAGGCAGCAGTGCCAACCACCGTGCCACCCTAGTGTCAGTAAACCATGATAAATGATTCATAGGAACCTTTAAAGTAAATACTAACACCTTCCCCCTAATGACTAAGGGTGAATATGTAACATGACATAAAGAATGACTCTTCCCTCCTCCACCATCATGGCTGTGGAGAATGGTTCAGTGTGAACTCTCTCCCTCCTTCACTCTCCTCTGACGTCTCATTCAACCACTCAAACTGGAATGCTCCCAGATTCAATCCCTCATTACACTTGGCCAAAATTGGGAACCCAAGAAAGAACCCAAGCAAATTCCCTAGCTTGGAGCATTGCAGAACAAAGGAGGAACTAACCTGAGACATTGGTCCAAGCTCCTGATTGTTGGGTACATGCAGACACATCAAACCCAGCCATGCAGAATGAAGATATGGATGAAGGTATTGGAGGGCTGCTACTTGCCAGGCAGTGCTGTGTCCCAGCAAGGTTCCTGAGCTTCAGGACAGGTAAAGAGAGAGAAAACTAGAGCATTGACTAGAGAAATCCCAAGACATTGATGAAGGATAACCCTTAACTGACTGAATATTGTGCAAGATTGGGATGGCAACCTTTATTTATTTATTTCTGAATTCCCAGTGCCCATAAAGAACCCTGACTTCCACTAACTTGGGTGGCATAACTGAGTGTGTGGTGAATAGTCTACCCATTGACAGTTCCTGTGTATGATGGCATCATTGAGGCCTCAATTTATTTCAATGGCTTAGGTGACCGAAGCCAAGGCATGAGAGTTAAATTCCCACAATTTAGGTAGGACACAAAGATAGGTAGGAAAGTATGCTGTGAAGAGAACCTAAGGAGTTTGCAGACCAAAGTAGATTGATTGAGTGGGCAAAAATCTGGCAGATGGAGTACAAGGTAGGAAAATGTGAGGTTGTTCAATTTGGCAAGAATAAAAAAAAGCAGAATAATCCTGAAACAGAGAATGGCTGCAGAATGCCAAGATGTAGAGGGATCTGGATATTCTAGGGGAAGAGTCACTAAAAGTTAGTCTGCAGGTACAGCAAATAATTAGGGAGGATAATGGAAGCCTATACTTTATTACGAGAGGAAGTGGACATAAAAGTAAGGATGTTATGCTTCAATGATTCAGAGTATTTGTGAGACCACATCTTGAATACATTATTATTGTCACATGTATTTACAGTGAAAATTGTTGTTTCTTGCGCGCTAAAAGGAAACGAGTGTGTGCAGAATGTGGTGTAGAATGTACTATGTGCAGTTTATATCTCCTCATTTAGAGAAGGATGCAAATGCATTGGAAGTAGTGCATTGGTTTACTAGATTGATACTGGGATGAGCAGGTTTTAACTTCCAAGAGAGGTTGATAGACTGGGCTTGTTTCCACTGGAGTTTAAAAGAGTGAGGGGCGACTTGATTGAATAATACAAAATCCTGAATGGTCTTGACAAGTTGGATGTGGAGATGACGTTTCCTGTCATGGATGAGCCCAGAACTCGGAAGCAATGACTTAAAATTAGGAGTGCTCTACTAGGGCAGAGAGGAGGCGACTTCTGTTCTGAGAGAATTGTGCAGCTTTGAAACTCTTCCTCAGAAGGCAGTGGAGGTGGGGGTCACTAAATATCTTTAAGGTGGAGGTAGGTAGATTCTTGTCGGGCAAGGGAATCGAAGGTTATTGGGGCCAGGGGGAACACAAGCAGATCAGCTACAATCTTATACAGTGGCAGAACTGACTCGAGGGGCCAAATGGCCTACTTCTGCTCCTATTTCATATGTTCATATTGTGAGGCCCATTGGGAAAAATGCCTGTATCAGTTGCTCAAGAGTGACATTTTGCTGGACCTGCTGCCTGTGACTGGTTAATGAATCACCCACCCAGCACAGAATAGTCATCTCCATTAATTATAATGGGATGATAATTGATCTGGCAATTAATTTGACTTGTTCCACCCACAGCAGCTGAATGGCAAAGGTAAAGCGCTCCCCATGGTATTTTTATGTGACTGAAACTTTTCCAAATCCAGGAGCTTCTCTGCTTTACTTTGAAGTGGTGCTGAATTGACTGGGGCAGGTTTGTGTGATGGGGTTGCCCAGTACTGAACAGAGCCTGGAGCGGGCGCAGGCTGGGAACCTATCAGTATCGCTTCTCAACCTTTCGGCTAAGATCAATCTTCGGATTAAGCCCAAGATGGGGTGAAATGACTCATTTTTGATTTGATTTGATTTATTATTAAAGAACAAAGAACAACCCGGCACAGGAAACAGGCCCTTCGGCCCAACGAGCCCGCGCCGCCATTTTAAAGCATTTTCCTACACCTCCCTCTATTGTCACATGTATTAACATACAGTGAAAAGTATTGTTTCTTGCACGCTAAAGCATACTGTTCATAGAAAAGGAAACAAGAGAGTGCAGAATGTAGTATTACAGTCATAGCCAGGGGCGACACAGTAGCACAGTGGCTAGCACTGCTGCTTCACAGCTCCAGAGACCTGGGTTCGATTCCTAGCTTGGGTCACTGTCTGTATGGAGTTTGCACATTCTCCTTGTGTCTGCGTGAATCCCCTCCGGGTGCTCCGGTTTCCTCTCTCAGTCCAAAGATGCACGGGTTGGGTTGATAGGCTATGCTAAAATTGCCCCTTCGTGTCCTGAGATGCATAGGTTAGAGGGATTAGCGGGTAAATATGTAGGGTCATGGGAGTAGGGTCTGGGTGGGATTGCGGTCAGTGCAGACTCGATGGGCCAAATGGCCCCTTTCTGCACTGTAGGGTTTCTATGGCTCTAAAGGATGTAGAGAAAGGTCAACTTAATGCGAGGTCCATTCAAAAGTCTGATGGCAGCAGGGAAGAAGCTGTTCTTGAGTCAGTTGGTACGTGACCTCAGACTTCTGTATCCTTTCCCCAGTGGAAGAGAGAATGTCCGGGGTGCGTGGGGTTCTTAATTATGCTGGTGCTTTGCCAAGGCAGTGAGAATTATAAACAGAGTCCATGAATGAGAGGCTGGTTTGCGTGATGGATTGGGTTACATTCATGACCTTTCGTAGTTTCTTGCATCTTGGTCAGAGCAGGAGCCATACCAAGCTGTGATACAACCAGAAAGATTGTGTTCAATGGTGTCTATTTTGTCAGCTTGGATCTTGTTTGTCTCCCTTGTGGGAACCTTGAATTGGATTCAATTTGAATCTGGTTTTTGGAGCAAGCAAGGAATGGATTTAGGTTTGCCCAGTCCACTCTGAACACTGGCTTTGTAACTTTTAATATCCATTTTGACATTTGTTAAACAAAAACCTCCAGTTCCACACTCACCGTATTCTAATCCCAGAATCAGCCTCAGAATCAGTTCTTGTTCGGTGCTGCCCCTCGGGTAGAAAAATGAGGTGTTACTCCAGGAAAACAGTGATTGCCACATTAGCAAAGACAGCTATGCGTAATTGTAGAATAAATATAACTTTATTCTTTTACCAGTAGATTTCATGAAAAGTTTAACAGTAACTTCTGCACAGAGACAGCCTTGTTATAGGAAATCTTGCTGTACAGTTGACTCGGTACACTAACACATCCATGAACAGAACAAGAACTCGCCATTAACAGTGGAGGTGTCAGGTTAATGATTCAACTAAATGTGTAACTGTACCTTTTAATTTGATAAAACCACAGGTGGCTGTTTTTTTACAATAGAAAAAAAGTGTAAAATATGACACTGAATTGGGCCACATTGCCACTTACAAACACAGAGACAGAGATGTGCTGTCACTGGGCTGGGAGGAAGGTGTGGGGGCGGGGAGGAGGCAGGGGTGGGGACGGGGGTTTGGGGGGGGGGGGGGGGGGTGGTGGCAGAGGGGGTGGGGGGGGGGGAGCAGAGGCGTGCTGGAAGGAATTCAGTCACAAAGTAGAGCGATAAGATAACATCCGTGAATGAGGGGAACACTGCAGCCTGGGAGGGAAAAATTTTCATCACGCCCTATAACTCACAATGACCCAAAACACTTGTGCCCCATCAGTTCTGGGTCACAGAGCCAGGATTACGTGTTGCCCTTCCTCTTGTGCATTTCAATGACTGCAAGACGCTTTGGACCACTGTGCCAGTTTCGAGCAGTTGGCCACACATGCCGTGCACAGAAAATTACCTTGTAATAGCAACAATGACCAGTGAGTGGCACTATTTGCTCACATTTGCTGTGATTGTATGGTTATGCAACATGGCATGGGTGGGGAGGGGAGATACCAGACCTAGGCTGAGGCTGTGTCATTCAAATCAAGAGATAAAATTCAAATAAATATTATATATATATATAAAAAATTAATACTGAGCTGCGAATTCTCCTTTTAATAAAAAACTGGGAGCCACTTGAGGGGGGGAGAATTTGCTCAAAGATAAAACCTGCGCAAAATAAAAGACTTCAAATCTGGTGAAGTATCAACCCAACACCTTCCAAAAGCTTTTGAATCCTGGAACAGGCACCGGCCTGGGAGGGGACAGGCTGAAGGGCTCTTTTCCTGCTGTCTGCTCCAGCGATTACAGATGTACAATTTGGTATCCAATTTAAGGGTGTCTTCACTGAGAACACCAACTGAGACTGTCCAAACTTTATGTTGGAATCTGCAAGTTTATATCTGGATACGCCTTGTAGTGCTCTCTTATTTAACTCTTGTGAAGCCTGTGAGTGGCAAGGGTGGAACTTGGGGTGGAGGGCAATGTTTGGACTTCACCGGAGCGCGGACAAGGTATAGATTGCGTTGAATCTTACATCAGCCAGGTTTGTACATCCTATGTGGAGCTTTCAGGAGTTAATGCCCATTGGACTAATATTGAACTCTTATGCACCTCACTGCTGTGTTGCGCTCAGGGGAAAAACCTTCTTCGACTTGCACGTAGCGTTACCCATCCCGTTTCTCCCTGGATGGTGGGAGTTGGGTCCAGGGGAATGAAGGACTCGGAATTCTCTTCTCTTGACTGCAACTTCTCCCAAAGGTCTGACTCTGGTATATCAGTGGAAAAGCAAGCTTTCCCCTTTTTACTGTTACATGCTCCCACACTAAGGGAAAAATCAGCATGAGATCTATCCTTCCAGCCAAGCAGGTCAGCTGCATTTGTGAACTGCCCCCGCCACTACCCTTGCCATTCTGGTGCAAGGCCAGTAGTCCTCAGTCAAGTGAATGCGTATTGGTGTTCTGACAGATAAATTCATCTTTTTTTTTAAAAAATGATGCCTCGACTGAATCTCATCCCAGACCGACAGCACAGCGATTCCCCACAGCCCTGAAGATACCATTTAACCTTCACAAACGAACAGAGGGACCTTGCTTCCTTATCCACCTAGTTCTTCGTCTTGTCAAAGTGATTTACGTTCAGTCACCAGCCGAAGAAATCCCATCATCGGAGACCTCAACATCCACTGAATAAAAGACCTCGATCTCTGCTGGAAACAGGCTCGTGTGCCGCGAGGTTTTGTGTCTGCAATTGGATTTCTAATTTTGACAAAGGGTCGGAGGTCAAAATAATGGCCTTGCAACCGATGTGACAAAACTCATCAATAACCTTTCCTCCTCGCTCCCCCCACCACGCCCCATTCCCATGGTCCAATCTTTCTAACGGAGGAGCCCAGATCAATTGAAAATGGCTCCAGTTCATTTGGTTTATTTTTCTTCCTAGTTTTATACTTGTTAGCAGGATTGTTAGGGCTGTTTTGAGCTGCGTCCAATTTCTATCACTTCAACTCACACAACATGCCAGTCAGGCCTGCTGAGCCTTGGTGACTGGGATCTAAGGCCTGAATGGTTTGGGGGCCATTGAGCATCTGAATTCAACATGAACCAAAATAAAAATCTGGAAATGCAGTGCTGGCACCAGGAAAAGTGAAGGTGGTGAATTGCTACAAAAACCCAACTGGTCCAATTCATGTCCTTTCGGGAAGGAAACCTGCCACCTTACCCTGGCCTATGGCTCCAGTCCAGCACCAATGTGGTTGAATCTTAGCCACCCTTTGAGCCAGCTTAAACAAGCCACCCAATCGTATCATCATCACCATCTCTTTCTCTGGACTGTTAAGGGGTGGGCAGTGGACGTTGGCCTTTGCCAGCGATGCCCCTCGTTTGGAGAAGGAATATAAAAGAATCCAGGTTTTTGTGCCTTCTTGGAAGAGTGGTTCGCCCGACTTGAGTCAAGGTTTGCGAGTTGGCAAGAGAGGTAGAGGGCAGGCGAGCAATAAAACTTTCGAAGGAGTGGGTGCTTCACCTCAGCCCGTGGCAGCGCACCTGTATCCAGTTAGGCCTGTTTCACTCTTTAACAAATGTGCACGGCTTCAAACACGGCAGCCTCAAATATCAAAAAAATTCCAATGCAGTTTAAAGCGTTAACTATAACGAGATCACTGAGAGTAAAACAAGGTGAGGTCGAAAGGTGATCGATCATTCTTTTGAATGAACCATCACGAGATCTTGAGCACTATGCAGGTCTATGTTCACAGTACACCATGGTCAAATCCTGAGAAGTTTAAATTCCTTTTTTTTTTGCCAATGACACCACTGCATGTGACTTAACCTCCTGTGCAAACTGCAGTCAAATTAATCCACTGATAACTTCTCGGGTTGCTACATGTGATCAGCGAGGGCAAGGAAAGGCTCATGGCTTTTCCGGGCCCCACTGATATACTTCACCACGGTTGGAGTTGACGCACAAATCTCCAGACTCCGGTCAGTTGAAGCCCAACCGTCCAGAATCATTCTCAGTCAGCAGCCCTGAGCTGTAAATTGTGACCCCATCTTTTCCCTCCTCGGTCCCAGACAGGGAACGGGCAGCATCCAGTCCAGTCCATTTCGATCACGGCAAGGGGCGTGAAGCATGGCCCTGACGTGTGACTAGACACGCACATACATGCACACGCACACACGCACACACACACACGCACATACACACGGCTCCCTTGCCATGCAGTGACCTGGGAGGGATATTTGAAACCTACACAGTACTTCAGAACCATGCTCTCTCTCAGAATAAATGTGCTTAAAAATGAACATCCAATCAACAAAGGCATAAAAGAAAAGATTGGAAACCTCTGTGAGTACATTAAAACAGAACAGCATATTTACACACATCCCTAGAGTAACCTAGTTACCTTCATTATCTTCCCGCTTGTATGCAACTCATTTCAAAAATGTAATGACACCATAATTTTTTTTCCTTCCTCCTCTGGTAAATCCAATTTAGACAGTTCAACAAAAATAATTAGTTAAAGGTTTCATTTGTATAAATGTTTCTTTGTTCAAATTCCTTGTTTTTTTTTGGATGCTATTGGATTTTGTGCTGGTGATCCAGTCTATCAGCTAGTATTATATGAGATTATGAAAGATAAACAAAAGGAGAAGAAAAATATTTTTAAAAAAACGCAAAGGGTCTTCATTGTTCTCTCCTAACGTTAAATCAAAGCAAGTTCAAAAACCAGAAGCTGAAGGCTTGCAAAGTGGAGTAGAGTCTGCTTTGAGAATGGTTGATTCCTATTCCGGAGAGGGGTGGGTGTATATATATGTGTGCGTGTATGTATGGGGTTCATCTCTGCTGCTCATCACAGCCCTGAACTCGGTGTCCATCTCAGTTAAGCACGTTTGAAAGAGCTTCCAGCGTGGTTAAGCACAGTGTGTTAAGTTCCAACTCAGTCCCGAGCGCCTTCCGCAAGCTGCAGAGTATGTGGCAAAACAATACTGTGGCTCTCCTGTGAACACTTCACCTCTTACAAACACGTCAAACGTCCATGGTGAGTGAGAGTTCCGACTCACTTGACCCCCTTCTCCCAAAGCTATGGTGACTGAGTGTTTGGGCTGCTGCTGGCGGCGGAGCTCGGGGACATGCTCGGGCTGCTGCACGGACGGGCAGCGCTGCTTTTGCTGCAAGGCGAGGAGGAGGGATCGATGCCGTCGGAATTCTCCAGCATTTCCTGAATGAGTGGTGGCATGGATCCGGGAATCTCCATTTTGAGGGTGATAACCCGCTCGGCTCCTGGGAACGCAGAGAGAAACACAACCATGAAACTGAAGACACACTGCAACAACTGATTGCCAAGTATCAGAGGGTGGCACTGACCCGGTGTGTGAACTCTGGCAGTACATACAACCCAGTACACAAAGGACAGCATTGTAAACAAGGAACAAGTAATTGAAATAAATGTTTTCTTCTGTTCTTGTCCTGTTTTCTTGCAATCATTGTAATTAAAAATAAATAAGTAGTCTTTATAGCTTTTTCCCTCTTTCCCACCCATTAAAGGATTTAATGTTTCTCTGTTTAAGGGGCTGTGTAAACGGTTGCTGCTGATGATGATAGGGTGATACCATGGTCCTGAGCAGGCCTTTAATTGTTATGTCCTAAATGGGGGACAGAGTTTTCGACCAGATCTTTGATTGGGTATGAGTGAGCTGTGCCTTATCAATTAGTGATGATGCAGAGATGCCGGCGTTGGACTGGGATGGATACAGTAAGAAGTCTCACAACACCAGGTTAAAGTCCAACATGTTTATTTGGTATCATGAGCTTTCAAAGCACTGCCCACTCACCTGATGAAGGAAAGGCGCTCCAAAAGCTTGTGATGCCAAATAAACCAGGACTTTAACCTGATGTTGAGAGACTTTTTAACTGTTATAAATCAGTGCTCTTTGCTTTAAAAAAATTATTTTAAAAATTCAAATTTTGATTTATTGTCACATGTATTAGCATACAGTAAAAAGTATTGATTCTTGCACGCTATACATGCAAAGCATACCATTAAGAAAGAAAGGAGAATGTGCAAATGTAGTGTACAGTCACATCTAGGGTGGAGAAAAAAATCAACTTAGTACAAGATAGTCTGAGGGACCTGCATTAAGGATGTTGCCCTACCAATATAGGGCAGCATCCTGTCACAATATATTGCTGGCTTTGGGAGTTCAACAGTGCAGAGGTATGACAGAGGTAAACTTAAGGTATACAGCCATTTAAAGATAAGGGACCCTCAGCTATATAACCAAGGATCCCACGCCCCCCAGACATACTCTCTTCCACCTTCCTCCATCGGGAAAAAGATACAAGGGTCCCAACTGACTCAACAACAGCTTCTTCCCTGCTGCCATCAGACTTTTGAATGGTCCTGTTGCATATTAAGTCGATCTTTCTCTACACCCTATTGGTAACTACAGCACTATTTGCTGCACCATCTCCTTTCCCTCTCCTCTGTACTCTATGAACGGTATGTTTTGTCTGTATAGCGTTCAAGAAATAATACTTTTCATTGTATACCAATATGTGTGACTAGGGGATTTTCGCAGTAACTTCATTGTGGTGTTAATGTAGGCCTACTTGCGACACTATATAAATAAACTTTAACTTTTTAAACAATAATAAATCAAATCAAATACAATGTTAGCCTTTCAAAGGCTGCAAATAGTTTTAATACATACACTGACCTTTGTCAAATAATGTTTGGCAGGAAATTTAATCTGCACCCAAGTGATGTATCATTTCTGATCCAATGAAGTGATTGAAATATGGGTGGCCCCATCCCAGAAACATAGAAGGTGGGGGTAGGAGGAGGTCATTTGGTCCTTTGAGCCTGTTCTGCCATTCATTACGATCATGGCTGACCATCCAGCTCAACAGCCTAATTCTGCTGTTCCCTCCAAAACCTTTGATTCTATTTGTCCCAAGTGCTACATCCAGCCACCTCTTGAATACACTGAATGTTTTGGCAGCAACTACTTCCTGTGGTAATGAACTCCACAGGCTCGCCAGTCTTTGGGTGAAGAAATGTCGCCTCACCTCCGTCCTAGACGGTCTACGCTGAATCCTCAGGCTGTGAGGAAATTGACTTTGTGGGGAGCCTGTTAACCAGCTCAATGTATCTCAGTCCCATTCGTCAGTCACGCGCTATTCAATGTGTCTGTTGTACTTCGGTTGACCATCCCATGCACTCACCTTTGGCACTGATGCTGCGCAGATCCGTGATCTTCATCAGCATTTTTGGGAACATGTGGGGCTTGTTCGGTCGCCTTTTCCTCACATAGATCTTCAGGGCTTCCAACAGTGGCTCCTGCAGCTTGTCCACTTTCTCTGGCTCCTCCAGGTCCTGACGATCTACACAAAGAAACATCCAAGATTATCAGAGAACATTCATCTCTCGCATCCTTCCTCACATTCTTTAACTTGCTTAGACACTCTCTTTCTGTCAATTACATCAGTCAGTTTAATGTGTACAGAGCATGGAGGAGTTGTGACAACATTGTACTCCTACCTTCTAACTTGTGCTTAGCACTTTTTGCTCAACCCGCTGTGTTTGCTGACCTTCACTGGCGCCCAGTCTGGCCTCATCCTGACTTTAAAAGGCTCCTCTTTGTTTTCAAACATCCTCCCTGGCCTCCCACCTCTATATCTCAAAGAACACAGTGATTTGCACTGTTGTCTTGCAGCATCAGGGACCTGGGTTCAATTCCTGGCTTGAGTCACTTTCTGTGTGGAGTTTGCACATTCTCCCCGTGTCTGTGTGAGTTTCCTCTGGGTGCTCTGGTTTCCTCCGGGTGCTCCAGTTTCCTCCCACAGTCCAAAGATGTGTGGGTTAGGTGCTTTGGCAATGCTAAATTGCCCCTTAGTGTCCCAGGATGTGTAGTTAGAGGGATTAGCGGGGCAAATATGTGGTGTTGCGGGGATAAGGCCTGGGTGGGATTGCTGTTGATGCAGACTCGATGGATCAAATGGCTTACTTCTGCACTGTAGGGGTTCTATCAACAGTACAGAACAGGAAATGGCCCTTCCTACCATTAAGTCTGTGCCAATACATGACTCTTATCTAAACTAAAAACCATTGCCTCTACACAGTCCATATCTCTCTATTCACTGCCTATCATGTATCTGTTAAGATGCCTCTAAACGTTGCTATTGTATCTGCTTCTACCACCTCCTCTGGCAGCTCATTCCAGGCACTTACCAGCCCCTGTGTAAAAAGCAAGCCTTTCACATCTCCTTTAAACTTTCCCCTTTTTAACCTATGTGCTCTGACAATTGATATTTCTACTCTTATCTGTGACTTCCTCCAGACCTAGGACGCTCTGCAATCACTGGTTTTTTGCACATCCCTAACTTTCTTTTGTCTTGGTATTGCTAGCCTCTCTCTCCTTCTATAAGAAGCTCCTTAAAGTCGGCCTATTTTTCAGTCAAATGTTTTGATATCTTCACCAACGTCAGATAGTCACCAAGAATCGAACAGGGAATTCAGAAGTAACGTTTTTATCCAAAGAGTGGTGAGAATATGGAACTTGCTACCACAGGAATGCACTTACAAAGAGGCGAGACAGGTATCAGACCGAGAAGGGAACAGATGGTTAGGAGGGCAGATTTAGATGAGGAAAGTTAGGAGGAGGCTTGAGTGGCACCACATACCAGCATGGTTGTGACGAACGGCCTGTTTCTGTGCAGTTTAGCTCATGTAACCCTAATATGGCTTGGAGTTCGACAATCAGTCCTGTGAAACACCTTTAGCCATCTATCTTGCTACATTAAAGACAGGGGCGGGGGGGGGGTGATTTTCCCCAGCAAATTCTAAGTGTCACCAAAGTCTGAAAACAGGAGAGTTTCACACAGTTTTTTTCAGTGAGCTACCACATGCAATTTTCCCTACACTTGGTCAATTCTTTTGATTTCATGCCAGTAAATGGGGGGCGGTGGGTGGGTGCGGAGCCTAAGCTCGCTGGAGAAACCAGCTGCAGACTGCTAGGCATGCGTCCTGATCTCCATTATACTGTGTACAAATCGACATGGTCTGTGGAAGATCCGTCAACCAGCCGGACTCCAGGTGCGATTTGGATTTCTTGACACCCGTTCAAATTTGCCACCCCGCTATGCTACTCAACCAGTGCAGCCGGGAGGGAAAATAGCGCCCCCTCTCTAAAGTGTACGTCCCCCTCTCTAAGTGTCCTGTGGTAGCATGTTCCATATTCTCACCACTCTTTGGATAAAAACGTTACTTCTGCAGTTGAGGCAGTGTAACAGCAAGGCAAATGATAATGTTGTACTGGACATTTATTGATGCTTTCTTTTTAATTGCCCAGTTTCAACTTCAGCTGAGCCAGAATTTATAGACACTGAGAGCAGAGGGATACCAGGCCCAGATGGCTACTTTTCATGTGTCTTCTGTCAGTGTCAGATGATTACTTAACAGTGGGGTTCATCACAGTCAGGCCTAATTCTGTTCTCATCTGACATTCACACACACTTGTACATTCCAACAGGATGGTAACTAACAGCAATTAAGTGCAGAAACTCAGGCTGATTACGAGTCGCTTTATCCCTGGGTTAACAAAGGCCAACTTTATCTTTTCAATGGCCATTCCAGCTAATGCACTACTTACTGTGAATTAAACTGGATCTTCTAGTCTGTAAAAGTTAGTTAAAGAGCCAATGTGAAATTCAAAAGCTTTCTTATCAACTCTAAAGGACAGCAATACTTCTTTATCAGCATGCAAAGTCTTCAGTTTCTATAATGAATAGGTGAATGAGAATTTTACACATAGATTCTGAAGAGAACAATCAAAAACCTCAAATCAGTAATAGTGCAGAGAGCTGTCTATCTCATAAACATTTACACTACTAAACTAACTGCTATATGCAAACAGCATTCCATGACTTTGCCCTTGCAGTATCTGTTGGCAGGTCATTCTCTGATGAAGACACACATCCTCTGGGAATTGAATAAAGGATGTGCTCATGCTTGTTTCACTTATGACCCTTAATAGCTATCAGTCACAAAGGACACTATCACCCCATCTGTCTGGATTGGAATCAAACCCAAATCCTAGCTGTTAAAAGGACAGCGTTTAAAGACTACTCATCAGATAGTGCCTCCACCCATCAGGTACAGAAAGACAGTTTCACTTCCACCCCCACCCTTTGGGCAATTTGATTCCATCACCAAAACCATGGTAACATGCTGCACATATAGTCTTCTTTCCCCTTCTCTTTTTTCCTCACTAATTTTTACCCCCTCTCTCCTGAAGGACATTCACTCCTTCCTGGGATTAAGGTCCATTATGTGCCAATTATTTTTCTGGAACTGTACCCAAGTAAGCCATTCTTAATGTATGAATGAAGACCACATGTACCAGCAACCTGTCAGCTAGAGGAAACCGAACAGTCCACATTAACGCTGTTCTCATCTACCAGTAGTCAGGGGCAGATATATGGGCTGATTTTAACTTCCTTAACCCAGAGTCACCTGAAGAAGAAGCAGCACTCTGAAAGCTCGTGACTCCAAATAAATCTGTGCGACTTTAACCTGGTGTTGTGGGACTTCTTCCTGTGCCCACCCCAGTCCAGTGCCAGCATCTTCACGTCATGATTAGCCCAGAGGGATTGAGGTAACATCGTTGTCCTAGCTGAGTCAGCTACTAAAGACTAGAGATTGAATCTGGGACTTCTGTTGTCCATATGACCTGCTACGTAACCTGGAGGAGTTATTCTCGGAGATTTTAACAACAACAACAAATTAGCTTCATTGTACTGATCATGTGTGCAATGAAGTTAAATCTTCATCCCTCCAGCTGTGGCTACACGCAAGAAAGAAGTTTCAAGCGTATAGAAGCTGAAACTAGTGCCTCTCAGCTATATCCAAAGTACTTCATGGGAAATGTATTGTGGATAAATCAAGAAGTTATTTAAGAACATATGAAATAGGGAGCAGGAGTATACCATACGGCCCTCAAACTTGTTCCACCATTCAATATATTCACAACGGATCATCTGCCTCATCCCCACTTTCCTACTCACTCCCTCATCCCGTAACTCCGTGAGAGATCAAGGATGGGATTTTATGGCCTCACTTGAGCAAGACTGGAAATTCCTGCCCGAGGTCAACGGACATTTCCATTGTCTGCCTTCTGTCTGCTTTGATTCCATGGTGCTTGGGGCAGTAGAATGCTGGCAAAAATATCCGGTTATCTCGGCCTTAAATGTACTCAATGATGGAGTATCCACAACCCTCTAGGGTACAGAATTCCAAAGATTCACAACCCTTTCAGTGAATAAGTTTTGTCTCATTCTAGCACTAAATGATCGGCCCTTATACGGAGACTATGCTCCGTGTTCTAGATTCCCCAGCCAGATGGACTCACCTGTGTGTGGTCAAGCCCCTTCAGAACCTAGATCAACTCTCATTTTTCTAAACTCCAGTGAGTCCGAAGCCCAATGTCCTCAGCTCCCCATCATAGGACAACCCTCTCATCCCAATCCAGTGAATCTCTGCCACACTATCTCCAATGCAATTGCATCCTTCTTCTCATTGAGAAGACTCACAACACCAGGTTAAAGTCCAACGGATCTATTTGGTATCACGAGCTTTCTGAGTGCTGTTCCTTTATCAAGTGAGCCACCTAATGAAAGAGCAGCGCTCGAAAGCTCGTGGTACTAAATAAACCTGTTGGACTTCAACCTGGTGTTTTGAGACTTCTTACTGTGCCCACCCTAATCCAACACCGGCATTTCCACATCATCTTCTTCATATAACGGAAACACAGTGAAGTCCAACAGCAACAATGAGACGTATGACCAGTCGACCTGCTGTTACTTGAAGATGAATTGTCCCAGGACATTGAGAACTTTTTTTTTCCTTTCCTGAAATATTGCTCTGAAATCTGAACATTGATCCGAACCATATGGAAAACACCTGACAGACCATCCAAAGGACACATCTCCATTAATGCAATGCTCCCTGCAAATATCAGGCTAGATTATGTTCTCAAATTCTGGAAGAATACTACTAACTGAGCCAGAATGACCATAAAAGAGGAGTAAGAATTAATAAATATTAAGTGCAAATGTCATTTTATTTGCTACTTATTTAAATCTTGTTGATGGTGTTTCAGTCTAATAATTAAAAGTATTGCCGCCTACAGATGAAACATCAATCTATGTTCTAACAAAGCCACATATTACAAACACCAGAGGGTGATATAAGCATGCAATGATGCTTCTTAGCAGAACATGTTGAAAAACTGGCTTGAATTCCAAATATCAGTGCATATTATTACACAACTAGTTAAGAGATTTGAATGACCAGTTGGCAAGCAAATCCTGAATTTTTCCTCTCTGCTCAATATTAACTGGGCCAAGTTGCTCATGGAGACATGAAAAGATATGGACCTGCCTTTCCAAATAGGATGTTAGCAGTACATTTTGTTTGTACATTGTTACTGTCCCTCTGTGCTCCTGCAGAAAACAGTTTAAAAGCGATGAAGCAACTCTGAGGTAAAACTCCAGAGACGAGATTTTTAAAAATAACAAAATTTAGTGTTGTATTTTGATCTGCAAACCAGTTTCGCCAATGACTGTAACATACCACTTCCCCCCACCCCCAGTGGTTTATCCCTTTTGCAATGTGAGCAGACACCTCAATGCATGGGACAAAGTCATAAGAGAATTACTGTGGCACTGCTAAATCAACTTATTCAGTTTCTGGAAGCAAACTTTTCTACCAACAGCAGTACAACAAGTTTGTTGACATCACCAAACAAAATAATGTCATTAAAAATAAAATGCCTCAATCTTATGTCCCAATTTAGAACCACAGAATCCCGATAGTACAGAAGGAAATCATTCAGTCCATCAAGTCTGCACCAACTCTCCGACAGAGCATCTTACCCAGGCCCTATCCCCATAACCCCACAGATTTACTCCACTATTCCCCCTAACCTACACATCTGTGGACACTAAGGGAGAATTTAGCATTGCCAATAACCTAACATGCACATCTTTGGATTGTGGGAGGAAAACAGAACACTCAGAGGAAACCTATGCAGAGACAGGGAGAATGTGCAAACTCCACATAGACAACCACCCAAGACTGGAATTGAGCCCAGATCCCTGACACTGTGCCACCGTTCCGTGATGGATAAAATCTCTCAACACTAATGCACAACATGTGACAAAAGTAACGCACCTTATCCTAAGTTCAAGTGAACATGGTTTATTTTGAGATTTTCTGCTTTCCACATTAACTGTCCTATCTTGTGTGAGATTTGCTCTGCTAGTAAAACATTATGGAAATGAGGGCATTAATGGAGTTGCAAGGTTGGCCTCCAATCTACAGCTTAAACATCTAGGATTCTTGTGTTTGAAGATTAAGAATTTGCTTCAACTGGGTAACAGTTCAACTGGAGTGTTCACTGTAAATTATTACTTACTATTAAACAGAGCTGAAACATTCCCAGCTGTAAAACAAACAGCCTTTACCGGCCGTGTTATACATCATTTCGACAAAAAGCGTTGCTATCATAATAAAAAAACCATAGCTATTTTTTCTGGAATAATACTGCTTTGTTTAAACTATCTGAGAAAAAAACCATCAAAAGTGAAGTCTAATTTAGAATCTCCGCTAAGCTATTAAAAACCAGAAGGCCAAAGGATCAATTCCTGATCCGTGCTGAGTCTTCTGCCATCAGCAGTTTGCGGTGTTGCAATTAGTTTGGGTTTAAGGAGTAGGACGACCAACCCAATCCAGCCGCGACTTCATCTGGAGGTGTGCGTGTCTAGACGCTGTGAAAGAACGGGAGTGGTTTCAACTCTGGTGCTCAGCTCATACAAGCCATTAATACTTGGACAAGGCACCAAAAGGCAGAACAGCACCTACAGAGCTCAGATCTCAGCTGCAATTAACACTTTCAGGAAAACTGGGAATGAAACTGCCAGAACAGATTCACAAACAAGCAATCGTCTGCGTACGTCTGTTCTACCATTCAGTGAGATAGTGGTTGACCTGTAATATAATGCCATGCATCTGAATACCTGTGGTTAAAAAAAAATCGACAAACCTCAGGTTGAAAAATAACACTTGAGCAATTGCCAGTTACTTTCAGAACAAAGTTTCCAAACTTCGAGAAACCTGTGTGTGTAGAGCTGTTTCTTACTTTCACAATTGAAAGGCTAGGTTATAATTTTTCAGCTACGTTCCTCTAGTCCGAGACTCCCCAACCTTTGTTTTATAATAGTTTCTCTCTATCTAACTAATCTTGAAAACTTAGCTCAAAGCACCTTTAATCTTCCATGGAATACAACCCAGGTTTGTGCAACCTCTCTTTGTAATTTTACCTTTGGAGTTCAGGTATTATTCTAGTGAACCTATGCTGCACCTCCTCAAGGCACTCCTTTGCCAACTATTTTACCGACATCATCAATGAATTATTACACTTGTGTAAACAACCAATCATGTTAGTGTAATTTCAGAGCTATTAAATAATCATGCCATTATTTTACAGTATTACAACTTACACATTTAGTGCTGGATTACAGTAAAATTAAAACTGTTGGCACAAATCTGATGAACATTAATACAAATAGCATATTTGTAGTGGTACTGTCACTGGACTAATAATCCAGAGACCTAGCGTAATATCCTGGGGATCTGGTTCAAATCCCACAAAGCTGCAATCTGGATTCAGTGAAAATTTGGAATTAAAAGTCCATGAAACCATTGTTGATAGTCGTAAAGATCCTCCTGATTCACCAATGTCCTTTAAGAAGAAAATCTGCTGCCTTTACCTGATCTGGCCTACATCTGACTCCAGATTCACAGCAATGGCCTAGCAAGCCACTCAGTTTTTCTGCCCCTACACATGTGGCTGATAAGCTGAGAGGTTTTGCAGTATTTTGTTTTAATTTTAAACATTGTGAGATTTGGTCTAACATGTGCGAATAGTGGGAAGAAATGTTATGGTCGATGAGTCAGTGAAGAGGGGACCGCCAACTTAACACAGGAATAGGAACATAGGAACAATGCACGGTGGCACATGGGGTGACATGCTGGCACAGTGGTTAGCACTGCTACCTCACAGCGCCAGGGACCTGGGTTCGATTCCCGACTTGTCTGTGTGGAGCGTGCACATTTGCTCTGTGTCTACATGGGTTTCCTCCCACAGTCCAAGGATGTGCAGGTTAGGTGGAATGGTCGTGCTAAATTGACCCTTAGTGCCAGGGGGACAAGCTAGGGTAAAAGCATGGAGTTATGGGGCTAGGGCCTGGGTGGGATTGTGGTCAGTGCAGACTCGATGGGTTGAGTGGCCTCCTTTGGCACTGTGGGATTCTATGATTCTACGAACAAGAGACAGCCATTCAGCTTGTTGAGCCTGCTCCACCCTTTAATACAATCTTGGCTGATTGTATAATCATTGATAGTGTTGAGAGGGGACGGGAGATTATTGTGGTAGGGTACACTTTGTCACAGGGACTGGTTGAGGCAGAAGCAGAGAAAAACGCAGGCCTACGGGGAATAAGCAGGGTTTGTCTTGGATTATTTCGGTGAGCAGTCAGTACAGAAACGATGAGACATTTAGCCGCCTTCTGTGCTAGCAGCTGATAAGGAAAACCTGAGAGAGGGAAAGGGCTGGATCAGGCCAGCATCGGGATATTGAGAGGAATAGCCTGGGAAAGGAAGGACCTGAGGGATGGTGAGAATGAGCTGTGGAGGTAATGTTTGAAAGAAGGCATGGGGGAACAGGATGGGATAATGGAAAGGAAATGTTGATGGGGGGAGAGCAGGGTGAAGGGATATTGGGAGGGCAAGTTTGAGAAAGAAGTGAACTGGGAAAAGATAAGAATGCGAGAAAAGTTTGAGGGAGGAGTGAGCTGGGCAAATGTATAATGGGATGCTGAGAGGGGGTGTTTGGGACACAAGGGGGTAGTGTAAGGGCGGGGGTCAGAAAACCACAAGCTATTTGGCAGCAGAGTTCAGAATCAAGTTGGGGGCCATTTAGTTTATGCCAAACATTTCAATCAGGATCTCTACTTTTACCAAAGACGGAATGACTTGAAAGTAACTTTCCATTACTCTTCCTTTAGTTTGCAGGAAGAGATTTTGAATAATTCGGATTGTATTATGCTGTTCATTGGACCACTCCAGTGCTCCTTGGACTAATTCATTATAATTAATCTATATGCTGCCAAAAAAGTTATCCCATGCTAAGTTAGGGTCATGCTTCATTTCAAGCAGTGGGACATTTAAACAAGTGATCTAAAGTGACCCGTTCCACCTTTATGGTCTTTCAGAAATGCACATCAGATTTCTGCCAACAGAATGAAATGGCAATATATCCCTAGACACACCTGCGCAAACAAAGAGTTGGCTGCAAATGTGAATATATTCAATTAATTTGCTTCATGTTTTTGCGCCTCTCAGCATGTGTGTGTCACACAGTGCGAATGAGCGTGTGCGTGTAAGGGTGAGCGTGTGCGTGTGTAAGGGTGTGTGAGTGAGAGTGCGAGAATGAGTGTGTGTGTGTGTGGTGTGAGCATGAGTATGTGTGTGTGTGTGGTGTGAGCATGAGTATGTGTATGTGTGTGGTGTGAGCATGAGTATGTGTGTGTGTATGTGAGAGTGTGTGAGTGAGAGAATGAGAATGTGTGTGAGTGAGTGTATGTGTTTGTGTGAGAGAGAGTGAGAGAGAGTGTGTGTGTGTATATGTGTGAGAGAATGCCTGTGTGAGTGCGTGCGTGCGCGAGAGGGCGAGCGTGCGCGAGAGAGGGCGAGCGTGTATGTATGTATGTGTGCGAGAGAGATTGTGTGCATGTGTGTGTATGTGTTTGTGTACATGCACATGCATGCATGTGCAGGAGAGAAAGCTGTATCCTCCAGACAAGCATGCTGAGAAAATCAGGTAGTTATATTTTCCTCTGCTCACTATTTTTAGTGAAAAGGTTACACTGTCCACAGATTGGAGAACGCCATTCATATCAACTCTTGCCAGCAAAGACAGTAAACGCATGATTAAAATACCCTGACAATGTCAAGCATTTTGATGTGAATATTCAGTTGCTCTTTGAAAAAAGGGGAACATGACCTCAAATCACAGTGCAGATTAAACTACATCATAAAATTAAGAAGTACAGAGTTAACAGTATTTAGAATTCACTCAGGAAAGAATTATCCACGTCACTAATAATCATCTCAACAATCAGGCAGCATGGTGCACAGTAGTTAGCACTGCTGCCTCACAGCGCCAGGGACCCAGGTTCAATTCCTGGCTTGGGTCACTGTCTCTGTGGAGTTTGCACGTTGTCCCCATGTCTGGGTGGGTTCCCTCTGGGCGCTCCGGTTTCCTCCCACAGTCCAAAGATATGCAGGTTAGATTGATTGCCGTGATAAGTTGACCCTTAAGTATCAGGGGAATTAGCAGAGCAAATATGTGAGGTTAAAGGGATAGAGTCTGGATGGGATTGTTGCTGGCACAGGCATGATGGGCCGAATGGCCTTCTTTTGCACTGTAGGGATTCTATGAATCAATCGGCTCTAGAGTCTGTGGCCAGGGGAATGATTGATTTGTGCCTGGGGAATCTGTTTGTACCAGTAGCTGTTACTGTCCCCTGATTTGTGTTTCTGGCAGGTAGAGTTGCTTAAACTATGTAATTTCCAATTCTAAAATGGCATTGCCACTTACTTCTCAAAGTGTCCCAGTTACTAGAAGGCTGTTACCATGAAATCCAATGAGTAAGTTTCATCTTCATGCAGCCTGTGGGATTGGGTGTTTTAATGGATTTTACTACTATCTGTACCCCAAATCTTTGAGAAACCATTGGTGAAATCTATCAGGACCCAGGATTTTGTTGTCATCAAGCATGGCTACTTTGGCTTGTATTTTCTTTCTCTTCTAACTGTTGTAATACCCCGAGTGACTTTTTCTACTGCTGTGGTTTCCTCTTTGTTAGTCTTGTCAGTGGAAACTGTGATGCATTTTCCCCATAATTTCAGAATCATCCTCTACACATTTATCCTGTTTCTCCTTTAGTGGACCTATCCCCATCTTAGTTCTCCTTCTGTTCCTTAGATGCCTAAGGAATAATTCATTATTTCTTATTTTCTTTGATATTTTAGTTTCATATTTCCTCTTTGCCTTCATAATGGTCTGTTTAACCTCTTCCCTGAGCTTATCATATTCCCTTATGTCCTTATCTCCTTTATTATTAATATAGTTAGAATCATATAACTTGACAGCACAGAAGGAGGCCACTTGTCTTTGTTCCAATTAGTCCCACCCCCACTGTATTGCAATAGCCCTGAAATATTTTCGTTTTCAAGTATTTACCAAATCCCTTTTTAGCAAGATGCAACTGAATCTGCTTCTACCAACTTTTCAAGCATTGCATTCCAGTTCACATAACCTTGCTGCAAAAAAAAATCTTATCTCCCCCACTGGTTCTTTTGCCAGTCACCTTAATCATGCTATCTTTCCTGACAGAAAATAATTTCTTCCCAGTTACTCCATCAAAACCCTTTCTTCATTTTGAACAGCCTATTAAATTTCCTCTTTGCCATCTCTGCTCTAAGGGAAACAGTTTCAAATTCACTGGTCTCTCCATGTGACTGGTGGAGCAGTAATGGCCTAGTGGTCTTATTGCTAGGATATTAATCCACAAACTCAGTTAATGTTCTGGGGACCCAGGTTCAAATTCCACCAGGGCAGATGTTGGAATTTGAATACAATAAAACAAATCTGGAACTAAGAATCTACTGATGACTGTGCAACTATTGCCAATTGTCGGAAAAACCCATTTGATTCACTAATGTCCTTTCGCCTGATGAAGGAGCAATACTCTGAAAGCTCGTGCTACCAAATAAACTTGTTGGACTTTAACCTGGCGTTGAGAGACTACTTACAAGGAAAGGAAATCTGCCTTCTTTACCTGGTCTGTCCGACACGTGATTCCAGAGCCACAGCAACGTGGTTGACTCTCAACTGCCCTCCAAAGGCAACTAGGGATAGGCAATAAATGCTGGCCAGCCAGTGACACACATGTCCCACAAATGAATTAAAAAGAAAATTGCTCATCCTTGTCTCTTTTTTTTTTGCCATTCTGTACTCTCTCCAAAACCTGTGTATTCAAATTGAATTTAATCTCTATTTATCTATAGCATTTAATTCTTGGCCACGTTGTTCTCATTTTGTAATGGAACATATTCCTCTTGAACTTTCCTAATCTCCCTGTTAAATGTTGCCACCTGTTTGGCAATATTTTTCTCCAATTTGCCTTCCTTTGGCCCACCTTCATTATTTTTCTTTTCCCAATTACCTTGGGCTTTGTATCATCAGTAATCCTCTCAAATCATTATTGTAATCCTTATTATACCATGATTGCTGCTCCCTAGATATTCTCCTGCGCTTTACATTCCCTTCAAGTCACACATTATCTTGACTTGGAAATATATCACCATTTCTTCACTGTTGCTGGATCAAAGTGCTGGAACCCCCTTCCTAACAGCACCACAGATGTACTTATGCCAGATAGATTGCAGCAGTCTCAGCCCCCTTCCCAAGGGCAACTAGGGATGGGCAAAAATGATGGTCCAGCCAGCAACATCAAGACCAACATCCCATGAAAGGATAACAAAAAGCTCCAATTAATTTACCATTATTAATCATGAAGCAATAGTAAGCAGTAAAGTTATCATGTTAATATGTATTAATATACTGTATCTTACAATGCAATTCCTATTAGCAGTTCCAGTTTAAAAGGTGAAAGGTGTGAAGTATTTTTCTTACTCACCTCCACATATGAGGCAGATGGCACTAAGGAGCCCAGTCTCTGCATCGTCCATCTCCAGTGGCAGTAATTGATTGGCAAACGCAAAAACCAGATCAGTGAGGGGGCCAAAGCCTGCATTATGCATCTGTGTCCTGTTCAGGGTAAGGCCATCAGAAAAAGTCATGGTATCCTGGTCAGGGGTGTACCTGGTACAGATTCGCAGAATCTAAGCAAACAAAGAAATATGATGAGTGCGTGCTGATTGAGGGCTGAATTTTCACAGTTTCGGAAACACTCTGTAAATCTTTAAGAATGGTGGGAGCAATCCGGATACAAAACTCCCATTCCCATTTCCAACAAATCCAATTTTTGCCAGTATGGGAAAGGGGGGTACAATGTGATTCATACAGGAGGGAAACTAAGGGAAGGTAAAGCTTATTTATTTGTCACTAGTAAGGCTTACATTAACACTGCAATGAAGTTACTGTGAAATTTCCCGAGTTACCACAGTCTGACGCCTGTTCAGGCCAATGCATCTAACCAGCACATCTTTCAGACTGTGGGAGGTAACCGGAGCACCCTGAGGAAACCTACACAGACATGGGGAAAATGTGCAAACTCCACACAGACAGTGACCCAAGCCGGGAATCGAACCCAAGTCCCTAGCCCTGTGAAGCAGTAGTGCTAACCACTGTGCTACCATGCCACCCTTCAAACTCAAACTCAGCAGGGCCACTTGAACTCAGTTTTTGCTGTTGCAAAGGGCCTTAAACCACAGTGTGGGAGTCACAAATTGATGGAATAGATGTAAATGTTCTTAAAGGGCAGATAAGGTCTGCTTAACGATCAAGATCTGCAGTTTCCTCAATGCCCCAATTTTTAAAGTTAAAAAACAACACAGGCCGCAGCTGTCAGTGAGAGTTTAACAACCTCTCTGCTGGACTGCTTTGTTTGACAGGTATAGGCTAGAAGAAAAAGTAACATTCAGCCATGCACTTTCAACAGAACTCTTGTTGACACTTCTCCAAGGCTATAAATTATGCTATTATGAATGCGGACAATATGAGGTGGGTTCATTGAGCCAAAGAATTTCCAAATTTGACCTACCTGCCTCAATTGCCAAAATCTGGTCCCAACTCTTAAGTACCACGAACAATACTGGTATACAGTTCAGACCCTCAACATTAATACCAAAATGGCCTAAACTGTTACAACACAGTGACTTGCAGTATAAGTTCTCTCGGGCCATTTTGACATTCACAGACCATTGTTTTAGTGTTAACAAAGTTATTCACTCCATACTAGGCTTCAAAGTTGCCCATTGCTCCTCTTAAGATGAGGCAAGACAATTGAGTGTTGCAAACTTTTCTTAAGCCATGAAGAACATTGTAGCCAAACCTATTCACTGAATATCCACATGCACTCGGGGAAAGGGGTCATTGGATATCAACAGGGAGCTTCAACTGATTTCTTTCTAATCCAGTAATGAAGTGTACCACTCATAGCACTACCCAGACTGAGATTAGCTGAAAATAAATTCAAAGTACAAACAAATACAAAGTACAAATAAATTCAAAGTACAAACACTGGCACCAAATTTCAGGTTCACTAACAGCCATTAATGGACTGTCTCCTGCCTTTCTGTGGCAACTCAATTCAAGGAAGTTCCAGAAAGAAGCCAGTGGTTAACACTGCTGCTTCATAGCGTCAGGGACCTCGGTTCAATTCCTAGTTTGGATGACTATATGTGCGGAGTCTGCACATTCACCCCGTGTTTGTGTGGGTTTCCTCCGGTGCTCTGGTGTCCTCCCACATTCCAAAAGACGTGCTGGTTCGGTGCATTGGCCATGCTAAATTCTCCCTGAGTGTACCCGAATAGGCACCAAAGTGTGGCGACTGGGAGACTTTTACAGTAATTTCATTGCAGTGTGAATGTAAGCAAACTTGTGACACTAATAAATAAACTTAAAAAAACCACTTGGCTTGGCTTTGGGGTGCCAGATTATTGCAAGAGCCAAGGGATTGAAACCCTTTCAATTCTGTTAATATAGTCCCTACAGTCTGTTGAAGGTTATCAGAACTTTTCTGTGTTGGTGCTTGTTTTGATGCTAATTGTATAAAACCTAAATGTAAGGAAAGAACCCTTGCATTTAGTCTACTGTAACAGAGATGAACCTTCTCTGTGTTCAATATGTACTGGAAACATTTCCATCTCTCACCTGGATAAGTGCTAAAGAAAGAACCTGATGATTCTCTCATGATTCTGTTCGTAAAGGCAGTACAGAATCACACTGGGAGTTCCGAGGCTCAATCTCTAATCCATACTGAGCTGATCTTAACCAGCACAGGAACTGGGGTATTATGGCAGGACTCAGTCTCCTTGGGCTGGGGAGGTGAAAAATCAGGCAGCGTTCCTGCTACTATTCAGCGATCATACGAGGAAAGGATTCTGCTTATCTGCACTGTCTCATTGGAGTCAAACATCTGCTGACACAAACTGGCACAGGTTATATATGAAGAACTGCCAAATCTGTGAAGGGCCAGATGGGCTGTGCCATTGGAAATCAGAATCAGTCTCTTCTGGAGAGGAAAACAGACAAGAAATTTGTAGGAAGTAAGTGATAAAACAGAGGCATTGTACCCACCAAGATGTCTAGGCAGGCAGCTTTGAGGAGGGTGATTTGGTCAGCGATGGTTAGAGTGGTAAATCCAGGCAGGTGTTTGGCAAATTCGACTGTCTTGATAATGCACTTAGTCGAGAGTTCGCTGAACTTGTCCCAGAGGTCAATGTCTAACGTTACTCGCTGCTCTGCGCTGTTATTCTGCAAACGGAAACAAGGTGACATTAGAATAGGGAAAATGGAATGCCCAGCATGATAATTTCCAAAATATATTCAGTTATGTTTCTTTATTTACAGCAATATAAATATTAAACATTCACGTGAAACATAAGCCCATTTCGTTTTTCTGCAATCTAAGTGTTACCGTTACTGTTGCATCCATTGTTCTCAGACAAAAAGCTATACAAACATGAAACCAGATACTGGAATCTATTTACACATTAATATGAGTTGCATCTAATTCCATTCCCTCAGTTTGTGTTATTACTCTTCCCTGTTTACTGCAGAATAAACTGGATCACAGAATGTTATTGCAGGATTGGATCATCCACGTTCTTATTGTGGATGACATTAAATTGTGAGTGGCATCCCCCACACTTTCCCCTTCAATGAGGTATGAGTACACAATTAAAGGGCACAAGCTCCTTCGTAATAGAATTCAGAGAAATGGATATTTTCTTCTGTAACTAAGCACCAGCCATTGGGGGAATGGCTGATTTTAATACATTTATTATTCAGCAATCCATCATTTTTGGATGCATTTGTTTTAAATGGAAGTTAAAAGCATTAACTGAGCTGAAATGGGAAGAATTGTAAGTGGCATCAATTCTTCTGTGAATTAATGATATAAAAGAGGCCAAAATGCATGCATGGCCCAATTTTACAGAATTCTTGTTCTGAGCACCTTGCTTCCTCTGATGGAAACTCATAGCAAGGACACAGACATTTCACAATATTCTTGCAACTAGACTGGATAAATAATCATGTCCAAAGATGTACAGGTTAGGTGGATTGGCTGTGCTAAATTGCCCCTTCATGTCCAGAGATTTGTGGGCTGGGGAGATTAGTGGGGTAAATACATGGGGTTATGGGAATAGGACCTGGGTGGGATGTCTGTGGGAGAGTTGGTGCTGACTTGATGTGCCGAATGGACTCCTTCTACACTGTAGGGATTCTATGGATGTGTCTGGCCTTCTGTAAAAGGTACTTGATGATCTATATAATTAATCAACTACATCTGTAATTGGCCATAGTTTTAGAAAATAACATTACTGGATTTTAGATCAAAAAAGTTAATTTATTTATTAGTCACAAATAGGCTTACATTAACACGGCAATGAAGTTACTGTGAAAACCCCCTAGTCACCACACTCCGGCGCCTGTTCCAATACACTGAGGGAGAATTTAGCATGGTCAATCCACCTAACCTGCATAACTCTGGACTGTAAGAGGAAACCGGAGCACCCGGAGGAAATCCACACAGACACTGGGCAAACATGCAAACTCCACACAGACAGAGACCCAAGCCAGGATTGAACCCGGTTCCCATACGCCGTGAGGCAGCAGTGCTAATCATTGTGCTGTCTCTGAACGATGAATGGGGATCACAACTTTAATTCAGACACAGGTATCATGCGTGGCTCTGAGTTCAAATTGAATTGTTTTGCAACATATCCACTCTGCATGGCTATATTTCATAAAGCTACTTAAACATCTTCCCCATGACTCCATGTACCCTGCAGCATAAGACTGAGCCACTTGGATGAGGGGGCTCCAGCTTCTATTCCCAGCCTCAGTCAATGTTGATTCCGCTGATTCCAACTGGGCAGAAATCAACTGGGTTTCAAGATCCGTCCTTCTGCACTGTAGGTTTCTGTGATCCCTGGAATATGGAGGGTGACGTGGGGGAGAATAGGTTTCAGTTGATTGGCCATGCTAAGGTGTCCCTCAGTGTCAGGGCAATTAGTGGGGTAAATACATGGGGTTATGGATTAGGGCCTGGGTTCTCGGTGCAGACTTGATGGGCTGAATGACCTCCTTCTACACTGTAAGGATTCTATGTTCAGTTCGACTTCCGGCTGCTGATTATTATCTACTGACTCCTTGCTCAAGGTGCCCACAGGTGCCTGTTGGGTGAACAGAGCTTCAAGTTCAGCGGTGATAAGCTCTGTAATTACTGCCCAGGCTTCTGTACAAAAGACCGAGTCACAGAGCTATTACGGCACAAGAGGAGACCGCTCAACTGAGGAGAGTGAGTGAAAGACTGCAGATGTCTGAGAAATGAAATGCTGCTAGAATCAGGCATTGAGGTAACAATGGAGAGAAGATTGGAATTTCTTTGAAATCACAGAGTCTGGAGGTTTGTGCAGCACTATTAAATAAGCAGAGCTAAAGCCACATAATGTATTTTACAACAACTCAATGAGCAAACAGTCACATTGGGTAATGGCAATGATGGCAGCTGCTTCCATCTTTTCAACAGATGAAAGATTGCCACACCTTATGTTTAGGCAGCTCCATCACAGTTACTTTCCCTTCCCCGAAAAACTCTTTGCTGTCACTTCTGCACTTGTTCATGTGATCAAGGACAGAACAACCTTAATAGATGCCACATCGTTTAAGGATCAGTTTTAATGGAATGCTTGTTTCTGCTTGGTTTGGCAGTAACTGCGAGCAAGCAAGAAAATAAAGTGCTTAATGCAGCAGGGTTTCTTCCAAGCATAAGACACTGACCTTCACAACTGTCATCTTGGGATGATGGTCTAGGACAGGGGAATGGTGCAAGCAGGAGGTTGCAACAGAAAAGAATGTAATGTTCGCTAGCTTGACACACAGGATTAATAAATGGGAGCAGCTGCTGTCAAAGTATGAGGTGATTATTACAGTCAAGATTATTTTGAACTAACCTACCATAGAACATAGTATAGGTGTTCACAGAGATCTGGCATCCAATTTCTGACCTTCTTTAATTCACAAGGTTCTTCTTTAATTCACAAGGTTGAGACAGACTGGCAACAATCTCATCCATGAACATTATTAGAACAGTTTAAAGTGTGGCTGTTTTTCCCCCTTCCAATTCTTTCTCACTCAGAGGTAATGACTCTTTTGCCAGGATTAGGTTCCACAGCACCAGCACCAATTCAGCCATTCTTCATGTCTCAGCTAACACAGCAAGTGGCAGCAGAGTACTCGAGCGTGCAAGGAATCACAGCCCAAATCTGAGCCTGGGTCAAATCCTGCTCTCTCCTGACATCCACATGAACATTTTGCAGGAGGAATTTCAGTGCTCCTCTAATTCTGGCCTCTTGTGCACCTTCAATTCTAGTTGTTCTCCAATGGATGGTTACTCCTTTGGCTGCCAAGGCCACAAGCTCAGGAATATTCTGTCTCCACACCTCTACCTCACTTTTAAAAATCTACCTCTTTGACCAAGTTCTTGATCATTTGAACTCACCTCATTGTGTCGTGTCGCATTATACTTTGTCTTATAATGCCCTGTGAAGCGCCCAGGGACAACTCATTACATCAAAGGAACCACAGGCATAAAGAAGGCCAAGTTGTGTGCATGGCCCAATTTGACAGAATTCTTGTTCCAGACACCTAGATTCCCCTGATGGAAACTCACAACATGGACACCTAGAGATGTTTCATCATATTCTTGCTGGTAGACTGGATGAATTAAGATATCTGAACATGTGCAGGTGAGGTGGATTGGCCATGCTAAATTGTCTCTTATGTCCAGAGATGTGTAGAGTGGGGAGATTAGTGGGGTAAATACATGGGGTTACATGAAAAGGGCCTAGGCGAGATGCTCTGTCGGAGAGTTGGTGCAGACTTGATGGGCCAAATGGCCTTCTTCTACACTGTAGGGATTCTACAGATATGTTTGGCCTTCTGTAGTTGACCATAGTTTTAAAAATAATATTACTGCTTTTTAGATCAAAGGTAAATGGGGATCATATTTTTAATTCAGACATTGCAATCAAGCATGGCTCTAAACGCCACATAAACAAAATTAAACAAGGTTCAGATTTCAAATGATATGCATTTTAAAAAATTCTTTCACAGGAAGCATTTTTATTGTCCAGCTCTAATTGTCCCTGAGAAGGTGGTGATGAATTGCCGCTTCAGTCCATGTGGTGTAGGAACACCCACAGTGCTATTAAGGAGGAGTTCCAGGATTTTGACTCAGCAACTGTCAGTCAGGATGATGAGGGGCTTAGAGAAGAATTTGCAGGTGGTGCTGTTCCATGTGTCTATTGCCCTTGTCCTTCTAGATGGTAGGGGTCATGAGTTTGGAAGGTGCTGTTGAATGAGGCTCAATGAGTTGCTGCAATGCATTTTATAGATGGTACATTCTGCTGTCATTATGCATTGGTGGTAGGGGGAGTTGATGTTAAAGGTGGTGGTTGGGGTGCCAATCAGTTGGGCTGATTTATCATGGATGATGTTGAGCTTCTTAAGTGTGTTTGGAGCTGTACTTATCCAGGCAAGTGGCAAGTATTCCATCACACTCCTGATTTGTGCCTTGTGGATGGTGGGTAGTACTTGGACAGTCAGGAACTGAGTAAATCACAGGATTCCCAGCCTCTGACCTGCTCTTGTAGCCACAGTATTTATATGGCTGGTGCAATTTAGCTGTTGGCCAACGCTAACCCCCAGGATGTTGATAATGGTTGGATTCTCTCTTGTTGAAGATGATAATTGCGTGGTGCTTGTGTGACACAAATATTACTTGCCGTTTATCAGCGCTAACCAGAATATTGTCCAGATCTGAATGCATTTGGACACGGACTGTTTCAGACTCTGAGGAGCCATGGATGGCGCTAAACATTGTGCAATCAACAGAAAACATCCCCACTTCTGACCTTATGATGGAGGGAAAGTCATTGATGAAGATGGTTGAGCCTAGGATACTACCCCAAGGAACTCCTGCGGTGATTCCTGGAACTAAGAAGATTGACCTCCAACCACCACAACCATCTTCCTTTGTGGTAGGTAACTCTCCAATCAGTGGAGAGTTTTCATCCTGACTTCCACTGACTCCAGTTTTGCTAGGGTTCCTTGATGCCATATTCAAGTCAAGTGCCACCTTTATTTTCATTTTTGCCTCATCTCTGGTGTTTAGCTCTTTTGTCTACATTTGGACCAAGGCTGTGTCCAGATGTTGAGTTCTTGCAGAACTCAAGCTGAGTATTAATGAGCAGGTTATTGCTGTGCGGGTGCCATGCCAGATTGGATTTTCCTGCTTTTTGTGGACAACATAACTGGGCAGTTTTCCCAAATTGCTGGGTAAATGCCAGTGTTGTAGGCGTACCTGAACAGTTTGGCTGTGGACTCAGCTAGTTCTGGAACACAGGTCCTCTATACTAGAATCACAGGATCACTACAGTGTAGAAGCGGGCTATTCAGCCCATCAACACAAATCCCACCCAGGTCCTATCCTCATAACCCCACATATTTATCATGCTATTCCCCCTGACACTAAGGGGCCACGGCCAATCAACCTAACCTCCACATCTTGGGTCCGTGGAAGGAAATCGGAGCACCCGGAGGAGACCCACATAGATACAGGGAGAATGTGCAGACTCCGCACAGTCATCCAAGCCAGGAATCAAACCCTGGTCTCTGGCACTGTGAGGCTGAATTCCAACCACTGTATCACCTTGCCACCCACATCCCATTTACTTTAAATGGATTAGCATCCAATTTTAGATTTCAGATTAATATTTGAACGTTGCTACTCCATGGCATAATTTTGGGCGGGTCATTTCTAAGATACCAAAGCAGTATATTTAGACCCACTGCATTATCCAATGGCAGTAAAATATTGGTTGGCATCCTCAGTTAGTCATAGGTCAGAACCTCAGCATTATAAAGAAATTTCCAGTGAATGTGGGGCAAATCCCATGACAGGGAGTATTGAATATCAACGATCCAAAAGACGCGCGGGTTAGGTGGATCGGCCACGCTAAAGTGCCCCTTAGTGTCAGGGGGACTTGCAAGGGTAAATGCACGGGGTTATGGGGATGGAACCTGGTGGGATTGTGGTCGGTGCAGATGCACTGTAGGTTTCTATGATTCTATGATCTACTTAGAGTGGCACTTCTGGAAATCTTACAAATCAACTTGGTATTCCAACAAATGTATTAATTACATCACAAATACGGGCACCTTAGTGGACAGTGTGTGAAAGTTCAGCTCATTGTTCTTTCGAAGAATGCTGAAGGGATTTGATTCTTCGCAGTTTTGAATGTCAACTGAGTAAGCTAAGAGAAGGGACCCTGCTTGTAGCATATATTTAATGCTGATCTTTAAACTGAAAGCTACTGTAAGTTGCCTATTAACACTCAGTATCTTCAAATGTTTATTGCACCAGTTAGATTGCAAAACCATTGCTTGTGTTTGCATGGAATAATGAATGGGCTGGATATGAATGGTAATCTCATTGTGATCCTGCCTCCTCAATCTGGAGCTTGTATTTGCACAGATGGATTTCTTATTTGTGTATATGTTGGCCAAAAATAAATGAAAACGCAGATTGTGACTTGAAATCACCTCCAGTATTTGCAGAACTAATGCAGTAGATGTAGCTGTATTGTATGCATAAATTGGATACTAATCGTTGTGTATTTATTCAATACCCGTAACCCTCATTTCCTGGTCTTTGTCTTGACAATTAGACATTCTGTACCTGGCTACAGGATGGGTATCCAACAGTTTTACAGATTCTTCTTCCACCAATTCTTTCTTCTACCTGATGCACTAGCTGTGAATGGGGATCCTGTCCTGTGCCATTCCTAGATATGGATCTGCTCCTTACCTGTCTTGTTCTGCCAATCAGCTCCCCTTTCTACAGGGCATTGACACGTTAGAATACACTTCCCGGTCCCTACTACCCGAGCCAAAGTAGCAATTGTTCTTGTGTGAGCACCAATGGTGGGGCATGGTGGCCCAGTGGCTGGCACTTCTGCCTCACAGCGCCAGGGGCCCAGCTTCCATTCCTAGCTTGAGTCACTGTCTGTGCAGAGTCTGCACGTTCTCCTTGTCTGCATGAGTTTCCTCCGGGTGCTCCAGTTTCCTTCCACAGCCCGAAAGACATGCTGGTTAGGTGCATTGGCCATGCTAAATTCTCCCTCTCTGTTACCTGAACAGGCTCCAGAGTGTGGCAACCAGGGGACTGTCACAGTAACTTCATCATAGTGATAATGTAAGCCTACTTGTGACACTAATAAATAAACTTTAAAAACAACGAGCTGTTACTGTGCATGCACTGCTGGGGCTTCCTGTCTTACATCACTATTCATGAAAATGGTTCAACTGATACACTTGGGTTTGAATATACGTCCATGATATGAATGTTTGTCTTCAATGCAGCACCTGTGATACTTACAGTAATTCAATATAGCATAATATTTTCTAGCATAGTTGCCACTGGAGCTTGTTTAAACAATGGCACTACCAGTAATACATCTGACACTGTCTAAACTAGAGTTATTAATCTTACAGTAATATATTAGTGCATTCGGCACTGGTATTTAGCGGTTAGTTAGTGCATAATGCTTATCACTGATACTTACAGTAGTGTATTTGCCAAGCTGGCACAGAGCTGGAAAGGTTTCCTGATGGGCTTTGCGTACTTTCTCTATTAGATCCTCAGTCTCGGGTGTGATTGTGTAGCTTTCTGAACACTCCTGCTTGGGGGTGTCCTTCTTCTTCTTGTTCCTGTCATTTCGCACAGCTGGGAAGTGGCAGAAAAAGAAAGTTGTTGGTTAAGGAGCCAGGATTTCTCAGTCAGGATTCCTTATTCTTGGTGGCGTGTTAAAAATGTTGGTTACGATTTTTGTCAGACCTCCCCAGTTAGGTTCACTTCGGGACGTAGCTGCTGAACCTGCAATACCCCCTCCCCACCCCACTGGCTAGCGATAGAGTAGTGACGTGATGTCCTGGGATTAGCACATCTCTCAGATTAGACAACGGAACACCGCATGAGGGACTTTCAAAAGGAGGGGAAAACAGTAAAATGGAAGAAAGGTAGAAAAATAGTAGTGACAATTCCGGCAGGAATTCCAAGGCAGGACAAGAGATTCTAAACGCAAAATCCAGAGAACAAACAAACATATCTGTTTAAAGGTCACATAGCTTCTTACGTCAGTACTGGGAGATTAACATTTGATTGGAGACCCATGGCCAAAGACACGGGTAAATGGACAGAATCATTTAATTCAAATCCAAAAGCATCAGAGGGAGTTCCAAGTTTGAAAAGCAGAATTTCACTTATTTCTACTGCAAAGCAAAGCAAAACTGCTCATGAACCATGAATACCTCTCACCCATTTTTCCTTGGGAGTCTGCCATTAGCTTTGCTGGAGGCTCACACTGTGTGTAGGGTCCTGTGTTCTGTTTGCCTTGGGACCCATATATAATTTTGAGCCAAGGGTGCCGAGGCAGGCACAGAGTTCACATTCCCTGCGCTGAAATGTGCCCTCGGTGACACGGGGCACTGCTAGGAGGCCGCCAACAGCATATGGCTAAAGTAAAACCGCAATTAATTCACAAGGCTGGGTCACCAGGGAGGGGGAGTGGGGGTCCACGGTTGAGGAATTACAATGAAACAGGGTGGCGAGCCTGGTGCTCTGGCTTCAACACCTAATTATTATTGTAACTGAAAAACGACAGCCAGAATCCAAAGCTGTGCAGCACGATTCACAAAAGAATGAGCTCATTACTAAACTATTAGACTGCGCACATAATCACTCATGTCTGTTGTGTGAATTCAATAACAGGGTTGGGAAAGGGAAAAAAAAATAGGGAGAGCGAGCGGAAAATTTAGGAAGAGAAAATTGCAGCTGCACCATGTCGTCAATCATTGCAAAGATCAAATTAAATTGACCAATAACGAGCACTGCCTGATCTTATATCTTCAAGGGTATAACTCTACAGAGAGATCTATCATCTTGTACTAATACGGTAATTCCTCTTAAGCAAATAACCTCTTTACCATATCATTTTTTTTTGCTCCTCAGAGACAGTGTCACTGAGTCTGAGCATGTTTAAATTTTAGCTGGCTTGTCTGCAGCTGAATTTTGCTAGTCAAATGTCCCAATCTTCAGAAAGGCTTTGCTAGGCCTGTATAAAAAAACAGGAAGAAAATAAGTACATTTGAAGGTTTAGGGATGACAACTAAGTGGCAGGAGCACGTACATCAAGAGGCATCACTCCATGCCAACCGCGGCACCAAAGTCACTGACGAGAGCATGGACTTAACCCATTTGTTTGGATAAATATCATGATCCTGCAACCCAACCCTGTATTATGAACATACTGCTAGGCTCAATGGCACTAATGCCCTACGTCACCAGGATGTGTGTTTTAAAGGGATGATTTCTGATTCTTTTCACTCATTGGATTTTAAACTGGAGCCCTGTCTAAACAATTGCTTTTTCTTTTAAAGGAACAGCCTAGACAGGCTGAGTTGCTACAAAACACAATTTCGCATGCCACAAAGTTTGAAAAAAAGTTAACAATCAATCCCCTGGAGTGCATGAAAGACTCCATCATCTGACCATTCACACCAAGCGGAAACATTGCAAGTAGTTCTGAGATGAGATGTCAAAATTATCTGTTTTGAAATAATAACTGCAGAAGACATGAATGAATCATAGTATCCATTCAGCCCATCGAACCTACACTGACAACAATCCCACCCAGGCCTTATCCCCGTAACCCCATGTATTTAACTTGTTAGTCTCCCTGACGCTAAGCAGCAATTTAGTATGGCTAATCCACCTAACATGCGTATTTTTGGACTGTGGGAGGAAACTGGAGCACCCGGAAGAAACCCACGCAGATACGGGGAGAAGTCTAAACTTCACACAGTCACCCGAGGCCAGAATTGAACCTGAGTCCCTGGTGCGGTGAGGTAGCAGTGCTAACCATTTTGCCACCATGCTGTCCCTTTGGAACATACATACAGCAAAGTATTTCAAGGGAATCTCTGCCAAGCAAGGGAGAGAAGTGGAAAGGAGTTGTCAGCCCTCTCTCCGTAACTCTCAGAAAGTACTGCACCCAATTTGTAAAGTGACCACCCAAAGAAGGAACCGTTATGAACTGTGATCTTTTAAAAACATGGAGATCTGCCCCATACATACAACTGCATCCGGTAATACAGCTAAGCTAAATGGCCGTACCATTTTCCTGAGGCCAATGAGGAAACAGCGAGCCATAACTTCCAGTTTTTTATTTCATAGACGGTAGAATGCTTATAAGCCATATCCATTTGCCATCTGTACTAATGTGTGCATGGGCCCAGACAAATGTATGTGACCATATGAATAGTATCCTATTTTTCATATCTGTTTTAAGCTCGAGAATTATTTCAACAAAATTAGCCCTTTCGTTGCTTAAGCAAAGAAAACCTGTGTGGGTAATTATCTACAACCCCAACAAGAGTGAAACACTTGCAGAATTGGAAAATCATACTCTCTCAACTCTTAAAAGGAAATGAATCCTTTTACTGTCAAATGAGGGGTGGGGTATTATAGTTTTCAGGGTGGGGGTTGGCTTGCTATTTAACAACCACCACCCTTCTTCCGCCATGATATTATTCTATCCTTTATCTTTGATGGATGAGTTGATTTAAGTTGACAAAGACAATGTGAAAGCAATAGAGGTACTATAAATGTTCTCACCGCACCCGAGGTGAAAAATTATTTTTATCATATTGAAGTCCTGCTACAAAGTGTGCACATGTGAATGTCCCATAAGGACCAGAATTGACTGCAATGATCCCCATAGCTAAACAGCTATAAAACTCACTACTCCAGCCTCAGCAGTGTGAGCAAGGCAGCCGGAGTTCTGTACCCCAGCAAGTCAAGAAAGAGTCTTCCAGGAAACAAAAGACAAAAATTGGAGGGTGGGGAGTAGTGAAAGAAACGTACGGGTTTAAGTGGTAACTGGGAAAGCAAACATTTTTTCAAGGGCAATTACCTCCCAAGTGCTGAAATGCAACAAAACTCAAATTACAATTCTATGAAGGCTGGAAGGTCACTAATGCTTAATGGAGTAGGCAATAACAATCAGTAATTACACCTAAAATTAGAAATATTTATGTCAGCAACTTCAAATACTAACCAATAATAAAAAACACATAACAAGACTAAAATGACACTTCATTTAATCCGAGTGCTGACAGGTTATTAAAGTATGTTGCATTTGAAACCACTGATGTTCAATTAGACATAACATCCTCACTTAAATGACGTAACATTTGTTACTTACAACTAGTGCAGCTCAAGCCCATTTAATGAAACACTGCCCACAATTCCAGGTACAACACCCATTTCATGCTAATTTTTGGTGCATTAATTTCTCCCCACCTCACTCATGCTTTTTGTTTTAGATACAAATGTATAGTCTTCTTGCACCTTGCCCACATGTTTTTGTCAACACATGAGCTTGAGCAAGGCTATTAATTCATGTAGGGTATTACTGTAAAATCCAGTCTTGTCCTTGTTCAACTTTCTCTAATAAAACAGGATTGCAGAATAGCAATCAGGAACAGGAACTCCCCCTTTGCCTAGTGCCAATAGGAATTGAAGCACCCCAACTACTGTTTGGGTAGCGATACACTAACTCAAAGTAGGTTAAACAATTGAATCTGAGTTCTCCTTATTGCTGTGGCTCAGTTATGCATTTCCTTTGCCATCTGGGCAGCAAACCCAGTTTGACCAAGCACACCAACCAGAGGCAGCTTGTTAACGGCATCAGTTAAACCTATCCAAGGAACAAAAAATAGGTAATGTTTCTTGGGGGCACAAAGAACTGCAAAAGGGACAATTCCAGGCAGCTCTGTAAAGAAAACAATCTTCCATAGACAATTAAATAAAGACACAGAAACCACGGTGACTATCTCCATATGCATCGCAGTTTCATTCAAATCAGTTGAGGTAATAAAATTATCTTGCATTGAAAATAAAACAGGTCAGAACAAGGAAATGTGTGAGGGAGTGACAGGGCTGTGTAAATTGGCAGTCAAATACTGCAGCATTTTTACTTTCTGTTACAGCTACCTGGCCTGTCATGCCAGGTCAATAATTATGAAGCAATAGTGTTCATAGCTAAAATCCAACCCATCCAGAGGCTACGTTCAACAATGTGCCTATACAAACTACAGTATCTCCTGTGCCTGTTCTTCAAAAATCTATTTATACTGCATTTGGAATGATCTTTCCCTCCAAAAAAAAAGGCTCCAGGTTATTACTGTCCACCGTAATTGAATCCAAATGTCTCGAGTTCTTATGGTCCAGTGAATAGAATCCAGTTTTTTTCCCTGCAGAAGTACAAGTAAAAGACTTATATTTATATAGCGCTCTTCACAACACCATGCATCACAAAGCGCCTTATAGCCAATGGAGTATTTTTAAGTGTAGTAATGTAGGAATGTTGGTAATGTAGGAAAGGTGATAGCCAATTTTGCACAGAGCAAGCTCCCACAAACAGCAAATCGGTGATTGCCAGATAACCTATTTTTACGATGTTAATTTAGGGATGAATAAAGGCCAGAACACCAGGGTTAACTCGCTGGCTCCTCTTCAAACTAATGACTTTGAATCTTCTTCATCCACCCACATAGCCAGATGGGGATACAGTAATAATGTCTCATTTGATAAACAGGACCTCCAACTGGAAAGCACTCCCTCAGCACTGCATTGTGTGTCAGCCTTGATTTTTGTGCTCAAGCTCTGGAGTGGAACTTGAACCTGGAACCTTGTGACTCAGGCAAGTGTGGGTCCCGCTGAGCCATGGCTGACAACAGCTTGGAATAAGCATGGCATGAAACTCATAATGTTAACTGGCATGAAATGGCATCAGTAATAAACTCATTGTACTTGGGAGAGATGGTGCCAAAGAATTCAGCGCAAGTTCATGGTGGATTGGTGCACTGATAACTCCTCAGGATATAAGTGACAGACATTGTCTAACATAACCATGTTCTGTAGGTGCAGTAGGAGTTGCCTGTCGACCCCATTCCAGTCTCATTAAAATGACAGTCAACAGAGTTATACAAGCATAATGATCTTTCACTCCAGTAATAGTGAAAACAGAGCCATTTGGTTAATTTTTTTTTGCAGTTTTAACTGAACATGCTTATTTGTAACAAAGTTGTAGAAGGCACTGCAGTTGGGGGTCTGATGTTTAGTTGACAAGCTGATGAGCTAGTTGCTACCCCTGCTGCAGTATGTCTGCAAGTATATTTGTGGACAATATTCAAATTTGTGAAATACTTCAACAGCTCATGAGTCTTGTTGGAAATTTAAATCTTAAAGGAAGTCAAAATCAAATTTCCTACATGAACCTCTGCACATTGCAGGGCCTGGGAGTGAAGGGCGTCACTGACAACATGCGTTGAACTTCAAATTATTACATCTGAGCTTCTTATTTGGAAGAAACACAAGTGGTACACCGTGTTTCAATAAATCATTAATTCTGGCTGAACGTAAGAAATAGGAGCAGGAGTAGGCCATCTAGCCCTTCGAGCCTATCCCGCCAGTCAATAAGATCATGGCTGATGTGAAGTGGCTCAGTTCTACTTTCCCGCTTTGTCCCCATAACCCTTAATTCCCTTGCCTACCAAAAACCTAGCTACCCGTGTCTTAAATATATTTAGCGAGGTAGCCTCTACCACATCAACGGGCAGAGAATTCCAGAGATTCACCACCCTTTGAGTAAAGAAGTTCCTCCTCAACTCCGCTCTAAACTGCACCCCCCCTTATCTTGAGGCTGTGCCCTCTAGTCCTGCTGTCCTTTCTGAGCGGGAAGAATCTCTCTACCTCTACCCTTTCCATCCCCTTCATTATCTTATACGTCGCTATAAGATCCCCCCTCATCCTTCTAAATTCCAACGAGGACAAACCCAGTCTATTCAGCCTCTCTTCATAGTTCAACCTCCTCATCTCCGGTATCAGCCTAGTGAACCTCCTCTGCACTCCTCCAAGGCCAAAAGGCTGGTGAATGTCCTACAGAGTTACACAGATTAGAAAGTCCTAGGTTTAACACCTCAGTGGCAATGAATTAGTTTGTCTCAGCTGGGTATCAATGGTGAACGTCCAGTTGGTGTCAGAGCCCCTGGATTTGGGAGAGGGAAAACAAATGGAAATTTGCTCGTTTGATCTCTACCACTGATCCCTAATGGAAAGATCTGTGCAGGCAGATGTATGTGTACCCTGACTGGGACAGAATTGAGCTGAACCTGCATGTTCTTTATGGTTGATTTGTGTCCTGCTGCTTGCTTTCCAGGCTCACACATAAAAAAATGGCTATTTGAGTGAAGAAGCAGGGGGTAGTTTGTGCCCATGTAAACAAACTTGGCATGAGTCAGTGGCTCCAACAGAGGGGAGGAGAAAAGTCTAGGGGGTAAAGTAGGAGGAAGGGAATTTCTCCATAGCTCATCTGGAGTAATTTATCCAGTGTGGTCTCTCTACTTGCGTACCTGTCTCTGTCCTTCCTACTGGTAAAATCGATTAAATTAAAAAGTTTATTTATTAGTCACAAGTAGGCTTACATTAACACCACAATGAAGTTACTGTGAAAATCCCCCTAGTTGCCACACTTCAGTGTCTGTTTGGGTTTACTGAGGGAGAATTTAGCACCTAACCAGCGCGTCTTTCGAGTGTGGGAGGAAACCGGAGCACCCGGAGGAAATCCACACAGACATGGGGACATCATGCAGACTCCTCACAATGACCCAAGCTAGGAATTGAACCCAGGTTTCTGACGCTATGAGGCAGCAGTCCAAAGCACTGTGCCACCTCTTAACTTAAAAGGGAAAATGATAAAACAAACGTACACCATAAAGTAATTTTTTTAGAAGAAATTGCTTGACTTCTGGAACATGATATATAGTGATGCCCAAAAATGTGTTAATAGACTGCAGGACAATTTCAAGAGCGGAGGTGACTTTAAAAATAACCCAACTTGCTCTTGTGGTTAAGGTTGCCATGTGAACCTCCAGGATTCTCCTGAGCTTACACTGTTGTACTTATATTTGTCTAGAAAACTTTAGCCTGCTCGCAGTTAAATAATCTTGCCAGGATTTATGGATTCTGCTTTCAGCTTGAGATCAGTTTACAAGAGAAGCCAGCTGAAGAACATAAAATGCAAATATTCATACAAAAGGAAATAGCAATTTACCTGCCGTGCTAGTTCAGACAAGAATTTTGCCTCAATTCATGTTTACTTGGCGAAAATGAAATAAGCCATTCAAGTGATGAAGTACTTAACTACTACTGCCGCACAAATGGATAACTAATTTGTTAAATAATTGTCTTTTATGTACGCAAACAAAGTTGAAAGTGCTCATCCAGGAACAAATAAGCCACTTTTTTTTATGGTCTTGCAACACCTGGACAGGTATTGGCAGGAGTTCAACGAAGGAATAGGTGAACTCCAATGTTGCTTATTCCTATTTGGGAAAAGGAACTGAGGCCAAACCATGGCTTACAAGGAAAATTAGAGATAGTGTCAGGGTCAAAGAAGAAGGATAGAAATTGGCAAGAAAAAGCAATAAAAAATAACAATTGATATCAAAATGAGGAGGAATTTCTTCAGCCAGGCTTTTTAAAAATTTATTTATTAGTATCACAAGTAGGTTTACCTTAACACTGCAATGACGTTACTGTGAAAATCCCCCTAGGGTAGTAAATCTTTGGAATTTATTGCCACAGGAAGCTTGGAGGCCAGGTCATTAAGTATGCTTAAGACAAAGGTTTTTGAATGGTAAGGGGATCAAAAGTTATAGGAAAAAGGCAGGAGAATGGGGTTGAGAAATTTATCAGCCATGATTGAATGGCGGTGGGCTGAATGGCCTAATCCTGCTCCTATATGACCTTAGGATTGGGAGCAGTTTAAAATTCAGCAAAAGCAGACCAAGGGCTGTTTAAGAAGGGGAAAGTGTAGTATAAAAGTGAGCTAATGAAGAACATAAAATCAAGTTTAAGTATGTGAAGGGAAAAAGATTGACAAAAGCAAGTGAAGATCCCTTACAGTCAGAAAAGTGGGAATTCATAACAGGGAACAAAGGATTAGCTGAAGAACTAAATTTGCATTTTGAATCTGTCTGCGCAAAGGAAGACGTGAATAATATACCAGAAGTTGTAAGAAACACAAGTTTTAGAGAGGAGCTGAAGGAAATCAGTATTAGTGGAGAAATGATTTTGGGGAAATTGATGGGATTGAAGGCAGATAAATCGCCAGCTCCAGATGACCTTCATCCCAAGGTATTAAGAGAGTGGCCCTAGAAATAGTACATCCATTGGTGATCATTTTCCAAATTCTTTGGTCTCTGGACTGGTTCCTACAGATTGGAAAAGAGTGAATGTAAGCATGCTATTCAAAAAGGGAGGAAGAGAGAAAACAGGGGACAATGGACCAGGGAGTCTAACATCGGTAATGGGGAACTTGCTAGAGTCCATTATCAAGGATTTCATCGCACAGCGTTTGGAAAGCAATGGTATAATCAGATAAAGTCAGCATAGATTTACAAAAGGGAAATCATGCCTGACAAATCTATCAGAATTCTTTGAGGATGTAACTAGTAGAGTTGACCAGGGAGAACCGATAGATATGGTTTACTTAAACTTTCAAAAGGCTTTTGACAAGGTTTCATTTAGTAGATCTCTGTGTAAAATTAAAGCATATGAGAATGCGAGTAGTGTCTTGAGATGGATAGACAGCTGATTAGCAGATGGGAAGCAAAGAGTTGGATGGGTCTTTTTCCTATTGACAGGCAGCGACCACTGGAGTGCTGCAGGGATCTGTGCTAGGACCCCAACTGCCTCAACGCCCTCTCCCCCCCGCCACCACGTGACCTCAATCTCTCCTCCCCGTTCCCAATCCACTCCCACTGCCGACACCAATGCCCAGCCCTAGCTGATGGCCTCCCTTCTGCTGTCACTCAACCCAAATGCAGAACGTCAGCGGGATATCCCCCCCCCACCCCCATCAATCGCACCCCCCTCAGAGGCCTTGCCCCATCAGGCCACACCTCCTTGGCATTGCCTGTTGCCTGGTGGGCAGTGCCAAGGTGTCCCCTGGACATTGATACTTTGCCCTTTGGGCAATGGTGGGGGCCCAGGCTAGCAATGCCCGGGGCACCAGCCCACCCAGTCCCCCAACCCTCTGGGGAAGGCCTCAATGGCCCAGTGGATTTGGGGCACTAGCTCCCCACTTGCGGGGAACTATACCAAACCCCGCTGGAATGAATCACTCCTGGCAGGAGGGGGAGATAACAGTGCCTGGAGATTTCAGTCCCGGGCCCACTAATTGGATTTAAATTGTACTTAAATGGACATGTGCATGAATTATTCAGCTCCGCACTGATTTCTGGTACAGAGCTGACAACACCCGAAATCTGGTGCCTGAAGAATCACGGAGACCATGGCACCCAGCAGGGAGCCCGCAAAACGGTCTCCGCTTAAGTCTCTTGCTGTGCTACAAAAGCAGGGCAGCAGGCTGGGAGAATTGCAGATAATACAAAGTTAGGTGGGAGGGTAAGCTCTGAAGAGGATGCATAGATGCTTTAGCGTGATTTAGACAGGCTGATTGAGTGGGCATATCATGGCAGATGCAGAGTAACGTAGATAAATGTAAGCAAAAATAAGGCGGCAGATTATTATTTGAAAAGGTGTAATTTGAAAGAAGTGGATACTTAGCAGCAATCACTGAAAGCAAGCCTGCAAGTACAGCAGAAAGTAAAGAAGCCAAATAGTATGTTGACCTTCACAGCAAGAGAATTTGAGTATAGGAACAGGGACGTTTTATTGCAGCACCTGGAATATTGTCTTGGTGTCCGTATCTGAGGATAGAGAGGGACTGCATCGAAGGTTTACCAGACTGATTCCTGGGATAGCAGGCCTGTCATATGAAGACAGACTAAGTCAGTTAGGATTATATTCATTGTAGTTTAGAAGAGTGAGAGGGGACCTTGTGGAATTCTAACAGGATTAGACAGGGAAGATTTAGAAAGAATGTTACTGATGGTGGGGCAGTCGAGAACTAAGGATCATAGTTTGAGGATAAGGGGTAAACCTTTTAAGAGGGGCGAGAAGAAATTTCTTCACCCAGAGGGTGGTGAATGTGTGGAATTCACTACCACAGAAAGTTAATGAGGCCAAAACGTTGTCTGATTTCAAGAAGAAATTAGTTATAGTTGGGGCCAAAAGGATAAAGGGATATGGGGGGAAAGGTGGGATCAGGCTATTGAATTTGATGATCAGCCTTGATCAAAATGAACGGCAGAGCAAGCTTCAACAGCTGAATGGCTTACTCCTGGCTTATGTTTTTTATGTACGTTTCTATGGACAGTGTGCAGGTTAGAATTAACCATCACTTCATTCAAAGAACAAAAAAAATTACAGCCTCCAAGCCTGCACCGACCATGCTGGTTAAACTAACACACTTACCCTTCAGGGGACCATCTCCCTCTATTCCCATCCTATTCATGTATTTGTCCAGACACCTCTTAAAACTCACCATCGTATCTGCTTCAACTACCTTCCCCGGCAGTCAGTTCCAGGTACCCACCACACTCCGTGTAAAACACTTGCCTCGTACATCTTCTTTAAACCTTGCCCCTCGCACCTTAAACTATGCCCCCTAATAATTGACTCTTCCACCCTGGGAAAAAGCTTCTGACTAACCACTCTGTCCATGTCCCTTCTAAGAGGTCGCCCCTCAACCTCTATCATTCCAGTGAGAACAAACCAAGTTTCTCCAACCTCTTCTCATAGCTAATGCCTCCACACCAGGCAACATCCTGGTAAATCTTTCCTGTACCCTCTCCACATCTTTCTGGGAGTGTGGTGACCAGAATTGAACACTATATTCCAAGTACGGCCTAACTAAGGTTCTATAAAGCTGCAACATGACTTGTCAATTTTTAGTCAATGCCCTGGCTGATGAAGGCAAGCATGCCATTTACCTTCTTAACTACCTTCTCCACCTGCGCTGCCACAGGCAAGTATTTTTTTTAAGCCCCAAGGGAAAATGTCATAATAATCTGAACAGAATACAGACAGATATTTAACCAAGATTGTGCTACCGAGGCATAACAGGGAGCTAGGTTTTTTTGTATCAACTGGGTGGACAGCATCAGCAGAAACCTGTCATAATTTTTAAGAGACTACAAATCATGTCACTAAGATCCCACATGTAGAATTTCTCTTTGCTGAATATGGAGGGTACTTATCTGAGTCCATATTGGCTTGGCCAAGGTTTATTCAACAAGTGTGCACGGAACACTAATTATATACAGCTTCAAAATCATGTAACCTGTGATTTAATGATTTGCAAAAGAATCAAATGTGATGTAAGAAATGGATTGGGTCTGGAATACACTACCAGGGAGTGTGATGGAGATAGGTTTAATCGAGGTATTCAAGAGATTATTTGAAATGAAAAAATGTGCAGGGTTATAAGAAAAGGCAGGGGAATGGCACTCAGTCACAATGTTCATTTGGAGAGTCAGTGTTCACATGATGGACTGAATGGCTTTCCTCTGCACTGCTACAATTCTGTGATTCACACTGATAAATCCGCCCATCTAAGACCATTCTACTAATTGGGAAAGTACTTGTAGATTATCAGGAATGAGCAGGCACAATCTTTCCAGGTCTTTCCTTCCAGGTTCCAGAATAACTGGTCAATTAGCAATGGTCTCAGGTGTCTGGTTTATGAATCAGATTGTCAAGTTCTCCACTTGCTTCCAACTTTCTGTTGCAAAGTTTATCACCCAAGATCACCTGCAAAGACAGTCCTTCCTCGGCGTACAAGTAACAGAAAGTCCTTGAATCTGCTGCACATGGAATGACAGAGCGAAAAACTGGCTGGAAATTGCCATGTACACAGACCAAGCAGCCTAGATTACAAACTTGCAACCACCATTACAAGATTCAAGTTTAATAACTCACATGTAACTTCCATCTGAAAGCGATTTACAAAAAGCATGTCTTTGGATGAATTCATTAAATTTTCAGGAAAAAAACCTGGAATATTGCTTAATTTGCTTTGTTTTTCCAAGATGCTAACAAAAATGCAATTTTTAAAAATGCGTTTTCCGGAAAAAACACAAAGCTGACTGTGGGGTAGCTGCAGTGATAATATTTTAACCAATTAACAAGACTATTTAACTGTGATAAATGCCTGAAAGTACATTACTTCCATTGCGTGAGTATGCAATATTTCTGATAAATGGCTCCACCAAAAGTGGACACGGTCCCTAATTACCCAAGAAGCATTGCACTTTCAGGCACATTCGCCATCTTACAATATAAGGGTCACGAGATTGGGTGATCATTCTTTCATGATGAATAATGCAATCCTCCCTGCAGACTCACTCGTTGCAGTGTTATTTCTTTTTTAATTTTAATGGCAATATTAGAACAAGACGCAGGATCTGAAAATGATTCTTAAAAGAAAGCTGCATCATTTTGGCATCCAATAAAAGACGGGTTTGACACACATTGTTCAGGATTGTTATTAGAGATAATAGGCCCACGTTCCCGTTCTAGTTTATTGTATGGTACCTTGATAAATGTACTTACTGTACATGGACTATTCGCAGTGCAGATCCTTTAGGGTAAACCTTATGAATTTTCGCTCCTGACACACAGCTTCGTATGCTGAGGGTGCACACTGGGAATTCAGAGGCAGAGGTCAACATGCCTAGCAGGATTTTCTGTCTGTTAAAATTAATGAATGGAAAATCTCACAGGGAGTGCTGACCTCTGCACCCAAAGTCCCAGTATGTGCTTCAAGCATGTGAAGCTGTATGTCAAAAATGGAAACACGTAAAACAGATCCTTAAATCTCTATAGTTTTTAAAAAAAGATATTTTGTTTGGTGAAACATCATATGTTTTAGTGGTTCATTGTTATATGCAGACATGGTGACCTACACTTGGGGATGATATTGAAATCCGAACAATCATTTACATTTCTGTAGCAGGAGAACCATGGAAAGAAACTGCAGGTTATGTGTGTTTACGTTAATATGCCAATTACCAAGGCTGGATGTATGAACAGCCCCCACCTCCTTATACCCACCAAAAACATTAAAGCTTTTACCTTACCATTCAAATTATTTCTAGCTGCAATTCTAACTTTCTTTGGACTTATCGCCCTGTCTGTGAATGCTCTTCAGTTTCACTGGCCTTGAATGATCACAACCCGACTGGAGCTATCCTATATAACAGGTCTTTGAATCAGGTTTTTTTGATTTAAGAAAAAGTGACACGTTTGTTCTCTTAGAATACGTATCCCTATCTATGTCTTAAACCAGACAAAAATCCACAATTAAATCTCAGCGTAACAAGTTCAAGTAACAAACATGGATCCAATCAGATGAGTTCTGTTAAATGAACCGGCCAATTACAGAAAGTGGGGCCCACAGCTCTATTTGTTATGAATCTTTCAGCGGACGGTGACATATTTACTAATGCTTTTGGGCCAATCACTGGTTTTAACTGCTGAGCCTTTATTTTCAGATTTTTTGATCACATTTCCTGCCTCACAATCGCTTTGAGTGCAGATAAGGGCGGCACGGTAGCACAGTGGTTAGCACTGCTGCTTCACAGCTCCAGGGACCTGGGTTCAATTCGCGGCTCAGGTCACTGTCTGTGTGGAGTTTGCTCATTCTCCTCGTGTCTGCATGGGTTTCCTCTGGGTGCTCCGGTTTCCTCCCACAGTCCGAACATGTGCGGGTTAGGTTGATTGGCCAAGTTAAAATTGTCCCTTAAATGTCCTGAGATGCATAGGTTAGAGGGATTAGCAGGTAAAATATGTAGGGACATGGGGCAGGGCCCAAGTGAGATTGTGGTCGGTGCAGACCCGATGGGCCAAATGGCCTATTTCTGCATTGTAGGATTTCTGTGATCTGTGATAAGGAGACCTATATCTAGTCCGGTAATCAGTTTTAAAAACCATGAGCAGACTTTTCAGGCTGTATGTTCCACTGATTTATCCTAATCCCAAAAGGCCCCACCCTTGTTCACGATCACCGCCATGGGTATTAACAAGGAGGATTCACTGTACTCAGTACTGAAAGGGTATATTCGGAAGAGGAGCTTGAAAGGTGATTTTCTCAAAATAACTATTCTTTGAGTGTGCAATTTGTGTTTATCAAGTTGAGTAATGTTAGTGCTGGGAATGGAAGACAAATTGGACAAGCATCAACCACTCCCCGGTGAGATGCAGCCTGGTTAGGTACAGAATAAAGCTCCCTCTACATCACAAAGTCAACCAGACTTATATGTTCAAACCCCAACATTAATCCTCCATGTCACAGTGAACCAACTGACCTTAAATGAGATCCCCTTGCTAAAAGCAGCCACGGTTTTCAGATATCCGCAAGCTCACTTCAGCCCATTCACTGAAATGGCAGCCATTCATTGCTGAAGTCACCTCAAACGAGCCTATTTTTCCATCTTCCTTCTGCCACATCAGCAGCAAACATGATCCTGCTCAGTCATGTCCACCGCACCCAAGAACTGTCTGTGTTCTGGGTTGAAAATTTGAGTAAGTCAGCAGCGGTTATTTGCTTTGGCACTCACAGGAAACACCTCCTGCTGTCGGGCACTCCCAGATGCAACCGAAATATGTTAGGGATGGTCAATGACACAGGGTGTACAGGGTGATTCATGTAGGTTTGAAAGTAATCATTGGTGAGGAAGTATAGGGATTCTATGATTCTACATTAAGAACAGGTTCACAAAGTGGACAAGATTTTCTCAGTAAGTCCTATGTTTTATCTGGTGCTAAAATGATTCTATTGTGGACTCTCCTGGTCATAGTTTAAAAGCTCACTCTACCCTGATCCAACAATTTGTTGCAGCATTACCTCAGGAGAACATTTCCTGGTATACTAGTATAGTATTTCCTATTTTCTTCCTAGCTAGACAGTCTATAATTGATCATTTTAGGGAAAGATAATTGAGGTTAAAAAAAGGTAACTTTTTAAAATTCATTCGTGGGACATGGGTGTCGCTGGCTGGGCCAGCATTTATTGTCCATCCCTAGTTACCCTTGGACGGCAGTTGAGAATCAGCCACATTGCTGTGGCTCATTCCGCCATTTATTACTCAAGTCTGTTTTCACTAAAATTAGAAAGATGGCATTCTGGCCTTCCTTTGGCCTCTCTGAACAAGAGTTAGCATCAATTGCTGACGAATTGAAGGCAATCTTCTATGATGTGCCTTTAGGCACCAAGTTAATGTTGTGTAGATCTGCCAGCCACAGATACAACATGAGGTGCATCACACAGGCTAATTTTAATAGAATATCTTCTGGGTAAAAAGCCAAACTCCAAATTCACTTGGGCAACACCTCACTGTACTGTCACTTCTGTGAGTGGAATCTGAGGTTGGACCCTCTAGTGGCTATGGTGTTACTCCTGAAACGATCTAACATCTCCCATGCATTTGCTGATGCTGGTACCTCATTACCATATATTAACATGCATAGCAACGTATGTTGAAGTCACGATATCTGGTGCTTCCCATCCTAATAAGCCTAATAGAACAAAATAGACCCATTGCCAACATGGATTGATGCTGGTGGGAATGTGGTGCTTAGGAGGCTGAAACTTGAATAAGACTTCAAGAGACAGATTATTGAAGTTACAGAAAATGCGCGTTTTTTTTGCTGTCTCGTATCTGAATTTATCTACTGACAGCCAGACAGCCCCCAAGATCAGCGGGTTTTTTTGGTTCAACCCAACGCAAGAAATTCTGAGTACAAGCTATGGGATTTCCTATGGGGACTGCCTTGCATGCAATCATGATGAAAAGAGATGGAGGAGTGCAGGATGGAGGAAACAAGAAGCATCTTTGTTTTTATTTTAAGTTGATTTTATTTTAAGTTGATCTCCTAATTTTCAGATGTCTTCCTATCCCCAGCTTGCAAAATACTCCATTGTTACTTGGGAGTTACACTACTGGACTGCCAAATGTAATATGAATAGAGAGTATCCTCGCTTTGTTACCCCCTGAAGAGATAGGCATCTGTGTCTACCCTGTGGCAACAAGTTTGGTTATCCAACATTCAAAGCTCATACAACTCGGTCTTAAGTGTTTGTTTTCTGATAGCATCAATCCTTGAGAAAAAAAACCTTTCTCTCCTTCCCAACTAATTGTGGACAGTCAGTCTATTGTATGGAGTCAAAAAGTGCCCCTTTAGACTGTGGGCGGCATGGTGACAAAGTGGTTAGCACTGCTGCCTCACAGCGCCAAGGACCCAGGTTCGATTCCCAGCTTGGGTCATTGTCTGTGCAGAGTCTGTATGTTTTCTCTGTGTCTACATGGGCTTCCTCCAGCTGCTCCGCTTTCCTCCCACAGTCCGAAAGACGTGCTGGTTAGGTGCACTGGCCATGCTAAATTCTCCGTCAGTGTACCCGAACAGGCGCCTGAGGGTGACTTCGCTGCAGTGTTAACATAAGCTTACTTGTGACACTAATAAATTAACTTAAACTCTTATTTATGCTTATTCATAGAATTGAGGAACACAGATTCAAACTTTATATGTAACCTCCATGATCCACAGAAACAAAAGCACAGACAGCCCTAGAAACAGTATTTCACAGAGCAGAGGATAAATTTTAGTTCAATCATATTGGGTCAGATTTTGCAGCAGAAGTAACACTGAGGCTAATTGTGTTCACCATTATTAACAAGTAAATCAGAGAGCAATTTTCAATGACCACACACATCTGCAGGTAAATGTGCAAATCCAAATTTACTGTGCAAGATGTGCTGTTCCCCCGAAGCCACACTATCCCAGTACCTTGCTAAGGGACTCAACATTTAAAGACATGGAATAGTGTGAGTTTACTCAAATTACCGACACAAAGAATTCAGCAGAAACAGTTAGGACATTTCCATACCGAAGTACTCAAACTTGTACTGTCATTATAAGTCTTACTAACTGTCAAACAACCTTACTACAACTGAAAATGAATTTTAATAAGTGTGGTATTTCATTCCTTCAGATTTTAATCATTGTTGGAGTTTTTTAAAAACTTTTTCATCTTTCTCATAACCCTTTCTTCCCCTCTATTTTGTTTTCTGGGACTAACGTAATACCAAGTTATATATTCTATCCATAACTTCTGGTATAGACGCTGCCTTGCTTATCAACAATTCTTCAATCCAACTGGTTAAGGGCATACATAGTTGCTTGCCCTGTTCACAAGGGTGCCAGCTGCTCTGTAGCTGTGCTTTTTAAATGATTGGATGATAGGAACTTGCCATGCAAACACTCACAGGAAGTCTATGAACAAGCGCAAAGCTAGTGAATGACTGGTGCCGCTCGTTCGCCAGTGACCACACATATTATTCACATATGCATAATATGCAAAATTCAAGGGATATTCAGCTCTCAGTGTGATAATGTCAGTCTGTCACAAGAGAGGATTGTGTGATTGCTTCACCATACTATGGATGGAATTGTGTTTCAAAGCTTAGCTCTTGCAGCTGTGCTGGGGAAACCCAGAACACAGAGTTACAGTTCTGTGCTTGTTCTCTGCAGTGCCTCAATACTTGGAGATGTGGGCTGCTGCCACCAAACGCAGCCTTCTAAAAACCATCTGGCTTGACATCGAAGTGCTCTCTGACCTGCCTGAAGCTAGGCGGAAGCCAGTGAAACAGAAATGTGTTTGTTTTCAGATAGCATCACTCCTTGAGAAAGAAACCTTTCTCCCTTTCCCAACTAATTGTGGACAGTCAGTAATCAGTTCATCATATAAAGTCAAAAAGTGCCCCTTCAGACCTCACATATTTACAAAATGGTTACACTCTAATGAATCTGCACCATACTTCCCACCAAAGCATGTACTGCAACAGAAAATATAGCCATCAGAATGTTGATTTTTTTTGTAATGTTTTATCGCGCACGGCATAATTATTTCTCACAAATTTACCTATTTCTTTTCTGAATTAAACATGAGTATGGCCTCAGGGCATCAGCAGCCTCTCTGGATTCTGTCCAGATATGCTTCTTCCTGTGCAAATCCAGTGTCAGCAGGGTATTCAATCATTACAGGTCTCACACTGGAAGGCAATCTGGTCCTATACATGAACACATCCTATTACCGCTATTGGACGGCGATCAAGTCCGATGGCTGCTTTTTTCTCCCTTCTGTACAACACCACTGTTGTATATTAGAGAGGTGATATGTGGGGCAGACTCTGGTTATGAGCAGAGCTTTACTAATGGTGAATGATGTCTTCCATGTCTGCTGCATCTCTCTTTGTTTCTCATGCTAGGTCTATTACATAATTTCCAGTGCATACATTAATACAGCCTGGTTCCAGTAAGCCGATAGGAATAAACACAAATACATAACATTTCCTCACACCTTAAATTGAATATTCCCAAACAAGCTCTAAACAATTTCCATATAAACAGTAGTCAATATGTCAGTCCATTTAATAAGTCAGGTAGTCTGGAGGTTGTCACTCTCAAAATGGTTGATGCAGAATCTCTGGCATCTTCCTCTTCACGCTGATGGGAATGTCCTCAGTGGTTGGTTTAACTGGTGTAAATGGATAAACTAGAGGTTGTCTCTGAGGTGTTGCTTTCCTCAACAGCCTCAGATAGTATAGGAATTATAGAAGGGTTTAAGTCAAAACTTTGTAAGTCTGATCCTGAATTTTCAACAGTCTCCAGATTTGGTGGATCTTTGATTTGATTTATTATTGTCACATGTATTAGTATGCAGCGAAAAGTATTGTTTCTTGCACGCTACGCATGCAAAGCGTACCACTCATACAGAAGGAAGCGAGAGAATGCTGAATGTAGCATTATAGTTATAGCTAGGGTGTAGAGAAAGATCAACTTAGTGTGATGTAGGTCCATTAAAAAGTCTGACGGCAGCAGGGAAGAAGCTGTTCTTGAATCAGCTGCTACCTGACCTCAGACTTTTGTATCTTTTTCCCAACGGAATAAAGCGAAAGAGAGAACGTCCAGGGTGTGTGGAGCCCTTAATTATACTGGCAGCTTTATTGAGGCAGTGGGAAGTGTAGACAGAGTCAATGGATGGGAGCTAGTTTGCGTGATGGATTGGGCTACATTCATGACCATTTGTAGTTTCTTGCGATCTTGGGCAGAGCTGGAACCATACCAAGCTGTGATACAACCAGAAAGAATGCTTTCTATGGTGCATCTGTAAAAGTTGGTGAGAGTCATGGCTGACATGCCAAATTTCCTTAGTCTTCTGAGAAAGTAGAGGTGTTAGTGGACTTCCTTAGCTATAGTGTCGGCATGGCGGGGACCCGGACAAGTTGTTGGTAATCTGACACCTAAAAGCCTGAAGCTTTTTTAATTTCATTCCTGTTGATGCAGACAGGGGCATGTTCTCCACTATGCTTCCTGAAGTCGATGACAATTTCCTTCATTATGTTGACATTACGGGAGTGAATAGTGTCGTCACGCCTGATCTGTTCTTCCAACCAAGTCTCCTCTGGATAATTTATCTCTGTTCTGGACAGTGTAAGAGACAGGTTCAGTCTGCACAATAATGGTGGCAGGAACCTATTTCTCACCTGTGGAGTGGTTCCGAGCCAGAGCTCCTTGACCTTGGTGGAAAATGCTAAGTTTTGCCTTGTTTCCCGCAATTCCACTTCTGCTTGCTGTCGATGTCGCATAATCTCTTCATTTTTAGAGGTTTTAAAAGATGAAATGTGGCATGTTGCTGCCTTTTTATCATGAGTAAGGCAGGAGTGGTCTTGGTCATAGAATGTGTGGTATTCCAACAGGCCAGTAGGAATTTGTTAAGATGTTTGATAAGTCAATCTTGTCCTTTAGCTGCTTCCAAAGTGTTTTTCAAGGTTTGGATGAAGTTTTCTGTGAGTTCATTAGTAGCAGAATGACATGGTGTGGAAGTAATGTGTTGAATACCATTTTCCTGTAGGAAGTTCTCAAATTCTTGAGAGACAAATTGAGGTCTGTTGGCTTCCACCAGTTGTTCAGAAAATATAAAGTGACTAAATACTTCTCCTATCTTCTCGGATGAGGTAGATGTCATCACAACAACCTCTGGCCATTTGGCGTGAGCATCGACCATTACTGAGAACATTTGTCCTTTGAAAGGTCTTCCAAAATCCACATGGGCACATTGCCAAGCCTCTTCAGGCCATTCCCATGGATACAGTGGTGCTGGGTGGTAGCTTTCATCTCAATTTCCATTTCCAATCCAGCCCAACAGAAATAACTTCTTGCTATTTCCTTCACGCGTATGACTGCAGTGGCCTTCATGTAGCTTCTCTAACATCTACATCCTCAAAGGTGAAGGAATGATCACTCTGCACCCTCATAGAAGGTATTCTGACCGTACTGACAACTCCATTCCCCTGGAGTACTAGGGGTTCAGGTTAGGTGTTAGTTCCGAAGTCTTTCCTCGTAAAACCACATCCATTATTTCTGGAAGCACAGGATTGCTCAAAGTATGTTCTCTTTGCACCCGTCTTTCCAGCAGCTACCTTGATGCTCTTACCTACTCAAACTTAGAATCATAGACTCCCTACAAGTGCAGAAAGAGGCCATTCAGCCCATCGAGTCTGCACTGACCACAATCCTACCCAGTTCCTATCCCCATAACTCCACATATTTTTCTGTTAATCCCTTTGACACTAAGTGGCAATTTAGCATGGCTAATCCACCTAACCCACAGACCTTTGGACTTCAGCCTCTTATTTATCACAGCCAGCCCTATAACCTGCTTGCAGAGTATTGTTTACTGATGTCCACCCAACCTGTTAGCTTCGATAGCACATGTAAAAGTTTTCTTTTTTATTCTATCTTTTCCTCAGTTAATTTCTTCTTTGCAGATAGCTCGTAAGTGCACATCCAAAGTCCTCATCACCAGTTTTTGTTGTGCGTTAGAGAGACGATACGTGGGACAGGCTTTGGTTATAACCGAACGGAGCATTATTAATGGTGTGTGATGTCTTCTATGGCTGCTTCTTCTCTCTCTGTTTCCCCCACTAGATCTATTACATTGTTTCCAGTGCATACATTAACACAGCATATTTCCAGTGAGCCAAAAGAATAAATACATATTCGTAACAACCACCCTTACTGCGAGGTCAATTGCAGCACCTTCTTCATCTAACCCAATATTACTGAAACCAGCATAAACTCCACCTGGAGATAAAAAAGTTCAATCCAGTTTTTTATTTAAGCCGTGTTTAAAAAATAAATTTAACGTAATGCCAGCTGCTTCTGTCATCATCACTTTATAAAATAAATAAGATCCAATCTGAGAAGGCATGTGGTTCCCATAACATGAAGCCTAAAGCCAATCCCATGTCTTAAAAAGGGGTAACACTGCAACTCCAATCCTAAGTGCAAACCTGACTAAGTCGGAGGGGGTCTAACTCCTGTTCTGAGCTGCTCTACAAATTGAGTGCTATGATTGACCCCACTGCCTCGTGTGAGGGGTTGGGCAACAGAAAGCTCGATTCCCATTCTTGTCTGTGGCCCCGGCCGGAGAGATGTTGAATGAGGAAGGAGGAATTGACTCCGATGCCTTCTGTAATCAAATAGTCTGCCACACTTGCTGTCTGACCTCTTACTCAAAGAACGACTCAGCAGGAGTCTGTGCCTTCAGGGCAGGGAGTAAAAGAAAATTAGATGAAATGGAAACAAATAACAGTGTTAAAAAAAATGAAAAGTGTGAGCACTCCCACATCTCATCACAATGTGGTTTTGTTGGATTTGTAGCCAAATAAAACGTAATGTTTTCTCGTCCTGTTTTTCAAACATACATGCATATACTAACATGTACAGACAAAGAATACATTGCTTGCGATGCAAGGTTACCTTGCCTCCTTGCAGGCTATCCTAGAATTCATTAGACAGTTTCCTTGATTATTTCTGACACTGAGTCAAAATGTCACATCAAGTTAATCAGCCGCACATTTATATCTTGCCGTGCCTAGGTGACCTGTCTTATTTTAGCTCTTCTTCCATGGACCCCTAGTATCACCACAAAAGGCATTTGCGAACATTATCCTTGCAGAATATCAAGTAATTAAAAGCACAGACTTTCTACAATGCTGCAGTGCCTTCTTCTGACATAGAAAATATTTTGCTGCTAAGAAAAGAATGTTCTCCTGCTACACCCATTCCATTCATGACACTGAAAGACTTTAGCTTATTTTCTTTGGGCAGAAGGACCCAATTGAAATTTTCAAGTTTATGAAAGGTCATTACAAATAAAGCCTTCATTATGATGAAGGGTTCGAAGGCTGCAAGACACCAGTTAGAAATGAGGAAGTTAGGAGTAAGAAAGGAAAGCTGAAAGAATCTTTGCACCCATGAAAAGGTCATTGACCTGAAATGTTAACTCTGTTCCTTCTCACTCTGTCCAGGCTGACAGATGTTATTGAGTATTTCTGGCGTTTTCTATTTTTAATTTCAGAATCTTCACACTTACAGGGATGTGAAACAGTTTATCACGGAAAACCTACAGCACAAGAGAGTGTAAGAGGCAAATAAATATATGCACAGGGAAGGGATTGGGACAATTAATAGCAAGAAACTGGGTAGGTGGGATCAACCTTGACAGCATATTGGGTCTTACAGTTCCTATACATAAAAACACAAAAGAGTTCTCAAAATGTGACACTTTTCAATTTGTGCAGTTATGATTTATACTGTTCATTAAACTTTGCTTTCCTTAAGCAACAACTTGCATTTATATAGCACCTTTAATGTGGTAATGTCTGGGTAGCACCATAGCAGAGTGATTAGCACTGCTGTCTCACAGCGCCAGGGACCCACGTTCGATTCCTGGCTTGGGTGACTGTGTGGAGTTTGCACGTTCTCCCCGTGTCTGCTTGGGTTTCCTCTGGATGCTCCGGTTTCCTCCCACAGTCCGAAAGATGTGCTGGTTAGGTGCACTGACCCGAACAGACCCCAAACCGTGATGACGAGGGGAATTTCACAGTAACTTCGTAAGCCTTACTTGCAACTAATGAATAAACTTTAACTTTAAAATGTTCACTGTGTGAAATACTTATCAGCTGTTCACGCCATGCTCCTGCTGCAGCGAGGTCGGAGAATTTGGCACCTAGCCAAATCTCTGTTTGCTGCAGCACAATGGGAAAATCCTTCCAGCGTGAATGGCGGTAACATTCTGGCTTTTATGTTTAGATCCAATCTGTGTGCATCGTCTTCTCATACTGACACTACTCTTTGGATCAACTTTTCACGTAGGCCCTTTGGAGCCCAAGGGCAAAAGTGGAGGCCAGCTATTTTTGTGCGTGTGCCGCATGTCATAATGTGCTGTTAGCTCAGTTCAAATGGGCACTTCAAAATAAATTTTATAGATTTTTCTTTAAAAGCCGCAGTTTGTTTTAATAGACTAGAATGAACTCAAGTCCTGTGGCATATTAGCAAGCCTGGAAACATGAGGTCAAAAATGATCTCAGTTTAATTCATGATTCTCAAGCATTAATTTACCAAAACTAGGTCAGCAGATTTGAACAACACAACGCAAGCCCCACAAAAATCCAGGGTCTTCACTGGCACTGGGTTACCAAAGTTGATGATTTTTGAGTAAAGGATGAAAAAGTTCAATTATTATAACGCATGCCAACCTCCTCAAGATGTTCCAAAATGGCTCACAATCAATGAATTTCTTTTGAAATGTAGTCACTACTACCTTTTTCTTTTATTAGTTTGTGGAACATGGGCATCGCTGGCTGGCCAGCATTTATTGCCCATCCACTGTTGCCCTTGGAGGGCAGTTGAGAGTCAACCACATTGCTGTGGCTCTGGAATCACATAAAGGCCAGGCCAAGTAAGGACGGCAGATTTCCTTCCCTAAAAGACATTAGTGAACCAAATGGAGTTTTTCCGACAATAGTTTCATGGTCATCAGTAGATTCTTAATTCCAAATATTTGTTCTTGAATTCAGATTCCATCAACTGCCATGGCAGGATTTGAACCAGAACATTACCTGAGCTTCTGGATTAATAGCCTAGCGATAATACCACTAATGATATTATCAGTAGACTATTAATCCAGAAAGTAATCTAACCAGTGCTCAGCAGCATCCCACACCAGCAATGAGACAACCGACCAGCCATTCTTTTCGGGTGATTATGAAAGATAATTCTCAGTCGGGGCCTGGGGAATTAGCAGGGGGTATGCATTCAAAAGAAGACGCTGAGGTGGAAGCAAATATTCAGCTTCTTTCCCAAACTGGACACTTGTGCGAAAAGTCAAATGTCTTCATGATGGAATGGAGCTAACAATTTAGCTTCTTTACATTTCTGACAAATGCTAAAATGCTTGTAGGCAAGGTTCAATATGTGTAAGACCATTTTAGGCTTCTTTAGGCACAACTCATTTAACTTCTGTCACGGTTCAGTTAAGCAAGAATCTGACTGCAAGCTGCTCTTCAAAGTGCCTAAATCTATTAGGATTTATTTCAGCAACATGTTGCGACCTGTCACAAATTAGTGTTACACAAATGAAGGTAAGAGGGCTTCTATGTATTGCTGTGGGCAGGTATCAGTGTACTTTCACTGCTGAGGATTGATCACCTCTGGTCACATGGAAACTTAACAGTTCTTAGCGAGAATGAATTCCCATCATGGCCAGCTTGACTGCATCAACATCTTCATTATAACCATCCCTCTAAAGTGGATACTTCACCTTGAAGGAAATACAATGGAGCTCCTTGAATGAAATTAGTAAGTAATGCACCACATGGTGTGATATTGATACAGTTTAAGTAAATCTCAGATTTGATTTCAATTCTGTGTGGAGTGGGCCGATCTCAGTCACGGTGGCAATACTATGATTAGGTTTACATTCCTGGGTTTAGGGCATGAAAAACATAACATAATTAATGTCATTAACATAAAGAATTCCAAAAGAGATATTGAGAGATGACCATAAGGAATGAGTTTTAAGGTGGGTGATATTAAAGTAATGGGAGATGGAGAGACAGAAGAGTTAAGAAAGAAATTCCAGAGCAGGGAGTCTAGACAGCTGTATCGCTTGGAATCAAATTAGGACTTAATTGGAAGGTCCCTTAACTCATTCCTACCAATTATTCAATAGAAGTCACTGATATATAAAGGGACTACAGGTAGCACTGGGTGTTGGTGGAGATTTGTATGTGAAGTTGGGTCAAAGAAGTAAAGGTAGTTTGTGAAGAACCAGAACTCGTGCCTCCTTTACTGAACTAAAACCTAGGGACTCAAACATCGCAGTCAGTGGTGGGGCAATGGGATGAGGGTATGGGGACAATAGGGTGTGAATAACACACCTCACGTGTTCAAAACCTGGTAACCTCCTAACAGTTGTAAGTAGAGCTGCTTCCATCCATTCTACCACCTTGGCATTGACATACAGGCTGGCGTAATATGAAAAATTAAATTGAGAAAAGCTCAGGTGATGCACATCAATTCAAATGTAATGCAGAGACTTACATTCCTTGGACATGCCAACTTCCAAGCACTTTTGCAGCCGGCAGTACTGGCATCGATTTCGGGTGACTTTGTTGATGATGCAGTTCTTATCTCTGTGGCATGTGTACACCATATTCTTTTGGATACTTCTTCTGAAAAAGCCCTGCACAAAAACACAGGAGGAAAATATGGGACTGACCACAAATGGACAAGCACAGCACAAATCTGAAACTGCAATAGCAGCCACAAAAATAACTCCATAAATGGATCAATTAATAAAGATAAGAGAATGTCTGAGCTTTAACTCCTGGTTAGTTGATTTCATGATGTGGAGTCCTTATCTGATGAAGGAGCAGCACTCTGAAAGCTAGTGGCGTTTGCTACTAAATAAACCTGTTGGACTTTTACCTGGTGTTGTGAGACTTCTTACTGTAGCTGATCTCAGCCAGAGTAGTAATTAGCACATTTCAATTGGCCTTGGCTGGCTGGGTTAAGGGACGGCAAAATCGAGCAAAGTTCCCAATCTCAATCGCCACGGCAATCTCATTCCCAATCTCATTCTTATGGCACAGCATCTGGATGCGAATGTCAAGATCAGGCTCAACTGTGAATCTCTCTATGGTTAAACAGCATATCAACATCCACTGTTTTGGGCTCCATGTATAGAATGGTTACCTGGGTACAGTATCAGGCAGGAATCATTGTACATTATACAACAGGAAGAAAAAAATGAAGGAAATATTCAAGGGGGGAGTAAAACATAAAAGTGCAGAGCATGCCCTTCGTATGACCGTAGGCTAACTCTTATCCTGGAACGAGATACCAAGTGAAGACCACAAAACCCATCGAACCATAGAATCCCTACAGTGAAGAAGGATGCCATCTGGTCTATTGAGTCTGCGCTGACTCTTTGAAAAAACATCCCACCTTGGCTCTCCCCTCTGCAAGCCTCCACACTTATCATGCCTAATCCACCTAACCTACACATCTTTAAACACTGAGGGCCAAATTAGCATGGCCAATCCACCTAACCTGCACATCTTTGAGCTGTGGGAGGAAACCGGAGCACCTGGAGGAAACCCACGTAGACACAACTCCACACAATCAACCAAGGGTTGACATCGAACACAGGTCCCTGATGCTGTCAGGCAGCAGTGCTAACAACTGTGCCACTATGCCACCCTCATCTTAGAAAGCTCCTGCGCACCTCAAGGTGAAAAGTGGTAACGGACTTTAGAATAGGTTACATATCTGTCAAACTCATCTGGATATTTCCTAAAATATATGTAACTGAAGTGAAAGGAAAACTGATCAGGGCATCAACTCCTGATAGTTTTCCAGTGACTATACTGGAAATGCATGTGGATGGACATTAGCAGGATTGACTCTGACAGTTCTTCGTATCTGGAAGACTGCTGGCATTCACCATCAAGCTGACACGAATAAGGCTTGCGATATGCCATAGGAAATATCAGAAATCATTAGGCAGTGTGAATAAGATTGAGATCACACACCTCAAAAGCTAGGGCCAAGTCAATCCGAGTGACAAGTTACCTAACTCTGCACTTGTAACACTGTGCAGTTAATTTATCACTGTAAGCAGTCAGCTGGAAATCTCTGAATTATAGTTTACTCAAGTAGATCTTCACTGCCTTTTCCCTCCCAAGTTTAGTACTGGCTCCTGTTCTTTTCTCTTCTATCCAATCTTGTTCAAAAACTGTGCGGTTTGAAACATTATGCTACTCATTAAAAAAAGATCATGCTTAACATTGTAGTTTATAAAATCACCTTATTTTTCCGGGGATAACAACAATTCAAATTTAACGTAGTAAAACTTCCAAAGGCATTTCATAGGAGTGTTACCAAGCAAAAGTTTGAAACTGAGTTACATAAGGAGATATTTTAGGACAGATCATCAAAACCTTGATTCAAGTGATAGGTTTTAAAGAATGGCTTAAAGGAGAGGTAGAGCGGTGGGGACATTTGGTGAGGATATTCTAAAGGCCAACCACCAATGATGGAGCAATGAAGATCAGGGACAGCATTCTGTTAGATACCACCATCTTTATCAGAGCTTAGTATGGGAGAGTGGGAATCACTCTTGCAGCAAACTGGGGCAGATACAACAGGCCATATGGCCTCCTGCTGTGCTGGGGCCATTCCACAATTCTACTCAGGTTAAGTTCTGAATAATTAATCGGCACTATGGAGTACAGCACCAAGAAGGAGTCAATGTCGACAAACAAGCAAACTTGGGTGATAAAATTGGCAAGAGAAAAGAGTGAAATAAAAAAGGCTTAGGAGTTAAAATCTAATTGAGCCAACTGAATTTGACAAAAATATTGATCATTTGAAAAATGGGTCTCACTGACTCTGAAACCACGAGCTTTGAAATTTCAATAAAAAACATTTGACTGCAACCAAATTTCCGGCTAACAAAACAGGAAAATTTCTAAATGATGGCAAGCCTGTGCAAAAACAATTAGAGGGGGTAAAAAAATCAATTGAACATTTTTGATACACTGCATCTCATTCCATGATGTTCTTGATTATCCTTGTGGTTAATCTTACACACTGGAAAATTGGGAGTTGCACGTTCCACTCTTAAATCTGTTCCCCAGTTGGAGCTTTGGGCTGGGAACCTTGCCTGGAAAAAATGTATGCCTTTGTGCCCAAAGGAGTCTAAAGTTATTGTCATATTATTTCTTGCCATTTTAGGCGTCTTGCAATGTCATAAAATAATACACATCAATACAAGGAAAACTGTAACAAAAAACATTTTCACTCCAAAATTATATGACGTTATCTGGTCTGACTATCTGGGACCAGTTGAATAACGTCATTCCAGGGACAATTTCAATCAACTGTTATGGAGTGATACATACATTGGGACTGAATACAGGTAGGTTTCACATCTCTTGACTATGGAATGGCAAATGGCATTTGGACAGGTCAATATGCCACCATGGTTTGGGATGAAATAAATGATAATTTGAATGTCCTCCTTCCTATCTTTGTTTTTTAATTTTTTACTCCTTCCTCAAAGTTACGAAGTCAATGCTCAGAATAGACTGGGTAAACCCAAATTAATTCCTTGCTTGCCCCACAAATCAAAGTCAAATTGAACCCAATGCATGGTTTCCTCAAGAGAGAAAAACAGGATCTAAACTGACAAGGTTTTACACTGCACCCCATCTTGGGCTGGATCTGATGCTTGACCTAGCTTCCCACTGCACTCCACCCCCAAATGAATCATAGAACCCTACAGTACAGAAATAGGCCCTTCGGCCCATCGAGTCTGCACCGACCACAATCCCACTCAGGCCCTACCCCCATATCCCTACACATTTACCTGCTAATCCCTCTAACCTACACATCCCGGGACATTAAGAGGCAATTTTAGCATGGCCAATCAACCTAACCCGCACATCTTTGGACTGTGGGAGGAAACCCATGCAGACACAATGAGAATGTGCAAGCTCCACACAGACAGTGACCCAAGCCAGGAATCGAATCCAGGTCCGTGGAGCTGTGAAGCAGCAGTGCTAACCACTGTGCTACCGTGCTGCCCATGAAATGCTCTCTTTCAGTCTATGACCTCCTGTTTCAAGAACATCCCTTGGTTAGGGTTACTAAATGGATAAGACGGTCTGGAAATTTCCAATATGTAAACTGATTGCGAATCTCAAGTCGCTATAAAATAAAAATCCGTGAAGCCACTTGCATCTATTAATGATGCAAAGGCTTTCAGTACATTCTTGTTGCTATTGTAAATTTCAGAACTTATGACATGAAAACTCAACCCTCACTTGCTCCTGTTTGTTATCAAACTTAGTTAACAGTGGTAATCTGCCTCTGAAAAGTTCATACATGAGGTAACTGCCAAGATTGTTTTGTTATTATACAGGGCCTGGGCTAGTGTCACTAATCTCATTGCAAGGGTCATGCAGCACAAACTGAACCCCACTGAAGTTGTACTTTGTGGCTGCCACTAGTTGCACGTGGCTCCACTACAGCTTGTCCCGAGTCATGCCCAGATCTTTAATAAGCAGTTTCTGCAGAACTAACATTAGGAAAAGTACAATCCTTGATGCGGATCTGTCTTTAGGACACACAGGAAATCAGATCAATCAGTTCTGATGCCGCTCATTTTGTTAACAACATGAGTTGGAGAAGTCACCAGAGGCACCAACTGCACAACAAACCCTACTAGAACCTTTCCAGTATCTCCCATTATGAATATATCATTAATACTGGATAAAAGCAAATCGCTGCAGATGCTGGAATTTGAAACCAAAAGAGAAAATGTTGGAAAATCTCGGCAGGTCTGGCAGCATCTGTAAGGAGAGAAAAGAGCTGATGTTTCAAGTCCAGATGACCCTCTGCTGACCTGCTGAGATTTTCCAGCATTTTCTCTTTTGATATCATTAACACTTGTGTACAAGTCAAATGGACATGAGTCAGCTCTAATTTTAAGTCACTGATAAATGTAACACATGGTAAGATAAGTGTAGCCTTCTAACAAAGCTGCATACCAGATTGAAGAAGTTTCCAAAGACCAAATACAAATCTGACAATACATTTAGTATTTCAAGGCTGTTCCACAAAGAATCGCTAAATCTCTTTTTTTGGTTTAACCTCTCACTTATTGTTTCCTGTACAGATCCCATGTCAGTCCACCTACACAATGGTTTTACCTGACTACAATTGATGCAGCTACGTTGCTAATTTTGTACCATTTAATAGACAAATGAAGAAGTCTTGTGGCGTAGTGGGTAGCTGCCCTCCCTCCAAGCCAGAAGCTCCAGGTTCAAGGCCCATTCCAGGCCCTGGTGGCCTAGGAAGGAGCGGGCATAAGATGGTGAAGCAAGTTGAGTAGCAGCTTGCAAATGCTTGCAACACACGCCAACAGCAGGTGGCAAGAACAGGAGCGATTCCTGGTCAGTCATGTGATGTAACAAAATCAGACTCTCAACCAGCACTATTCATATCTCCAGGCTACAGCATGCACGTCAATGTGTGTGCTGTCACAGCAATTCAGGCTCCTTAGGGGGCTAGTTGGCTCTGTTGGCTGGATGGCTGGTGTGGATCAGGTTGGTGTCAACAGCACAGGGTTTGATCCCTGTTCCAACTGATCTGTTTCCTTATCCTACCCATGATGGAGGTCGTCGTGACATGGGTTGGATCTGCCTTCAGGCGGTGAACTCAAGAAGACAGGATACACAAATATCCAGCTTCTTTTTAAAAAATCACCAGCTAACTTCTATCTAATCAGCAATTTTTTTTGAGAACTTGCAGTGCTATGTAAAACCAAATGACAGTTTCCACTCCTTCATTCCAGCTGGAAAACGTGTGAATAGTAGTCTGGTAAGAACAGGGACGGGGATGATTGGGATTCTCTCTTGAGGTCAATCCTGCAAATCAATGGGAACACAGCTCCAGGGAATACTGGAATGGCTACACCTGGGATTCATCTATTTATTACTGCTGTCTCTCCGTTTTTATGGCAGCATAAACTGGACCTCTTGTTGTAATATGCCTTTAATGGATTGCAGCATGCCATCACTAGAAAGGGAAATGTGTCTTGTCATTCAGTCTCAGCTTCATTTGTATGAGAGCAGAACACAGCACACATACAGATGAAACTGAGACTCAATCACATGACATGCTTCTCGTGCTCTGCTGCTGATGTCTTCAAGTTTTCTACCTTTGTGTAGCTGTTCCCATGTGCCTAGTCTAAATAAATTAACCCAGAACGTGTCTACTCAATCCCTTAAGCGTGATTGGTGACTTTATACCTTAATAAAAACGCAACGTCTGTGGCTTTTAGTATCACTGTAGTGGAACATGGGGGACAAGAGCAGGTTACACGTGAACAAAATTCAAGAATGCAGACTTAAGACAGCTACCTCTTCCCAGGCATCTTTGTATAACAGATGATCATACAAACACTTCTCAAGATACTGACCCAGAGATTGCACCTAGAGGCATTCAAATGGTCAAAAGAAAGGCAATTACAGCTACCCTTGATCAGAACAAGCTGTACCCTATTTCTGATACCCACAAATATAAAGATAATTTATTTAAAACTACCTCTGTTTCCTGACAGAAGGAAGTGTCAAAAATTACACAGAAAAGACTTCAGTGATAGGGTGTGCTCTGATGCCAATTGCAGTAGCCACTAGGATTATCTCATCAGCAATGTTTAAAGTCCAGTCATTTTTATATAAGCAAGCCAAAATGGTGCCATAGTGGTTAGCACTGCTGCCGCGCAGGCACCAGGGCCCTGGGTTTGATTCCTGGTTTGGGTCACTGTTTATGTGGAGTTTGCACGTTCTCCCCATGTCTATGTGGGTTTCCTCCGTGTGTTCCGGTTTCTTTCCACAGTCCGAAAGACATGCTGGTTAGTTGCATTGGCCATGCTAAATTCTCCTTCAGTGTACCCGAACAGGCGCCGGAGTGTGACAACTAGGGGATTTTCACAGTAACTAAATTGCAATGTTAATGCAAGCCTACTTGTGACTAATAAATAAACTTTAATGTGCGGGTTACATCAATTCAATCATAATTACATGTAGCACAATCTAGAACATGGATGTAGAATCTCTCTGATTTGTATATGCAGGAAATGCATCATCTTAAGACCAGGTAGTTTTCTTCATCACCAATCTAGTATTGGCATGTGTCTTACTGTAGAACTCCTCTGCTGCTGTCCAGGACATCCTTAGTGGGTTCATTCCACATGGGAATGTAGTTGGCTTCACCACCTACAAGTCATCTACTGATCTGATTTTGTTCCTTGAGGAGGTCAAGGAGGACTGGATTTTGAAGGAAGAATGACAGCTTCCACAATATCTGGTGTCAACATGCTTTACATGTTCACAGAATGCATAAAATCCCTACTGTACAGACAGAAGTCATTCGGCCCATCAGGCCTGCTGCTACAACAAACCTACCCCCATCTCCGTAACCCCACATATTTATCTTGCCAATCCCCCTGACAACAAGGGCCAATCTAGTCTGGCCAATCCAATTAACCCGCACATCTTTGGACTGTGGGAGGAAACCAGAGCACCCGCAGGAAACCCACACAGACAGTCACCCAAGGCTGGAATCAAACCCAGGTCCTTGGCGCTGTGGGACAGCAATGCTAATCATTGTGCCATCCAAATGTCACACAACAACTCCTGATAAATGGGTTGTCTGCAGCAGTTCACAGAGCAACATAAGCATCATCGATTGCATTCTGGACCTTGAGAAAGCCAGCAATCTCGTAAAGCTCGATGGTTCCATATCGCTACTGCCATGTAATGCCAAAGGTGTTGAATTAGCCAGCTCTTCTGCAAAGTGCATCAGTCACTTGACAAATACATGCATGTTGCAGCATGAATCACAATACACTGCACTCTTACTAAGATCCTCATATGGCCCAATATTGCTTATATGTAAGACTGAAAGTTGGTGTATGTGGTCTGTATACACCTTAAGCCACAAGAGGTTTCCTGACTCTCTTGTGCTGCTTGCATGTCACGATAAAGGGTTATCCCCTAAGGAATGCCAAACCTGCCAGTGAGAAGCCCCCGCTATAGGTGAAGGGTACAAACTTTCCAATGCTTTCACCCTGCCACAATTAATGAGAAATACAGTAGTGCACAGGCAGAACAACAAAGTTTCCAACTGAAACTTTTCACACTCTTCAGGCCCAGAAATGCCTCAGCTCCAACTATCTGAGTTGAAGTGGGAAATAGCTATGACTTTTAGTTCTCATTTTACATTACCCCAAATGCTTTGAGAATGTAAAAGCACACAACACCAACACAAGCCTCCTCCCCCTCCCTCAGAAATGTATGCTCATGAAAACAAATGCCCAAATAAAGTCACTCAAGACAAGTGGGCAGAGCCAATGAGCATAAAGAGATTTTGAAGCAAAAATAAGTGCTAAAAGCTTCTGCACCATTTTTCTGCCACTATAAGTTATTTGTAAAGATATGTGTTGCAATTATGTGGGAAAAAGCTTGAACACTTTCTCTACTGTAATTTAATAGAGAATCACACCTGCAGAAGGGATGCTGGAAATTTTAGGGAGGAAAACACCTGCCTGGCCAAAATTCCTATATTTCTTCTGGCTTTTTGCCACTGACGGTTATAACATTTTTCCTCCCATTCTTTTATCCTGCTCCATAATTTATGAGTGGCAAGTAGGACGCCTGTCTACAATTAATCCAGTTGCACTGATACTATTCACCAACCTGATACTAGGTTTAGAAATTCCTCCCTGTGTTCTAGGCTGCTCCTGTTGACAGATCAATGAGCCCCATTTCCCTTCAAGAAAGCAAAGATTCTGCTGAGCGCTTGTGCTTGTTCAGCAATACGACATGCACTGGTTATTTTAAAATAACAATTGTACTAACAATAAAGTTTGTTTTCAAATGCTAACCTATGTGAGCCTGATTTGGAAATTTATCAAGGCACAAATACATAAAATTAGCAATCAATCAAGCCTGTAATGGCATTCCAAACATCAAATGACAACTGCTTACATTGATATGGCACCGTTAATGTGGAAATAGATCCCAAGCTGTTTCCCAAGAGGCATGAGGAAAAATGGATGGTAAATTAAGAAGATTAGGAAAGGTGTCCAATGGAAAGATCTCAGTCGGTTTTCAGGAAGGTCTTAGAGGATAAATCTGCCACGCTGCTTAGTCTGCCACTTCTTCACATCCTTTGAGTTACGAAGCTGCTTTTAGCAGTGTCAGTGCTGAAGGAGACAGCCCAATATTGAGTTTCAGAATAAACAAGCCAGTTATGCTATACAGTGTTGATGTGTAGGAGTTTTAATTTCATAATCCGGCACATTGTATGGTATAGCTTGGAAGCGAACTTGGTTAGCTTTGTTTTTGTAACAGCTACACTTTAACATCTAGGTGCTGCAATGTGAGCTGATCCGGATGATTTCTGAACTGCTTGGGAGCTTTTCTAAACCTTTCAGTTTTAACAAATGGTCTGGTTGCTTTTGTTACACTGGTTATGTTAAAAATACATAAATGAACATTAGTGGGTAGAGCTCTGCACCTGGTCTATCTTGCTGTAGTCAACAACATGACCTGGGTCTAGTGCATCTGCATTCTCTAAGCATATACTGTCTCAAAAGGCTCAAAAGGGATTGGAATGCCCTGCCTGCTGCAGTTGTAGATGCGTCTAGTTTGGGGGCGTTTAAGAGATCTCTGGATAGGTTTATGGACGAAAAGGGATTGGTATAGGCTAGTGGGTCATTGTTTTTGTAACTGGTCGGCGCAACATCGTGGGCCGAAGGGCCTGTTCTGCGCTGTAATGTTCTATGTTCTATGTTCTATGTTCTATGTTTTATATTGTGCTAAGGGTTCTTGAGAAGCAACCTGGGGTCTGAGTGCACTAAATACTCCTGTTTATTTTACCTACTTTCATTATTCTTAATGGAAGCTGGATTCCCACTGACAAAGGTGAGAGAATATAATTTTCTATTTTCACTTATAAATGGAAATTTGACAAGTGATACTCTCAGGAAAACTGGATTGGTTATTAATATACAGGAGAGCAGCCAATAGGGGAACTGAGCATTTGTGCTCTGAGAATTCTGCACTCCTCCAATTTTGGCCTCTTGTTCATTCCCAATTTCCTTTGCACACCACTGGACCTTCAGCTGTATAGACTCCAAGCTCCAGAATTTACTCCCTAAACCTCTCTCCCTTTCTTTATGACACTCCTTAAAAACTACCTGTCTGACCAAGCTTTTAACCATCTCTTTTAATATTTCCCATGTAATACATGTTATCCCTCGGTCTAATAATGCTCCCTGGAAGTACCTTGGAACTTTAACTATGTTAAAGGTGCTTTAGAAATGATAGCTGTTGTTGCTGCTCCCTGTACTCTCCCAAACATTTGGATACAAGATGTTTGAACCCTATATTGGGAAAAAGGGGAGGTGCCAGCAAATATCACATGACTCACAATGGCTGATTCGCTGAGCTTGCACAGCCAGTAAGGAGCACTGCCCATGTGTCATAGAGATCAGGCGACTGTGGCCAGCACACGTGATTCTCCAGAGTGTGCAGCTGGAAGACAACAACCTCCACCTGCAGCATGAATCTGGAAAATTGGCACTAATATCTGTGCAGCCATTGCAATCCTCACTATACTTCCAAAGTACACTGGCCTCATTACAAACAGCTGTTTCTAAGTGTACTGTCGATAGGAGCAGATCCATGTAAATATATTTGACAGCTGTCTGTACACAATGTATTCAACGTGGTTACTGATAAATTGTGGTGACGTTCCTATTGCATCAATGTATATAAACATTTCAATCCGACAAATACTTATCAAGCTGATCCAAGCATAATTTTTACCAAAACAAATATTTTCACTATTCGAAAAAGCTTTCCATTAGCTCCTATTGTATACAATTCACTGCTCCAGGTCTAAACCCCAAATTCAAATTCAACACCTAAATAGACATGAAATGTTACCAGAGTATTAAATTTTCAGCTGCTCAGCATATTGCATACCATCAATTCATTCCACTGCCAAATTTTTCCTTCATGCTCTTGCATATCTTAAAGCTTTATTGTCAGCCTTTTGGGTCCACAGCTGCAAACGGTATCACAGTTGCAGCAGAAACATTTGCAATGTACTTTTTATCAGTTCATCTTCATCTTTTTTTCCCTGATCTCTTCTAAAGGAACAAACCCTTGCCCTTGTGCCATACCACAGCTGTCTGCAGTCCTTGGTGCCTCAATGAAGTGTCTATTTCCTTATGGGTCTTCAGCGGGTTATTTGATTGCAAGTACTATCAAAGCCAAACCTGGTCCTGTTCTTACCCAAAATTCAGTTACGTGTTTTCCAAATAGGGAATCTGCTGATAGCAACTCAAGACTAGGAACTTTGGCTGCTTCTGCTTTTCAAGCCTTAAGAAAGCTACAGCTAATTTAGAACAAACAAATTGAACCGGGACTATTGGGTTTTTAATGCTTCAGTTCTATGTTGGCTTTACCAGTTGATCCATACAGGACAAAACACGGTTCATGTTACTTTTAAATTGCATCATTTTTGCTGATTTAAGAGATGGAAGCTGGGTGACAGAATTCATTATCTAATTGAGGTGTACAAGATGCGAAGGGGGATTGACAAAGTCAATGTGGAAAGGATGTTTCCTCTTGTTGGGCAATCTAGAATAAGAGGTCATGGCTTTGGATAACGGGTGGCAGATTTAAAACAGATATGAAGGGCAGCACAGTGGTTAGCACTGCTGCCTGACACCACCAGGGACCCGGGTTCAAGTCCAGTCTCCATCTGTGTGCAGTTTGTACATTCTCCCTGTATCTGTATAGATTTCCTTCAGGTGTTCCAGTTTCCTCCCAGAGTCTAAAGATGTTGTGGGTTAGGTTGATTGGCCATGCTAAATTGATCCTAGTGTCAGGGGGAGTGGCAGGGTAAGTATGTTGGGTTATGGAAATAGGGCCTGGGTGGGATTGTGGTCACAGTAAGAAGTCTGACAACACCAAGTTTAAGTCCAACCGATTTATTTGATAGTAAACTCACAAGCTTTTGGGGTTTGCCCCTTCGTCAGGTGATGAAGGTGACCTGAAGGTGACGTTAGGTTCACCTGACGAAGGGGCAAATTCCGAAAGCTTGCCAGTTTACTATCAAATAAATTGGTTGGACTTAAACCTGGTGTTGTCAGATTCTTACTGTGTTTACCCCAGTCCAATGCCAGCATCTCCACATCGAGGTTGTGGTCGGTGCAGACTTGATGGGTCGAACGGCCTCTTCCTGTACTGTAGGGATTCTATTCTATAAAGTACTTCCCTCAAAGGGTCATCAGTCTGTGGTCATCGGTCACTACCCAGAGAACTGTGGATGCAGGATTTTAAGTAAATTTAAGGACAAGGTGCACAGGTGTTTAATTAGTAAGGGCTATGGTGAGCAGGCAGGAAGGTTGAGTTGAGATTGAGGTGAGTTAAGTCATGATTGTATTAAATGGTGAAGCAGGTTCAAGGGACTGAATTGCCCACTCCTGCTCCCAGTTCTTATGGTTTCCTTGGCCTTTTAATTTGAATTACAGGATTTTGTTCAAATTGAATTTGGATGTCAATGAATGAAACTGAATACTAATGGGCTGCAGTGCATTTACAAATGTGTGTTTATTTACAGTATACAGAAATCTAAATCCAAAATATCTTGCAACTAGGTTACATATATTACATAGTATTCAACTGCATGCTTATCTATATATAAAATTGGCTTGTCGATGACATACTCAGAAGATGAAAGATTTTCACAGTTGGGAAAGTATATCAAAGTTTATGTTTTCATTATCTTTAGCTTTGAAAAATTTTTTATAGCCAAATAATCATAGTGTCACTATTCTGTTGTTCGTCTGTCAGGCACAGATCTTTATCAAACAGGGCTCAGAGACACCACCACAAAGCCAAGGTTGACACAAATGGCTGAGTGACACACTGCACAGTGACTTAATCTACTCAGTCATTAGGGAAACTCTGGTGGTAAAATCGCGTGAACAGGCCTCACGCTTCCCTGGACACAGACGCAATCTTACTGGCTTTTCACGCCATGCTCCTGCTGCAGTGAAGTCAGAGAATTTGGCGCCCAGCCCAATCTCCGTTCACTGAAGCAGGATGGGAAAATCCCACTGGTGTGAACAGCCGTAACATTCCAGACAATAAGTTTTTTTTTACAAAAAAAGTCTTTGCCGTTTGTTAAAAGCTTCACAATTTCTCCAAAGTTTGAAGAAGGAATTTGACATTAAAGAAACATTAAGATTTTGTTGCGATTGCTCCTCACGTGTTTCAGATTATATTCAATAAGTAATTCACCACCACCCCCCGCCCCACGGAGACATGCTGAAGCTATTTTCCCAAGTAACCCCTCTCTGAGTGATATCAAGAGCCAGCAGACACATTGTAGGTCTGCACAACAGCCTCCCGTTCTGGCATAACAGGATACAATGAAATGAGGTTATGTATCTCTAAAGGGTGCTGCCAAATTGCAAACTTTTATGGACTCATTTCAGTTTGAACATCTGTGTCAGCATGCAAAGTCCACAAGGTGCAGATATTGCTTTTCCCATATTTTAGTCAGGAGGTAGGTATTACAAGATGAGTTCCAAAGCAATGAAAGCTGTTTCAAATACTTTGGCCAATGCTTTGGAACAGCACAATCTGTGTAATTAGACCAACCTTGGCATGCATTTCTGTGTTTCTACAACAGTCTCCTAATACACTTGCAAATGAGATTCCTTCTGTCACTGTTATTAGGGATTGTTACACATTGCTGATTGCCTTAATGATTCTTTTACAGTATGAATTACTGAATAAGCTTAGTAACCATTAATACGAGGTATTGTTAACAGTGAAGTAGGTTATCAGAAATTACAAGATAATCTTGACCAGTTAGGGAAGTGGGCCGAGGATTGGCAAATGGATTTCGATACAGATAAATAGAGGTTTAAGGTGTGAGGGGAAAGATTTAAAAAGGACCTGAGGGACAACTTCTTCATGCAGAGAGTGGTGCGTGTATGGAATGAGTTGCCAGGGAAAGTGGTTGAGGCAGGTTCAAAAACAACATTTAAAAAGCATTTGGATAGGTACATGGATGAGAAAGGATTAGAGAGATATGGGCCCAATGCAGGCAACCGGGGCTAGCTGTGAGGGCGGGGGGTGTCATAGTTGCTATGCAGCAGTTGGGCTGAAGAGCCTGTTTCCATGCTGTATTGCTCTCTCTACAGGAGCACAAAACAACAGATGCTGGAAATTTGCAATAAAAACAGAAACTGTTGAAAACATTCAGCAGGGCAGTCGGCATCTATGGAGAGTGGAACAGGGTCAACGGCTCAAGTTGATGACCTGTCACCAGAATTGAAAATGAAACAAATTGCAAACAAGAGAACACAAGCAGGGCAATGTAGGTGTCGGGGGAGAACAAAAGGAAAGGTGATAAGGGTGATCTATAGCAAAATAAAAAAAGGGACAAGCATTAAAGGCAAAAGTAAATGCCTACGTACAATTAGAATTTACAGTGTCAAGTAAGAATCCCCTTATTATAAGTAACCACTAATGTCAGAACTGGGAATTTTACTTGCATTTATTAGCACTCAGCTGTTGCAGAAATCTGAAGAGGGAGTAGCCCAGGAGAACTTATACTGTACTTGCAGATAAACAATGGAAGAATTTCCCCCGTCAGCTTGATGTTTTATTGCTTTTCGTGCCATGGTCACCTCGTTACTGGGCAATTTTACCAGCCAAAGGACAAAATTTCATGTGTTTTACAGATTGCGCAAGAAATTTAGTGTATTTATACTTTCAAGCCTTTTTTTTCTCTTGTCAGCTACAGGGATGGGAAATGTTGGGTCAGACTTCTTATTCTGTTGTCAAGGTCAATCTCTTGACAGGTGATCACTTTTACAAGACTAGTCCTATTAGCTTTTCCTCGCTGCAAAGATGCAGCACTCCATTGCTGTCAAGAACTCTATTTAAGCCCAACCAAGGACAACGGAACCTGAAAAGCTAACATAATCAAGTCTGAATAATAGTCACAATTGGGTTTTGAGCTTGGGTCCAATGAATACACAAGTACAGCACTACTTCTGAAGCTAACCATCAATGAGCAAGTGAAGGTCACTCTGGTTTAATAGGTTTAACAGAAGTTCATGGGATGTATATAAAAATAACCAATGACCTTAATTTACGCTGCTTCAGGATCTAATGGTTTATAATTCATCAACACTCAATCAAGATTATCTATGAGATAACCACCCATCTGGAAATATTCAGGAAAGCCATAGTGTCGTATCAGGAGTGGACCTGCCAGATATTGGTAAAAGTCTGATTCCAAGCACTGAAAATGGTCTTGCCACCAATAATACAAACCTCAAGGACTGCAGCCAACTCAGTACATTACCTCTGTACCTCCAGCATTTCTTAGCTTTCCAGCTGTGTCTAAATATATGCAGCTAAACCCTTGACACAACTGACCTCCATTACATAATGGTATAAAAGCCAATTAACTCGCATTTTCTATTTAAAACACAAACACATCTTTACACAGATTACAGTCCTTGTAATACAGTTAATTATAGCCTACTCTCTGGAATCACCACCTCCCTCTCTACTTTTTAAATCCTTGCTGTAAATGCACCTCGCTGAACAAGCTGTTGTCAGCAATCCTAATCTCTTATTCACTAACCATTTCCCTTCTGCCTCTGTGAAGCACCTTAAAATACTTTGTTCTGTGTAAAAGGCATCAGACAAATATTAGTTATTGTCGCTGGGTCTAGTCCTGCTGTTAAAATGCTAACTTATTAAAGACCGAAAGCACTGACTTTCAATCCCAGATTTAGTTGACAGCCACCTTATCTCTTAACTATATAGTACGTCTTGGTGTGCGGAACAGATTGGTTTTTGGTGGGATGGATGGGAGATGTGGGGGAGGGAGGGGGTTCTGGAAAAAGATTGCCATTCAAATCTAACTCTTCAAATCAATCAAGCAGTAACGTTGAAATCACCTCACAGTTGCCAGGGATCTTGTGCAGCGTGGCCAGAGAAGATGAAGAAGGCTGGAATAATTAAAAATTTCCAGATCATAGATCACTATCAAAGTCACTCCCAATAAAAATGCGAATTATAGTATCTGTCCTTGTCAGATTTATTCAGGCTCTAACTTGTAACCTAGAAAATGTATTTGACCTTGAGAATGGTCACAAATACTATTACAGGGCAGCATTTCTGAAGGGCTTCTGTGCCATTCAACTCTCAGTAGGGTGACTACCAACTTACATTGCAGGAAATGCCAAATGTAGCATTATATTTTGCCTTGATATGGTTCTAGCGCAAAAATGCTAAAAATAGCCTTGAGGGTAGTGAAAACAAGCTGAATAGTGTCAGATAGAGGGCTCTCACACATGGATCTCATCAACCTGGTCAAAGATCAATGCGTCCCATGCACAGTCATGTATGAATGGGAGGAACACCCATCTCTAGCCCTGCTGATGTCCTTCACCTGAACCAGTCAGGGGTGCCACATCCAGGTGGAAGCCAGGCACTGATTGGGTGACTTCATGATGGAGGAAAACCTGTAAAGAACATGCTCACTACATTTATTACTTCAGTTGATTCACTGATCCACTGAGGGCTGGAGGATGCAGGTTCCAGGCAACACTGCCTTTCTACTGGTTCTAATCAAGGTGAGGGGAGGGCGACCTGTTGCAGTTTGACATGGGGCCAGGAGGAACAATAGCCTGAGCAGCAAGAAGAACTGAGGCCTCAAGGTGGTCAGGGTGCTGGCAAGCAGGGTCCAATGCAACAGGAAGCACTGGCCCAAGCACAGGTATATCACAGACGGTGCAGCTGTTTGCAGATGAGCAAAAGAAAATGCTGGAGGCACCTTTAATGTCCTGGACTTTGACTGGACAAATATCATAGAATCTTACAGTGCAGAAAGAGGCCCATTGGCCCATTGAGTCTGCACCAACTACAATCCCACCCCAGGCCCTCCCCCGTATTCCTACATATTTTACCCACTAATCTCTCTAACCTACGCATCTTAGGACACTACGGGGCAATTTTAGCATGGCCAATCAACCTAACCCGCACATCTTTGGACTGTGGGAGGAAACCGGAGGACCCGGAGGAAACCCACGAGGAAAGTGTGCAAACTCCACACAGACAGTGACCCGAGCCGGGAATCGAACCCAGATCCCTGGAGCTGTGAAGTAGCAGTGCTAACCATTGTGCTACCATGCCACCCACATCTGCCAAGCTTTTCCACAAAGAACTTGAAGGCAATCCCAAGCCAGTGTTTTTAAAAAGCCTTAAACTTCTTTGCCAGTGGCTCCTTCCAGGGCCCAACTGGGAACCTCTGAGGCATCTCCCAGTCGGCAACACACAAGTGCATCTGGTACCCTCTTCAGAACAGTGCACCAATTTTTTCCAATTCCACTGGGATCCCGAAGGACAGGCTACAAGAGTGTTGGGTTTTGCAGAAATCTGATATTTCCCACAAGTGCAAGAGGCTATTGCCAGCACGCACGTGGCGTTGAAAGCACCCTGGCAACAAAGCAGTCAAATTCATCAGCAGTACTCAGATAGCATTGCTCTGTCAAAGATGCTATCTTTTGGATGAAATTTTTAACCAGGCTATTTTTTTTTTTATCTCCATGGAGTTTTGCAGTTGCAAGGTAAAATTTACAACATAAGCAAAAAGTTTCAGAAGGCCATTATAGCACAACCAACTCAATGACCACACATGCAGATATCACAGAGAACAGTCAGGAGGGAGAAACGTAGTTTACATTTTGTCTTCCAAATCAGAGATGATGAATTCAGTTACAGCATCCAATTACTGTCTTGGTTAAAGCCAACCTTCAAGTCTGTTATGATTTAGCACTGGCTACTGTACTGTACAGCAAGAAGTCTCACAATACCAGGTTAAAGTCCAACAGGTTTATTTGATAGTAAACCCACAAGCTTTCAGGGTTTGCCCCTTTGTCAGGTAAGTCCACTCACCTGATGAAAGGGCAAACCCCAAAAGCTTGTCGGTGGACTCACCTGACGAAGGGGCAAACCCCAAAAGCTTGTGGGTTTACTATCAAATAAACCTGTTGGACTTTAACCTGGTATTGTGAGACTTCTTACTGCGTTTACCCCAGTCCAACGCTGGCATCTCCACATACTGTACTGTAAGCATAATTGCTGAAACTGTTAAAAAAATGTGGATTCGTCATTCTAAGAACAATGTTGCAATTAAATAAACATCTACTGAAACTATAAGACAATGTAAGATATTGTAGGAACACAATGTATGATACAGTGGGAACACAGTGATCAGCCATAACCTCAAGGACAGATGGAAGAAAAACACTTAGGGTAACAAATGACACGTTCCTTAATTGGCAATAACTGAAGCTACCACTCAAAGGTATAAAAAGGAGGACGACTTTAGAAATAACTAGAATCTACGGGAAGCATTTAAAGAGGAGGTCGTATTGCACATGTTGTTTTATATTTTTATATGTCGATGCTGCTTTGAAATCTGAGTCTCTCAGTTTTTGAATCTCAATTGAATTAGATAGAGTAATTGGTGTGAACTAAAATTACAGACTGGTCAAGTTTCCTAAACTATGAACACTGTTTTTTTTTGTGTGGCTAGCCACTGTGAACAATTGGTAATCTAATTACATAAACAATATCTGATTTGTGACATGGGACTGTTACCTAACAGCTGGAACTTCTGATTTGAAACAGGGCATCAATAAGCTAAGCTTTAATCGGGCTGTCGTGAATTGTTAGGTTGACTGGAGTTTTTTATTTAATCCTGGAGAATTTGCGCACGGTTTATGTCTAAGAAAGCCTGTTTAAATGCACGGCATTAATGAAGTTCATCTTCAGGTGAAACTCTTGGGAGATTCAAGGTTGTCTTCCTTTGTCTCATTCATTGTGGTCTATTTTTAAAGAAATTAGAACAGATAACAATGCAGCCAAGTTGATCAAAGCTTTGCACTGTAACTTTAAATGCCACAGAAGGCTGTGGAGGCCAGATCATTGAGATAGGTAGACAGAGATAGATAGGTTCTATGAGACAGAGATAGATAGGTTCTTGATTAATAAGGAGATCAGGCATTATGGGGAAAAGGTTATGGGGACGAAAAAAATATCAGCCATGATTGAATGGCAGAGCAGACTTGATGGGCTGTGTGACCTAACTGTGCTCCTATATCTTATGGTCTTAAAGTCTTGCAACTGTGACCAAGAAAGATCCAAGTCTAGAAAAGTCCTGAGAGATCTTCTGTCACCCAAGACACAAAGATATTTTCAAATTGATCTGTATTGATTGAACCCACGTTCATTTGCCTGCTCTCAGTAGAGTTACTAAAATAAGATGTTTTGAACACCTTTCAACTCCAAAAGGGGGATGAAGCAATTCACAAAAAATTGAGATGAATATGAAACAAACAAATGCAAGGCCTTGTGTACAGATGGGACATAAGTAGGAAACACTTGTTTTCATTTTAAATGTGATAAGCTAAAATTCTGTCTTTTCTAATAGGATAGGGTTTCACACAAAAATAGAAGTTACTGTTTCTGCATGTTTTAACACACTTTCATTTTCTAAGGATGCGAAGTGAGCTTGTGGTATTGTTGATCAAAGGCAGAAATGGTAAAAGTTGGGGAAGACTTTTCTGCTGTTATTGATAAAGTTCGAGAACCAGAAATTAAACAGACCAAACCCACTTCAGGCTGAAATTTATTTTGGCAAAATTCATACGCTTTAATCAGGCAAATTATGGAATAATTGTGTGATAATATTTCTGCAAGTTTTATTTTATGTTAAATTGTTGCAACAAGTTTTATAAACCCAAAGGACATTTTACACCACCATTAATTGAAAAGGGAGATGAAATAGAGGAGAAAGGAAGTTTTGGTGGTCAGTTTTAAAATCGAATGACATTATTTTAATGCACAACTTATTTAAATTTGCACACTTTTGAAGCTTTTACAGTGGCTGAATTTCCCAAGGTTTTCAAAGTTGCAGTCAAGAAATAACTCAGACCTGATTTTTATTCACCTGTTTGATTAGAATTAAGATTTGCTTGAATATTTACAGATCAATATTTTGCTAAATTGCAGTGCTGAATAAAATTAGGCTGTCATAAGAGATTTTGTTTAAGTGTTTGTACTTAATTTGGGTGAAGATTTACTAATTACACTCCCTGTGGTGGCAGAAGGGCATTTGAAAACTGTTAAATGCACATTATGCAGATTAACCCATTCAAGGGCTCTCCAGAAGAGCCACAATGGATTTTCTGTGCCTTTATTTCAGACTTTAATATTTTTCTGACCAAGTGGAGGAAAGAAAGTGAATATATGTCGAAGAAACATATATCACCTAGGAATAACACCAAAGGATATCCCATCAGCAATCAATGTACTATCCAGAAAAAGTCAGGTAAAAGCTTCATCTTGTGATGGTTGTGCCCATGCCTGTACTGAACAATGAGGAGCATGTACTTTATAACCAGGCCAATATCTTAAACACAGGATGTTAATCATCGGCATTACTTGCCGATCTGTCGATGAATTTGCCTGAAAGCATCGGAATGACTTGTGTTGGAGTTCTTACCAGTTCATCACGCCAGTCGATCAGCATGGCAAGCCAGCAAGACTGTGAGAGAGTCGAAAAACAGGATGCGCGTGCTGTTTCTTGCTGGTGGATGTCTTCACTGGCGACAATCATGTAAGATCCCCAGCAATGGGAACGTGTCGTGACGGCCTCGCTGGTCAGACTGTAGGCCATTGAAGCCCTCCTGGTGGTTGGGGGCAGGGGCAGAGTTTTGGGGCGGTGGTTGGCCAGGGATCCAGCGATTGTTGGGGTGGGGGGGGGGGCAATATCTGGGGGTGGGTGGACGTACTGACAGATCTCTCAATGTTCTGTGTACATCTGTAAACAGGATACTGAGAGATCAAGACTCATGTGCAATCACACACCTTGCAGTCAGCAGCCAGTTCCCTGGTGAGAATAGACTCCACCACTCCCCCCACTGGCGAGAATCATGCTTTGGGTGGGATTTTACCGGCACATCTGCCCAAGATTCGTACGATCCCGTCCGAGGCCAATGGAGAATGCCATTCTCTGAGGCTCGCCCGCCCCTGGAATCAGGGCAGGCATGCCAGTAAAATTTAGGTAATACCAACCTATAAAAAGGTTAATGTGGCTCAGAAGACTAACAGCAGCCTGAGGTTACTGCTGATAGAGCCAGCTAAATATGCTATCCCTTTCTAATGTTTTTGTTGCGTGTAGTCAATGATAATTGAATGCAATCTCCACTTTTGGTACGGGAACAATCAGATTGTCACAGGCAAGATATCTTGATGTCCATGATGCAAGTAAGTGCTGGAATATGCTGTGATCTAGAATGATTGTGGTTTGCATATTGCTTTTGTAAAGGCCACCCATTTGCAAAATTTGAGGGGAAGCAAACTTTGGTTAGAACATGTATCGAACACATGGTGCTATGTTTTAACAATGAAATATTATTTGATGTTCCACAATGCTTTTGATCTCATCTGATTCAGATTGTAAAATGGCCAAAGACTGTGGATCCTAACACTAGTTTACAAAAATAATCACATTGCCTCCAGAAGTTACTTGGATGTAGACACAGAAGATCGTAAAGAGGACAAACGTCTTCAAGAAAGCTCGAGGTCTCAAGGACCAACTCAAAGGTTTCCCAAACCCTATTACTGTACGTGCTGCAGAAATACTAGTGAACAGGAAGAGAATATTTCATTCGATTTGCAAATTGGTAAGAAAAAACCCAAAGAATATCATCATAAGAGGAATGCCAGGAGAAGTTAGAAGCAATTTTCTGCAGAGGATTTTAAAAATATGTAATACTTTAATACGAAAACTCTTCGGGTAGAGGCTATACGTCACTTAAAATTAAACTGGCTAAATCTTTGAAAAGGAAGATTTACAAGAATACAAATAAAAGGTAGGAAAATTGGATTAGGATAGATCAATTTGAAGAACTAAAACAGTAAAGTTTATTTATTAGTCACAAGTAGGCTTACATTCACACTGCAATGAAGTGAAAATTCTCTAGTCGCCACATTCTGGCGTCTGTTCGGGTATACTGAGGGAGAATTTAGCATGGCCAATGCACCTAACCAGCATGTATTTGGATTGTGGGAGGAAACTGGAGCACCAGAGGAAACCCACACAGGCACAGGGAGAATGTGCAAACTCCACACAAACAGTGACCCAAGTCAGGAATCGAACCTGGGTCCTTGGCGCTGAGAGGTGGCAGTACTAACTACTGTGCCACCATGCTGCCCCAAACAAGGGTGTGTGAGCCAAAAAAATCTCCTTTATGCTGTAACATCAATGATTCTCTAATATCTCCTTCTGCATTGATAGAAATCATAGAATCCCTACAGTGCAGATGGAGGCCATTCAGTCCATCAAGTCTGCACTAACAACAACCCCAACCAGGGCCCTATCCCCATAACTCCATATATTTACCCAGCTAATCTCTCTAACCTACGCATCCCAGGACACTAAGGGGCAATTAAGCATGGCCAATCAATCTAATCAGCATATCTTTGGACTATGGGAGGAAACCGAAGCACCTGAAGGAAACCCACACAAACACAGGAGAATGTGTAAATCCACAAAGACAGTGACCAAAGCCAGGAATCGATCCCAGGTCCTTGGAGCTGTGAGGCAGCATTGCTAACTACTGTGCCACCATATTTAGTGATATTTTAAGATGGCTCTCAAGTAAAGGGACTGTGTCTTTGGATGTGTATGGTAAATGTGCCAAACTATAGACAAGGTAAGCAACAGTACAAAAAAAGTAATTGGAAATATTAAAAAATTATCATTTTCCTGGAGTCAGAAGTTGACATGGTTTTTTTTTGGGAAACTTGCACTCCATAGGCGTCTGAAAGGTATCTTCCAGAGGGAACCCACACAGACATGGAAAAAATGTGCAGACTTTGCACATAGAATGACCCACGCTGGGAATCAAACAGGTTCCTGGCGCTGCGAGGCCACTGTGTTAACCACTGTGCTACTCTTGCAGGATGATCAGGTGGCTTAAACTGCCACTTTGTAATTGGACAATAGCAGAAGGTAATGGAAACAACTTTCCCTGTTACTCATAACTTAAAACAGATCAAGATTTATTACATGGGGCTAATTAAGTGGAGTCTGAATCGTTGAATGGTTTCAAGGAGGAGATAGACATATTTCTAATTAAAAAAGGGGTTAGGCCACTGATGGGCAAAGTGTGGCTGAAAAATAGGAAGATGGCCAAGGATTGATTCTTGACAGACTCCAGGAGGTCCCTCGATAGTGACCAGGAATGGAAACATAAGCCAATTTTTCTCCCTTTCAAATGCAGGGGATCTGAGGCCAAATTAAGTGCTCTACATGCAACCCAGTGGAGTCCAACCCAAGTTAATAGTATCGATGATGAAAGATTTTGGGAGCGATCTTACTGCCTTTCACGCCTTGCTGCCACTGTAGAGAGGATGGCGAATTTGGCACTCAGGCAAACTGCGTTCACTGCAACGCGATCAGAAAATCCAGCCAGGGTGAACAGCTGTGAGATTCTGCCCAGGATCTTTATTAAACCATTGAAGGAACTCAAACTTGCCAAATCAACCGCAAACTATGACATTAAAAAATATCCTATTCTATTCTTAACACTGGCACTTTGACATAAATTACACTATAAAACAATTAAGAGCATAAATTTTCAGTTAATACTTAAATGCATGTGAATGTACAAGCTGAACAGTTTGATGCATCAAACTACCTTCAATTATTAAAAGCAGAAACCTGTTTCACGGACATAAAAATCTACCATGACTCTTACTCAAAAGCATTCTGGCAGAGCTGTCTGAGATCTGTGCCAGAGGAGAAACTCAGATAAATGAGAGTACAAGTCATGGGCAGTTACTCAGGAAATACAAATAACTTCCTAACATTCTTGTTACTTAAACCTCCTACAGGTCACAATTCTCCCCCACCTCAATCTCAAGTAACTACATCACTTGGCACTGTTCAAATCAAAAATTCAAAGCTTCATCAACAATGTATTTCATTCAGTGTTTAAATTAAGTTTCTGCTTCTCCACTTGAACCTCAGTGTTGTTGAGGTGTTTGCCAAAAACTATCACTGTTTGTAAATCCGCCAATGGCAGCTCAAACCTGATTCTGCCCCAAAGAAAATCGCTGAAAGGCTCCATTAGCCAAAGGAATGTCTCCTTTCGGCTCCACAAATGTGACAAGAGATTAAGTGGTTGAAAAGAATCTTAATTTCTACTCTTCTTTCATTCAATAAAACATGTTACTGCAGTTGTGGAAATCAGCAAACAGGCTCATTATGGCCAAATAAAAAGGGGCTTCTTTTCTATGTCTCTAGCTGAGGAAATTTATTTTAATCATTCACCTTGCATGTGACAGGGGCACGGTTACATTAATCCTTTTCTCAAAGGGAGGGGAGCAAAAAGCATGTTGAGTGTGCTGAAAGACCCGTGAACTTGCTCACTTCTTGAAAGACAAACATGCTTTCTGTCAAATGTTGCAACACAGGATAAAGAACTTAGATTATACTGCGCCTTACCACATTAATCCTAAAGCACTTCACATGCAATCAATAGCTCTTTGAGTTGTAGTTGCTGTTGCTATGTAGGTAAATATGGCAGTCATTTTGCACACAGAAACATTCCAAAAATGATCAGCTAGTCTATTTTTGGCTGAGGAAAGAACAACATCCTGTTTTGTCTTTGAATGGGGCCTCTAATCTCGAATGCCCACCTGAACAGTCAAAGTATAGTTTAACATCTCATCATAAGGATGACATCTCCAACACTGTTGCGCTTCCTTATTACTACACTGGAGCATGAGTGTATTTTATTTGCCCGATTCATAATTTACTTTGAACCCACAGCCTTCTACGTGTGTCAGTTGCAGATTTAACCAGGAAAAAAATATTCCGCTCTTGTACAATCAAGTGATCACCTGTTCTGAAAGAGATGAGCACTATTTTCACTGGAAATCTCTGATAATAATATTTGCAACATTTACAAGTAGCTGTCTCATAACTCTCATTATCACTTTGCATACACAAACTAAATGTACTTGAGTAGTATTTTTTCACAGTCCATTTCATAATGGTTCAATGTGAATACAATTTTGACCTAAACTACAATGGATTTCACTGTGGAAGAATGGTTGATGAACAGCAGGATTAAGAGCAGAAATATGGGTGAGAGTAAAAATAATCTTTTGCATTTAATAGCAAAATCCAAGTTTCCCACCCCTACCCCAAAGCTGGCATCCATTTTTCATCAGTTGTTTTCTTTACTGCGAATGTTGTCTGTCTGGAATGCAGTTCATTCTTGCGCCTGGATTATCAAACACGAGCAGTGTCATCATTTAACTCTTTAACTACAGTGAAAACAAGGCATACCACAAATAAAAGACCCCAAAGAAAGAAATGCAGTGATCATACATGTGTTTTAACAATTCTAATGAAAATCCCAAACTATAATTCAGTGTCAGGCAAGTGTTATGGGTCATATTACATATTTTGATAGACTTGGGGGAGTGAGGTGGGTACACTTAAGACTAAAATCTGTCCATTATTGGGGCTGCTGGTGGGTAGAGATGAGATTCCCTTTATAATGATGACTAATGAAGGTTGCAAATATAATGGAAAAAAAATTTTAAATTTGGGTTAGGTTTATCTTTTTGGAATATCAGAACAAAGTTAATGTTATTGGAAGTGTAAGGTGTAGTAATTATGGTCTTTAAAGGCATTGCATCAAGTAAGACTATAGCTAATGGCAAACACTCCTCTCCCTGTCATTTGACCTATGTTACTAATTATAAAATCTCCTTCTGCATTGTAACAATTCTGTGATAGAGGTCAACTCTCCTTGTTCCCATGATAACAGGGACCCACTTTTACAAGGGGCTCAAATACTCCCCCTGATTCACTAGCACCATTCTGACTGGTGCCCTGATAGAAACTGATAGTGGCTGAAAAAAGAACAGTGAAGAACAGCAACCGGGGAGATATTACCACTCTCCTGACTCTGGCATAGCAAAGCGAAAATACCTCAGGTCTTATCTCGTACCTTGCATCCTTCGCAAGCGCTGACTCCATAGTGGTAACCTGATGACTTGTCTTGGCAGACGAAACAGGGCTTGTATACGCGAGGAGGAGGGGGTGGGGAAGGTGGACTGGGCACAATCTCCTCTGAGCTAGTACTCTGTGTTTCAATGGCTGAAATACAAAAAGAAAGAAGAGTCAGAATTTAAATGTAAAAGAAGGCATTCAATAACATTTAACTTTGTCACTGCACTCAATTCACACAAACTACAAAAATTATAGACAGGAGGAACGTGAAACAGTCAGAAGGCACATTGAGACAAGGCGTGTTTTTGGCAAAGTATTATAAAATACGCTGGCAACTGGAAGCTGACCATTAAACATTGAATTGTCATGCAGTAGATCACACTCTTTACAGAGAATTACATTCAAAGGGAGAGTGGGTCGGAGAATGCAGATTTCTGTTTCTCCAATCCTCATTTGACTTCCATCATGAAAACATTAACAAAATGTACGTAAACCCAACATGAACTGAAGTATGTGAGCCATAAAGTTATCATGATTTCCACTGACTAACTACATTGAATGCATTTTTTTTTCAATTTTATCCTGCCTGATACAACATAAAAAATGATTACACTTGCACTTGTTTTCAATATACTGGAACATTGTAAGTGTTGCCATTGGATTAGTTTAGGTGATATTTATGCTGTAGCACAATCCTCTGGTTTCTTCAATAGTTTTACATTTGGATTTTATTGTTCTATTAACTTTAAATGCTAACGATCAGTATTATCGTGATATCATTCTATCAATGTCCACCAGGAAAACTCCAGCACCTGTCAATCTACTCATTTATCTATGCCTTTGTTTCCTAACTACTTGCCCCTACTCCCGCCTCCATGGTTGATTTCCTTGTCTTTACCCCCTTAAGTCCAAGGGGCACAGATTTGAATGCACAACTGGTTGAGACATTCATTGTCAGATCTGGGCAGACCAAATCAAGCACCATCAGACCCTGATCTGCTTGGGCAAAACATGTTCACTATTTCAGGATCATTAAGGAGTGTAGAAATAAGTCCTGACATTTCTTCTCCACTATCAATAGTCTCCTTAATTTCTTCTACCCTCATTTCCACTAACAAGTGCAAGAAGCTCATCAACTTTTTTGTCACCGGTAATAAGGCCATCCCATTCAACTGCCACATCCCATTCTAACAAGCCAAACGACCCTGAAGGTTTTGTTTTGCCCTATGCCTTTCTCTAGTTTCTCTCCTATTTCCCATCTTGTCCACTGTGATGACTTCAGCCAGGCTAATGAGATTGGCTTGCTAGAGTACGAACTCCTAATTGATGATTAAATCAGGGAGCCTCATGCTCCCTATTTAAAGCAGGTGTGTCAGACTCCCAGCCTGCATTCAGCAGGGAGGAATTGGAGAGCTGGCTGTGTGCAGATGTATGGAGTAAATAAAGTAACTTGGTGACGGGACTTTCGCCTCCCTGGAGTTATTACACCCACCATACTCTATCTTGACCATAATATCCATTTCCTGCTCTGATGCAAGGGTGGAAATAATGGAGGGCTCAGGCCATCAACTCTTAATCCTCCTTACATAGGGTGTGCTGCAAGAGAATCAGAATGCATCACTGTTCAGAAATGAATAGTGTGATAAACTTGGGAATGACCAACTTACATTGGCCCCTTGTCCACTTAAAAACTTAAAAATTCACCTTCCACTTATCAAATCTCTCTGTGGCCTTGCTGCTACTCCTCCTTTCTGCAACTTCATGCATCGCCACAGCTTTTCAAGGTAATTTATCAGATGGGAATACTCTTTGTAAAGGAATGGTTTCTTATGGCTGGAGTGCAGGCTCAAAACGTTCAATAGTACAAACCAAAGTTTTGTAGTACCCAGTGTAACACAACTTTGGATGAGTCAGAATCAAGGACTTTGATTAATATCTCATGGCTGTCATTTTCTAGTTATCAGTCAACATAACCACTTCAAAATCCCTGCCTCAATTTCTTGATTACAGTCTTTACAGCTGTTGGCAAGCTACAGAGTCATGGCAAGATGTAGACATTCAAAATTACTGTGGGAGGGAAGGAAAAACTGTTATGACACATTTTCTTAAAATCTACTGACAACGGGGGATGAAACGTTAGGGGAAAAAAAACACACCGGCTGGCGTTCACCAAGCCGGATTGCAATCCGGTGCCTTTGAATCTGAGGATAAATCACTGACAAGAAAGACAGCTGCAACTGGATCATCCACCAAGAATTCCTGCTGTAGTGAGATTTGAAAATCTCAGCAACTGAGGAGAAACGCCAAGTGAGATAGCTCGGGAAATATTTTCTCTGCTTAACACTTGCAGTGAAATTGTGAAGCTATACACAAAGATTCAAATCACAAGCTAAAATAATTCCTCGCCTGACACAGACAATTGTCAAACCCCACTTTATGGTAGCACTCTCACCTCAAAGTTAGAAAGCCATTTTATCATGCCCATTCCAGCAACTTGTGCACCTAATCTACACTGCTACTCGGGACAGTATTGAGCTGAGGCTGGTGCAAGTGCTGCATTAACGGCAGTGTCTTTTTTTGAAGTTTATTTATTGGTCACAAGTAAGGCTTACATTAACACTGCAATGAAGTTACTGTGAAATTCCCCTAGTTGCCACAGCCAGGCGCCTTTTCAGATCAATGCACATAACCAGCACGTCTTTCAGAACGTGGGAGGAAACTGGAGCAACTGGAGAAAACCCCACATAGGCATGGGGAAAACGTGCAAACTCCACACAGACAGTGACCCAAGCCAGGAAGCCAGGTCCTAGGTGCTGTGAAGCAGCAGTGCTAACCACTGTGCCACGGTGCTGCCCATGTTGTCTTTCAGATGAGATACGGTTGGGATTTCCCCCTCCCTCCTCTTTGGGACCAGAAGATCCCAATTGAGAAGGGCCAGATAATCCCATCCACTTCACTTGAGACCCCAGTCTATCCTCAGACAAAATGTAAAAGATTCCATGACACTTTTAGAAGAAGCGCAGGGGGAATTTTACTGTTTTCCTGGCCAACTGCATTCAACAGTCGCTTTAACACAGACTATTTATCTCACCGCAGCTGGAGGGACTTCACTCTGTGCAAACTGGCTTGTGTGTTTCCCGCCGTTAAAAACACAAATCACACTTCAAAAGTGCTTTGTTGGCTGTTACGTGCTTTGGGACACCTGAAATCATGAAAGCTAAAATATAAAAACAAGTTCTCTCTTTCTTGATGTGAAGGAGGGTGCATCAATGCCTACAAGATATCGTAACCTTGAACACCACGGAGACACAATGTAGTCATCATCAACAAAGATGAAATTTCAGCAGTTTGTTAGTCACAGCCCACTTTTATCTGTCCTGATTGAATCTGGATGTCCCAATATTACACAGAACTGCTAAGAAAACCAGCCATCACCCGCGAAGAACTAATTTGCAAATTCGAAAGAAATTCACTCGCATGCCAAACGCCAATTTAAATTCCAATTAATTTCAATGCACTGTAGATTAAGAACATAAAATGGAGGAGCAGGGTTGGAGCGAAAGCTGGTCTTCAGCTTCAATGCTACTTCTCACATCCCTCTATTCTGAGAAACCAAAAGTTTGTTGATCTCAGTCTTAAATTTATTCAGCAATGGAATATCGATATCCCTCTTGGATAGAGAGATTCACAACCCTACGGGCGAAGAAGTTTCTCCTCTGTTTGGCTCTAAATAAACAACCTTTTATCCTGAAACTGTAATGTTGTCTTGTCCATTTCCCCAGCCTGAGGAGCAAACTGTATGTTGACCTGGTCAAGCTCCTTCAGAATCAATGAGATCACTTCCCAATATTTTTAAACTACAGGGAATATAGATCCAATTTACACCGTTGATCATCGTGGAATAAATCCCTCATCCCATGGCCCAGATTGAAACATATAGATCCAGTCTTGGCTTGAAACTACTCTTTCTTCAATAATTGGCTATTCTGAATGTTTTTCATAGAATCCCTACAGTACAGAAGGAGGCCATTTGGCCCATTGAGTCTGCACCAACCACAATCATACCCAGGCCCAGTCCCTCTAAGCCCTGCTGATCCCCTGACACTAAGTAGCAATTTAGCGTGGCCAATCAATCTAACCAGCACATCTTCTGGAATGCGGGAGGAAACCAGAGCATCCAGAGGAAACCCACGCAGACATGGGGAGAAGATGCAGACTCCGCACAGACAGTTACCCAAGCTGGGAATTGAACCCAGGACTCTAGTGCTGACAGGCAGCAGTGCTAAGCACTGAGTTGCCCAACCACTTCAACTGTACTTGCTCAGATGTATCTATTGTTATGTTGCCTCGAAGGCTTACCTACCTCTCTAAGTTTGTAACAGTGAGTTTCAGCACGCTCTTCACCCATTTGGGTGTGTAACAGACAGTACTCTTTTGTTTAATTTATTTCAATTGATTTATTCAAACTAAGGGACAAAGCAAGAAGGGTAGCTCCCAAAGAAGGGAACTGCCTAAAAGAAAAACAAAGTGGAAAGGAAATTTAAAAGCATTAAACCAAAACGTGTTTAAAGGGGTCAATAACACACCCACTCCCTGCAGTGCCGAGCAATCATGGAAGGCCTTGAAGGTGCCCTGGGACACCGCATGCTCCCTCTCCAGGGACACCCGGCTGCGAATGTGGCTGCGGTAGAGGGGCAGACAATCAGGTCAGACAACGCTCTCGGTTGCTCACTGCCTTGTATTCACCAAACATTTTCCAGCAGAGAAAATTGAAGGGGTGCTGCTCAAGTCTGAACTAACCTGGATCAAATAACTCAGCACTGCTCAGCTATCAAACCTGGTATGTGTGTGGCTTGGTCTTCTCCATACTAAACCTTTTACAAAGTTAGAAAATCCTGAGAACTGCAATTTCAGAGAATAAACAGCACAGAAACAGGCCATTTAATCCAACTATTTCACATCTGTATTTACCCTCCACTTGAACCAAGACTATCACTTCATAAACAGCTGTGAATAGATGAAACGAAAACACAAAAATAAATTATAGGTTTGGGACGGTATGGTGGCATAGTGGTTAGCACCGTTGCCTCACAACGCCAGGAACCAGGTTCAATTCCAGCTTTGGGTGACAGTGCAGAGTTTACATGTTCTCCCAGTGTCTGTGTGGGTTTCCTCCGGGTGCTCTGGTTTCCTCTCACGTCCCAAAGATTGTGAGTTAGGTTGATTAGTTATGCTAAATTGACTATTAGTGTCAGGGGGATTAGCAGGGTAGGTACATGGGGTTACAGGGATAGGGCCTGGGTGGGAATGTTGTGCGTGCAGGCTTGATGGGCCGAATGACCTCCTTCTGCACTGTAGGAATTCTATGATTCTAAAAAATATTAAATGAATATTGGACAAATCCTTGCTCGGGTTAGCTGAAGTAGGTCACCCGTGTTTTTATATTTTTAGCTGTGTTCTTTTTTTAAGCTGGCAAAAATATCAGAAAGGAAGTGATCTACAGAGCAAAACAGCCCTGTAGGACATACAAGTTTCTGCAGGCAGCAGCTTCAGAAATTCTCAGACTATAGACAAAGAACAAATAAACAGAAACAGAAAATGCTTCACCAACTGAAGGTTGATCACTATCCGCTTTGACTTTCAAGTTCTTTCACATCTTTTTTTTTGCAAAATGATTATTGGGAAAATAAATCTCAACAGCAGAGTGTGTTATAATTCTTGCTGCTTATCATGTACTGAGTCTCAGCTCCATGGAAGTGTGACTTCACTGCATTTGACTAATGGAGCTTATCCCTCACATGTCAGGATACTGAAGGTGGCTCAGGCATTTGAAAACCCTGAACATGGGACTCTTGATGGCTCAATGAATTTATTCATCAAAGTAGCTAAGCCATCTGAAATGCCCGAGCTTTGAACCCTGATCCGCTATCCATTGACACCATTCGGAAGTGTACATCAGGCAAGGAAAGATCAGACTTACCACTCCTCCTCCACCGAAGTAAAATAACCCAGTCAGATCTTAGTTTTAAGGCTGGGGTAGGTAAGATTCTTGGCTAACAAGGGAGTCAAAGGGGGAAGTGGGAACATGGCGTTGGGGGTCACAATCGGATCAGCCTCGATTTTATTGAATAGTGGAGCAGGCTCAAGGGGCTGAATGGCCTAGTTTTGCTCCTAATTCGCATGCAAGTTCTTGTCAAGATGCATGAACATTGGTTTGTGCCATAGAATTGAAATTCAACAAGAAGTCAATGCCTTTGGGAAAGAACAGGATGAAAGATAAAGGAAAGGAGGAGGAAGCCATGAGTGAAAATTGGTAAAAGCATCTGTGTTTCCAATATACAATTTAAAAATTGTAAATGTATTGAGTTCTCGAATCAGAGACGACAGGGTCTTATAACGAAGAGTAGTTTAATCACTAGCTTCACAACTACTTCACACCTATGCTCTGCCCACTCGGCACGTGGTCCCTTTTGTAGCCATGCCATCATGCGGCCACTTGGAAAATAAATTTCAGACGTGTTATTTCACTCCGACAGGCTTTGCCATTCGTCCAGGAAATTAAGATATTTCACAAAAAAAAATTCAATTTTCAGATGGTGCTATAGGTTAATGACCATCTAGTTACAAATCTTCAGTTCACTTTGATCATCCTCACTGAAAACTACTGACCTACCTTTCCATCTTGCATTATCATAGAATCCCTACTGTGCAGGAGGCCATTTGGCCCATCTGGCCCATCAAGCCTGCACTGACCACAATCCCACCCAGGCCCTATCCATGTAACCCCACGTGTTTACCCTGCTAATCCTCCTGACACTAAGGGACAATTTAGCATGGCCAATCAACCTAACCTGTACATCTTTGGACTATGGGAGGAAACCGGAGCACGCAGAGGAAATCCACACAGACACAGGGAGAACGTACAAACTCCACACAGACAGTCACCCAAGGCCAGAATTGAACACAGGTCCCTGGCACTGTGAGGCAGAGATGCTAACTGCTTGGATTTTGATTTGACTTGATTTAATTAATTATTGTCTCATGTATTAGTATATAGCGAAATGTGTTGTTTCTTGCGCGCTATACAGACAAAGCATACCATTCACTGAGAAGGAAAGGAGAGAGTGCAGAATGTAGAGCTACATTCATAGCTAGGGTGCAGAGAAAGATCAACTTATGCAAGGTAGGTCCATCCAAAAGTCTGATGGCAGTAGGTAAAAAGCTGTTCTTGAATCGTTTGGTACGTGACCTCAAACATTTGTATCTTTTACCTGATGGAAGAAGGTGGAAGAGAGTATGTCCGGAGTGCATGGGGATGTTAATTATGCTGGCTGCTTTTCCAAGGTAGTAGAAAGTGTAGACAGTCAACGGATGGCATGGCCTGTGCCAAGATACACGCTTGCACCATGAAAACAACACTTGTATGGGATAATGCTGTGATACTGAGTTCTCCCCAGACAGTGCACCTCCCCAGATAATAATAATCTCTGGTTAGGTGTTAAATTGTCCTGCAATAAGCCATTGACTTCCAGTAGAATTATCATTCAGATATCTTTTGTGCCAAGCCTACAAGCTCGGGCTAGTTCAATGACATCACTGAACATTAACACACACATGATCAAGTGCAGTCAAATTTGCTGTTTACAGTGTAACTGAGGTCCAGCACTTCTAGGGCACACAGAAACGTGCAAAGACGTGTTCAAACAGCAGTCAGGGAGAGAATATTGCAATGATTTCATGTGCATCCAACTAGTACTTCTTCTAACCAACAAGCTTTTCATTTGTATTGCAGTGGGAATAACTACAGTGAGCAGTGTAAAGATACACTCAAAGTCATTGCTGTTCTTTAGTTTAATGCTACAGCTGCACTTTTTGCCAACATACTAAAATTTAGCTTTGTGCATCAATGGGAATGGGTTCTTTACAATTCGACTGTGTTTTATGTAAATGTGTCCAACAGGCCCAAGCTAACGAGGATGAGAATCAAATTAGCCAGTATTGTCACTAGTGATTGCTACCCAGTAGGTTGCACTGTAAGTGCCCATGCGGCTTAGCTGTGACACTTCACAGTCAAAAGGCTTCCCCACCATCAGTCCCTGGGCTCAATAATGAGTGAGGCACCTGGGGGCAGAAGAGGCAGCGATACAGTGGAGAAAATTGGAAAACAAATATAGGTTTTGAAAATACGGCCGTTATTAAAGCATTTCTTCAGAAAATTATTCTTGTAAAAAGCTACATCAGACGCACTCAACCATGCTGGAGAAAATGGGGAAAAAAATGTTGCATTTTATATTTTGCACTATTATGCTGCCATCCTATGTTGTATTGACAGCAAATTTGGAAAAGGTACCTATGACCTTGGAGCACGTGACATCAAGAAAGCCATCTATTAGTTTACTACTGGTTCAATGCTATTGCATTACTGTCAAATTTTCGAATATGCTCTTTGAGAAGTTATCCCAGGAGAAATGCCTGTTCACTTAGTGAAGATACAGGTCAGGCGTAAATAATCGGTCTAAATTTGTTAGTAGGATTTTGGCTCCAGCTGCTATGGTCTTCCCGTAGGGATTAAGAGCTACGTGACTTGTGCGCGATGTCTGGTAAATATCAGTGTGTAACAGATGAGGGAAGGGCGGTAATGAACTCAGGGCAGAGCCTGCAGAGTTCTTTTCCAAATGCTTATCAGTGTAGGATGTTGGAAAGCATGCATTAGTAAAAAAACGTACACAAGCCCAGAACCAGCAAAGAAAATCTACACTTACATGGCTCTGTGAATGAATTTTGGAGGAGCGTGCACATTGAGAAACTCAAAATATTTCTGACTGAAAACAAACAGTACTAAAGCTCAATGTTTCACCTTTCTCTCATTTCCAATTATTGCACTGTACATTTCTCCTCTACCAGCTGGGACATTGTTGGATATAACCTGCCAACAACCGATGATACTCTCCGAGTGATTATCAAAATGTGTGTTTGAGGACATAGTATCAATTCTTCCTTCCTTCAGTTTCTGCTTGATGTCTTATTTAGTGGGCAAGTCGGAAGATGCACAAGTTCACCCAAAGGCGGCATAACTGGCAGAATCCCTGCAGTGCAGAAAGAGGCTATTTGGCCTATCATGCCTGCACCAACAATCCCACCTTGGCCCTATCCCCATAACCCCACGTGTTTACCCTATGTAACCGCCCCCCCCCCCCCCCCCCCACCCCCAACGCTAAGAGGCTATTTAGCACGGCCAATCAACCTAACCCACATATTTTTGGAGTGTAGTAGGAAACCACAGCGCCCAAAGGAAACTCATGTAGGCATGGGGAGACTCCACACAGTCACCAGAGGCATGGAATTGAACCCAAGTCTCCTGGCGCTGTGAGGCAGCAGTGCTAACCACTGTGCCGTGCATAATTCCCCCCTCCGTTAGATTGTCCATTCATATAATCGTGGCAGGGGTCCCAAGTTGTGCACTAGGCAGGCTGAACATGCTAGAAGAGTTGCGAGTGTATATCTTAGGGGTGAGAATCTCATGCACAGGCACTGCCTGCAGAGTGCCAGGGACAGTGATAGAAGGGGTGTTCCTGGGGGAGCGGGGGGGCATGTTCCATTTTGTGTGTGTGTGTGTGTGTGTGTGCGCGCGTGCGGGTTGGCGGCAGGGATGGTTGGTCAGGGCAAGTTTCTATTTTTAGTTTCTTGTATCAGGGTGCCATTGCTGGCAGGATGGGCTCAATCAGAGCCCCGCCAGTGTGTCATAGTGGGACCCACCCTTTCACTTCTTTTTGGCTATAAGCAGAATGACATGGAGAAAGCTGCCTTTGGGCCTGATGGCCTCCTCACTGATTTTCCCACCTGCTGTGCCACTCTGTCTATTTTTGCGAAAATTCCACCCAATGTCTCAGTAAATGCACCACCCTATGTAGTACAGGATTAATCCCTGGCCTGCACTGATCTTAACTGGGGTTAAGTGCTCCAAACGGTCTTATCTGGGTTAGGAATGGAGAACGGAATCACCAGACTTCTCACTGGCGGTCACGTGGTGATCCCAGCACTGAAGTATGCGTGTTTCGGCATGAGTCAAGGGCAGGATATGGCTCAGAAGTGATGTGCTCACAGTTGAATAGCCTTAAGGGACTTACTTCCAAAATTCATACATGCAAAATGGTCACTTGGGCGAAGCAGTGGGCACTGCAAGCAGTTGTGGAACAGTGCCTTGGGGAGTTCAATCTCTGAGCAAAGGAGAAGATAAATGAGGAAAAATCAAGGAAATGTCGAGGAAAGTTTGTCAGAATACTGGTTATTTTCCCTAATCAAAGGCATCAAATGATATTGGCCAAATGTGAGCGTATGGAGCGAAGGCACAAATCAATCACAGCTTCACTGAACAGTAGAACAGGCTTGAAGGACAAAAATGCCAACCTCTATGTCACCATAAGTCTACAACCAATTAATATTCCAATAATGTATTGCCATCAGTTTAAAAACAACCTTTAGCTCATTATAGGAAAATATTTCAAGGAATTCTAATTCATGGTGTTCCTTAATATTTCTGGTTGTAAAGAGAATGTGGAACCAAATGGAAAAGGAAAAAGCACAACTTACTGCACTAAAGTGTTTGTAGGTTCTGGAGGCAAGTATAGAGGTCTGCAATGTGCATCCAAATATTGTAGGAAGTGAGTTTGAGTAATGGGGCAATAGGACGATAGACCTTATGATCAGGAAGTAATAAGTACTTAACAAAACTGTGGGTCATGACCCTCCAGTGGGGCCGCAGAACAAGCAATTCAGTCACAAGGTCTCTCTCCACCCTAGGGCAGCAATGGTGATCAGGGAGTGGAGGAGACTCAGATGGAACAGACATAAGAATGGCTCTGAGGCCCTTTGACTTGCATGCTTTTTTCCTGGCCTAACAAAATCAACTCTGAAGTGCAATTGCTGCCCTCCACAAAGTCTGCAAAGCAGTAGGTGATAAATAACACTGCTGCCATTATCCAACATCACCCCCATGTCCTCCCTCCCTATCCTCACATCTCTACGCTCCCCTTCGCTCACAAATCTTCCTCCCTGCTCTCACAACTCACCAGCTTCCCAGTCCCCAACCCTTGCTCCCAGTCTGGGGTCACGGCAATTTCCAAGGATGGGGGTCACAGATACAGTGGGAAAATGTTTGGGAAGCAGTGCTGCTCACTTTGTTCTGGTTTCTGTCTGAATGAAAATGGGTTTTATTTGTTAAGAGAAAAATTATTTTCCCATCTCTAAAGGGGCCTTTATGTCATTCCTTGATTAATTCATTAAAAATCCTGAGAGAGGTACTCTCAGGATAGTCCCTCTTCAATCGAGCTGGCTAAAAATGATAAAAATCATTGTCATGGAGTATCACAAGTGCAAATATCAGTGAAGTGCAAATTCAAGCTCAAATCTCTTAGTGAAGAAGCCACTGTGTTTCCAAGCCTGCAGAGTTTCAAAACAGTAACAAATGATGACTACTGGAACTGAGTGTGATTTGTAAAGGGTGTAATCCTACATCAAAGTCTGATGGATTATCTAGCTCTTTACAGAGATTACAATCGAAAATTTATGTCATGTACTTTAGGGCTATAATTTTTTAAAATCTGCATATACAGTTACAGCATATGCAAATTTCCATTGGTGAAAACAAAGATTTATTAAATAACATCCAGCCCAAGGATCCCCACACTGACTATAGGATCCTGACTGCTATGGGAACCAGTTAACTTAACACCGGCTGGCAACCAAAGCTGGCTCCTATCGTGTCTACACGGGTCAGTGTCACATCACAGTGTATTCATGGCAGCACTGTTTAACGTGTCATCTTTTGGAAAAGGGACATTAAATCGAGGCCTTGTCTGCCCTCTCAGGGATGAAAGATGCCACAACATTATTCTCAAGAGCAGAACGGGAATTCTCTCCCATTCCCTGATCAATTCTTACCCTAACATCTCAAAAGAAAAAAATTATCTTGCTACAATAATATTGTTCTTTGTGGGAACTCCGTGCAAGTTAGCTGCCATCTTATAAGAACATAAGAAATAGGAGCAGGAGTAGGCCATCTAGCCCTCCGAGCCTGCCCCGCCATTCAATAAGATCATGGCTGATCTGAAGTGGATCAGTTCCACTTTCCCACTTTCTCCCCATAACCCTTAATTCCTCTATCAAAAACCTATCTACCTGTGACTTAAATATATTTAGCAAGGTAGCCTCCACGACTTCAACAGGCAGAGAATTCCAGAGATTCACCACCCTTTGAGTGAAGAAGTTCCTCCTCAACTCTGATCTAAACCGCATCTCCCCCCCCCACCCTTATCTTGAGGCTGTGCCCTCTAGTCCTGCTATCCTTTCTAAGCGGGAAGAATCTGTCTACCTCTACCCTATACATCCCCTTCATTATCTTATACGTCTCTATAAGATCCCCCCTCATCCTTCTAAACTCCAACGAGTACAGACCTAGTCTATTTAGTCTCTCTTCATAGTCCAACCCCCTCATCTCTGGGGTTATAAACAGAAGTGATTATTCTTCATTGATTGTAAAGCACTTTTGGACATCCCAAGGTCATGATTGGTGCTACATAAATGCAAGGTCTTTCTCCTTAAAGTTTATTTAAAATGCATTTAGTCGTGTCACAAGTAGGCTTACACTAACACTGCGATGAAGTTACTATGAAAATCCCCTAGTCGCCACAGTCTGGCACCTGCTCAGGTACACTGAAGGACAGTTTAGCATGATCAATGCAGCTAACCAGCATGTCTTTCAGACTGTGGGAGGAAACCAGAGAATCCGGAGGAAACCCACGCAGACACAGGGAGAATGTGCAAAATCTGCACAGACAATGGATCAAGCCGAGAATTGAACCCGGGTCCTTAGTGCTATGAGGCAGCAGTGCTAACCACTGTGCCACAATGCTGCCCTTCTTCCATTTGACGATTAGAGCATGATATACATTATCCAACCAAGATGAAATTTGCCAGTCTTTTTGCTCTAGTCAGCAGGATTGATATACCTGTGCTCAAATCAGGGTTGCAAATATATGAGTTTGATTGTAACTAGCAACTTGGCATTAACTGGTAATGTCCGTGCTCAAACAGAAAAGTGGCTCTACAGATTACGGTACATAACTACACTGTGCTGGAAACTTGTTATGTAAGAGACCACTGGATCGGTGTAATGAGTATTAACAATGGGCTTGAGGGTCAGCAATTCTGTTGGGATTTTGGACTAGCAGCAAAAGAAACAGGGGGGAAATAAATTAATTCTTGAAAAAATAGTGTTCGTGCCTAAAAGCCCTCAACTTAAATAAAGTATCCCAAACGAAGTAATAAAATAGCTTGACTGAAGATGGGTTCCTATCCAACAATGTCTGATATAACTCAAGCTCCTAATAAAATGTTTTACTGACATGCTTTACAGGGCATTGTCACTGTGTACTGTAACAACAGACTGGATGGAGAGTATGAAAGCAGTCGGTGAAATATTGAACACACATTTGCCATGGCAGATTAAAGACCCAGCTGCCATGGGGGTTGAATTGTGTAAGCTGTTATAATGAAACAACAGCTGCATGTACAATTTCTTCAATGGAACAGTTTTTTTAATAAAAAGATCCACTTTGAAAGCTGGACTCTCTCGCGCAGTGCTCCCAGCAGTAACAACAAAGCAGTACAAAAGGAAGTGAATACCTGGAATTAGGCTTTTCTTGGATTTCGGGAATACCTATCAAAAGCATGGTAAATACAGCGTTGCTTTCCATTGGGCTTCCAATAACCTCAAACAAAACTGCTACACACTGATAAATGTAGAGAGGGAAGGGCAGCTCAAAAGGTCATGAGTCACCACCAATCTTCTCACATCATTCTTGGTGTCACAATGAAAGTTCACTGTTGCGCATCGTGATTCGGACTGAGGGCATGGTGTCTTTTTTTTTCAACATTGTCTAAATTATGAGTCCAGTAAATAATTCCTGAGAACTAGAGAACACTGCAAAAGGGAAATTGATAGGAAGATGGAAGCAAAATATTGCGGAGCTGGAATCTGAAAGAAAAACAGGAAAATGCTGGAAAATCTCAGCAGGTCTGACAGCATCTGCGGAGAGAGAGAGCCAACGTTTTGAGTCTGGATGACCCTTCGTCGAAACTCATGCATCTAGCTCTGAAGAAGGGCTATCTAGACCTGAGAGTGGATTATAAGGCACCTTGATGGCGCGTTTCAAATTTTGCAAGGATGAAACAAAGTAAAAAGAAACTCTTTTAGTGATTGAAGGATGTGGAGCAAGGAGGCACAAATACAAGATTAATAGTAAAGCTATTTTGGACAAACAGCCTCTCAATGTAGAGAAGCTGTGAAATATATCCCCAGAGATTCGAAGAGAGACCATAAGAACACCTAGGAACAGGTTGGTGATGTGGTATAAGGGTATTCAGCATAATAAGGATTAAATGTGGGATTAGAGAACCATGCCACCCACAGTGTGATACAGAGAGACATGACAGCAGACAGAGTTGGATGAAGACAGTCAAGGAGAAATCAGCGTGAAGCTAGCCCCTAGTTTGAGCTAAAACTTTGTACATATGTAAATAGTTACTTTACCAGTAAACAGGACTATTCACAAAATAAAAGCAAAATACTGTGGATGCTGGAAATCAGAATTAATAATAGAAAATGCTGTGAAAACTCAGGTCTGCCAGCATCTATGGACAGAGAAGCAAAGTTAATTTTTTTAATGGCATGTGACTTCTTCAGAGCTGGAGAGCTAGAAATATGATGGATTTTATACTGCTGAAGAGCAGCTGGGGCAGGTGGAGCAAAATAGAAGGTCAGGATTGGTAGGAGCTCCAAAGAGATTTGACAAAGATGTCATAGACACAAGGGAGTGTTAAAGACTAAAGGTGGTGCTAGTAGTGGCGCTAATAGTGGCATAAAGGTCAGATAGCAGAATGTGTTAACAGGAGAACAAAGGTCAGTGCTTTGTGATACAAAACACAAGAACAAGTTATGTGTGGTGGATGGGGAAGAATTATAAGATTAAAAAAAAAGGAGGAATGAGCTCTTCTTCTGAAGTTATATAACTCAATGTTGTGTCAAGAGGCTCTACAGTGCCTAATTGGTAGATGAAGTGCTGTTCCTCCAATCTGCCCTGGGCTTCAGTGGAACGCGGCAGCAGGCTAAGGTTAGAAATGCGGGCTTGAGAGCAAGATAATAAATTGAAATGGTAAGCGACAGGAAGTGGGGAGTCCATGTTTGCTTATTGAGGGAAGATGTTCTGCACCCAGTCTGCAAACCTGTTGCTATTCAACCTTCTAAGCCCCTGAGCCTCTTAGGGAGATCTACTAAACAAACCATTACAAAACATGATGGGAGGGTTTTGGGAACTGAACAGTTTTGAGGGATTAGAACTGCTACTCTTGTGGAAGAATAATACTAAAGCAAGTGATTGGGCCAAACGTTCTGCTTCCACCTTGTAATTTCTGTATGGATTCTGTGTCGAAGTGAAAAAATGAAGAAGTAGGCCCTTCAAGGATGCAGGAGTCCACGTGTGAAAAGACTAGAGATACCACAGGAATCATTGCTGTGGCAACAGCTGGAATACTTATCTTCAGAATTGTAGTAGCTATTTTCATAATTAAACTCACACTACAATACAGAAAAGTAAAACAAACATGCAGATAGGTACAAGTGGAAGCGATAAGGACTGCACATCCTGGTATTGTCCTGCTACCAAATAATTACGTTTTTTTTGCTCTTTAGGACAGACTCTTGGGCTGGAATTTTATAACCTCCACTGTGGCGATGGTCATAGATCATAGAATCCCTACAGTACAAGAGGCGGCCATTTGGCCCATCAAGTCTGTACTGACCACCATCCCACCCAGGCCCTATTCCCGTAACCCCACAGTAGCGTCAATTTAGCATGGCCAATCCAGCTAACCTGCACATCTTTGGACTGTGGGAGGAAACCCACGAACAGAAAGTGTAACCTCCACACAGACAGTGACCAGGACCAGAAATGAACCTGGGTCCCTGGTGCTGTGAGGCAACAGTGCTAACCACTGTATCACCATGGTGTGGGGTATTTAATTGGGATTGACACTGACCAGTCTCTACCCTGATTAAGTCTGGGGCAATAATTGAGGCCCTTTATATGGGCAATTAATGCCTACTTAAGGGTCCCATCCCACTGCCGCTGCTTTTAGCCCAGCAGTGGGCTCACCATGCAGGGAGCACGACAAACAAATCATGATGTGTTTTTGTGTATTTGCATGCATGTATACACATGTGTCTGTGATCTAGAACGGGCAAAAGATAGAATGAAATACATAACAGATAAAAGAACCCAGCCCTGTTTACCCACATTGATACTATCTGCACAAGAGTATACATCAGTAGCTGATTAACTGGAATAGTTTCTTGCTCAAAGGGCTCATCTATCTCTTTTACAGTACTAGGATTTGAATTAGGAACTTCAACACATAAAATTTACAGGCTTATCCACTGAACACAAGAGGCATGTCCAGAAAATATGCATTATTTGGTGCGCGTGCCTATGAGATTATTTTTACTGTTTTTTTAAATATTAAAGAAAAATATTACATACACATTAAAATCATTGCATAGAGAATTCAAAGGATAAAAATGTTCCAAGATAGTTCAGGATGATTTGCAAACCAGACACCAAATGAGGGACAGGTTAGTTATTCTGTGTTCAGCATTTTGTAAAGTGTCCACATTGAAGACACTATACAAACGGAATTTTTTGTGTTATGTTACACTGATGTTCAAATTACCAGGCAACAATCCTGAAACAAGAACACATGACCTTCCAAATGACTCCTGTCTGATTTCCTTTCAAGCTTATCACTTGTCGATCCTGGTTTGAAGGCCAAATTTTACACACCTCACTTGTGGTTCTGTGGACTTTGGAGTTCTGGGTGCCACTGGAATTACAAAGCCTGTCCCTTTTCTTTTGACAGTGTGTCACAAGTAGCCACAGGCTGGTTACCAAATTTATTAATAATGAGCTATGAAACAGATCCATCACCTTATCACAGTTTGCTTATGAATGCACAAGATGATGGAATTAGTGTCTGGATAAAACACTGGTGAACAGTGTCAGCATTTTGATATTATTTATCAGTAAACAGGGCAGCAAATTTGGGATGTCTTTTCTAACCAAGCAGATTGAACTAGAAGTGGGATGGTTGACTATGGGTTAATCTTAGAAGTGCATAGGATGGCTAAGTGGATGAAGCCACACTGGCTGATATATTATTAAGCCAAACATACTAGTAAGTCCCAAATTCATGAGCAGATTTCAGCCTAGAGAATAACTGGATCACTGTTAGGGGCCTCACTGCCCCTCAGTTGGCAGCAGAACAGAAATCAGCCAAGTTTTCTGCTCCTGTGTGCAATTCAGTGCATGTGGAAGGATAAAATCTCGTTTAATTTTCAATGCTGTTCTAGTGTATCCTAACATGCACCAAATCCCATCCAGGCACCAACCTTACAGACCTATTTTGGTCCCTAGTTCAGCAATACCTCGATTTTAAAATTCTCACCCTTGTTTTCAAATCTCTCTATGTCTTCACTCCTCCAACTCTTCTCTTTTCCACTCCTGGCCTAATGTGCATCCCCAATTCTCATCGCTACATCATTGATGGCCTTATGTTTAGCTGGCTATGCCCCGAGCTCTGGAATTTCTTTTTTAAGTCTCACTGACTCTCTCCTCCTTCAAGATATTCCTTAAAATCTGCCTTTTGACCAAGTTTTTGAGCACCTAATATATCCTTAGGTGACTTGATATCAAGTTTTGCATTGGTAACACCCCTATGAAGCATCTTGGAACGTTTTACTGTGTCAAAGGAACTATCTAAGTGCAAGCTGCTCTTATTAGTTTTGAGATGTCCAGGGAAAGCTTCTTGGCCACAGGTCAGTAAATAACCAAAGGAACAGAAAATGGTGATTAGGTGAAGTCAAGCTTGGGATTTGCAAGGCTGAGGAATATAAGGAACCCCACAGTTTGGGAAAAAAATTCACTGGGGCTACACTATAGGGCATAGTTTAAGGGTCTTTCATGTTGCAGCTTGGATGTTGAGTGTTACCAATCTCCATGTGAAGCGGCTACATCATGGAAACATTAATTAAATGAATCATGATGTTCAAAATGTGCAAGGTGCAGATTAACATACAGGTGCAAAGGTGCCCGAATGATGGACATGTTCCTAATATGTCTTCCTGTCCAGTGCAGAAGCTAAAACCTCCCCCTTTTGTTTCCCCTAATGCAAAACAGCAGTGTGCAGCATAATGAAAACATGGATCAAGAATTCAAAATGACACATTGAGAATTATGACAAGGTGATGGAGGTAGAATGGTAATAGGTTTCACCTTTTGATCTTTCGAAATCATGTATGCTTCAGCCAACAACAGAGATGCAGCTTTATTGACAAAGACATTTACTACAGCACTGCATCCTTGGTTTCCAATTCCAATTGCAGATGGACCAGTTGCTGTAGCTATCAGCCCTGTACAGCATAGCTGCAAATCATTTTTACAGTAAATAATCAGAAGTAAAAAATCAACAAATTACCAAATTCTGTTCCTTGATGAAAGGACTGCAGCCCCAGTTAAAACAGTAAGCAGAACTCAACTTATCTAAAAAAAAGCAAGATCAAAACGCTAGCAGTTCTGCTTGTATTATAACCCGAGTTACAGCTTCACTGCTCAAGGAACCTTTACAATATTGAGTGCCATTGACAGAAGTGGCACTCCTCCTATCAAAAACATTCTGTAACATAAAGGGTTCGACTTCCTACGATCCTGGTAGCACCAGAGATCCACGTTTCTTTGGGCTCCTTCCTTCACTAATTGAATCAGGGCATGCTTATTCCCAAATCACCTGGCATATAACCTCAAAGGTAATGACACAAGTAATAATCTTGCTTTGCTGCGATATCCCACTCCCTATTTTACTCTTGAAAAAATCGCATACCCTAGAAAAGGGTACAGCAGCATCAAGGTTATGTTACTGGCCTTGTAATCTAATCATCCATAGTTCAGATCTCACCAGGGCACAGTGGGGCTTGGAATTCAGTTTAAGAAAAGATCAGGAAATTTAAAAAAAAGGTGGTATCAGTGAAAGTTGGATTGTTATAAAAAGTGCAACTGCTTCATAACTGTTCTTTAGGGAAAGAAACCTAGTGTCTTTATTGATGTTGGTCTGTAGAGGCCTTCAGTTCCATCTGCTGCAGCCTCTTAAACTGTGCTCTGAAGTGGTTAAATAAGCCACTCTAAGCACAGCAGAGACTAAAATGCCAGCAGTTCAAGAAGGCAACCCATCATCTTCTTGGAGCAACTAGGGAGAGGCGGTAAGTGGCAGCCTTGCCAGGGATAGCCCACATTTCTCTACTGGGTCTACGTTTGACTGCAAGCACATTTTGGAGAGAAATGCTGATTTATGTTCAGGTGACGACACCCACAGAGTTTTAATATGAAATCCTTTAGGGTGAGAAAGGTATCATCATAAAGGCTGTACAGAAGTGCAGCAAAACCCACAGTGTGAAATGCTTTACTATCAGCCGACAGTGGAAATTTGACAATATTCTCCAGTTATTTTCATGATGCACTGCCGCCATAGGGTTCCCCAAGTCTGGGTGTTGTACAATTGGCTGAAGATCAGCAGTAAAACTGCTGGAACTTGCTAAGTCCTGGAAAACATGCTAATAAGGAGGCTTCCCAGTTTTGTTTTTGGTTTACAGCCAATTGCATCAATGAAACCCAAATGTACATATACAGGTTCCATGAAATAGAAGAACTCCTTGTGACAGGGCAATATCCTAGAACTGGTTAACCATACTGCATCCGTACATAAATATACAGCAAATACTGAATTAGCCACTCCTATATTTGGCTTGGCTGCTGCAAAGGTTGGCCTAAATGTATTTAAGTTGCACATTAGGGATTTCTGAGAGGCAACTCGAAATACCTTTCATTCCCTACTGGCTGCATCAATACATTATCTCTTTGCCTTTCCAGATTGAAAACTCCAGCAAATTTAGCTATTTTGTCAAGGCTCAAGGGAATGAGACTCCTTTCAATTTGCACGTAACAAACCTTAGATCATTTTAGTCTTCCAAATGGACTCCAGAATTAAATGCTAGGTTTGGAGGAGTCCATGTCTGCTTGGAATAGGAAACCAGCCTAAAGTTAGCAACCCTGTGCTTTGCAACCAGGGTTTGTTGCATCCGCACACAATATCAGTGGTTCCATATCCATTTTCAGTGGTTGCCTTTTACAACAGCACTTCATCTTTGGCCAACTGGTGCACACGTCAGGTGAATCACAGGACATTTTGGTGGATCTGCTCCTGGCAACAGGAAAAATAAAAAATAGGTCCAGATGGCGGTGATCCCCACAGAAAATTCCTTCTATAGCTTCCTCTCTCGTAACTTCTGCTGGAGACCCTGGTCACGATCCATTCAAAGCTTTCTGAAACCAACGAGCACTAAAGTATGTTCTTCTTCAGAAATATGTCAGAATGAAACAACTGTTAGTTGAACACACACAATTTTATTTCTAAGTCACTTACTCCTTTGCCTGGGGAGGAGGGAAACTCATATCACTGAGCCACACAAAATACAGTCTGCTACTCAATTGACCAAGAATGATTTTTAGACCTCGATCCTAGACCTAAACGAACTGGACTTACTAAAGCAATGTTTTTATTTTATTTCATGGGATGTGGGCATTGCTGGCTGGGCCAGCATTTACTGTCCATTTCAAATTACACTTGAGAAGGTGGAGGCGAGTAGCCTTCTTGAACTGGCACAATCTATGTGGTGTAGGTATACACAGTGACTTAAGGAGGGAATTCCAGGATTTTGACCAAGCAACAGTGAAGAAACATTGAGATCATTCCAACTCAGGATGATGTGCAGCTTGGAGGAGTTTTCCAGGTGGTGATGTTCCCATGCATCTGCTGCATTCATCCTTCTTGCTGGTAATGGTCGCTGGTTTGAATGGTACATCCTACTGCCACTGTGCATTGGTGGTGAAGGGAGTGTAAATGTTTAAGATAGTAGACGGGGTGTTGAGCAAGTGGGTTGCTTTGCTCTGGATGGTGTCAAGCTTTTTGAGTGTTGATGGGGCTGCATTCTACCAGGCAAGTGGAGAGGATTCCATTATACTCCTGACTTGAGCCTTGTAGATAATAGACCACTTTGTAAAGCCAAGTGTTGAGTTATTCGCCCTAGAATTCCCAACCTCTGACTTGCTGCTATAGTTGGAGTATTTATAAAGTTTGTCTAATTCAGTTTCTGATTAATGGTAACTGGTAACTGCCAGGGTGTTGATTGAGAGAGATTCAGTGCTGGCAATGCCATTAAATGTCACGGGAAGATTGTTGGAGATGGTCACTGCATGGTTAAATCCAGTAACTGGTTATATAAGCCTGCTGCTCAGCTGAAGGAACTCGATTTACCAGCATAAATATTGGGGGCTGGTTCATGAATTTTTTTCAATTTCAGGAATGCAACAGGAAGAGGGGGTATGTTGTTTTTGGTAACAGACTACCAAACCAAAAGTTGTCAATTCAAACCACACCACAACATTTCACTGAATTTGATTAATTTGTAGGCTACCACAAGTAGTAATGACCATGTAAACTGCAGGGCTATTATGGGGATTCACTAATACTTTTCAGGGAAGGGCACTCATTAGTCCTACTCCGCCTGGCATAGACTGGAGTCCAGTCACATATTATGTGGCCCTGAGTTCTCTGAGATGACCAAATCGGAGCAAACTGATATTGGCAAATAAAAGCAAACCACATCTGAGAACAAATTTTAAAAAGTATTTTCTTGTACATATTCTTATATCATTCAGAATAATAATTAAGCACCAGATTACAGCATTAATACATGCCTGGCTTGCTTTTTTAAACTTTTTTCTAAATTGGTACAAGGTGTCCTTCAGAACTATCATTAGAATGAGATTTCTTCATAAAACTGTCAACATTCCACTGCATTTTGTGTAATGCCCTCTGCTAAATCCTAAATTTCCTGTGCAATTTCCTGTCAAAATACAAACACACTGAAAAATTCCAGAGGCAATCATAACAATAAAGGGACCATTTAGAGAACACATCCCATCTTGTTTAAATCATTATTTTACAGAACAAAAAGTTCCAGTATCCAGAAGAGGGTAGATGGAAGCTGATAGCAATGTTGGCCAGAATTTGAATATTCTGCGCACAGCTGATGCTTTTCATACGACATTTGGTTCAGCCATTGTGTTCAGACCTGGCCCCAGAGGTGCTCAAGATGTTAATGAACACCTTAGGGATGGCAATAAGCACGATTTCAGAGCAGAATGACATGGCTGCTCTTCTCATCAAGTATACGCCTTGAGCACCCTTGTGGCAGTTGTTCTGTGATATACAGAGCTCCAACAGTGAAGTCTCTGAAGTTGTCAGAACTTTGATGCCTCAGTAGTCCAATGTCACATCAGCAGATCTCTTGTACACCTAATCTGGCTGATTGAATTTTGAGTTGTCCAGGCGTCTGCGACAAAATTAATTCTCAAGACTTTTCAAATAAATTCTGCACGTTATTCATTTTTTAAAAAAAGTCTGAAGTGGTGCTCCATTTGGAGTATAACAAACATTTTTTCCTGGTTTCTGTTGATAAGAAATAGCATGTGAATTACATGAAGAGTAACAGGGCAAAATGAAAGTTGTCTGCAATCAAAGCAGTATAAGTGGCCGCTTTAGCACTAAAGCAGCAAACAGGGACTTGGGGAAGATTATACTTAAAGCATGCAAGTAAGTGGATTCAGTATTTAAAATTCAATGGGGATTTTACTTTCATTCTTTTTTAAGTAAAATATATGTTACTGAATTAGAAGGTGCATCTGCTTCCCTAAGGGAACCTAAAACTCTATATTAAGCTCAAAAATCCTTTAAGAGCTCAATTAGCAACAGAAAAGATTAACTGCTCTTTTTGTGCTTTGGAAGGCTTTGAAAACCGTACAGATAGCTCATTTACTTTACAGTGATTATTACCTCTGATTTCAAGAATTCCACTAGAAGCAACTCTGCAAAGTAAACAAAGCAACAAAGTACCATTGTGTCATGAAAGCTCCCCTTGGGACCGGGGCTTTTCTCCTGCTGCCAGCGCTGAACAGCCAACACAAATAGAGGCTGCCAGAGCCTGCGGTGCTCAGTTTGCCAAGTTTGGTCTGGCCGTGGACAGACCCCACTAGCACGTGTAAACAGTGTGGTTTGACCATCGCTGGACTCAACCAGCCAGCAGCATCAGAAAAGATCCCAGTCATGCTGAGAAATGAAACACTGCTTTGGAGAGATTGCACATACAGAAGATTCCACTTTAACATACAGCTATATTCATAGCTTCAAAGTGAATGCGCACATATCTGATGCATGTACAGTTATCCAACTCAGTATAAATGAGGCAAATTTGGCAGCACATTATTGCTGTGCTTTGTGGGGTATCGTGATTGAAGATAGCGTGCGTCTGCTACAAAACTAATTGCATTTATTTTTGGATGCGAGGCTTCAATTTGTAGTAATAGCTGGGATTTTCTGCCCGCGCAGCCCCCCCCCAACCTCCATTCCACTCTATACTATGCTCTGTATCAGTATTGTTGTCAGTAATGTTTGATCGCATCAAACAGCATGCCCCTTCCGCTGTTCACATCAGGCGACGTACAGGCTGTAACCCAACCAGCCTGCTTGCAAAACTCAAAACATAGTGTCCACATGAGATGCAATCTGTGATGGGACAACATTTGCTGAATAAATCTCAGCGTGCTAAGAATTACACTGACAACTGATTTGAGATGGTCAGGCAGGCTCGGTGTGGTGCATTCACGTACACTGGAAGTTACATATCTTAGTATACAGGACACTGCTCTTTGCAAACACACATTGTGTCTGTTTCATTTAAACAAAATAAGTGACAGCCATTTGCTGGTTCATTCCACAGGACCAGAGTCAAGAGGCCTTGAGCAATCAGGAGTCAAGCTGCCTGGTTTATATTTCAAATAATGCTCGGCAGTTAATTGTCAGTCACCATCCACTGTTACATTCTCCACAGCAGTTTTTTTTTACTAGAGTCCACTTGCCAACCAATCATCACTCTCTTCGTATACAGTATACATTTATTTATTTCCCCTATATTGTATTCTTACGAATGTCCTGATGAGTGCAAGATAAAAAGCTTCAACGAAAAATCTTTTTTTCAGCAATACTCAAGTAATTTCTTTGTTCATTTGTATTTATTCCTTCATTCTGTTCCACAATAGCCAAACTTCACATTGACAGGATAAAAAATAAAGCAGGCAGCTTAGCCCTACAAGTAGTAGAATGCAAGTTATGATCCATTCCTTCAATTCTCCCCCCAAATCCTTCCAATACAGACAGAGGGTAGGGGTGAGCAGTGTTAACAGCAATGTCCATTCGCGCTAGGGGAGATAAGAAGGGGAAACAGTCAGAACAGTTCAGGTTGAATTTCTGCTGCCTTTTCCAATGTCGGTCAGCTTGAGAAATGACTCAAATGGGTTTTTAAAAAAAAAATTAGATTTCCTGGTGTCTGTAGAACCATATCCCACATGCAGCAGAGGGGGTGGGGAGAAAATAAGAAGGGATGGGGGAGAGAAGTAGAAAATTGAAGAAGGTAGTGACAAAACTTATAAAATAAATGAAGCCAGTGACATTCTGAAGTCATTTTCCTTGGATCAATACAGTTGACATCAGTTAATGGCTTTGTGGTTAACTGGAGGAGTCTTTTGTCAGGGAAATGCATTTGGACAAAAAACGATTTTTGGTGAATTTAAATCAAGGCTGACAGCCGGGAGAACAGAAAGCTACAATTCTGGTAACGAGAATGATCTCACCAGAGGTTTCTCCATAATGTTTTACACAGCTTTATGGTACAAAGGGTTAAAATGGTCTGGAAAAGATCCCAAGAAGGCTGAGGCACCGAAGGGAGTTTGATGTTTTGATAGTCCTTCCATACAGGAAGCCCGAACGGATGTTGCAATTTTAACGTCTAGGTGTTGAGGTCTGGTTTTATTCTTTAATATCCTGTCGTACAGTTTTGCTTTGATTTTAATTTCTAAAAACATTGAAACGCTCCTCCCAACAAAAGGATTACCAGGCCATACTTGGAAATGAAAGAGGTCTGTTTTATATGAAGACATTTTCTGGGCAGCCCAGCAGAGTACAAACAACGCTGTATGCCCCCAATGACACAGACCCATTTAATCCAATTAAACTGTGCTGGACAGATGTTAGCTACAACAATATCTCATTTATGTTGGCAGAAGCTATGAGACAAAAAAAAAGCAATTTTGAATTTTTCATTGAGACACAGGGGAGAGCATGTTTCCGGAGCTGGAGAGAAAGGAAGCTAGGACAGTGAAACATGAGGGTAGAAAAACAGACATGCAGCCAGACCTGATTATCTAAAGTTATACCACTGAATACAGTTTTTAATGAAAACTACGTTCAAAGCTGGTCCCAATAGCATTATTTTCCTGTTCATGTGGTACCGGCCCACATAAACTATGCCTGATCCTCAATCTGTGCTGACCTAGCTAATCTCAGTCACGGTATCCGAATCAGCCTGAATACCCTCGAATCAGTGATGAGGAAATAAAAATTACTGGGGTTCCTCAGAGGACCATCAGCTGATTCTTGTTGGAAAAAAGGGATCAGAAGCTGGCTGATCTGCTAACGGAGCGTTTGCCGACAGTCGGACTATGGCGGCTCAGACACTGGTAACAGCCATCTGGAAATGGAGCTGGGAAGGGGGCAATAAATATCAAAAACTGTTGTCATGGTACAGGCCCTCGTGCTTTTGGAAGAGGAAGGGAGAGTACAGGAAAACCAAGCTTTATATTTTAGTTATTTCCCTAGAAATATGTTGCAAATCTGCTCTTACGTTATATCTGTCTTATGTTGGGAGGTTTCGAGGGGACAGCTAGTGAGAATATTATCAAATAAATAGGTTGGACTAAAACCTGGTGTTGTCAGACTTTTTACTGTGTTTACGCCAGTCCAACGCCGGCATACCCACATTATGTTGGGAGGCACAGTGGTTAGCACTGCTGCCTCACAGCGCCAGGAATGCAGATTCGATTCCTGGTTTGGGTCAGTGTGTGTGCGAAGTCGGCATGTTCTCCCTGTGTCTGCGTGGGTTTCCTCCGGGTGCTCTGGTTTCCTCCCACATTCTGCAAGATGTGCTGGTTAGATGCATTGATCTGAACAGGCACCAGACTGTGGCAACTAGGGGAATTTCACAGTAATTTCATTGCAGTGTTAATGTAAGCCTACTTGTGGCTAATAAATAAACTTTGAAACCTGCATTGATTTGCAGTATGGATTCCTGGTGTGAACCACAAAGACCCTTTCCTGTTTTTCCTATATAGTACTAACTGGATGTTAATACATCATACATGCCGTGTCACAAGTAAGCTTACATTGACACTGCACCACACTCCAGTGCCTGTTTGGGTACATTGAGGGAGAATTCAGCTTAGCCAATGCACCTAACCAGCACGTCTTTTGGACTGTGGGAGGAAACCCACACAGACATGGGGAGAACATGTAGACTCTGCATAGACAATGACCCAAGCCGAGAATCAAACCTGGGTCCCTGGTGCTGTGAGGCAGCGGTGCTAACCACTGTGCCAACGTGCCGCCCATTCTGACCACCTGCTGCACTTTCTGTTCTTCCTTCAGATGTATAGATTTTTTTAAAAATCGGGTAGTTCCTCATATGGATGCCCGGCTGAGACCAATTAAGCACAAGCAGGGAATTGAATCAGGGACCCTACTTTTATCCACAGCTCAGCTTTTCACGAGAAAAAAAATCATTGAGTTAAAAGGATAAACCAATATTACTTCATTTGAAACTTCATTTTAAGCTGCAATTTCAAATTGATTTTGGAAGTTTTCTCTTGGGAAGATGAGTGCAATTTTGACGTCAGGGGAAAATAATAAGGGACAGAAAAGCATATTTGTTAAGTTCTTCTGCTTTCCCACTGTCCAAAGTACATCAGCTCCATTCCTACCTGAGTGATTACATGCTATCAATAAATCATCTGAAACCTTAGTCTCATATTAAGCACACTGCGATGGGACATCAATAATTGATTTTATGTCAGAATTAATGCATGACTGGACAAATGTATAAAAATGTGGTATTGTGCAATCACTCACTTTGAATTCTCTGCCTGAATTGCTCAATCATGTCAAGCAGTCCTTTTTTTAAAAATGTTCTCCCTTCGTATTCTGACCTCTGCACCACTGAGGATTACTCTGTGAAATGAGGCCCCAAAAAACACTTGAGCAATAGGAACCAAACTCCTGGACAACTTCCAAATAAGTGGAGCCAGCCCTGATCAAGGTGCTTGACATTAGCAGACACTGCTTGATCTGCATGTAGAAACTACTGAAGAACTGATGCAGTACAATCTTTGTTACCCAGCATGCTCGGGGAATGTGGGCTGTCAGTTAACTAAAAATGCTGGTTAATGGGGAGTTACGTTATTTTAGACATGAGACAATGTGTGGTATTACCTTTGTTCAGGCAAAATAACCAAAACTGATGCAATAATTCAATAATTTTGATGTAAAACCCAAGGATAACCCCTGCAGAATTACAATCTATTTTAATTTTTAAGGAATACATTATCTCAACACTGAAAATTATTGGCTTTTAAAAAAAAATCAAGTCCAGGGGTACCAGTTCCTTGAGAATATAGGTTGGTAGAATGCTGGATAACACAAAATTTACTGCACATCAGTTTGATTTCCCAGCCCTCAGTCCACTTCCTCTCTTTTCAACAGTGATCATGGAATAGATTCAGGACTCTGACTTTTTTAAAACCTTCCTTCTCTTTTCCAACAAGGCCAACTATTACGCACCAATTGAGATTAGTCAGGAAGACACAGGTTAGGAATTAAACCTGTGATCTGCATCTTTTGGTGTCACCCACACTAACACTCAAGAATCATGAGTATTGAATCAGATTGTAAAAGGTAACAATGGATGCTGCACTCTACTAATATGAAATCAACACTGAATTCTTGAACACCTCTTTGCTGGAGCATCCTTCAATTATTAGACAGTGCTCTGATTTGAATGGTTCAATACTTGCATATAATGAAGGCCGGTTGCAAAGCACTATTTCTTTGCAAAAACATCAAGACAAAAATGATGGATGGCTGATCTTCATTTCACTGTGCTGCTAATTAAATAGCCTCACCAGTAATGATAATGACTCAGACAAGTCTTGTTGCCATCTAGAATGTATGATCTGCTGGATTTGACACACAAGTGTTTGCGGGGGAGAGCGCGGGTGGATAGAAAGTCATCTCAGGCAGAATGGCTAATTCTGGATTGGCCACCTATTATACGTAATGCAATTCTGATATGCATTTCTATTGCAGATAGTGCGTCTTCGTAACTTCCTGCTCTAGCCTACATGACTTATTGTCTCTTACAAATTGTCATCTAAAAATCTGGATACATATCTCTTTAATGCTTCATCCAAGTTTGTTTGATATTTATCATGAAGTGCTGAGGCCTCTGCATGATCCCTGAGGAACACCATATGCAACATCTCACCAACCAGAGAACATTTGTTATCTACCTACTGTCCTCCTCCGACTTCCCAACCAATTACCACCCCACATGACAAAGTAATCTGCAATGCTGTTTGTCCTTTTATTTTTGCTGATAATCTTTTTGCAGAATCTTATACAGGACCTTTTGGAAATCTATATAGACATAAGTACCATTGACACTCTTATGCTCACCATGTTGACAACTTGCTGAAAAGCAAATCAGCTTGGTTAGTCAAAAATGATTTTCCCTTTATGAATCCATGCTGATTCTCATGATCAACTCATCTTTACTCTGTCCCTCATGATAAATTGCAACAACTACCCCAAGGATGACAAACTAACAAGACTGTTGTTTCCTCTCTGCATCCCATCCATTGACTCTATCTACACTTCCTGCTGCCTCGGCAAAGCAGCCAGCATAATTAAGGACCCCATGCACCCTGGGCATTCTCTCTGCCACCTTCTCCCATCGGGAAAAAGATACATAAGTCTGAGGTCATGTACCAACCAACTCAAGAACCGCTTTTCCCTGCTGCCATCGGACTTTTGAATGGGTCTACCTCGCATTAAGTTGATCTTTCTCTACACCCTAGCTATGATGTAATGCTACATTCTGCACTCTCTCTTTTCCTTCCCTATGAGCGGTATACTTTGTATAGCGCACAAGAAACAATACTTTTCATTGTATGTTAATATGTGTGACAATAATAAATCAAAATCAAATATGGTTTCTCCAACTCCCCCTCTTCCCTTCCAAAAAGTGATATTTGCATCTTGCAATGGCATCTTGAGAGAAACCTTAGCTATGGAACTACCTCAAGTTAAAAGAATTGATTCATCATTTAAACCAGGAATAATTTTGAAAATGGTCTCTAGTTTTGAACAAATGGCCAGATGAATACGTTGCAGATCTTGAGCAAAACCAACTGAGCAGCAGCAAAAACCTTACAAAAGTAAATGTAATATAATCCGGAAGAGTTGGGGAACAGGATTAGGATATGCAAATAGTAAAGGAAAGAATGAGCGTAGCCACCCTGTCAGATCAGAAAGGCACAATGCAAGTGCTAGCCATGGAAATTAGACAAACAAATAGCATGTTAATTAGGGCCAGAGATTGACTATAAAACCTCAACTGCTGTTACTCAAATTAAAGGCAACAGTTCAAAACGAAGGCAGAGAACTGCTCACAAAGGAGCTTTGTGATGTTAACTCTTCAGGGCTGCTGTAGGACAATGGGAAAACTGGAGAACACACTAAACAAATGGTCTGGTAATCTGCATGCCAGGCAGCTATTCAGAGCATCTGAACTCTGCATGAATTCTGCCATACTAACATTACGCCAGATGACGGAACTATTAGGACGCACTGAAGGCCGGATAGCAGAAGACATGTTAATAGGAAGGTACATCAATTATACATTATTCTACGAAATACAATTTTTGCTAGACTTTCAGGCCTAAGAGTTGCATTCCCACACCCTTAACACACACACATCCCACCCCCACTTACGTGAGGAACTTGACTACCATGCCTGCCATGTTCCCACCCTTGTAACTCTCTTCCATTTCCTAGTAGCCAGGTGCAAGATAATGAATTCAAGGAATAATGTTGGATGCAAGGGCCACCCATGAAGCACAGGTCTATTGTAGTCTGCCCGACTTTATATCCTACGCGCACATCACCTTGGCTAATGTATAGTTCCCATGCAAAACTACCCTCGTCATCTATTTCAAATCTTCAATAGCCCATGTCTGTAAGTTGCTTCACCCTTACAAATCCCTTTGCCTATCTACTTGTCTTTTCTTCCTTCCAAAGCCTTCATAAAATACATGTTTTTCCCCAGGCTTTAGTCCTTCTAAAACTTTCTAATTTCCCCCTCCATGATTCAGCATCCATTTCACTGTGTTTTCATTTGCTTTGCATTGGGAATTGCTTTTTAAACTTTAAAGGTGTTGTCTAAAACACTTTCAGATATCCTGATATTTATTACCAAGCAACATTTTGGTTTTCTTCTAATTTCCTGTTTTTTCCTTCCCTTCCTCAGTTGAACACATCATGGCACATGCACATCCCTTTCTAAGATATCAGGAATCCTCCTTTACTTCACTCAAGTACTACTGATCATAATTTAACCTGGACATTTTTAATTTATTCTTTCACGGGATGCGAGCAACAGACCAGCATTTATTGCCCATCCCTAATTGCCCTTGAGATGGTGATAGTGAGCCACCTTCTTGAGTTGCTGCAGTTCACCCATCACAGGAATGCTGTTAGTGAGGGAGTTCCAGGATTTTGATACAGAGGCAGTGAGAGCAATATAGTTCCAAGTCAGGATGTTGGGTGGTTGGAAAGGATCTTTCAGGTGGTTGTATTCCAGTGCACCTACTGCCCTTGTCCTTCTAGGTGGTGGAGGCTGTGGTACTGAAAGGTGCTGTTGAAGTAGATTTGGTGAGCTGCTGGAATGCATCTTGTGGATGGTACACGTTGCTGGCACTATGCATCAGTGGCGACAGGAGTGAATGTTTAAGGTGTTGGTTGGGATGTCAATCAAGCAGGCTGCTTTGTCCTAGATAATGTTCAATTTCTTGTATAATTTTGGAGTTGCACATCTAGGCAGGTGAAGAATATTCCATCATGCTCCTGACTCATTACTGGAAGATGGTGAACAGGTTTTGGGGAGTCAGGAATTGATTTATATGCTTCAGAATTTCTAGCCTCTGACTTGTTTTTGTAGCTACAGGATTTAAATAGCTAGACCAGTTCAGTTTCTGGTCAACAATAACCCCCAGGATCTTGATAGTTGGGGACCAGTGGTCGTAATATTATTGAATGTCAAGGAGAAATGGTTAGATTCTCTCTTGTTGGAGATGGTCATTGCCTGCCACTTGTGTGGTATGAATGGTACTTGCCCCTTAGTAACCCAAACCTGAATGTTGTCCAGGTCAGCCTGCATATGGACACAGACTGCTTCAGTATCTGAGGAGCTGTGAATGTTGCTGAACATTGTGCAATCATCAGCAAACATTCCCATTTCTTATAATGGAGGCAGGGTAATTGATGAAACAGCTGAAGATGGATTTGGGGGGGGGGCACGGCAGTGGTTCCTTGATCATTTTGTGCACCAACTAACCTGACAGCAGCTCAGAATTGCTTGCATTACAAAATCATCCAGTGATCTTGTTGCTATGTCTCCCATACTGCAAGCAAGGGAACGGTCTCCTACTCTCTTCACTTTCAGACTACAGTCTCCCACCCCTCCAAGAGGAGAATTTCAACACTTCACTTCGATCTATACTATAATCTTTTCTAATGGTACCAATATTGTGTAAATGCAACCTTGATGCTTCCTTAGAATTTGTGGTATTAGATCATGATTGGGAATGGTAAAAAATGGCTCTTATACACCATCATTATTTGGCATTGCCTACAGGTGACTGCAGACTATAGTAAAGTAATGGACTCTAGACTGCCCTTTGGCAATAGGATGGCACACAACAACCTTCTCAAGGGCAAGTAACGATGGGCAATAAATGCTGACTTTGTCAGAATGCCCACATACTGCGAATTAAAAAAATCATGCCAGATATTACAGATTAGAAAAGATACACATACTTTAAAATTTGGCAAGGATATCAGTCCTCAAATGTGGATATTGCCCTGAACCAAATCCTTTCTAAAATATTGTTTGTGACATTGGTCTGTAATCTCTGAACTTCACGCTGTCAGCCAAGTTCCCCAGCTATTGTCACAATATACTGCAGACAGCGCAAAATGCAGGAGTCATAAAGCAGAGAGACAGTATTGTTTAATCACCCATTACCCTTTGTGTTTGACTCTAGCATCTGAACAATTTGTGGAGGAAAATGTCACTCCAGTGCCAACATGCATTCTTTTAACATGAGGGCGCATCTTGTAATGGTTTCAATGCTTGCCAGCTTCTTGCTGAATAAAGGTCTTGACAAAAAAAGGCCTCGTGCTGAGGTCTTTTAAAAAAAAATCAGAAAAATCACGGCGTAATCTGGACTGGCTGGCCAAGAAGTGAGGTGGAGATTCAAGGGTCAGTTTCATTAACATCAGGAATGAGCACCCAACATTAGCAGTGTTTTTCTCAGCTGCTGCAAACATACCTCAGAACATCCCCTATTTTTGAGTTTTCAGGGGATTTTTTTTAGGCACAACTTCTTTCAAGGCCAAAGTAAATTTGAATGGGTGGCAAATGCAACCTTCTACTGTCACTACGAGTTCTGAATATAGCTGCAACTTGAAAAACAGTCAATAGTTGAAACTAACATGTTTTTAATTTTCCAATGGTTTGAACTTCAGCTTTGGAAAATACGAAGAATCAAAACTGCGTGGCTTCAGATCCATAAACACTTGACGTCAAATTCCAAAGGTTAATCCAAATTCTGAGCACATGTTGCTATTGTTCCCCTACCCTCCAAAAACAAATGGCTTATTATTTCTACTGAAGTGGTTACTGGTTCACTAAGGGCAGTGGAAATTTGGATCTCTCTCTCTCTCAAACAGAATCACAGAATTCTTATAGTGTCGAAAGAAACTATTCTGTCCATCGTGTTTGCACTCACACCCTCCCATCTTTTCCCCGTAACTCTGCACATTTTTCCTTTTCAGATAAGTCAAATTCCCTTTTCAATACTTTACTTGAACCTGCCTCCATCGCACTCTCAGGCAGAGCATTCCAAACCTTAACCACTTGCTGCGTGAAGAAGTGTTTCCTCGTGTCGTTTTTGTTTCTTGTGCCAATTACTTCAAATTGGTGCCTCTTATTCTTGATCCTTTCACAAGTGGGATGAGTTTCTCTCTTTCTACTCTGTCCAAATCGCTCATGATTTTGAATACCTCTATCAAATCTCCTCTCTGGTCTTCTTTCCTCCAAGGAAAACAGTCTCAACTTCTCCAATCTATCTTCACCTGAAGTTCCTCATCGTTGAAATCATTCTCATGAATCTTTTCTGCACTCTTGCCAATGCCTTCACACCCTTCCTAAAGTGTGGTATCCAGAACTAGATGCAATACTGGACATAATACTCCAGCTGAGGCCAAAGAAGTGCTCGATACAAATTCAACATAACCTCTTTGCTCTTAAAGTCTATGCCCCTATTAACAAAATGAGGATACTGCATGCTTTATTAACTGTTCTCTCAACCTATCCTGTTATCTTCAATGACTAATGTTCACATACATCCAAGTTTCCCTGCTCTTGCACCCCCTCGAGAAATATGCCATTCTGTTTTATATTACCTCTCCAAGTTCTTCCTAGGAAAATGAATTACTTCACACTTTTTCACACTGAATTTCGTCTGCCAACTGTATGCCCATTGCAACAGCTTGTTTATGTCCTCTTGAAGTTTTATAGTAACCTCCTCAGAGTTCACAATGCTTCCAAGTTTCGGATCATCAGTAAACTTTGAAGCTGCGCACTGTACACCACAGTCAGGGTCATTAATAGATACCAGAAATGCCAGAATCCCAATACTGACCCCTGGAAAACTCCCTTCACCAGCCCAAAAAAAAGCATTAATCACTACTCTTGTTTCCTATTACTCTGCCGATTGCATATCCAAGTTAGTACTGTCCCTTTTATTCCATGAACTATAACTTTGCTCACAGGTCAGTTGTGTGGTACTGTCTCAAAACACCTTTTGGAAATTCATGTACACATCAACTGTGTTATCCTCATCAACCCTCTCTGCTACCTCTTCCAAAAAAACTCCAGCAAGTTAATTAAACATGATCTTCTCTTAAGAAATCCATGTTGGCTTTTCTGATTCAACTCAGTTTTGCTCATGTGACTGTTAATTTTGTCCTGAATTGTTGTTTCTAGACGTTTTCTCATCACCAAAGTTAAATCGACTGACCTGCAGTTGCTTGGTTTATCTTTAGACCCTTTTCCGAACAAAGATGTAACATTTGTAATTCTCGAGCACCATCCCCTGAAAAATTATGCCCAGTGCTTCTGCAATTTCCCTTCATTATCCTCAAATGCATTTCATCAGGTCCTGGTGCCTTGGAAACTTTAAGCACAAACAGGCTAACCATTCATTGCCTCCTCTGTATCAATACAATATCCAAATTACCTGCTCTTTCACAATAGCTTGAATAGCATCAGTGCTCTTGGTATAGACAGATGCAAGTTAATACCTCAGCTATGTCCTCTGCCTCTATATGTAAATCACAGTTTTTTGTCTCTAATTGACTCAACTCTTCCTTTTACCACCTTTTTAAAGTTTATATGACTACGGAAGACTTTGGGACTCCCTTTCATGTTGGTTGTCAGTCTTTTTTCATACTCCCTACTTGCTTTTCTTAATTACTTTTCACCTCCCCTCCAAAGTCTTTATGTACAGTTGCAGATGCTGGGTGATTTGAAATTTTCAAGACTGAGATTGGTTTTTGTATGGGTAGAGGGATGGGGAATTAGGGATATGGAGCAAAGATGGGTAAATGGAGTTAACCAGGATCTAATTGAATGGTGGAATAAGCCAGAGGGGCTGAATGGCCTCCCCCCATTCCTGTGCAATTTCTTTCATTCCTAATTTCAGTTTGCTTCATCCAAACTTCTAACACGGCCTGTGTGCATGCGCAGCTCCACACTGGGAGTGTAAATTCATAAAGTAATGTTGCATGGGCAATTTTGCAATAGGAGAAAATTCTTTGGTTTTAATCCAAATATTTGGGGCAGCTTTCCTTGAGTAGGCGATGGATGTCACAAGCAATAGCTTCCCTCCGAGTTCTAAAACACACGTACATGGTGTGCTAATGCTCTTGGTCAGAGCAATTGAATGCAGATTGTGCTCTACAATTCCCTATGAGTTCCCAAGTCTGTCTGGAAGAGTTAGCAATTGGCAAGCACAGGGAATACTGCACTTTATTACCCCCTTCTTCACATCAATGAGCTCCAGACTATGCTTTTCTTGACACTCAGAACATTTTTGGTCAACACTTCCTGGAAAGCACAGTTTTATTTATTTTTTCCACATTTAATATTTTTCTTTCACTAATTCTCACCATCCGTCTGCTCAACACATCAGTTCAGTATCATTCCATAGGTATCAGTCACTTTCCGCTGCCTTGGTCATTCATAGACAAGGAGTGTCAGAAGATACTTTGATAATTGGAGCATCACAGCCAAGCCTTTGGATACAGCAGCATTGTGGTTATGTTACTGGACTAGCAGTCCAGAGGCCTGGACTAAAGATCCGGAGACAGAAGTTCCAATTCCACCACAGCAGCTGAGGAATTTCAATTTAATTAAACAAATACTCAATAAAAAGCTAGTGACTATGAAAAACACATGTGGCTTACTTGTGTCCATTAAAGGAAGACCTTGCACAATCTTGTCTGGCCTACACATGATGCCAGACCCACAACAATGTGCTGACACCCCACTGCCCTTCGAAATGGCCTAGCATGCTATGTAGTTGCGTCAAACCTCTTTGAAAAAAATCTAACAAAAGCAGAATTAGATGAACCAGCCGTCAAGTTGGGAACCGGACAAGACAAAGGCTTACCTAGCCTATTCAATTCTGCAAAGGCCTCCACATGACCATTTAGCTAAAATGAGCCAAAACTGAGACCTGTCCCACAGATTATCCAAGCAACAATCTGATAGTCATACTTAGAGAATCATACCTTTCAGTAAATCATATCTTTCTGTTCCACCCTCCACTGGCAGGAGGGATCCACAAACAATAGAATTCAGTCAGGAGGGAGTGACCCTGTTATTCTTCAAGATTGACTCTAGACCCAACGAAGTCCATGGCACCAACTAGAGCATGAGCAAGCAAACCTCTTGCTTATATACCTCCCTCCCTGAGCTGATGAATGTTCCACGCTGAACACAGATGCGAAAAGAAACTGAGCAAAGCAAAGGCAAAATGCACTCTGGGTGGGGGACCTCAATGTCCATGACCAAGAATAACTGGGTAGCAGAGCTTCTGACCAATTTGGCCAAGTCCTGAAGGACATAGCTGACAGACCACGCCTGTGACAAGTGATGACAGAACCAACCTGAGGAAAATACCTGCTTGACCTTATCTTTACCCATCCATCTGCTGCAGGGGCAGTTAACAATCAACCACAACTGTGGGTCTGGAGTCACATGTAGGCCAGATCAGATAAGGGTACAGATTTCCTTTCCTAAAGGACATTAGCAAACAAGGTGGATTTTTATAACATTTGATATTTCATGGTCACTATCACCTAGAATTCAAGCCAGATTTTATTAATTGATTTTAAATTACACTATGGTGGGGTTTGAACCTGTATGTGCTCTCAGAAGATTAGCCTGGGTCTTTGGATTACCACTCGAGTGACATTACCACCACACCACCATCTCCCCCTGGCTACCACACAGCGCTTCTGGAAATAATGCCCCTTCTTCAGACTAAGGACTCCTTCCATCATGAACAACACCAGCACTTTGTGTGTAAATTCAAAACAGAGCTAAGCTCTCAATACTGGGTATCAATGAGGTGCTGTGGGCCATCACAGAATCAAATAATCCCTACAGTGCAGAAGGCTATTTGGCCCATTGAGTCTGTACTGACCACAATCCTACCCAGGCCCTACAGCTGTAACCCCACATATTTAACCTGCCAATCCATCTGACACAAGGGTCAATTTAGCATGGCCAATCAACCTGATCCACATATCTTTGGACTGTGGGAGGAAACCGGAACACCCGGAGGAAACTCACGCAGACACAGGGAGAATGTGCAAACTCCACACAGAAAGTGTCCCAAGGCTGGAATTGGACACGGTTCCCTGGCGCATAGAGCCCACCGAGACACAGCTGATGACTTGGCCCTGGTGTTCCAGGCTAAAGAACTTCAGGACATTGGGAAAACATCTCAGCATTAAAAACTCACCATCAAACATAGAGCTGTGTCTCTGTGGGAGGGAGATCACACGTATTTATGTTGAAAGGGCTCGTGCAAGGACTGATCCCTGAGGAACCCCATTGTTAGTTATGTGTAGGTGGTTGATTTGATCCCCAAAGTGTACACAGAACCGTCAGCTGCTGATTAGAGTGTTGATTAGCTGTAAGATTTTCACACTGCTGATGTTTCAGCAGAATGTCTGTGCTCAACGGCGTGCCAGATATACAGGTATGCATAATACAAGCTACGGTCAAATCATAAAATGATACAACACAAGGTCATTTGGCCCATCGTGCCTGTGCTGGCTCTTTGATCGAACTATCCAGTTAGCCCCAGTTCCCCCATCATTTACCTCATCGAGTGTTCATTAAATTCCCTTTGGAAAATGACTACTGAATTATAGAATCTACAGTACAGAAGGATGCCATTTGCCCATCGAGCCAGCATTGACTAGAATTCCACCTAGGTCCTATCCCCGTATTTATCTTCCTAATCTCCCCGACACTAAGGGGCAATTTAGCATGGCCAATCCACCTAACCTGCATATCTTTGGACTGTGGGAGGAAACCAGGACACCCAGAGGAAACCCACACAGACACAAAGAGAAGGCGCAAACTCCATACAGACAATCACCCGAGGCTGGAATTGAGCCCAGTTCCCTGGTGCTGTGAGGCAGCAGTGCTAACTACTATGCCACTGTGTCACCCCAAATCTGCATCAGTGAGGAGTCAGAATCTGGTGCAGGGAGAAGAAAATTGGAAATGATCATAATCAGTCAGTGGTTAGCATTGCTGCCTCATAGCGCTAGGGAGCCGGGTTCAATTCCAACTTGTGTCACTGTGCAAAGTTTGCATGTTCTCCCCATGTCTGTGTGGGTTCCTCCCACAGTCAGAAAGGCATGCTGGTTAGGTGCATTGACCCAAACAGGCACCAGAGTGTGGCGACTAGGGGAATTTCACAGCAACTTCACTGCAGTGTTAATGTAAGCCTTACTCGTGACTAATAAATAACTTTACTTTATCTTCTGGCAGGAGTGCGCAGGCTGAGTTCTCCACTTGCAACCCACTGGCAAGGGCTATTAGAGACCAGAAGGAAGGAAGTAAAAGGACTAATAAAGTGTTATGAAGAAAATAACGATTGCCATGTTCGTGTAGTGTAAGTTAATGTACTTGCCATATTGTCTGTCACTAAACATCACCTTTTTGTTTTAATGTTCTGGATGCTGATTTTCCCATGCTAAGTGAGAAATGGTGATAAGCCCAGGATAGTAAACTGCTCTTTAATAGTATAATTTTATGCCATATTTGTTAATTCTAACTAATGACTTGAAAATGCTAACATGAAACAAAGTTAATTTGATCTTACACACAGTAAATGCTTATGTTATAACATAAGTGGCAGCACGAAAATGTTAACAGGCAAAATCAGCAGCTGCTCCTGCAAAAACAGCCCAAGTTCTCCACTTGCCAGGATCTTTTGTGGCCCACATCTATGTCTTGAGGTCTATGTCAAAATAAAGGCCCATTGAGGCCTTATTGGGACGTCACAATGTTTTCATTCAATTTTGATTGCAGTAATCTACTTATTCATGGTCCTTCCCCAAAACCAGTACAGAGATCGTGGCCTAGGTCACTTGTGAGTGGTCAAACAAGCTTTAAATTGACAAGCAGCTCTTTGGAAAGGAAGCTAATTGAGACTTCAGCATCAACTTAAAGTGAAATACAATATTTAGGAGAAAATAGGGTCTAGGGCTTTCAACAGTTTGCTTCCCAAGACATGAGGATGGGATTAGTTAAAAATAGGGAGCAGTCATCAACTCATATAGATATCTCCCTGCACTCCAATGAAGTGTGTGCATGCACGTGCATGTGTGTTTAAAGAGTTTACAATAAGGCCATTCTTTACTTGAACAAAGCATTTATCGAAACTTGGATTGCCAATGAGCTAATCATTGGATATTAATTTCTTAAACTACTTTACTGGAAGCTCTTTAACCATTGTTTTTAAACTGCTTTACACTCCAACTTTCCTCATCATGATCACGAGAGTTCCTGTAACTAAAAATGGAACAGTGCAGCCCCTTTGGGTGATTTTACAAGTTAATTCAATCCGAATGACAAGCTTTCACAAAAGCCTCGGATCTGTTGTCAGATCAGCCTAACACTGAGATGTGTGTGAAGTGATGCTTACGCCCACAAACGATATACAGAATACTACAGTTCAGAAGGCGGTGTAAGCGCTATCTGGAATAATGGATGCGTAGGAGGTAGTTACAAGACTGCAATTTAATCACATTCTGATGAGGTTTTAAACCTGCAAGAGCAAAACTCAAGCAGTTTCTATACCTCAGCAGAAACAAAATATTCAATTACTGTCTTTAAGTCCCTGCCCAACAGCTGCTCCTTCATAGAATAAACACCAACTACATCAATGCTTGCTTTTATTTAAAAAGTCACATTTTAAAAATATACATCTTAAATGGCACTGATGTACAAAAGCAGAGGACAACACAAGTTTTAAAAATGCTTAAAAATCTGATGGAAAGCGACTGATGTCAAGTTCAAAGCAACGTTAACAGTGATATGTTACACCTGTAAGCGCATATGGGGACATTCGGGGCACAGTAGCATCCCCAGGAATGCAGTGTATTATATGCAAAAATGATAATACTGGTTCAGTAAACTAAGCCACACCCTGCTATGAGTCCAGGTTTAATACTCTTTGTGTCAAGTTAGGGTACTGGTAGATGGGTCATTCCTAAATTTGGCTTGGTGCCTCTTGGGCACAGAAATGAAAAAAAGTGTTGCCATTCCTGATCACTGTCCTGTTGAAAGGTGCACAAGGGTGGACACTGAGAGAGGACAAGATTGGTGCTCTCATAGTTGATTAGCCTATTGCCGTTCAGTGTGAAGGGTTACACATTCAAACTACCAACACCGTGCATGAATTGCCTCCTTTGGGGACAAAAAGGAAGGAGGTTTGGATTTGAAGAAGCAAGTTCTATGCGCCACTGTAGGGTCTCACAATGCTGGACTTGTATACAATTAATGTATCTCAGAAATGTATCTTTTTCTGCACTGAACTGTTCAAAATCATATCAAGAACTTCTAAAACATTGGTCATTTATGGTAGCGTGCCATGACGGTAGTGAAATAGGCCAAAGATAACATACATACTGCCAATCTAGGTCAGATAATCTAACTCTGTACACACTGGGGATCAATCTCAGGGTCTTCCTAATTTGCACACTCCAGTTACTTACTGGCTAAAACGTTCTAAGCCATAGAGGAAAGTATGTGAACATTTAGTGCAATAAAGGCACACAGAGATGAGAATTTGCACACAGAAAAACTGCATCCAAGTACAAATACAGAAAATATTATAATAAAGTGCTGAGGAAGTAGAAAGTGGGCGAGGGCGGTGTGACAACTTGGGAGGCGAGGAGAATCACTTTCCCAAAAGTGAAGAGGGTGTGCTGCCTGTTTTGCTTTGACAAGAGTGTGCTGGTGTCAGCAGAGGTTGTTGCACAGACATTACTGTGGGCACAGAAACTCTGCAAACGAGGGCAGGGCTTCCTCACCTTATATTTTCTGTGGTTTTCTCCAGGAAGAAAACACCATCACTGAACGCCAGTATAAACAGGGGCACATCCAACGGCACTTCCTGACCTTCAGTTTCTTAAAGGTGCATATAGCTGGTTTCTGAGTGTTATGAGAGCTGTTCATGCTTTGCTTTGTGACATGTAGCTTGGCACTCTGTTAGATTGTTTTTCTTCTTATTTCCTTTCTCACGTCCTACCACACTGGGGTGTCTTGCTGCCAATTTGAGACAGCTTCCATATCAGGGTGGGTTTTCCTTTTGCTCTCAGGGAGCTAAACAACAAGGAAGAGATCCTTTGGAATAAGGAGAGAAGGACCATAGAACCCCACCCCATCACAGTTACACGGTCATGTTAGCAGAGACACACTTCACCAGGGACGTCTTTCTCTAGGTTGAGACTGCGCCCTTGACAAGCCAGCATATGGATAATACGTAGAAATGTAACCAAGAGATACTGGAAGTTGAAAGGACAGCACATATCCAAAATCAAATGTATGCATAGCCTGCACGCAAACATGGGTTACACGACATCACATCAGGTAGGTAGGTTAGCAATAGTTTGAGGGTCTGACCTCTTGAAAGATGGGAGTATAGCAAGGTTCTCAACTATGTACTGCACATTTAAATTTGCACCAAGACAGGAGGTGCAGAGAGAAAGCTGTAGGTTTGAATGAGGTAACACCAGAGGCCAGGATTAATATTGGGATGGGTTAATAGGCAATTTCTGGAACATTTAATCTTGGATCAACTACTCAATACATGGTATTGCAATACTACTAATCTAGCCTGATCAGATTCTTTAAAATATGCCATTTGCTTCAAGTCTTGCAGGTAGCGAACACTGCATCGAACTTGGTAACTACCTGCAACTAGAAACAATGCACTGCTGTCCTCTGGGATACCAAATAAACCTGCTGGATTTTCACCTGATGTTCTGGAATACCAAGCAGGGATCTTTCTCATCTCAACCTCTTGCAGCTGCATATCAATTTTGATTGACATTCAAATGAGGGGTTGTGTGCTGCATCATTGACATTGGAATAGAGCTAGCAGCATTGGCACATCATCAGATTAATACAAGTACAGCTACACTGAACATTGCCTCTCTCCATAGCTCTGAAGCAAGGAAATAGGTGATGTATCTGCTCCCACCCCCACCCTAACTCTTTGTGTGAAGTGGTATTTTCAATCCCACTATTATCATAATTTCAGAGGTGGCTTATTATTTTGATAATTTATAGCATGGATAAGCTGGATGGTATTAGTCGCCATTTTGGAAAATAGGAGTACTCCACTATAGAATGTCTCCATTGATTGAACATAAAAGCATTAGAATTTAAAATCCAGGAATATACTATTAGGGTCAAGTGGGCCAGTCATTTTTCCCCCACAAATCACACTCTCACCAACCGTGCCATCTCAACCCCTCTACGTTTCTAAAAACAAAATTGTTTAATTTATATTATCTACTTACGATTGTGTTCTTGATAAAATATTCTATAACCTTATTATCCTTCAGGTGAAAATAGCTCTGCCCAATTCCCTAACTTATTTTGAACAACTCAATGTTTGCCCTTGAGACTTCAGATATTGGGTTTAAAACGAAAGTTAGCGCTAAAAAAATTATTTTTTGTTTCATCAAGGAATCCAAAGCAGGACATGAGATTGTTGCAAAACGATGAACCTAATTGAAAAGAACAATAAGAACATAAGAAATAGGAGCAGTAGTAGGCCATCTAGCCCTTCGAGTCTGCCCCGCCATTCAATAAGATCATGGCTGATCTGAAGTGGATCAGTTCCATTTTCCCACTTTCTCCCCATAACCCTTAATTCCCTTGTCTATCAAAAACCTATCTACCCGTGACTTAAATATATTTAGCGAGGTAGCCTCCACCACTTCAATGGGCAGAGAATTCCAGAGATTCATCACCCTTTGAGTGAAGAAGTTCCTCCTCAACTCTGATCTAACTTTAGGAAATTCTTTAGGCTGCAAAATATTCTGCAAAAATTACTATAAAAATTAATAATACATTTCTGAGAATGAGAGATATTTAATAATGCAGGCAGTGGGCATCTTTTCTCGGTAAAACTATATGAGAGAGATGAATAAAAACTGTGCTTTATGCAGATAGGGTTGGCTAAACATAACCACATGCCGAAATAGTAGGCCTGCAGGCCCTCCTGGCCCCACAATGTAGGCAAAGACAAAATTTTCTCACAGCACAAAAAACAACAAATGGTTCAGAGGATAACGATCGGCAGTTTAGGTTAAGCTTCAGAAAAGTAAACAAATTTTTAACAATTACAACCCTTCTCCTTGGTCTTTTTATAGATTTATTCCAAGTTCTGTTAACTATCTCCTACTCAAATGAAAATAATTTGTCACGTGAAACTGTTGTGGCTGAAGATGGGAAGTCAGTTTTATCATTAATACACTAATGCCACTGTTCAAAACTTTGCATCATTTTATTGGCACAATGTTAAAACTAGTTAACAAGAACCATGTCTTGATTTTATTTAGACCTTGTTAGGAGGGATGAAAGTTATGTCAATATGTCAGTGCACACTGAAAAATCACATTGGGAAATTACTAGATGGGAAAAATGATTGAATTAAATCAAATTATTCTATCCCAATTGGGTTTATTTCTTGCCAACTTCTTAAAACTTCTTTCCTTTGCCAGCTATTTTCATTTTCCTATTGCAGCTTCTGGGTGTGTCCACATTGATCTGCTTCCTCAAATTATAATTTACAAAGCCAACTGGAAATGAAGCATTGTTGAAGATTCCAATGATTAGTATCATGGTCCAGTGTAAAATCCCAACAAAGCAGCCCAGGTTTTGTCCCCATCTTAAGGAGCTGAGTTATTTGATTTCACTCAAGGCATCAATTCTAGAGATACAGCTGGCAAATGTTATACTGCTTTTCAAGGAAGGAGCAGGACAGAAAACAGTGAACTACAAGCCTGTTAGCCTAACATCAGTTTTTGGGAACATGCTGGAATATATTATTAAGAAAGTCTCACTTAGAAAATTATACTATGATTATAACAAATCAACATGCTTTTACTGAAGGGGAATACTGTTTGACAAATGTATTAGTTTATTGAGAATGTAACTAGTAGGATAAAGGGGAACTGGTCGATGTAATATACCTAGGTTAGATGGATTGGCCTTTAGTGTCCCAGGATATGTGGGTTAGGGGGATTAACAGGTAAATATTTGGGGTTATGGGGATAGGGCTTGGATAAAATGTCCAGTTAGAGGGTTGGTGCAGACACAATGGGCTGAATGGCCTCCTTCTGCACTGTCGGGATTGTGTCTTTACTTCAAGAAGGCACTGAATAAGGTACCACACAAAAGATTAATAGGCAAGATAATTATTCATGGAGTTGAGAGTAATATTTTACCATGGACAATGGAAAGATTAATGTATAGAAAGTAGAGATAAGGCATAAATGGGACTTTTTCAAATTAGTAGGTAGTGAATAGTAGAATGCTGCAAAGATCAGGGTGGAGGCTTTTGCTATTTATAATCTACAGTAATAACAAATGAAGAGACAGAGTAATGTATCAAAGGCTGCTGATGATACCACTAGTTAAGTGGGAAGCTGTGGGGAGGACACAAAGAGACTGCAATGAGATATGAACAAGTTAAGTGAACGGACAACAAGACGGCAGGTGGAATATATGTAGGGAAGTGTGAAGCTATTCACTACGGTGAATTTCTAAATTTTCTAAAAGGTGAGAAACTTGAAAGTGATGCTTTTCAAAGAGACTTGGGTGTACCGATACAAGGAATGTTAGAAAGTTAGCATGCAGGTGCAGGAAGCAATTAGGAAGGCAAATGTCACATTTCCTTTATTGCAGGGGGACTGCAGTACAACAATAAACAAGTCTTCACATGAACTTCATTGCAGTGTTAATGTAAGCCTACTTATGACACAAATAAACAAACTTAAACTTAATTATACAGTGGTTTTAGTGAGACCCACATCAGGGATACTGTACATAGTTTTAGTCTCCATATTTAAGAAAGAATATACTCAAATTGGAGGTGGTACAGCAAAAGTTCACTGAATTGGTCCCTAGGATGAGGGACTTGTCCTATAATGAGAGGCTAAGTAAATTGGGCTGATGTTCTATGGGGTTTAGAAGAACGAGATGCAATCTCATTGAAACCTGCACAATTTTGTAGGAGCTTTATAAGGTGAGAAATTGTTTTATTGTTTTCATTGGTTGGGGAGTTTAAATATGAGGGCACAAGATGAAAGACCAATAATTTAGGAAAGTGGTGAGAAGAAATAACTTTAAAGGTTGTGAATCTTTGGAACTCTCTACCCGAGGGTTGAATCATTGAATACGCTGAACGTGAGGTGACAGGCTGTTGGTCTTTCATGGAATTAAGAGAAGTGAAGAGTGGGTGGGAAAATGGAGTTGAAGCCCAGGATCATAATCAATGGAGGAGTAGGCTCGACAAGCCATATGGTCTACTCCTCCTCCTATTTCTTGTGCTCTTTATCATAATAAGATCACGTCCCCACAATGCAAAAAGGCACAATTTTGGGTAAAAGTCATTAAAATTGTGGTCAGGAGTAGGCTGTATAGCTAATTCTTTTTACCCTCCAGCTTGGAGTCACTATGTCAAAGTGCACTATTGCCCAAGCTGGACTAGCTAACTAGACAGAAAGCAGCGGCCAAACCTGAGACTGTTTCTATTTGTCATGCTCAACTCATCGACGTATCAGAACAGTTGGAGTGAATCTTCCAAAGAATTGCAAGGCAGGGGTGTACTGCAAAATAAGGATTTTCATTGCAACACTATGTTTTTGCTCTAGAATTTTCAGATACAACTTTAGTTTCAATTCGATCCTGTGGCAAATTTTAACAAAATTATAAAATAGGTCCCTACCCAAAACCTTGACTTGTTTGGTCTCTGATTGCTGAATGTAATGAGCACTGGAGGGGCTGATTGTGGACAAGTCCCCAGGACCGGATGGAATGCATCCGAGGGTTCTGAAAGAAATGGCGGAGGTGATAGTGGATGCCTTGGTGGTTATTTTCCAGACGTCGCTGGATTCCGGGGAAGTGCCGGAAGATTGGAAAACGGCTAATGTTACGCCGTTGTTTAAGAAGGGTGCCAGGCAAAAGGCGGGGAATTATAGGCCGGTTAGTTTAACGTCTGTGGTAGGTAAAATGTTAGAATCCGTCATTAAGGAGGAAATTGCGAGGCATCTTGAAGGGAATTGCTTGATAGGGCGGACGCAACACGGTTTCATTAAAGGGAAATCGTGTCTGACAAATTTACTGGAGTTCTATGAGGATGTGTCTAGGGCAGTGGATAGAGGAGAGCCGGTGGATGTGGTCTTTCTGGATTTTCAGAAGGCGTTTGACAAGGTACCTCACAAGAGGTTATTGCAGAAGGTCAGGGGACATGGAGTTGGGGGTAGGGTGTTAGCGTGGATAGAGGATTGGTTGTCAAATAGGAGGCAGAGAGTGGGGGTCAATGGGTGCTATTCGGATTGGAGGTTGGTGACTAGTGGGGTGCCCCAGGGGTCGGTGCTGGGGCCTCAGCTATTTACCATTTATATAGATGATCTGGAGGAGGGAACCGAGTGCAGGGTGTCGAAATTTGCTGATGACACCAAGATTGGGGGAAAGGCAAATTGTGCGGAGGGTGTGGAGAGTCTGCAGAAGGATCTAGATAGGCTGGGCGAATGGGCCAGGAAATGGCAAATGGAATTTAATGTTGGCAAGTGTGAGGTGGTCCACTTTGGTAGGAAGAATGGTAGGAAGGACTATTACTTACGTGGCGAAAAACTGCAGCAGGCGACGGTGCAGAGGGACCTCGGGGTCCTTGTGCATGAGTCGCAAAAACCCAGCTTGCAGGTGCAGCAGGTGGTCAGGAAGGCTAATGGGATGCTGGCCTTCATAGCGAGGGGGATTGAATATAAAAGTAGGGAGGTCTTGCTGCAGCTGTATAGGGCATTGGTGAGGCCGCAGCTGGAGTACTGTGTGCAGTTTTGGGCGCCGCACCTGCGCAAGGATATTTTGGCCCTGCAGGGAGTGCAGAGGAGGTTTACTAGGCTGATACCGGAGTTGAGGGGATTGAGCTATGAGGAGAGGCTGAATAAACTGGGCTTGTACTCGTTAGAGTTTAGAAGAATGAGGGGAGATCTCATTGAGACGTATAAGATGATGAATGGGATGGATAGGATAGAGGTGGAGAGACTCTTCCCGCTCAAAAAAGACAGTAGGACTAGGGGGCACAGCCTCAAGATAAAGGGGAGGCGGTTTAGATCGGAGTTGAGGAGGAACTTCTTCACTCAAAGGGTGGTGAATCTCTGGAATTCTCTGCCCGTTGAAGTGGCGGAGGCTGCCTCGCTAAATATTTTTAAGAAGCGGGTTGATGGGTTCTTGATAAGAGAGGGGATTAAGGGTTATGGGGAGGGGGCGGGAAAGTGGAACTGAGCTACCACAGATCAGCCATGATCTTATTGAATGGCGGGGCAGGCTCGAAGGGCTAGATGGCCTACTCCTGCTCCTATTTCTTATGTTCTTATGTTCTTATGTTCTTTCTTGTTTCGATTGCCAAAAACTTTCTTTGTTCTTATATTGGGTTTAGTGGGATGTCATGATCATTAGCTTCTCACAGATGGGTCACATGCTGCAGCAGCCACCCCTAAGTAAACATGTGCATTCACCAAGGCCTAGTTTACCTGAAGGGGTTCCCAGCTGTTGGCTTCAACTCATCTGGACAGTTTAACTTGGGCTTGTCAACAGGTGGCTGCTCACAGCCTATGCTTTGTGAGCCAGTATCCAACCAAATCAAATACAAGCAACTAAGTGGAAAGATGTTATAAAGCAGTAATGTTCCTGTTTAACTGATGAGTAAAATATGTTGTGTAACGCAATGCTGGACTGCACAACTAGGAAGAAAGCAAGTTTGATCTTAGGACTAAATCAAGTTAGCTGCTTTCAGCAGAGCAGTAGTGGGATTGAGTAAATTGATCTCAATGTGTTTTGAGGCTGGGTGCTGGGGAAAGAAAAAAACAAACAAAGATACCTATCTTGATCATTATCCAATGTCTTTTGCCACAAAATAGAATGCAAAGATATTGTGTGAGGACAAGCTTAGCTGCAAAGTCATCAAGGTAAAACAGCCTCCAGCACACACTGGTTAGGTTTGCACATGAAGATGGGGTATCAGAAGACCGCTGGCCCCTCTGGAACAGCACACCAAACAAGGAGACAATGCCCATGGGAGAGGATAAGAGAACACTGGAAGGGGAGGGGGGAAAAACTGCTTGATGCCTGTGTTTTATCACAGCAAGGCTACAGGCCTTGACACTACATGCCTTTGTCAGCAGACCATACCAGCCAGGCCACCCTTAGAGCTTTTTACATTCTGCTGCACACACAGTGAAAATTACACTGCATCTAGCCTCCCAGAATGAATCTACAGAATCTAACCCACATCAGAAACAACAAAAAAAGGAATAGAAACCAGCCCTGCACAACCACATAACAACATACTGGCCACCTCTGAGCACCATCCCAGCTACAACAAGCACTGGAACAGAGGAAAGGAATAAATTAAACTATTTTGTACACATTTCTACAGTAAACCAATGGGAAAAAAATGAAATTTTGATTAAAATCTTCTCAACATTTATTTTTGTGAGTTAAGAGATAACTTGTCTTTTTTTAAAAAGTGCCTTGTGTCTTTCACATCTTAATATCTAGTTAAATACTTCAAGTGCAATCCTTGTTGTTATGGGAGTAAATATGGTGTCTGACATGTAGTAATGTAAAAACCTACAAATGTGAGACACAAGACCAGTTTGTGTGTTTTTTTGGTACTGTTGGGTGAAGGATAAACATTTTAAAGGTTATGGAGTGAGTTCCCTGCACGCTTCAGATAGTGTTGTGGAACAGGGATAGGACATTCAGCCCATCGAGCCTGTTCCACTATTCAGTGAGGTCATGATATCACAACTCTACGAAAATGGCTCTGTACCCCATAATACTTATAGGAAAATAATCTAGCAATCCACAATTTAAAATTAATAGAGCAAGCATCTACCCCTTTTTGTTGCAGAGTTCTACCTCCTCTTGTGTGAAGGAGTGTTACCTTACTCCTCTCCTGAATGTCTTGACTCTAATTTTAAGGTTATGTTTCCAAGTCTCTGACACCTCCACCAGTAAAAAGTTCATCTCCATACCCTATCAATTCCTTTTAAAATCCTAAAAACTTCAAATAATATCACATCTTAGCATTCCGTATTTTAGGAAATACAGGCCTCACCTGTGTGATTAGTCCTCATAATTTAATCCGTGTATCCCAGCAATATGCCCTGCACTTGTTCCAAGGTCACTATGTTCAAAGGCATGATGCGGAGAATTGAACCTCAGAAGTGATTTTACTAGGCTTAGTATAGCTGGAGCAAAACCTCCTTCCCTTTATACCCACCGAAGTCAGCAGATGGGTATTGCTTTAATAACAACTCACCTCCACCTCTGATAGTGCAGCACCGCAATTAAGTGCTAATCCCAAATTGGTGCTCCTGGAGTGGGACTTAACCCACAACTGTCTGATGCAGAGGTGTGTCTTACCAACAGAGCCAGGATGACACAGGGTGAAATGCATGGTCAAACGCAAAAGTCTACAAAAGACTCACTCCAGTATTTTGAACTATGTTTTGTTAGATTAGGGTAACGTTGTCAGAAATACTGCATGAAGTACAGAGTTAAAAATCTGATGGGCTTTTTATCCCCTTTTCCTGGGTGAGCAGCGTTGTATGTGATCATCAAGTTGCATAACAAAGTGTTGTTTCACAGTTAAGTAAGTAAGAGACTGCAGTCACCCAGTCTGAGACACCCAGCCTGCAGGTGCAGCAGATGATCAAGAAGGCGAATGGGATGCTGGCCTTTATAGCAAGGGGGATAGAATACAAAAGCAGAGAGGTCTTGCTGCAACTGTACAGGGCACTGGTGAGGCCACAGCTGGAGTACTGTGTGCAGTTTTGGTCGCTGCACTTGCGCAAGGATATTTTGGCCTTGGAGGGAGTGCAGAGGAGGTTCATTAGGCTGATGAAGAGAGACTAAATAGACTGGGTCTGTACTCGTTGGAGTTTAGAAGGATGAGAGGGGATCTTATAGAGACGTATGAGATAATGAAAGGGATGGATAGGGTAGAGGTAGAGAGATTCTTCCCGCTCAGAAAGGACAGCAGGACTAGAGGGCACAGCCTCAAGATAAGGGGGGTGCAGTTTAGAACGGAGTTGAGGAGGAACTTCTTCACTCAAAGGGTGGTGAATCTCTGGAATTCTCTGCTCGTTGAAGTGGTGGAGGCTAAATACATTTAAGACACGGGTAGATACGTTTTTGACAGACAAGGGAATTAGGGTTATGGGGAGAAAGCGGGAAAGTGGAACTGAGCCACTTCAGATCAGCCATAATCTTATTGAATGGTGGGGCAGGCTCGAAGGGCTAGATGGCCTACTCCTGCTCCTATTTCTTATGTTCTTAAGAGACACCATCTCTTCGACCCAAAACCCACTTTCTGATGCCAACTTGTTGTGATGAGAATGTTCTGGAATTTTTTTTTCATTTCTTCCATATTGCTCTTCCCCATCTTCGAAAGTTTCCTCAAAATTTACTAAAAAATTCACAATACTGGTTACCTCCTCTAACTCTTTGTTGGTGTTCAATGTCCCTTGTGAATCAAAGTTTATTGGATACTGTTCAGGAGCTGGGACAATAGAAGAATATGGAAATGTTTTGCTATCTTATGAAAACGTAGGATGCTATTAATAACTTACTGGTATTGACATTATTATAAATCCTGGTTATAACACTAATCTATTCGAACAAAGGACTTCAGTATAATAGCAGATTCTCAAGCCAGCTGGCTTTAAAAGAGAAAAAAATACAATGGACTACATTTTGAAATACCATGTTGCAAATTCCAATCCTAAATAAAGAGCGATTGCTGGCATTTTTTGGGCCTCTTTATGTTCATTTTGTGTTTCTGCAGCTTGGATTATGAGAGAGAGTGACAGTTGTGTGCCAACTCTCCATGTTTACACTACTAAAATCCACTTCCTTCTAATGACAGCACAACATGGATTTACGATTCTGCTGTCGGGAATAAGGAAGTTGCATTTGGTAATAGAAATCCAAGGAGCTGCGTGGTGAGGTGGGCTCTCTCATGGTCCAAAACACACAGAGGCACTCACTCCAGATGGGAGCAGCTTTTAACAGCTCCAAGTCATTTTAATCATGAAGCTCATTTCAGTCATCAATGAGACTTCCATGAGGCTGAAATATTTTCGAAATGCAAGTCATAGAATTACACTGCAGGCTTTCAAACAAGAGGGAAAAGTTTTCCAACAGATTTACAACAAAAACAATGACTCCTTAGGAGCATATTAAACAAGGGAGTGTTTGTCGTCATTAACCATAATGCAAGGAATGGGAAACTTGAAAGTAATGAAGTGAAAAACACACACAGATGCCGTGACGTTTGTACAGCTATGTCTTCACTGAAAACTTCAGTTACCCATGCTCTTCATCCAAAATATATCCTGCATTTAGATTGTTACAAACAGGCATGAATTATGAAGAGCCTCTTAATATCTACTCTATTCAAATTATTTACAGGCAAAATCAAATTCGGGAAGCTAGCACAGAGAGCATCAGTGATCACTGCTATGGAAGAAATGTCAGAAACGGTTAGCCTAACAGCAGAAAAATTGTGTGCCGTGGGGAAAATAGTGCAACCGTACCAGGTCACAAGCACCTTGCAGCGAGCAACATTACATTCTAATTAATAACAAATTTCCTGTCACAACAGAATATCTTTGGAAAACGGAGAGCAAAGTTTATTCATTTGGTTTTATATTGGGTTGAAAGTAGGTGTGTGTGTGCGGGGAGGGGGTGGGTGAGGAGAGGCGAGGGAAAGAATTACAAAGACTTTAATCTCCTTGTGATACTCTTGTTTTAGTCAAAAATCTAGGCCTTCACACTGCTGCTTTATAGGGGTGGGTCTGAATATGCATGCTGACACTCCTGAATATTCAGCTGGCTTTCACAACAGAAATGTTGATCATTCCTTTTGAAATTGTTCTTTTTACAACATAAGACACAGCTCAGCATTAAAAAGTCACAAAGTTCAAATCCTCATTTTTAAAAACTAAACTTGTGCACCTGGACTTTGCGGTGCTGTAAGTGCAAAACACTTTGTCATGAACTGAATTTTAATGTGTTTTAAATCATTTAATAGCTCAAACTGGAAGAGACTAACTCTACAACACATGCACAAGAATTCCTACAAAAATTAAGTTTCCTGGAAAGAGAGCAATATGGATGAAGTGAGTTTGTGGTACCTACACTGAGGGTTAGGGAGCCTCTGCCAGTCTTTGTGCCTGATCCCAATGAAGCAGGGTGGGCTTGATCCTTTTTCCTGGAGCATGCAGGAGGGGCTTTGAGAGTAAAAATCCACCAGCTGTCCTGGATTCACTGTCAGCACATCCATGCAGTCAAACATTGCGAAACAGGACAGAAATCAAAAATGTACCAAAGAATGCTAAACAGTCCACAGTACTCTTATCTCCCTCTCTTGCTTCTTTCAAGAAGGGATCGGTAGCCTGCAAATTAGCATTAGACTTCAGAGCAACACCTCTGAGTCAAAAGGGGACAAGGTTGCCAGAATTAGAAACAGGGATCATGTTTGAGTTCTGCTTCTGTTGTTGTGACTGGGACCTAGAGTCATGGCCAGTCCCAGCTGCTGAAGTCGTGATCCTGTAATCAATCCAACTGTTCATTTACCATTTAAAGATCTCGACACCACCAAACCCACAAAGGGAGGCACAGCCCTCTTAGTCAGAATAACATCACCAGTTCCACTGTTGTGCCCATCAGAAGAGCCTCAGAGTCTCAGTGCATCTTCAGCAAATGCTTGTTCAAACGTCTGGGATAGTCCTTGCAGATTAAAACACACAAGTTTAAACACTGCTCGCTCTCATCTCCCCTTCTCTCTGATCCCGAGTAAGATATCTTGGTGTTCTCTTGCTGGTCTCTCTCCTCCCTCCCTCTCTGTCACTGGGTTAAAAGGATTCATTTGCTTAATATATGCGCCTGAACTCTCCCTGAACCCTTTCCCTGGCAGCTAACCTTCAAATGACCCTTCACCATTCTGACATCACATTCAGCCCCTCTCAATCTCACTTCTTTCTCTTTCAGTGCCGCAAATATTCCTGTCAATCAAACCAGACACTGAGACGAACTCCTGCAGCCAGCAACTGGGGGAGCAGAGAAAACAGGGACAATTTAAGGAACTGAGGGGGTTTTGCACTTTGGACAATCCATATAAAAGGCAGTAAATAGCCTCTCTGATGGGTCATTTATAATTTTCACACAGCACTTCTTAAAAAAAATTAAATTAACATTTTGGCAATAGGCACGAGGTGTGGAAATGTATATCTGAGACAGGAGCTGCTTTATTCATGGGCTGCTAACAATGAATGAAATTATTAATATGGTTACACAAAACATTGATGGTTCTGAATAAATAGAACGCCTTTAGTTGATTCACTTCCCATCTCATTATCTTATGAGACTTGCAGCAAAATAATTTAGTATTACTGAGTAGCATTTGGTGGTTATTCGAAGAATGGCAAATACAAAATTTGCTCACTCCACAATGAGACGCTGAGGTTATCACAATATACAGTCGTGATCGAGGATGATATGAGAGAATACGTGAATTTTTAAACTGCCCACTGCTCTAAAACTTGGCCAGTGAGGTCTGCTGGTAACCCAAAAACACTTGCGGTTAAAGTAATGTGAGCTGAACGATTAAGATGAACCCTATGTTGACATCATAATGTTGACTGTATGAATACAAAGGTTCTTACACGGAATATTTATGGTACAAGAGGCCATTCTGCCCATGGTGTCTATGTCAGCCTAAAAGATGCTACCCAGCCTAATTGTACTTTTGGTAGGCTTGGAGGTTTTGAGACTCAAGTGCTTGTCCACGCACTTTTTAAAAAGAAGTTTGCTGCAGGTTTACTCATGTAGCATTTTCAACCAAAGTATTCCAGATGGACACCACCATCTGGATGAAATAATCTAGAATTGTAGGGGGGACTTTTCCTGTCTCGCCTGCCACGGGAATCATAGCGGGCAGAGGTGGACCATGCAAAGGTCCGTTGACCTCAGGCGGGATTTTCCAGTTTTGACCAGAATGGGATCAGAGTCAAATGGGATTAGAAAAGATAGGTGTTCGATGGCCAACACAGATATGATAGGCCAAGGGGCCTCTTTTTCAACTCTCTGCTAACGCGCCTGCTGATTGTGTTAATTATTCTCACAGAACTTGGAAAAAACACTGCACTTTTTTAAAAACTGTCAACTCAAAATTGAAAGCCAAGGCCAGAATTGACGAGATCAAGAAGCAGTAGCGAAGCGAGTAAATAGCTGTTTTACTTTCCAGCTTTCACACAAATGAAAATGGTGGCACGGTGGCACAGTGGTTGGCACTGGTGCCTCATAGCACCTGGGACGCAGATTTGATTCCTGGCTTGTGTCACTGTCTGTGTGGAGTCTGCACATTCTCCCGGTGTCTGCAGGGAATTCCTCCTGATGCTCTGGTTTCCTCCTACAGTCTGAAAGACGTGCTGGTTAGGTGCGTTGGCCATGCTACTTTCTCCCTCAGTGTAACTGAACAGGCACCAGAGTGTGGATTTTCGGACGAGGGGATTTTTACAGTAACTTCATTGCTGTGTTAATATAAGCCTACTTGTGACACTAATAAATAAACTTTGATTATAGAAGCCTGAAAACTGCAAGAGGAAGGAATGACTGACAAAAAGAGTAGAAAGCATAAAATAAAGTTTAAGATAATGAGATGAATCTTGATTTGAACAGTCAGGATTCGGACAGGAAAGAACTTGCTGCCTTTCAGAACCCTAGGACCTTTGAACATGATTTATAGCTAGTGACATACCCATGTGGTTAGTGTTGTAATATAACTAATTTGCAGCCAATTTACACACAATAAGGTGACACAAAAGTAGGAATGAGATGACTAGATAATTTGATTTGATTTGGTGAAGGTTAAAGACTAAACATTGGCCAGGACACCATAGGGATCTCCCCTCCTTCTCTTTTAAAAGGGTCATGGGAATTTTTACATCCACCTATGAGGCTAATGGTTTAATGTCTCTTCCTAAAATGAAACCTCCAACAATGTAGCACTCCCTCAGTACTGCCCTGTTGTTTACAAGAATGTTGCCAGGGTTAGAAAAGTGTAGCTATGAGGAGAAATTGGATAGGTTGGTGTTATTTTCCTTGGAACAAAGGAGGCTGAGGGGTGACTTAATAGAGAGGGTACAAAAAATTAAGAAGGAAAGAAATAGCGTGGACAGGATAAAATTGTTTCCCTTAGTGGAGAATTCTAGAACCAGGGGACATGGATGCTCAAATCTCTAGAGTGGAACTCTGAACCCACAATCTTCAAACTCAGATGCAAAAGTGTTCGCACTGAGCCAAGGCCTGCACAAGGAAGAAAGAGGTGTATGTTGGATTGCATTTGCAATTTTGGAGTAGCAAAAATGCTGCACTGTGCCAATGAAATTCCTTGAAATAATTTTATAAAATGAACATGTTATAGAAAGTAATACATAACTAGGTTTCAGCACTGAACTAAAATTTTGAAAGTATAAGTTGTTTTAGGCTCCTGTGAGCAATTTACAAGAGCTTTATGTGGCGATAACAAAATTAGGAAACGTCCAGGCATGATACTCCAGCCATCATAACGTGGAGAAAAGCTTGATGGACTGGTCCTGCTTTTCCTGTTTGTCATTATTAATTTGATTATACCATGAATGAAATTTGATGGCTTAATCTAACTTTCCAGGCAACACAATTTGCTTTTGCATGTAAGTATGCCTACCAGAACTGCTCTGCAAACTGAAAAGCCATAACATAGGATGGAGAGATTGCATAACTCAAATGCTACAGAATTCTGCCAAGGTGTGCCAATGGTTTATTTTAATGAATTCAAACTAAAATCATCCCATAATTAAAAATGTCACAGTAGGGAAGAAACGGCTACCAATGACACTTGGCTTGAGCATGACTGTTCCCAACATGGATTTATTTTTCTCTCTTTCTCAATTTTGAGAAGGCACCAAGCATGATTCAAGCGCATCCCAACTGGAAGAGGTGGAAAATGAGACAGCAGTTATGCTAGGCCACTCCTGCAGATTCTAATGGCTAGCCGCACAGCAGAGCTGACAAAAAGGTCTCCACTCCAGCCACACATAGCTATATTTATATGGCAACTTCACAGTTGGAAGCAACCCAGTCTTCAGCTCTGCAACGTAAGCAAGACATGCCCAAGAGGTCAAGAGGTGGTTCCTCGCAGCGTTATTGCAAACTAACACAATGGTTGCCTTCGGAGGCAAGAAGACACAGCTAACAGTAAACAATTCCTTTGGTTGCCTTTGGTATCCTGATCCCATTCATACAGTGACAGGGGTACTTGGATTGCTGCTCTATGTGATCGCTCCTCAATATCAGGGTTAAGTCCATGGCCTGATGTTGAAGTTGGATTTATGACTGAAGCAACTATTGTTGTTTCAGTATTGCCATGAGTGCCCTTAATCAGTAACACAAACAAGGCAATATTCAGGGTTCCAGCAGGAATGCTCTCTGCGGATGGGAAAGAAATTTAAAATTACCATGCAAGAAATAAACAGGAACTGCTCTTGACATTAATGTAAGTACTGTAAGAGGAGCCAATCTAAGGAACTAATCATTGATTTACAGAGATTGTGCAGTAAAGGACACAAATCCCCCACTGATATCAGAGGGATTGTCATGTTCACTGCTGGGAAGACCGATTGCTATGTTTTTCAGTTCAGAAAAAGATGCTCATCAGGCAGAAGCTGTGACTTTAAATTACCATTTGAACAGGATCGGTGGGGTTCCTTCTGTATTTGCAAGTTAAGGGGGAAAAGAAGCTCCCACTGTTTGCGGCAGTTCCATCTGAAATAGCAGGCTGTGTGAATGGGAGGCCTGTGATGGGTAACCGCCCTTTCTCAGTAGCAGAATGCCCAGATGAAAAGAGCACACAACCCACCCCCCCTTCACTCTTGGAGACCTTGTTGTGGAACTCTAGGACAGAGTCTGTGGCTTAAACAAAACAACTAGAAGTTTATAAAAGTAAAATGGGTCGAAAAGCCTACATTTCCAATCCACCTTTTTACTTTAACGTACTGCACCCTCACCAACTTTAACTGAAGTGCTGGGCACATAGCAGAAAAATTAATTCAGGCTGAAACTGCCTTGTTCAAAAACATCATTTTGAACAAAGTTAAACGAGATTAAATGACTGCTTTTCTCCCAAATTCAACATACATGGCAGAAATTATAGGGCCAGCGAATTCCTGCTAGAGACAATGATGTATCTCATGTGACCGTGATATGGTAATACCCAGCCAACCTTCTCCAGAGAAGCGAGGCTGTGACGCGATTATATTTCTGATCTACATAAAGTGAAACGTTACCACCGAGTGGCAGGGCAAGTTGTGGCACTGTTTAAAGCAATCGCAAAGAGTGTTTGCGATCTATGTATGAATCGCAAAGAGTGTTTGCGATCTATGTATGAATCGCAAAGAGTGTTTGCGATCTATGTATGAATCGCAGAGTGTTTGCGATCTATGTATGAATCGCAAAGAGTGTTTGCGATCTATGTATGAATCGCAAAGAGTGTTTGCGATCTATGTATGAATCGCAAAGAGTGTTTGCGATCTATGTATGAATCGCAAAGAGTGTTTGCAATCTATGTATGAATCGCAAAGAGTGTTTGCGATTCATACGTGGTGACCACAGCAATTCCCCAATACCCCCATGCAGGTTACTTTATAACCCACCAGCATACACAGTGTGTAAAATATTCCTGCACTGCAGCATTTTGAACCTCATTTAAAAAAGATGGAGATTTCACTTTAAAATTTAATAAACCAAACAACACCAGTTCTCTCCTGCTCCCAGATTAAATTAAGTTGCCGTGGACTAGCAATCAAACACAACCATCCGAAAAGCACGGGCAAAATTTATTCCCATTTTCTTCGCAGATAATTGTTAACTATTTGTCAGCGACAATATCATTATATGTGGCTCTATTCCACACAAAGACCCATTTCTGTAATCACCTCCAGCCCCACAACCCTCTGACATATCTGTGCTCCTCTCATTCTGTTCGCCTGTGCATCCCCAATTTTAAACACGCCCCCATTGGTGGCTGCAACTTCAGCTGGTTAGGTCATAAATTTTGGAACACTCTCTCTACATCCAACTTTCTGCCTACATTTCAATGCGGTATTGAGGGAGCAATGCACAGTAGAAGGGGTGTCGTTCAGATGAGACGTAACTGGGGCCCCATCTGCCTGCTCAAGTATACAAACAAGATCACATGCTAGTATTGAAGAAGAGCACAATACTGACAAGCACCATCGGAAGATAATGCCGTAAGTTTGCACGGATATGAAACTGATTTTTGGACCTCCTGTTGAATTCCTTCCCCTCAACCTTCGCACCAAATTCTCCCCCCATCCTGTCTATCATTGAACCTGCTGACAGGGACGTAGGAAAATTCTGCCCCAAGTCCTTTTGTTTTGAGAATTTGACTTCCACTGATCTTTCGATGTGAAAAGGTAGAATATAAATAAAGGGCTAACTCAGAAAAAATGGGTTAGCATGGCTTGACAGGGATTAGAAAGGATAGCACGACTTGAGTAAAACGAAAGCATACAAGGAATGGAATGCTATAGAGGGAAAAAAGCTACAACCACATATGTAACTTACTTATGGCTGTAACTGTATTCTGGTAAAGACCTATTTGGGTAAACAAGGTAGGAAATCCAATATATTGAGGAATATGATTAGATCTGTACTGAATTGAATATACTCATATGATCTGTATAAAAATTATAGAGTCCCTACAATGTAGAAGGAAGCTATTCAGACCATCAAATCTGCACCGACCACAATCCCACCCAGGCCCTATCCCCTCAACTCTACGTCTTTACCCTGCTAGTCCCCTTGACTCTTTGGGACAATTTACCATGGCCAATCAACCTAGCCTACATATCTTTGGACTGTGGGAGGAAACCAGAGAATCCGGAGGAAATCCATGCAGACACAGGGAGAACATACAAACTCCACACAGACATTCACCCAAGGCCAGAATTGATCCCAAGTCCCTGGCATTGTGAAGCAGCAGTGCTAACAACTATGCTACTGTGCCGCCCTTAATTATATGAAAGACGGCTGTAACAGAACAACTTTGAACAAATCCTTCTGATTACTCCCAATGGCCACTGTACGCAAAAAATAAAGTAATATTGTGTGGATTTGCCACATTATAGGTTATTCTTTAAAAATTAAAAGTTTTCTTTAACAAATGTCAGGTTATCAGCCCCCCCACCACAGAATGTTCAAATAATTTGTTAAGAAACTGATGCAAAGTTGAAATTGCTAAAAAAAAAATTATTGTAAGAATGAATAGAGAAAAGCCTACTCCAGCTAGATCGATTGACACTGACTTCAACCATCTTGGTAAAATTCCACGATGGCCACTCCAGCCTCGTGAATGGGAGTAGGTCAAATAACACGGGCAGTGTCAATGAAAGATGCTGCAGAATGTGAGAGATCACCAATGGGGCCATTTTACTGCTCATCAGCACAACTGAGGAAAGCTTCAATATTGTTTGTTATCAAAACCTACAGGAAAATGAGTAATCCTCCAGGGCATCATTACAGACATAATGTGATTGGCAGAATTACTCTGCCTTGGCAGCTTCATTCGGTTTCCCAGACAACTGTAGGTTTGGTATCAAACGCAATAGGGTCACTGCAGTGTTTGGCACTGAGCTTGACCTGAGATCGTTACACAGGCTTCCCCGTTTATCAGGGCAGAAAAAGCCGCAAGTGCTGTAATCTAAAACGTGCACCATATTTTTTATATCAAAGGAAATCAATCACATGGAAGTTAAATCTACTAACTTTACATAAGTAATAACCAATGCAACACAACTTGTATATGTGTATACTTAGCATCTTTAATATAGTAAAATCGTCCAAGGCATTTCAGAGCAATGTTACCGGACAGAGTTTGACATGGAGAAGCATAAGGAAATATTAGGACCATTGACTAAAGGCTTGGTCAAAGGAATGGGTTTTAGGGAGCATCTTAAAGGAGGAGTGGGAGGCAGGAGAAGTTTATAGAGGGAATTCTCCAGCTTGGGGCTGCCAATGGAAGAGAGATTAAAACTGGGCATATGCAAGGGGCCAGAACTTGTATTTTATTGGATAAACAAAAAACAAAACAAAAAATTAAACTTCAGCCGATTGTTGCTGATCGAATACTTTGGGCAGCGGATTCCACTTGTCCAAAACCTTTTCTAGCCCCCTCCAATTACTCATAAAGGTCCACCACAAGAGACAGTGCAGTGACAACAATGAATAGCAGCCATTAATCATACAAAGAAAGAATAAAAAAGCTAAACTAGTTTACCATTCATCATGGGGATGGACAAAGACTCAAGGACGATGACTTTTATCCACAAACACATCCCAGATTTTTTTTAAAATGATGGCAAAAATAGAAAGAATAGAATTTGAAGGGGAAAAGATTGAAACTCTTTGTTGGATCAATGTTTTTTAAATCTTTCTTTTTAACTTGAAATGCCCTGAATAATATTTAACTTGATTCTCTGTTTTGTTGCTCTCTCATCAATCTACCTATCACCCCTTCCTTTTATGTATTTCATACTATTGTAATGCGCTATTCAATCAGCAATGCAATCAAATATTTAGGCTTTTGTGCTTCTCCCTATCTGTGCCCTTAGGTTCAAAGGATCTCATTAATCCAACTCATCTCAAACTATACGAAGGAGTTTCAGGAGAAATATTCAATGTATCCAGTACCTACGAATGACAAAAGGATGGAATCTAGTGGCCTTTCCGTCATTACTCTATGGCAGAGAAATGGAGGTTGAATAAAGCGATCTTGAAAGCTGAATGTTGTCACTGGGCTTATAGTGCAAGCTGGTGTAAATGGTTCAAATTGGTCCCCCACCAACTAGAAAGCATTGCAACTCAGATATGTAGTTCAAAAGTCTCCCTCAAACGTTACTCAAATACAGCTGGATGCTATAAAAATACCACAATGTATGTTCACACTACAACTGGAAATGATTATGAAAATTTCACACACACATCAATACACTTTACTGACACCCACTGAAAGGTGGAAGGAATAACTTACATTTACAGCCAATAATGCACTTTTTGAAATATAGTCATTGTTCTCATGTTACACATACAGCAACCAATTGGGTTACAGCAAAGTAGTGAAATAAACAGTGAGCTGATCGTTTGAGACGTTGTTTAAAGAATAAAAGTCGACAGGGACATGGGTTAGAACTCCTCTGCTCAACTTCGAATGGTGCCATGGGATTTTCAATGTCCACCACAGGGGGCAGGTTGGTTCAACATCTTAACCCAAGGGCAGCATCTCCAACAGTATAATGCTCCCTCGATACTGCAGTGAAATGCTAGTGTGGATTTTATATTAAGTCTCTGGGCTCGAACCTAGGGCCTTCTGACAAGTAGGCAAGAGTGATATTGCTGAGCTGACACCTTGTAGTGACAGTAAGAAGTCTCACAACACCAGGATAAAGTCCAGCAAGTTTATTTGGTAGCACAAGCTACGAGCTTTCTGAGCACTGCTCCTTCATCAGATGAGTCAGAATCATGTTTACAAACAGGGCATATAAAGACACAACTCAAACGCCGGCATCTCCACATCTCGTACTGAAACATTATAGATGTAACATAAAGGGCTGACTAAGCCAACAAGATGACTCCCAAAAAAAACTTCAAATTAAAATCGGTCTGATGAGGTTTTCATCTTTCTCCTTTTATGTGAATGAGAATCTTAGAATCAACGGAAGGTCAGTTGGTCTTCTGAGTCAGTGCCATCTCTTTCGAAGAGTAATCTAGTTAGTCCCACTAATCTGCTCTTCCCCCATATCCCTGTATTTTATTTGTCAAGTATCTATCCAGTTCCCTTTTGAAAGCTACTGTTGAATCTGTTTCTATTACCCGAAAAAAAAGTGCATTTTAAATGCTAACCACTCATAGCACAGTTTTTCCTCAAATTGCCTTTGGCTCTTTTGCCAATCGCTCCAATTGGTGCCCTTAGTCATTGGAAACAGTCTCTCTTCACTTACTCCATCTAAAC